>NW_028241222.1:0-648625 GCF_964263255.1 Lissotriton vulgaris
ATCCGATTAGTTCCTATGTTTCATTAGACAACATAACCACGCTTCCAGTAGTCCATATATTTGACATTGCAAAGGTTGTACTTTCCCATGGTCATATGTGAGAAGGACAACAAGAGACAATGCTTTGGTGACGTGAGTTTTTTATTGAGTGAACAGACCAAAATAATAAAATGAAACATAATGAGTGGAAAAATATTGTGACAAAGTGAGAGCTGCAGTCATGGTGGATGAAAACATTGGAGTAGAGTTCATTATTTCTGGAGTCAAAAGTACAACATACTTATTGACTTTTCTTATGAAATCTTTCTATTCTTAAAACTTTTCTGAACTAATATATTTAGATCTCACTTTGTACTGCTGTATTGTTAATGTATTACTATTGTATGTCTCTTTTAATATGCAATAAAGATATTTGAACTAAAAAAAAAGTCCAACATACTCCTCACATCAGAAATAAAAATGTAGGCCTGAAAGTCAACAAGGTGAATGTGTTGCGCACACACATGGGGAGATTTGGAACAACCTCGCTTGCTGGCGGTGATGTCTTTCTAGTCATCCTTTGCTCCTGAATCCTTACATGGATGTGTCCTTTTTCTTACAGAGGGGGGATCTAGAGCTGCTGGGCCTGGGGCGCTTGCAAGAGTATCCTTCTCTGTCAGGGCCTCTCTCGCTGAGGCAGACATAAATGCCGTGAATGTACTAGGCACACAGGGAAGGGAGATGACAGTGTAAAAGCAGTGCTGAGGGTGGTGTGAGGTCACCTTGGAACGGAGCCCAGCCACTTTGGTGTGCACACCAGCGACCTCTTTGCATAGGTCCGCAACCTCAATCTAGTTGCTGCCGGCCTCCACCTGTATCCCTTGGTGCAGTTCTTTCATGGCCCCCATCTCTGTGGCAGCCTGGCCCAACACACTGTGGGAGTCCTGGTAGACTCCCAGGACTTGTGTGATGGCAGCTTGGGAGTCCCTACCCTCACGGGCTCCCTCTGGGGGCCCACATTTACCCTTCCACAATGGCTAGCCCCACTGCCCTGTGCAGTAGGTACAAACTGCACCCTTCCACTGGGTCCTGGCTCATGACATACTTGGGTGGTGGTGGCAGATATATGATAGGCCATGACTGGGGGATAGTTGATGTTACTTACAGTGCTAGGTGTACTGGTTGCAGGGCCAGTCGGTGGAGGTGGTGTTTCCACTGTGGTGTGAGGTGTGGGCCCAGTGAGTTCAACTGTAGGTGTCTGCCCAGGCTGACAAGTTGGGCCAGGACTGTCGTCGACGTCCACCGGTTCAGGAGCATTGGTATCATTGAGGGCTTCATCTTGTTCCTGGTTTTGAGAAAGACTCAGGTGTCTTTCCTGCATCTGCCTAAATGCAGTGGTGGATTCACCAGTTGAGAAATAAGAAACATTATCAGTCGAATGGAGGTGTGTAGATGGAACCTTTTGGTCTCTGGTTACTTGTGGAGCTACAAGGGGTAAAGAGTAATGACATTTTTTTGCTCTCTTGAGAAGATGTTCAGAGACCTTATCTAGGGCAATTCTCACCATCGGATAGCCATCAAAAAACTTTACCTACCTACAGACTGCTACCTACCTTGTGGCACAATTGCAATGGGTGGCCACTTGCTCCACTTGTTTCACCGTTGTACAAAATCTTATGCACCTGAGCCCCTACTCCTCCTAGTGTGGCTTATAGATGTTACGTCAGGTGCCTATACATCACCCGGAACACAACACCATACGCACCCACCTTAACGCTGCAGGGAACACCTAGGGGTCCGGCAGTCGCCATAGCAGCCGTACTGCGCAGTTGGGAGGAGGCGGGAATCCACGACATGAGAGACCTGTATCGAGATGGTGTCTTGATACCATATGCCACGCTAGTCGAAGAGGATAGGATACACCCCTGCTGATTCCTGCCACCCCATTTGCTCCTGGCAGCCCTAACTACCAAATGTGGAAATATAACTAACGAATTCCCAATGCATCTAACAATTTAGTACCTACATGTGATGGGCGCCAGCGGACACCTCACACGGTGTTTTGCCACTTTCCTCAGGCAACACACTGCGATTACATTCACACCACTGAGGCTCCATTGGGAGGGGTCCTGAATCGCTCATTTACTGATCTCAAATGGGCGGCGGTATTAGAGAGCCCCACGTATATTCCCAGAGACATGCGTTTCTGTCAGATTCAGTATTATATTACACAGAGAGCATACCTCTCCCCAGCCAAGATCAACAGATAATTTCACTCTACTGACGCCACCGAGTTAATGCAGACCTCCTACACATGTTATGGGAATGCCCCTCCCTTCAGGGATACTGGAGCGGGATTGCGGATGTGCTCTCCCGCTTCACAGAACGCGATATTCCTTTTGAGTGGGAGACTTACATTCTACACCTCTATAGTTGAAGTAAGAAACACAAAGCAACCTCTTGCTTCCTAGACTTAGGCTTGGCAGTAGCTAAAACGTTCAACATGGGGAGATGGAAGGCACCTGAGCCCCCGCATGTACTGACATGGGCTAAAGCAGAGAGCATCGCACTACACTGGGAAGACATACTGGGCATGCGCAAGCTCCCAATTGCTACAAATAGGGATGCAATAATGGTTGAACTTCAAAATACACATAGTGCTGAGCTGGATGCGTCAGATTCCAATGGTGGTGCCGCATCTGGACATGTTCTTAGGGACTAACGCGGGGCCTGATGCGGCCATAGCAAAGGGCCAATGGTAGGTATGCGCGCTTTTGCTACACTTGGGGCAGATCAGATAGTAAGAGCCACATCAATCTCACACGTAGCAAGCGGGGAGGTCGGGTGGACAATTGAGGGGGACAAAGTGCTTCAGTTCAATACACAAACCCTACATTATGTTATTCTTTGTCCCGGTTCATTATTGCCCGCCTTCCTTATTAACAGACCACTATACAGTAGACACTTACTGAGATTACCAGCAAGATGCACCTGGACGCTCAAAAGTTACAGATACCATCCGAAGTCAACTGTGATATCATTCTTTTTTCATGTTGCACATTAGTATATGTTCATTGTTAGTGCCAATTGCTGACATGTCCTAACTATTTCACACTGTCTACCAATGCCGCTAACCCACCATGACTGGGGTGGAGCATGTGCTATGCTGTATATGTCTGTGTTGTTAATCAAAATTAATAAAAACAGATTCAAACCCCCCCAAAAAAGTCATGAGTTATGACTTCAATCAACGATGTGCAGGTAGTTTCATTTGTTTACTAGACTTTAGGGGACACACAATCTATGTATCTGATTTCATCATCTAATTGTATGTATCAATATTTGTTATTTGGGGTATTGGCGATCATCAACACAGCTACATACAAAATGTGATAATTTTATGTGTATTTGTGGATTCCAAAGTATATTTTGACAAACAGCCAGCTTGGTTGTATGAGTGGCATTGTTCACCTTGTTTAGAATCTATGGTCAAGTGGTCACCTGGTATTGTAAATGACCTGTGTGTCTTTAGTGGCTGACATATTAGGGGTACTCTGTAGTAACGACGTAAATCAAGCCAACAATGGTTTGAGTTGATGTGTTCCGGGCATCATCAAGCAGAGTGTTTTAGCTGTGTCTTTGTGAAGAACATTGTCTGTACTTTACACATTTCACAACTAGTACAGATGAGTAGTAAGATGGCCGACAGGTGAACTTGGGCAAAAGCAGTCACGCTTTTTGGTTAAAGTTGGAATGAGAAGGCCTGATGGTTTTTGTATTGTATTGTATTGTAATTGCATTTATATAGCGCTTACTACCCCTGAGTTGAGTTACCTTTTCTATGTCTACTTAGCAACAATTGAGAAATGGTAACCAGCATGACTAGTGTCACTCAGGAGTATGATGGACAACAGGTGAGAAGGCCAATAGCAATTTAGCATCTTAATTAAAGTTGGAGCGAGAAGGCCTGGTGGTAGTTGGGGTAACTGTTCTATGTCGTCTTAGCAACATTTGAGAATTGGTAACCAGCATGACTAGTGCCACTCAGGAGTAAGATGACCGATAGCTGAGATTGTGTAAGAGCAGTCAAGCATCTTGGGTAGAGTTGAAATGACAAGGCCTCATGGTAGCTATATTCAGTTCTATGTCAATGTTGAAACAGTTGATGAATGTTGAGTGTACCATAGTTGTTGACAACATGCATTTGTGGAGAACCATACAGTTCCATATTGCCACAAGTCATGGGTCCTGGACTGTTATGTTGATGATGATGCACTTACAGACAGCATTGCAACATGTGGCCGAACAAAGCTTTGTAGGAATGTGGTGTCATATGTACCAATACCCATTGCCACAGACCTGCTGATATCTCAAATACTTCCTATGCTTCATGTTATGAGATTAGCTGTGGGAGACAATAACAAAGGCAGAGTTGAGAGCCAACAGGACATTGTGATATTGTGTCAGTTACTGAGGTGTAATGTACCAGGCCAATACCTTCTCCTCTCCCAGGGCATGAGTTGTAATGGTGCACTGGGAGGGTCACCACCCGTCCTCTGTGCCTCCTGGTGGTGGCTGGTGTACTTGCCACGCATCTTCTGCTTGAGTTCGTTCCACCTCTTCCTGATGTCGTTCTGTGTGCCCAGGGTGGTGCCAACAGTATTCAATCTGACTATGCTGTCCCACATTTCCTGTTTCTTAGTGTGTGGAGTATGGTGGACGTGGGCTCCAAATATTTGGGGCTGTACTCTAATGATTTCATCCACCATGACTGTCAAACCTTGCTCAGTGAAGGCAGGTTTTTTTGTTTGTGGCCATGGTGATGAAAAAAAAACTGAATTGTGAGAGTGTTTAAGGAAGAAAAACAGACATGGGATGTAGCGAAACGGTGCAAAATTTCTAAAAAATATTACAGGTGCTAAATGGGAAGAAGACAATGGGTAGCTGTGAAAAAGGCTGTCTCTCTTGCAGTGTAGCGGTTGGGAAGCAACGAATGGTGGTCAGGGCTGGGGTGTATTTTATAGTGTGATTTGCAGACATGTTCACTTGCCAAAGCACATCAGGTGTTAATTGTTTATTCCATCTAATGGTCTGTGTTGTATGTATTTTGCGCGAACCGCTGCAGTTAAGCAATGCTGTGAGACCGCCTATACGACTGTGTAGTCATAATACACATGGCGGTAGGGCCATGGGCCTGACGGTGACCACAGATGAACTGACAACATTTTAGACTACCACAAAACTGCTGGGCGAACCACCGTGCCGGCGGTCTGGGTTTCAGACTGCACTACTTGTAGTAGGGCAGACGGTTGGGCGCCAGTGCAGTGGGGGCGTGGTGACCACGGTTCTCTGGCAGTCGGACTGCCAAACTCAGAATCAGGCCCATGCATTTTGTATTTGAGCCTTCAGGGCATATTTTCCATCTCTCTGTATCGCTTAATTGATATCTTTGTAATAAAACTCTTTAACTTTTCCCTGATTTAGAACTCAGTTATCAAATGGTCCTAGTTATTTAATTCTTGCTCTGCTAAACAAATGTTGTGTTTGATGTTGAGGAGGGTGTTCTTCATCTCAAGATCAAGGGTGCTGGAGCAGAATCACTGAAGGTAACATTTTGTGTAATCTAAAATGTTGGGGTGTCTGTATTTTTTGGGTTCCCCAATGTTTATGTGTTGTACCAGTTGTCAGTATCTTTTACTGTAGCTTTCTTATTCTGACTCAACCAAATTTTTAATTTACCTAGTTAAACAGTCTCACTGGGAAGCATTGTATTATCTCTTTCATCCCTAAAGGAATTCCTCTAATAAACTAAATTATTTTTATTATTAAGTAAATCCATTTTCTTTTGATAGTCTTTTGTCTTAAGGCTTGAGAACATGTATTCAGTTACTCCGAAAATATACAAAGGCTAAAAAAGGATGTGTCCATCTTGCCTTTATGGACCTAACATGTGCGTTTGACACAGTGGATCACCCTAGATTATGGTCAATAATGTCAGATTTAGGTATAGACCGTTCAATAATTTCTTTGCGGCATAGGCTTCACGCACATTCCACAGCTAGAGTGCGTTATACTATGAACGGGGATCTCACATAAGATTTTCCGTCATTAACTGGGGTTAGGCAGGGCTGTGTCCTGGTCCCATTTCTTTTTTTAATTGACTTTAATGCACTTGATGACCACTTAGTAAAGACCGGAGAAGATATCCCCAAAATCAATTCACAGGAAATTCCTGTCCTGCTCTATGCAGATGACGCTGTCATAATTGCTTGAACAGCGAATGGCCTCCAATCCTGTTAGATGCTTTTAACAATTTTATGGACAACCTAGGACTTGAAACTAACCAAACCAAGATATTTATAATGAGAAATGTCAAAGACCATGTCGTGTAGTTCCTCCAAATCTATATAGGATCTATGCATTTAGACAACATAAACTTAGGGATTAGTGACTGATTCTAGACACCCCCAAAGGATATGTTAGCCTCTAGACCAGCTATGAGTTCCCTAACCTTACCAAGGAACAAATAGTTTCTGGAAACTATCGAACATGACAACCCTCAATCCTTCAGGGATCGTTGAAGCAGTACAGTACTTATCGCTCAGTCACTCGTGCTTACTTCTTCTCAGAGAGATACACAGAATAAACAATGGGGTCATTTTCAGTAAGCATTTTTCGAACCAGCGTAATTCTAATATAAAATACGTGTGTTGCAACAGCCATTAGACAAAAACAGATATATATGATTACGAGCACCAACAGAGTAAATAAAAGGTAGAATTCTACCATGGTGCTAGCACAGTGAATATATGCAGGCACATAGATACATGGTAGTAATCAAGAGTACTCCTAAGCTGCAAACCTTAGCTAAGTGTACCTAGCATGTATGTAGGTGTAAAGCCAAGAATCCCCTAGGAAAGAGCGAACCCCATTACCTGATGGGAGCGAACAAATGACCCTATCCTGGTTTCAAGTTGGACACCCGGCAAGGGATGTCAGACTACTGCGTGCTGGAGTTTCAGCGTGCAGGGAATCATGCGTCTTGTGTCAGCATGGATGGTGCAACTGATGGAACGGTCAGATATATGTCTAACACACATTGGTATCAGAAGAATAGGCAGTGGAGCACAGCCAAAATGTAGTTAACCCAGACTGATCTGAATGACTAGAACCATTACTCACTTAGCTCCAGCAGCCGCTGCGCACCCAGATGGAGTATCATGCGTTCAAGGCAACGTCGCACCAAGAATGCTTTTTCCATCTCTTTGGAAACTGGGCTGTGCATTGCGTATCAGGAAAATCAGAACAAGTTTACCCACCACAGACATTAGGACCAGTAGAAGACCTGCCACGCTGTATTACTGTTTATTTTCTTCGGCAGGCTGGGAAGATCCATCAGGGCAAATTATGTATTCATACTGATATAGAGGCATTATTTAATTTCGGAGAGGATATTCTTGTTCATACTGTAGGAATGCTTGTGTTTTTAATGTACAATCATATTTGTAGTCTACATCTGTGGTAGTGAGAGAATTAGCCCATTGTATCCATCGTGGATTCAGGGCTTTCGCATTTGGAACGCTTGCTTTTGTCACAGCCTCTAAGATTGGTACTGGAGTTATGACAATTATTTGTATACCCTGAGCTAGTGCTCTTTCTCTCACTACAGCAGTCTGTACTGCTGTCAGTATGTAGTCAGTGGATACAAAACGCATTTCAGCATTTGTGCACGAATGAGATTTGTATGCAATTTGTACCGTTTTGCCTTCATTGAAGGTGAAGTAAGTGTACCCAGATTAACCGCAACTACATGAATCACCAAATTTTTGGAGTTTGCAAGTGTGTTTGAAAGCTATCATGTCAGCTTGTAAGGAACTGAGGATTTTTGTGTGGTCCTGTGTCCAATGTTGAACTGAAAAATCAGGACTAATCAAAACATAGAAAGGTTTGACCTTTTCTGCATAATCCAAAATGTATGTTCTGCCAAAATTTAGGAACCCTAAAATAGATTGTACGTTTTTCAAGCCTTTGAAGGTTGGAGAAGCTCACATTTTTCTAAAGCATTAGCTGCTAGGCTCTTTCCTTCACTTGAGAGATAATATCCCAAAAATAGGGCATTGAGGTGAGCAATGTTTGACTTTTTAAAGTTTATATCAAAAAGGAGGGAGGAAAATTGATCACTTGATCGACGGACACTGATTACCACTCAGGATGGTGGAAGGTCCAGTAACAGCATGTGTCCGTATCTAGTACAGATGATGCAATAGGGGGGTTGCTGAACTGTTCCTGTAGAGAGATAAGGGAGGTTTAGCTGGCGTGACCAAAGGTGTTTGAATGACACCCTAGGGCATCCATTATGTTGGATGTAGTTGCCTCACACACCCAGAAGGGTGTCATGCTTCATCATAGGCGTTTGCTCCTCGTCGGGGAGGCGATGCAACCCCCGATGGGCTCACCTCAAAGAGGGGCTCTTTGGCGGAGATCTTTTTATCCAACAGCCTTATGGTGAAGTGGGGGTGTGTGGGCAGGATGGTGTGTTGCTATGGTGAGGTTATTACAATGTAGCAAGGGGTACCGGAATTCACTTTATTCTGGGGGTCCCCTGGCTGCAATTAAAACGTGGGACTAGCTCGCTAGGTATCAACAGGTTAGGTCGAGTGACCCTAGAGAAGGCTAGAAGTGAGAGTGGTCGACATGTTTCTCGCTCAGGGTAAAGTCACCCGCGATTCATCAGGACCTTACAAAAGTGAAGAAAAGAACAACATGCTTGTGTCATGTGTGTGGTGTAAGTTACCTCTGTGGATTCTCCTATGCCTACTGGTCAGGGACTACTTGCCACATGAGGGGTCGGCGGGTCAGAACATCGGGGGTGAGCCTAATAGATGTAGCTCAATCCGCCCGCGTCCGCGTGGGAAGACCTACCCATCTCACCGAGCTCATGTGGCAAGTAGTCCCTGACCAGTAGGCATAGGAGAATCCACAGAGGTAACTTACACCACACACATGACACAAGCATGTTGTTCTTTTCTTCACTTTTGTAAGGTCCTGATGAATCGCGGGTGACTTTACCCTGAGCGAGAAACATGTCGACCACTCTCACTTCTAGCCTTCTCTAGGGTCACTCGACCTAACCTGTTGATACCTAGCGAGCTAGTCCCACGTTTTAATTGCAGCCAGGGGACCCCCAGAATAAAGTGAATTCGGTACCCCTTGCTACATTTTAATAACCTCACCATAGCAACACACTATCCTGCCCACACACCCCCACTTCACCATAAGGCTGTTGGATAAAAAGATCTCCGCCAAAGAGCCCCTCTTTGAGGTGAGCCCGTCGGGGGTTGCATCGCCTCCCCGACGAGGAGCAAACGCCTATGATGAAGCATGACACCCTTCTGGGTGTGTGAGGCAACTACATCCAACATAATGGATGCCCTAGGGTGTCATTCAAACACCTTTAGTCACGCCAGCTAAACCTCCCTTATCTCTCTACAGGAACAGTTCAGCAACCCCCCTATTGCATCATCTGACTTTTTAAAGTTACATTTGTAGCCTTCAGCGGCGAACCCCAGAATTATGTTGTTCACCCTGTACAAGTGACACAGAAATTCATTTTCCATTAGATAAATATCGTCTACATAAGACAATATCTCCTCATCACAATTTTGAAGTAACTCTGATACCCTTGCTGAGAACGAACAACCTGTGACTCATTCCTTTGGGGCAGTCTACAGAATTGGCGTTGAGAGCCTAGGGCCAAATATGCTGTCAAATATCTGCTTTCAGGTGCTATATTTTGGCAAAAGAATCCATTTGAGATATCTAGTGTAGTTTTTTATTTCTTCTACACAATGTTATTCATTAATGCAGCACTGCATATTGTACTGCAAACGTTTGTGTGCATTTGTTCAAATGCTTATAGTCCAAAACTAGACGGTATGAATTGTCGGGTTTCATTATAGGAAACAACTGATTATTCATGGAGGAAGTGCGATTTTCAATAACACCTTGGTATTCAAGTTGATTTTAAGATCTCCCTGACTTCCTTGCTTTTTTTGCCTCATGATTTATTGGGTACTGTCTCTGTTGAGTTGGAGTAGTCTTTAATGGTATTTCACGGTGAGGTGACTCAGCATCCCACCCTATATGATTGCTGTATAATGCAGGAGCTAGTGTTAAAGCCCACTCCTGTGCGTATGAATGTTTAATTGTTTCCTGAACGAGGGAGAAGAAGAAGCCTGGTTATATTACGGCTTCCCCTTTTGGGCAGTTCATAATGAACTCAGGGGGCCAATCTTTTTCAGCCAAAAGGATATCATATCCATATGTCAGGTTCTCCCAAGAGAGACCCTTCACTTTCCTGGGTATTTCCCCCTCCATTTGGAGTGTTATTTCGTATAACTGATGTGGGACAATTACCCTTGTGTCACGTACCTCCAAAGTGATATGTTCATTCAACACTGCTGTCACCAGAAATTCCATCAGGTTCTGGTGAGCTATTGTTAATTCTGCTGCCCTGCCTAGAATGATCAGAGCCCATTCCCCGTCCAATAGTTGAGACATTAGTAGCTTGGGCATTTCTTATTTTAAGGCCACCTACCTTCTTTTTAAATTGAGGTTTAGATTTTGGTTTATTTGCTTTTTTGATAATGTAGTCTGAAGTGCGATGTATGTCTCTTGGCTTGACTTGCTCTTCTGATCTGTGTTCTGACCCTCCTTCCCTCTCTGAGTTTTTGATGAACCCTGAAAGGAACGAGAGGACCGTTTATCAGTATCCTGATACCTGTCAGGTTTTTTAATATTGTCATGGTTTCTAAGGTTTTATTTTCTGTCAGAGGGTTCCTGTTGATGAAACCTACCCTGTGATTTTGATGCTTGTTTTTTGATTGTTTATTATCCCATTTCAATTTAGAAGAATCAGGTGCTTGCTTTGAGTTAACCTTTTCAGGATTGCCCATTAAGTGTGGTTTCACAGGTCTAGCTCCCAAATGATCTCTACCCAGTGAAGCATAGGTATCTTTAATAATTTTAGGTAATTCTCGCTCCTGTTGTGCAGGAGTGCATTCCCTCAGGCTGTGGCGTATAGCCACTGTTGCTGCCTCTCCTTTTATGTTGGCTAACATAATTGTGGATACCTGAGCAAAATTGCCTATCAAGTTCATCCCTGAGTCCAGGGCAGGTTCTGCCCCATACTCATTCTGTATTTGTTTCAATGCCTGTGGTATGACTGCTATTGAGGGGGTACCATGAGTTCTGGTATAAATTGCAGTGAAAAAGGTAGGACCGGTCAAGTTGCTCCGCCTCTGCTGAGCAGACTAGGTCTCACTTTTTCTGTGGTATGGGGGAGGGTGCCTTTAAACCAATTTATATGTTTGTGGTACATTAACAGGACTTCTATGTCCTCGTATGGAGTGTATTCGTCAGGTATCTCATCTGGAATGTAACTGTAAAATACATGTGTGTGTTTATCTGCAGGCGGAAATTCAACCCTAGAATAGAACACCTCTGTCCTGTATGCCACATTTGCCTCAGTCATGAAGGTAACAATCCCACCTAATGATGAGAGACCATAATTTGCAAATTTTAGAGTAAGTGCATTTCTGCATTTTTTGAAAATGTTTAGAGCACCATCCTGCTTAGCTTTCTCATCACTAGCACCACTCGTACCAGCATCTGCATTCAGAGATGTTATGGGAGGAAGTATTTTAGAAAAATAGATAAGGTTTTAGGCAATGTAGGGAGTTATAATCCTTCGAGCTTGAATAAACCTAAGCCAATACATAGGGTGTACTTACTCAGCTGTGTTGGATTTTCCCTTCCCACTCCAGATATCTCTTGGTATATGTGAGTAGGGGTCTCTGAGAAAGCACAACTGTACTACTAAGATTTGACCGTTAAGTCAGAACCAAATCAACATTGGGTGCCGGGTCTGGTGGCTCAGTGGACTTATGAGTCCACTGCAGGGGCCTCTGTTCTACCTTGTGGTCACAGGTTCAAATCCTGGCAGGTTCACTCAGCCTTTCATCAATCTGAGGTCAATAAAATGAGTACCATTAGGTTGGGTAAAAATAAACATCTGTTATTCAGTGCCAAGATGCCTCTGGGTGAACGTGCGCTTTACAAATACACATGTTATGTCAAGTAGTTCATACAAATCTATATAGGATCTGCACATTTATAGAACATAAACTAAGGGGTTGGTGTCCAGACTTTTTCCAGAACCCCCCCAAAGGATATGTTAGCCAATCGACCAGCTAGCTCACAAAGCCACTATGAGCTCCCTAACCTTACCAAGGAGCAAATAGTTTCTGGCAACTATCGAACATGACAACCCTTGATCCTTCTGTGATCGTGGAAACACTACAGTACTTTTCGCTCCGTTACTCGTGGTCATTTCTTCTCGGAGAGATACACAGAATAAATGATGGGGACTTTTTCAATAGGTATGTAATGAACCAGCGTCACTCTAGTATAAAATATGTGTGCTGCAACAATCATTAGACAAAAACGGATATATGGAATTAGAAGTACCAACAGAGTGAATAAAAGGTAGACTTCTACCATGGTGCTAGCACAGTGAATATATGCAGGCATATAGATATATAGTGGTAATCAAGCGTACTCCTAGGATGCAAACCATAGCTAAGTGTACCTAAAATGTTTGTAGGTGTAAAGCCAAGAATCCCCTAGGAAAGGAAAGAGTCAACTCCATTACCTGATGGGATAGAATGAAGGACCCCTTGGTCTTAAGTTGGACACCCCTCAAGAGATGTCAGACCACTGTGTGCTGGAGTTTCTGTGTGCAGGGACTTTAGTGTCTTGTGTCAGGATGGAAGCTTCTCCTGTGCTTGCCCAGTGACGATTTGCTTCTTTTATCCCTGAAGGGTACCCTGAGGGGTTCTACCTAGATGTATAATGGTAATGTGGGCCTGTCATCCAAGGATGTCGATAGCTGTGACTTTTGTTCAGAGTTATTATACAGAAGATCGTAATCCTGCAGGCAGGGGATTAAGATATGATACTAAGAATCCTCATGATAATAAATGAGGCTAGTTTTCAAAGAAAACCAAACAACATTTATTCAGCACGTAACTAGGTAAAAGGTCACTGCCAGAGCCGGTATGTTGAGCAAGGTAGGACACATGTAAGTAAAAGGTTGTGCAGTTACCTAGGCCTTTATTGGGGTACATTTGGGCTCATAACAACCAGAAAGGTTATGCTTGGGGGAGAAGAAATGGAAAAAAAACTCCCACTTCACTTACCTGTGTGTCCCTTTTGATACTGATTTTGAATGGAGTTTTTTATTGAATGTCAAAGTTTTACAATTTCAAAGGGCAATTGATGCAGTTTTTAGATTTGCAAAAAGGGTGAGACATAAACCCATAAGTGAGCTGTGATGTATCTTTAAGAGTAAATGTTTATCAGTTGCAACATCTGGAGCAGGTATCTGGAGTTACGTAAACTGTAAAGCCCTCCAGATTGTACAGAACAATTTAATAAGAAGACTTCTGGCTACCCCAAATTCAACTCTAATATAATTTTGCCATGAGGAGGTAGGGCTAAACTATCTGGTGGATTACATCAAATTACAACCCCTCTCACTGTGATAGCATCTTTGGAAAAATCCAGAAGCCCAATTATGCATATCAGTGCTGTCAGATTGCATGAATCTGGACAATTGCTTAGACATCCTTTGGATCAAATCTGTCAAAAAGGGCTTTGACAGTCTGGGCATCCCAGCTTTTTATCATAACCAGCTCTTTTATCTAACATCTCCTCAGCACATATAAAACATCTCTTTTGTCAATATGTGCAAAAGGCACAACAGGGTGATATCCAGGAAGAGTGCAGAGTCAACATTCAGGCTCCACTACTACACTCAGCACTTTATTTACAGTTTCTTGTAGATGAAAGATAGACATTCTTACTTACAAGGTTTCAACTACAAACCATACACTTTTGGTGGCCTATCCCATCAAAGTTACATGGTTTTCATCTTTACCCCTTTGTCATTGTGAGATCCCAGCCGAACAAAGCACTTTGCACTTTACTTTATTGTGCACATTTTACCTACATCAAAGAAGGTAGTTCCTGCACCCCATATTGCATCCTTTGGATTTTAGACCCCACATGGCAGCCTTTTGTTACTTACAGTGCCTGGGAAATAAAACTATTATAATTGCTGTTTTAAATTGCATCTTAAGTTCCCTGAGACTACTTTCTCAATTGAAATCTTTGGTATTTTGCTGCTATTATACTATTTAATTAACCTTTCTAAAGGTTTTATGCAGTATTTTTATCATTGTCTTTCCCTGACTTACTGTGTATTTTATGATATGACTTTTATGGCTCGTTAGTGCCGAATAAAGAATGTTGGTTGATTGATTGTATTCAGTTCGACGCCGCAATTGTTTAAGTATTTCTTTCCTGTCTGTCATTATTAACTTTTCTACCCAAAAAGTTTCACATTTATTTTTTTTAAACAAAATTCTCTCAATTTTAATTTTAAAGTAATGGGTTTTTAACTCTCACCTTTTAAATAATCAAGAATTTTCAAAAACATTACTCAATCCACCTAAGTCAATGTAAGCACCACTTTTTTCTTCTTTCATTCTTGCAGCATGGACGCTAACGCAGCTGCCACTTTGGGCATTTATTTATTAGGACTGCTCAGGCACATGCTTTCCCGCAAATGAGACTGAGCTACAGCTTCAGCTCCTGGTCAGCTGAGTTTGTCAACCACCATCCACTTGATGTCTTCACTTTATCAATTTTTTGTGATGTTCAGACTAATGGCTTATTCCTCTTATTGAATAAAGGTTTTTGGTTAAGATGACCTACACTATGTACTAAACACTTTTAGTATCCACCCTGAAACAATGGTTGTAAAATGTTACCCCATGTTACCATACCACCTGCATGGCACTGTTTCTTATGCACATTTTTCTATTTCCATTTGCTTTAGATAGTAACTTGTACATGTCACTGCTTACTACCCACAGTTCTACTTTATCCTTGACCATTCCTGGCAGAGGTAAGGACTTATATTATCCACAGCCCCTCTAATTGGAAAATATATATTTTTTAGCAGAGGATTGACCATGTTTCAATTCATTTCTTCATAGAGGACTACTTTAAATGACCTTAGTCCTGATGAAGACCTTCTCCAAGTTGTGTTACTAAGAGTAGAAATGTCAATTATTTTTACGATTTAAACTGTTTCTAATCAATTTGGGAGCCAGAAAAAACTATCATCCATGATTTATATTATTTCTTCCATCAGATAAAACTTTATACATTTCTGTTTGGTTTTTGCACATATTCACATACCATGTGCACTGTGTATGTAGCAGCTTCTTTTGAATATTTGTCTTTGTGGATATTCAACAAATAATTTCTTAATATGTAACGCTTGACTAGAAATATGTTGTATAATTGTATGTTGCATGCAGATTTACAGCCATATTTCCAAAATTGTCACACAGTGCAGTGCAGCAAGTTACCTTGCTGAGTAGTGTGACAGGCAAAGGGCAGGAATGCGCCCCATTTAAGTCTCTATGGTGCATTCCTGTGTTTTTCCCTTGCACTGGCACCCTTTTGGCTCCCTAGCGCCAAAGCAGGCACCCTTAAATCATGGTGGAAGGGTGCCTCCATTGCATCCAGGATTGTTTTTGTGAAGGAAGGGGCACCTTCCAGAGTGAAAACAATCCCCTGAGGCATATTCCTCTTTCAATGTGTGCTGAAGAATTTAGCTCACTAAGTAAAAGGGGCGTAACAAGAAGAATTATAGATATTTCTCCTTCTTACGCCACCCCTGGGAAGGTATATCTTTTTGGGCCATTCTCAGGTTTATGTTTTTGGCACATTATCAGGTTTATCAATTCTGGTAAATCTGGGAACACCCACTCAATGCTCATAGAATGCCTTCCCAGGGCAGAGAAGCCAATGCAGCGATTTGCCCTACGTTGCTTTACTCCAGATTTATGGAGCCACTCAGGACCACGCAAAGTGGCCTTGGGTGGACCCAAATCTCACTAAAGGTTTGCGTTGTGCATTTACTACTTTGCATGGTGCAAACATGAGACAAACCGGGTCATAAATATGCCCCTAAGTGTGTGTGTGTTACATGATGTTTATGTTATCCCCTTCAAAGTAAGAACATAACATCATAGTTTCTCGAATGCTTCCAAATCGATTCATGTTTTTTATATATTTTCCTCCATATTAGCTAAAGCAATGGAACAACCATTGAAAATCTGAGGGTACACAGTTAAGGGTTGATCATCTGTCAACTGACCCCCCATTTTAATTTGGTACTTTGGTTATGGAGCAAGAGTGATAACATTATTTTGACCTGGTCCATAACGTGTCACAAAAATCCATCTGATTTGCTTAGGAGTGAGTGCTCTGGCCTTATTTCAGGAACTGCAGATTGCTGTGATCAGTATACAATTTATTGTGTTTTTTGCTCCCAAGAAGTAATGTTTCCATTCCTCAAAGGTCTCTTCATGGCCAGGAGTAATTTTGTAATTTAACTCTGCTGGCAAAATGTTTTGGATGCATGAAGTTTTTCAGTGTTTGGATTTCTCTGAGATAAAACATTTATCAAAGTACGATAATAAACATCTATTTTGAAAGTAAATGGATATTCAGGTGTTGCAAATGTTCCTTTAAATAACAAAAAACCTGTTAAACTTCTATTTACCAAAAAAAGTTTTGGAGTAGCTTAGTAAAAAAAATACATGTATCTAACTTAGCAAATAGATGATCTCTCAATCATTGTAGAACACTCTTAACATGTGGTATGTGATTTTTCAAGGTGTATGAATAAATCAGAACATCACCCACATATACAATACTGATCATGTCGAAAAATTGCTTAATATTTTAATAGTAAAATGCAACATTAGCGTTGCATAGTCCTAAAGGCATCACTTTGGATACGAACAACTCTGCTGTTTATCATTCATCACCCTCTTGGACTCTGACTACATAGTAAGATATTTTCATTTTGGATCAGATTTAACAGAATATATATTAATGGCAAGGGTTACAATTCTGTTCTGGGATTCCATTGAGGGCTGTAAAATCAATACACATTCTCAATGTACCATCTTTCTTGGCAATAAAGAACAACAGAGAAGAAGAAGCCGTCTATGAGGGCATAATAAACTCATTATCCAGATTTGCATTTCAGTTCTGCTAAAGATATTCTGTTTCATTGTGCCCATACGACTGTTTCAGCAGATTTCCACCATGCAGATTGCACTCAAGCAGATGGACCTTTAATCCTGGACTCAAGCTTGACCCAACAAATCAATTACAATGGGTTTACAGTGAAGTGCATTTGGCCGCACAATAATGACAGAGAATGTCAGATTTGCAAACCATAAAAGTTTATTAACAGATTTGTAAGGTTACAAACTCACATCATTCAAGTTGGCCATTCAAATGATTATCATATAATTGCGTTGGTTAGTACAATTCATACCAATTCAAAATTGCATATTGCAAACTGTTTAAAGTTGTCATTAACAAATTGAGCAAATTCAGTTTCCCCTGAATAGAAACTTCCTAAAATGCTAAGCCAAGAGGAAATCAGGAAACTTGTGAGAAAGTTCAGGCTTGAGGTGTCAGCAAGTAGAGTCTAAAACGCAAAATCAAATAAAGATTCAGTCAAGTAAATGAGAATGGATTTGCTTGGAAGTCTAATTCTCAGAGCTTGAGCAAAAGTGAATGTCTAGTTTCGAAAGAGTAGAAAGGGGCATTTAACTCTCATTAGCTCTACAATGCACAGTTAAAACATTTCTCAATAGCTTGGAACACTCCCCCATTTTACTGACCTGTCAGCTGAAGTGCCCCTGCTACATTGGTTTTATTGGAAGATGACCCAGAGTGTGTGAGGTTCTGATATCAATGGGGTTGCACCTGATGCCGTCAGCACACCAAGCTGTTGGTGATAACCTGCCTCTTTCACGTAGAGGAACCTCCCATCAAAGTCTCTATTTCCCCTGCACCTGGGTCAGTTGCCCATTCACTGAATGCTCACGCCTTGGGGTTGTTGTCACTACTACTGGACTTCCTTGCTGTTGATCATGTGTCTTCATTAGGGTCATCACACCAACTACTTTTCCTAGATCCTATCTGGTGGGCATTCATTTACCTACCAACATAAGTTAAAAATGCTGGATGTTACTCTCAGCACCACTATGAAAGTGATATCTGCAGTTGATGCTGAGGTCAGGACATCTGATACCACTAAGACTGAGGTGCCATTGGAGGTTATGGGGTCTGACTTTGCATCCTTACACAGACCTTTTGATCCCCCCTGACAGGAAACTGGAAGACCCCAGAGTTCTGAGTGAATTCTCTTCCTAATTTGGGGTATAGAAAACTGGCAAATAAGGTGCAAAGTAATTTTTCAGACTGCTCACAGAGTGACAACATCTGTCTGTATGCAGTTTCAGAAGAGGTGGCTAAAGGAGACATTATTGCATTGCTGAGGGACTTATTTTCCCACTTGCTGAATCTTCAGTTTCCCAAGCCACTTGAATAACAAAAGGCTTGCAAAATCTGAATCAGAATACAATAGAAAACGAACAATCAGAGACCTATCATGGTATGCCTGCTACATCTCCAACATTATTGATTAATACTTCAAATCGTCAAGAACACAAAAGTCTTTTCGACCTTAATGGTCTCAACGTCAATGGGACCATGGACTACACTCATGATATGGCGGCCAAGAGGAAGAAATTCCTTGCACTGTATCCCAGAGCACATCATATTCAAACTCTTGGATCCTGTGATCATGATCATAACTATTGCTGGAAAAACAGCAGCATTTTGAGGGCATTATAATATAGCTGATGTCCTGGATCTATTGCCACTTATTCATTGGGATGGAGATAGCATAGAGACCATGCCCAAGGAAGAGGAACAATGAAAAAGCAACACTAGGTGTGGGCTTCCCACAGCAAGGCCAAGCCTCTTTATCACTACCAAACAAAACACCTGCCAGTATTGTGATTACTATTTAGTTTCAATAACCTGCGCGCAAAGAATTAAACTGAGTGCGGGGTGGAAAATAAATTTCGTAGAGTTAATCACTTTTATTTTAACCATATTCATAAAAATGACATTATCATAAAAGACTCAAAAGTCTTATGGTGTAGAAGAACGGTCTTCTACACCATAAGACTTTTGAATTGTAAATAGTATTGCAAGAAAACCTTTAAATAGGATACTCAACTCCGAAAAAATATTTCTATGGTGTATGCTTTTGTTTTTGTATAATTTTGCTTTTTGACATTGTAAATTGTAAATATTATTGCCTGTATGTATGGTTTGGATGAGAGAGTGAGTGTTTGAATGCAAATGTTGATCAACCAGGTACGATTGCGTCGCTTCTTTAATGAGTCTTTTATGATAATGTAATTTTTATGAATATGGTATTTTGTATTGTTTGTGTTTTCTACTGTTGTGAAATCTTGGTGAACTCTAACCAACGAATTGTTCTAAAAATCCTTCGTTAAAATAAAAGTGATTAACTCTATGAAATTTATTTTCCACCCCGTACTCTGTTTAATTCTTTGCGCGCAGGTTATTGAAACTAAATAGTAATCACAGTACTGGCAGGTGTTTTGTTTGGCAAGGAAGGGGAACAACACTTGTAGTTACCCATTGATCTTGGGCTCAAATCACATCATAGACAGAGTTAGCAATGATAAAGTAGAGGAGTCCCTTGTCCAGGACAGATACAAACTCCGCTCTCCATACAAGGACTGCTCATCTGGATTGTGGCTTCCTACCCAGAACACACCATGTACTCTTTGAAACTCTTGGTGTAGTAATGGTGGGTTGTACGGTGGGACGGGCCACCATCTGGCCCACAGATGTTGATTTGTTATTCCCACATTTTCTTATTTACCAGACACTGTTACAGACTTGTGAACTGTTTACACGTTCCTCTAACCTCTAGGAGTCTGCTGCTATTCCATCTTGATGTTTTGTTCTTCGCTTCTCTTTGGTGAGCTGTCTTCGCCTTCCTGGAAAGCGTAATGGTTTGACTCTTTTGGCAGTCATCCATCTTATGTTCCCTGTCTCCACATGGTAGTCTACATGCACAAAGGGCCATGAGGGTGACAGTGGCATAATGGCAAATTATGGGGTACCTTTACAGAATGCAAAGCGGAGTCCCTGAGTCTCCCATATCTCAGATATTCATTGCCATTTGGCTTAATGTGGGCACCTGCACAGCAGCCGCTGCAGGCGCCTGCTTTACACCTCTGATGATTAATATCCTGCTATCAAATCATTAGACGTCAAGAAATTTGAGCCCTGGGGGACACCTTTTGGGTTAGAGAAGGGGAAAGGCTTGCAGTAGCAAGGTTCAATAGTTTACTCCTATCCAGTGCCATTTGTATCTCCCCTAAATTCTAGATCACATAAATCACAGAAGACTATCTGTTTTAACTCCACCCCATATCTGAGTGCTGGTGCACCGTTAGCTCGACCTTCCCCACTACTGGATCTATTCTCTTCGATTTAATGATTGGTGTGATAGTCACTAGGTCCCACACCACAACTTCAATGCTTGTTCTTGGTGTGACATGAAAATATGTATTTACTGAATTGGGGCTTGGCCCGACACAACAATGGAGGTACACGCAATACACGCAATTTTCCCACTATATAAGGGAACAGTTTGTCAGGGGTCCACTGACAATATCACTTTCTCCTTCTAAAAATACCTTGAGAATTGGGGCATGTTCGAAGGAGTGGTTTTAGGGTTGTATGGAGTACTGATGAAACCATATGTATTGTGTACCAATGCAGGAGGCAGTTAGGGGGTACTGGCAGAAAGAAGGATTACCCACCAGAAAATGGCTAGACCTACTCTCCTCCCACGATCGGCTTCTCAGAGTAGCCAGACTGAAATTCTCTTATAGCCTTTCACAAGCTTTGATATTGAGTGCCACTCTGGTTACACAAGGCAGGCACTTCTACCTGACTTCAATTACTGCAATAGTTCTAATCTTGTTCATATCCTCTGGAGCTCTGTTAAGTTGGCTCATATTGGACAATGGCATGGATAACCATCACAGATGTGGAACTCATCACCCTTTCTCTGTAGGCAATACTCCCTGACATACTGATGATTTGGCCTCTTCCAAATATAGATATAGATGGATGGTGACCATGCTGGTGGCTGCAAAGACTGGTGTACTTGGACACTGGAGAAACCCTTCTTTTCTGACCAATGCAGAATAGCTGACTATGAAGGCATTATATACAAGATCAGTGATCAGATAAATCACTTAGAGCAGGTGGAACCCATCCTTAGAACCCCGCTAAAGGGTTCTGATTGATCTGACAACCACTTGCCCAGCTGTGTGCATAGTCTATTAATAGTGCTTACACCCTTGTCCACATGATTTTGTTCCTTTCAGTACAGGCCAATCCAGCGTATTGGTATTCTGGTTTGGCCACAGAATGTGGAGATCTGATTGAACCCGGGGCTGTGACAAAAATGACTCCGATTGTGGGGTAGTAGGGTTTGCGTTGGACTGATGACTGGATCGTAAGATCTTCTTGATTAACATCTGCATATAATGAAATATAATATGTTGCTTGACAAGTTATATTAATCAGCTTAGTGCTTTAGAACTCTGTTTATTCAATTGTATGATCATGGTGTTTGTAGTGCATATTCTTTACATTGTTCTTTCATAAAGATTCTCTTTGAACTGGTTGATTTTCTACAATTGTACATTTATTAGTGTACTAGTACTTTTGTCATGTGAAAACCAAGAAAGAATTGATCGAAAAAAGGACGCCTTTCTAAGAATTTACGTGTAGCCAAACAATTAAACTGACAAAAATCAGATCTCAATTGTACTGTTCTTGGAGCCCAATCAAAACCTAATTTATGCAACTTGAGAGATTCTATCAACTCAAAGCAAAGTTTTTCATGATGATTTCCAAAACAGATCTGTCATAAGGGCAAAAGAGAACCGTTCACTTCCCTTGGAAATCTAATTTTAAATTACAATAATTCGATTACAATAATTCACAGAGATTGAGCAGTCTTAATATCCATATAATTCTGAGGCTTCTGAGACAAAAAATCCTGAAACCACATTCTAACCTTTTGATTAAATCATTTTCATGCGAAATATCATTTGATGTACAGCTCACTGAAATAGTATTCACTACCGATTTGGGAACTGACTTAGGACCCTCTTCATATCTTGGTGGATGTGTCCAGACCTTCGAAAACTGGCAGTCCTTCCATCCTCCAACGGAACTGTCCTCCTGCCTGATTTATATGTTGACAGCATGATGGCCAAAAGTCCGCCAGTCTCTCACTTTCACCATTGCATACAGACTCCACCATCGATGGAGTTACAGCAGAAAAGCCTATAACCGTGGAATTGCAGCCACAACTCTTCCATCCTGATCATGATGTTGGTTTCTGTTGGTTTTCCTATGGCGGCTAAATGTCCACACCCGAGCTGGCAGTTTCAAGCTGATTAAATGGGTTAAGCTACCTTTACCAACCTCTTTACTTCACTACTCAAAATTAACCTGATGTTGCAACATTCTGCACAACTGCTGATAGATTTGGATGATGACCCCCCCCCATTTTGGCACTGCAATAGGAGGTATGTACACTTAAATGTATGTTATCAGAAAAAAATCTCCTTTATCAATCAATCAATCAGGGATTTGTGAAGTGCACTACTCACCTGTGAGGGTCTCAAGGGGGATTTTGGGCAGCTCCGAGTCATCCATAAAGCCAGGTCTTGAGGGTCTTCCTGAATGCTTGCAGTGTGGGGGTTTGTCGGATGCTGAGGGGTAGTTTGTTCCAGATCTTGGCCGCGATGTAGGAGAAGGCTTTTCCTCCGGTTTTGACTCTCCGGATACGAGGAATTTCAGCCAGGGCGAGGTCGGCAGAGCAGAGGTTTCTCTTGGTGGAGTGGAAGGAGGTTCTTTCATTGAGGTACTGGGGTCCGGTGTTGTGAAGAGATTTGAAGGCATGTGTGAGTAGCTTGAAGGTCATTCTCTTTTTAACAGAGATCCAGTGGAGGACTCATAGGTGCTAGGTGATGTGGTCTTGCCGTGGGATGCTGAGGGCGAGTCTAGCTGCGGCGTTCTCGACGGTCTGGAGTTTGTGGAGTAAAGATTTGTTGATTCCGGCAGAGAGGGCGTTCCCATAGTCCAGTCTACTGTTTATGAGTGCATTGGTGATGGGCTTTCTGGATTCGGGGGATCCACTTAAAGTTCTTGTAGAGTATGCAGAGGGTGTTGAAGCACGTGGACGATACGCCGTTGACCTGTCTGTTCATGGTAAGGGAAGAGTCAAATATGATGCCGAGGTTGCAGGCATGGTCTGTGGGTGTGAGAGTGGCTCCCGAGGGCAGGGGGCCACCAGGTGTCATTCCATGTTGAGAGGATGGATCAGAGGTCCGAGTTGAGCTTCAGGCAGCTGCTGCTCATCGAGGATGCAACATCCTTCATTCCCTCCTGGAAGCTGCATCTGGTAATGTTGGGTTCTTTGGTGAGGGAGAGGATGAGCTGGGTGTCGTCGGCGTAGGATAGTATGCTGAGTCCGTGTTTTCTGACGATGGTTGCGAGAGGGGCCATGTAGATGTTGAAGAGTGTGGGGCTGAGTGAGGATCTTTGTGGTAATCCACATCTGATCTCTGTGGGTTCAGAGAGGCGGGAGTCTGATTCTTTGATTTCGGCCCGTGAGGAAGGAGCAAATCCAGTCTAGGGCAGTTCCCTGTATGCCGGAATTGTGGAGTCTGGCGGCTAGTGTGTGGTGGGAGACTGTATTGAAGGCTGCTGAGGGTTCCATTAGAATGAGTACTGCAGTGTGGCCTTGGTCAAGGAGAGTGCGGATGTCGTCAGTGGTGGCAAGGAGAGCGGTCTCAGTGCTGTGGTTGCTCTGGAATCCAGATTGAGAGGTGCTGAGGATCAAGTTGGATTCTATGAAGTTTGTGAGCTGGTTGTTGCTGATCTTCTCAGTGGCTTTGGCGGCAATGGGGAGGAGGGATATGGATCTCCATTTCTTGAGGTCTGTTGGGTCTGCGGAGGGCTTCTTGAGGAAGGGTTTGGCTTCTGCACGTTTCCAGTCATCGGGAAGGTGCACGTTTCGAGGGAGCAGTTGATTGTACATCGTAGTTCAGGTGCTATGGTAGAGGCGGATCTGTTGAAGATGTGCAGTGGGCATGGGTCGTGGGGGCTCTTTAGTGTATGCTCCTCATGGTCTTTGCAGTGTCTTCTGTGGTGACAAGGGTCTAGGAGGTGATGGTCGGCTGGGTGGCGCTGCTGGTGGCTGGTGTTGAGCGGTGCCTTGGTTCTGTTCATCGAAATTGTCATAGAGAGTCCTGATCTTGTGATGGGAGAAGGAGCCGAGCTTGTTGAAGAGGTCCTGGGAGGGAGGGATGCCCAAGGTTTTGCTGGGGGGTTTGCTGAATTCTTGTATGATGCTGAAGAGTCCCCAGGATATGCAGGACTTTATCGTAGCCGTACACATATGTAACATTGTTTGTTGAATGCACGACAAATCTTACCGTTTACATTTAAAATTTGCATTTTTATTGCGATGACTGCAAAACGAATAAATGGGTTATGTGGAACTTTAACAGACATTACATACTGTTCATATGATCAGACACATTTGGATATTAAAATGTTTGCCAAAACGTGTATGTGGTGTCATAGTCTGTCATCATGATGGAAGCAGGTACAAAATATCAAATGTAGATGGCAAAGTTTAATTACTAGTAAATTAATAATTTAAAGCAAAGTAAATCCAACATCCATGAGACACACGTTTATGTGGGTGATATATACACCTAATTTTAAAGTTTCATTATCCACTTTCTAATTAGAAAAACATAATAACAAATGTACCCACATATGGAATGGGTTACCAGAGTATTATTTGTTTTGCTCCTTGTATTTTTTTTTACATTTCCCTCTCAGAAGGATGAGCACAATCAAATTTCCCCCTCACCTCTCCTGTTATCTCAAATTGCCTGTCATATTTTAGTGAAATTGTTTTTTTACCTATGCAATACAATTATAAAAACAAACTGTGACACTCATTTATCTTACACCTACAGCCCTTGTTGTGGGAACTACTGAAGTAGTAGTAAATAAATGGTCTTTTGCATGTCCTTACAGGCTGTGAGCAATCAAGTTTAGAAATATGCTATGTACATATTTCCTGTTCTGTTAACCGTTAGCAAGTTATATACTAATATCTATATGTAGCATGACAAGGATATTGCTTGTTGTTACAGTACTTTAACAATGCCCTCAACTGCTTAACAAGTTATAAATAAACAAATATGACCCCAACAGGAAGGCAGGGTAATGGTGGCATAACATAATGTAGTGTACACCACATATGAATCTATTAATAAGAGCAGGAGAACAAAGCTGAACTTAGACTTCCAAATATATGTTGTGTGTACTCAACATTTAAAAGGTGGAAAAACAAATACATCCTGAACAGTGTGTCTGTGCATATCAGAACAAAAAAAATACTGTACAGTTGAATACATTGTGTTACATCATGAGATACTTCTCAAAAAGAAAAATCATAATCATTATAAATAATTCTTAAAACAATAAAACATAATCATACTTTGCGCCAAATAACACGTAATGGAATCTTGCCTCCAAAGGCAATGTCATCCAAATTACCTCCTTACAAAGGGGCACATATCACTCCATGAACAGAAATATGAAAACTTTGGCATCTCAACTGACCAATCTAGAGGATGGGTGAGCCCTTTCATCAGGGGTGTGGGAGGAGTAGGAATGGTTTGGATGGTTTGGAGGGTGGATGGGAGGGTGTAGGAAGTTTGTGGGAAGTAGAGGGCATAGGAGCAGTAGCAGGGGTGGTGTGTGTGTGTGTGGTGTTGTGCGGCCGTGAATGTGCCTGAAGTTTCATGGTAATGTGTGGTTGTGCTTTTTGGTTGTGAACTGTAATGTGGGTGAAGTTTTTAATGGAGTTTACTATGCCTGCACTCAGAATGTTATCACAAATCTTTTAGTAATAATGTTTTTTAAATTGTATGTTGTAAAATGCCACTTTTTAGAAAGAAGGCCCCTGCTGGGTTGTGGATTGACTGTCTGGCTTTGACAAGGGCTGGGAATGTGCATTCACTGTAGCCAGCCTCTGTACGGGTTGAGATGTGTCCTGCCTTTCGTGGATGACAGGGCTGGGCTGAATAGACCTGGGCTGTATTTAGAGTAGTGGGAGGAGATTTCCTTGCACCTGAATTGGCCTGGTCTGCCTTACACAATGCCGGCTCCACCTCCTGCCAGGAAGCTGGAAATAGAGAAGACAGAACTGTTTTGGACTAAGCCCAGGCACTCTCTGCCACAAGAAAGCAATGGGAAATGTGGTATAAATATTGGGGCGCAGACGCCAGGATTTTAGAACTTTTTTGGACTCAGAAACATGCCAAGAAGAAGAGCTGGATAAGCTGTGAGAAGGATTTACAACTTTGCTTTGTGCTTTGCTGTGTTGACCTGCACGGCTGCTTATGCCTTGGGCAGGGAAAGGACTGGACTGAACTTTCTGCAACTTCTTTGTTCGAGTGTATTCAAGTGCAAAAACAACAGTTGATGGACAGAATGCAGAACAATGTCATACATTCACCCCAGTACAGAGATCTGGCCTAAATCCATAGTTTATTTGCTCACCATGCCATTCCAGTTTGAACCCAGCCATATGCAAATCAGTCTTGACCTGTGCCACATGGGAACAGTCCAGCCTGAACTGACTTTATCCAAGGGCTTGAGGTAGAGCTTGCCCCCTATTCAAGATGTCTCAGGAACAGCAAAGATTTCAAGTTCATCTGCTACCAGCTCTGGGAAATGTGTGTTTTGTGCTGCAACAGAAGAAAAAGCAACCTGGTGCAGTCACCTAAGCCGCTGCCGGCTCTTTGTCCTGAAGGCACCCTGGTCTTACCACTGACGCCGTTCAACGCCGCCACTGAGCTGCTGCATGCACCATGACCTGTGGGCATCACACTTCACACCACCTTGCTTCAGGCCGCCGCCCTGGTATCCCAGATGATGCCGCTCCACGCCAACATCAACTCTGCTGCTTGCACCGTGGTTTGAGGGCACCGCTCATGAGTTACACGATGCACTGCTGTCATCCCGCACCGTAGCCTTGGCCTACCAACGCCAGCGCCATTGACTCCGGTTCACCATCCGAGAACATGTCTCCCACAACAATGATGCCGTGGCTCGCACCATGACCTGCCAACACCGCAACGAGCAACGCATCACTTCGCACCACAGCCCTGGTCTCACTGAAGCCACTGGACGACTGCCACTGAGCTGTTGCCTGCACCGCAACTTGAGGGCACCGCACTTAAGGTAGACATAATATATGAAAGCAGTAAGATAGTATACATTCATCCAGCATCAACGCATATTTATGTGTAAATTTTACGTTCACCAACATTAAATATATAATGGTTTCAGAAATAGTTGTACATAAAGGGCCCGATTCACAAAAGGCCTCTTTACTCGGGGCGGAGACCACTCAGTCATGGTGGGGTCCTGCAATGAGAAACTGCAATGCGGTGGTCTCGCCATGAGTGCGTGCTCCCTGCCATGACTACAGGGCCTCTGCCATGAGTTAAGAGGCCTTTTGTGAAACGGGCCCCGATTTTGTGTGAATTTGTTTATGTCTTGTATGTTATGTTATGTTAATATAACTTATTGAGCGCACAAATACCCGAAGGTGTCTTGGCGCTAAGGAACTACAGTAAGCCTTGGAGATTCTTGCCTTAATTCAGGAATATGCAAAAACCACAGGTGATGGACAGAATGCAGAACAATGTCATACATTCACCCCAGTACAGAGATCTGGGCCTAAATCCATCGTTTTTTTGCATTCCACACCACCCCAGTTCAGACATGGCCATATGCAAATCAGTCTGACCCTGTGCCTCATGGGAACAGTCCAGCCCGAAATGCCAAGTCATGCCTTCCCTGGACCGGAAACAAGCTTCTGAGGACCGGTTTCTGGCATTCCAGCCATCTTCAGCCCGGCTTGCTTGAATCCAGTGGTGTGGAGTGCATGGGACTCACGTCTGAGCATACCCATCCCACTCGGGTGACAAATTCAGGAATAGCCATGTCTTAAGACTCTTTCTAAATAAGGCTAATGAACATGCAGACCTGATGTGCATAGGAAGCGTATTCCAGAGCTTTGCCATACCATAGCCAATGCTTCCAACCCCCCCCCCCCCCTTCCCCCACCCCCCACCGCTAGAGGTGCGAATCCTGGGAACCATCATAAGTTTGGTGCCATTAGATCAAAGCTGTCTACCCGGGCAGTACCAACACAACACATATGTGACTTCATACATCATAAAGTACTACCATTTACATACTTGAAATTGTTACATGATGTTCCCACCATCATATTGTCCTGTTGTAATAAATTAAGGCCTGTTTAAATTATCCTAGAAAATCATTGTCTACTTCACCATAAGAAGAGAATATCATACAACACTCAATATCTATGTTTCATAATCTAAATGATTGTTTTGTGTGGATCAGTCAACAGCTGGCAAGCCAAGCCTAATACATTTTTTAAAAGGTTTATAACCATCTTGGTTTCAAGAAACAACCATAAACGGCAGAGCAATGCACATTCAAGGGGTACAAGCTGTACAGGTATATTCATCGGAACTCAAGCCACACTGCACTGGGCACATTGAACATAAGTCTATTACTTTTAGAGTCCCATCTGGAGTTCTGGACTTTTTGGTTCCGTCCAGAGGTGTCAGGGATAACACCCGAAGACCCCGGAGTTCTACCTGTCTCGGTGCACAAATAAACAGAAACACGGGCTTCTCGATGGTGGCGTCAAAGACCAAAGGTTTATTACTGCAGGGACACAGAAGTCACAGAAACTACACACGGGCAGTATCTAGGAGCCTGTTCGATTTGTACAAAGAGGGTTGCTCCTTATATACTAAATATTAGGCTTCGGGCAAATTCTTTACATGTTAGTACATTCCTAAACCTTTGCGTCCTGCACAATAAATATTTGGCGTTGCACAGGGATCGTCAACAATATCTGATGTCAAAACATTACGAACGAGGGGTTCCCATTGTTCCATCATAATCCCATGTCAACTTTTCATTCAAGAGCCGGACCGCCTCATCGTAAATTTCGTTACCTCCCCCTAATAAAGGCCCAGAAGGAAAGGAGCAGAGCCAGGTGCAGAAGATAGAAAAGCAGGATAAGAGATGTTTGTGGGTCGTAAATGGGCAAGGCTACCAGCTTCGGCCGCCTAATCATGATCAGGCCAACGAACACGAGAACCAGTATGGCAGGACTGGCCTCAGGCAGAGGAGGCAGTTTCTGTCGAGTCATGCAACCATGGCGTTTTCTGTATTAAGGTGCACGTGTCACTAGGGAGGTGAATCGCCGGCCAAAGCCTACGTGTCCTTAATTGAAATGAAGTAATCAAAGGTCATTTCGTGTCCATTGACTATGTGAGGGCAAGGAATACAAAATGGCTGCCGTAATCTAAGATGGATGCCATGGGTAGTTCAGAAATGTGTTTGTAACAGGAGTGCTTTTGCTCGTAGCATAGCGAAAACACCAGGATATGCTAAATGGATCATTTGCGGTTCACTGATACCAAAATTATGTATTTACGACAATGTTGAAAACACGGGTTCAAATCGTCACGGAACCTCAGACCCTCCTTTTGCCCTTACATAGGCAATTCCTCAATCTATGTCAGAGTCTAACTCTATGCTCATCAGGTCAGTGACATGTTGTTGCATCATCATTCTTTCTCGTGCCTTTTCTCCAAATGCAGGTGGTTTTCTGAAACATGTTGCAGCACAGAGACTACACAAAGCGGGACCACATTGGATAATAAGGCAGCACGAGAACAGGAATACTAGGATGACACCAATAACCATCAGAACCTTCCATCCCCACGCTGATAGCAGAGTCCAAAACCACTCCATTAGGGACCAGTTTCCCTTGTCTACGTGTATAGAGTCGGAAATCTTGTGTAGCTTAGAGATCGCCTCATAGACAGTCGGAGCATTATTGGGAATAAAAACACAGCAGCTCGATTGGATCATTCTACATACCCCACCTTGATCTGCAAGTATTACGTCTAGAACCATACGGTTCTGCAACGTCATGAGACGATCCGCCTGAAGCTCAGCTGTTAAGTTACTAAGGGCACCAGCAGTATACGTAATAGTAGATTCAACTACCCGTGTTAGCTGACGTAGATTTCTACTATTGGCCATAGGCCCCCAGAACGGAAGGAAACCTTTGAAGAAGTCTCCTGCTTCCTGACCAGCGGTATCTTCCTTGCTGAAGACACCTCTTGCTACTCTGGTCTTGTGATAATCTGAAGAAGCAGTGTACGTTGGAGGCAACAGTCGGGCAATATAACATGAACCTGAAAAGTCAGCAGGCAACCATGTATACGCTCTGTCTTGACAGATGAAGTAGGTACCCCTAGCAGTAAGAAAGGCAGGGGAAGAGTTAGACAGAAATACGTAAGTCTCAACGCACTCACTCTTCCCTAGGCGAGCTCTCGGATTTCTCCCATTTCCTTGCAAACAGACTTGACCTCGGTGAGGTACGACCCAGACTGGAGTGGAGCTTTTACGCTTGCTTTCTCCCAAACTAAGGCGATACTCTGTAGAATTCCAACTCAAATATACCCGTAATTCATCTCTAGGGTAAGATGGAGTATTATTGACGTCTTTAATCATATCAATAATTCCCTGGACTAAAGCTTTGTTGGCAGAGTTGTATTTAGTGGAACGTGGTGGACGCGGAGGATAGGTCTCAAGGGCATAAGCAAAAATGGTCTGAAAGGCCTGAAATGATCCATTATAGCTAAAAGGCAAGACTAGATAGGGAATGCCTTTATCCATAGTGTGGGGTATCAAGCCAGACACCCAGCAGTCTGTAGTGTTAACTACCAGTTGGTGTTGGTGCAAGAGCTGTACAAATGTGTTATTAATGAACTCTGAGCGTCGAGCTTGCTCGTGTTCTGGAAACGAGTGGAAAGAGTGCACAGAAGAAACAGTAGAAGAAACAGGATCAAAGGGAGGTACTGTAGTTGTTACCGGTGTAAAAATTAAATGCACACCAAAGACGATTCCACCCACCAACATTATTAAAACAATCAAAAACGTAACTGTACATTGCATCAGAAAGCATTTGCTGTGAAGAATTTTGTAAAGTCTATTTCTGCGAACATAAATTACATTTTCTCGTTGCAGCTCAGGAAGCTCCATCTTCTACAATCCGCTCGCGACCACTGATGATGTGTACGTAGATGAAAATGCCTCTATCAGCCCTGGGAGTTCCCAGAACTAACAGAAAGATCGACCTAGTGTCTGACCCCCGCAGATTCAACTAGGCACACAGCCACGACCCTACGGCTACCCAGACGGCAAGGCAATTTTAAAACAACAAAGCAATACAAAGTATGAGCAAACTTCCTGGCTGGAGGCAATGTATCAAAATTCAAATGTGTAAAATAGGCAGTTTCCTGCTTTATTTGTCCATATTTCGGGATCGTAAATTGTATCTCAATTTTGCAGGAGCTGTTTGATCTGGAAACATTGTATTTTCAGCAGGTGTTGCAATGTTCAAGTTCGCTGATGGCAAAGTTTCTTCTGATGCAGATGACAAATGTTCAGAATTCAAAGGAGCAGTTTCAGAAGGGGAGTCAAAGTTCGAGGTACCAGTGATTAGTTCTGCATCGCTGAAAGGGATAAACCTGGGGATTTGTTCAGATTCAGAGGCACCGATTCCTTTCTTCACCCAATCATCATAAGGAAGCGGTAGAGGCACACGATTGACGTGGGTTGTATGAATCCAGTTTTTTCGTCCAGCCACACGAATAGCAGTTCTCGTCGCCAATAACACCTGGAAGAGGCCAACGAATCTGGGTTGGAGGTTTTTCGTCCGGGCAAAATTACGGATGACCACTTGGTCGCCTGGTTTCAGCTGATGACCGGGACTCTCCGGTGGCTTTGGCAATGCATCGAAAACCTGTTGGTGAATAAGACTCAATTTAGCAGTCAAGTCGAAAAGGTAATCAATTAACATTGGGTATTCCAACTGTTTAAATTCCTTCGGTCTAGGTACTCCCCAAACATTGGCCGGACGACCAAATACTATTTCGTATGGACTAAGCCCTACTCTAGAATGCACAGTCGCTCTTGTGGATAACAGAGCCAAAGGTAGTGCATCTGGCCAGGACAAACCCGTGGATGCTTGTATCTTAGCAAGTTTCAGTTTGAGGGTGCCATTGTAACCCTCAACTAAACCAGCAGACTGGGGATGATTTGCACTGTGGAACTTCTGTTTGATCCTTAAACCGGCACACACACTCTGCATAACTTTCCCTACGAACTCACTTCCATTATCTGACCATACAATCCGTGGCATGCCATACCTGGGGAAATATTCTTTGAGAAGAATTTTGGCAGTGGACAGGGCAGTATTGTCCTTTAGTGGATATGCTTCGATCCATCTGGAAAAAGCACAGACTACCACTAGGACGTACTTTAGATTGTTGCAACGATCCATATGAATGAAGTCTAACTGAATCACTTCAAAGGGGCAAGAAGGAGGAGCGAAGTGATCAGCGGGTGTGGGGATTCCCTTGCCAGGATTATGCATCAGGCATACCATGCAATTTTTCACCACTCTCTCTGCACACTTACTAATCCCATCATTCTTCCAGACTGGAGCCAACATCTTACCAATCCCTTTAGAACTGATGTGCGCTGCTCCATGCGCCATCGTTACTACTGCAAGCACGTACGCATCAGGCAACATCCAACGCTGTTGTTCTGACAGATCAATCCAACACCCACTCGAGTCCAATTTACTCGTGCTTTCTTTCCATACGAGTTTTTCCTCCTCAGTCGCCTCTTTCTGAATTTCTTTCACACTTTCCACTGTATCCTCACACATTCCAGACTCAGAAATCCATCTTGCAGATGTAGCAACATACATTCTACTCATCATATTTCTAGCTGTCTGTTTAGCGGTCTCATCAGCAAAAGCGTTCCCACGACCAACATCATCCGTGATTGCTTTATGAGCACTGCGCTTCACAATCGCAACTTCAGTCGGCAAGGTTAGAGATTCCAACAAGTCATTAACTAGCTGACCATGCTGAATCTTAGTCCCATAGGACGTAATGAAACCTCTCTCTTTCCACAAACGGCCAAAACTATGGGCCACGCCGAACGCGTACTGACTATCTGTGAACACATTCACTCTCTTTCCCTTAGCTAAAACACACGCTCTTGTTAGTGCAATTAATTCCGCAGCTTGGGCAGAATTCTGACTCACTCTCGCAGTCTCCACAATCGTACTCAAAGTCGTTACTGCGTAAGCAGCAGACACATCACCATTCTCTAATTTAAAACACGACCCATCAACATACAACGTGCCATCTGGATCTAACAACGGAGTGTCTTTTAAATCAATTCGTCCTTTTGTCTCTTCCTCGGTTCTGAAACAGCAATCATGTGGCTCAGAATCACTCGACTCCTGACTAGTCGGCAACAATGTTGCTGGATTCAATACATTGCATCTTTTGATCTGAATATGACTCGCTAGTAATGTCAGCTCATAGCCAGATAATCTAGCACTGGTAAGGTGTTGCGTCTTGGTTCGGTTCATGAGTGTATCCACAGCATGAGGAACCATAACCACCAGCATGTTATTCATCACCAAACCAGCAGATTGTCGAATGGAAGCTGCAGCTGCCGCTGTAGCTCTCAAACAACTAGGCAACGCTCTCGCTACCGGATCTAATGTTGATGAAAAATACGCACAAGGGCGTTGTTTATCACCAAATCTCTGTGTCAGAACACTCAACGCGCAACCTTCTCTCTCGTGAACATAGAGCGTGAATGGCTTACTGTAATCGGGTGTAACCAATACAGGAGCTGAACATAGTGCATTTCGTAACTCAGAAAAACTCTCCTGACATTCAGCAGACCATGGCACCGGACTCGGAACATTTTTCCCAGTCAAGGCCACCAATGGTTTTGCCAAAAGAGAAAAATTTGGGATCCACTGCCTACAGTATGAGGTAATACCTAAAAAGGCACGTACTTCTCTCTGTGTGCTGGGAACATTCATTTGCGTAATTGCTTTTATTCTCTCTGGGGTCAACTTCCTTCCCTCCTTTGACAAGAGATGACCTAGGTAGGTCACTTCTTGGCAACAGTATTGCATTTTCGAAGGTGACACCTTGTGGTTCAAATTGGACAAATGATGCAATAGGGAAATTGTAGCTGCTTTGCAAATTTCTTTGTCATCGGCAGCCACTAGAAGATCGTCGACATATTGCACTAGGGCAGAACCAGGAGGAAGTACAAAGGAGTCTAACTGACTTTTTAATGCCTGACTGTAAATGGACAGACTCTCACAATAGCCTTGTGGAGCACGTTTAAACCTGAAGCTTCGACCTCCTAGAGAGAAGCCGAAAATATCTCTGCTTTCTTCGGCTATCGGAATGCTGAAAAAGGCATTCTTCAAGTCGATAACTGAAAACCATGTCGCTGTAGCAGGAATCAACGTTAACAATGCAGTAATGTCTGGAACCACAGGAAACTGCGGAACCACAATTTTATTAACCTCTCTAAGATCGATTACAAACCTATACACTGGAGGCTTTGAAGGATCAGTACATTTCAAAATTGGCAATACGGGACTGTTGCAGACATTTTCTCTAGTTTCTTCAACCACGCCTTTCTTAATCAAGTCTTGCACAATCAATAAAAGTGCACGTTCACCTTCACTAGAAATCTTGTATTGTGGAATTCGTGGAAATTTGACATTTGCTTTCAAAGTGACTACATATGGTGGAATTTCCAAAAGGCCTACATCGTTAGGACCAGTCGCCCAAAGAGTATCAGGGAGTGAACGCAGCTCTGGTGGGAGTGCATCCATTGACAAGTACATCGGAGAGGTGATTCTTTTACCCAATGTAAGCTGTACTCCTGAAGGAGAACAGTACAATGTCGCATATAGGCGTTTTAACAAGTCTAAACCAAGCAGATTCTCATTACAACCTGTCGTCAAAATCAAGGGTGCTTTCAATTGACGCGGTCCAACAGAAATAGACAAAGGACCAGATACGGGGTTGTAAACAGGGGCGCCTGAAAAACCTACTGAAACATTTGTTAAGCCAGACAAAGGTGCGCCAGGGAGTTTCGCATGAATGATAGAACTTTTTGCTGCACCAGTATCCAACAGAAACGGTTCGACTACACCTGATGTTGCTACTGCGACATAAGGCCCACTCTGATCTACTGGAACTGATACTACTCCCTCTCTTTGTCCATGGCTGTCCTAGTACTCATTTTGTTGAAATTCCTCACTAACTTCACAAAAGTCTTCAACATGATACTGTTGAGATCTATTTTGTTGGGCAGACTGTCCATTCCGCTGATCAAAGTGATTAGAAGGGCGATCATTCGTTTGTGGAGGCATAGCACCTCGTCCTCGACCTCTAGAATTTTGCATAGAACCACCACAACCTCTCTGAGCTGCTGCAGCATTATTTTGCACTAATACTGGACAGTCATTCTTATAATGACCTTCCTTTTTACAGTACGCACACTGATTCCACTGATATTGTGGCCTCGGCGAACTATAATCTGTCCTTTGATATGACACTTGCTGTGCATTAGTCTGATTCGTGCAAGGTGGATACGCTTGCTGCAAAAGAACTTTAGTTTTTAAATCTTTCATTTTCTTATCTGACTTTTCTTTCTCCTCTTTATCCCTATTTTCATATTACTGTGCAGTTGCAAGTATTTGCGCAGTTGTAGAGACAGCCCACGCACTCTCGGAATCTTTCAATTTATTACTAAGCTCTGGTAATAGATTGTGTACAAATTTATCAACAAACAGTCTCTGTCCTCCTTCTGTGCTCATATCCTGACCACTGTGATCTACAAAAGTCTCTTCGAACCTTGTGAAAAAGTCGGAGACACTTTCGTCTTTCTTTTGCCTGCATGCGGACAACTTGTCCCAGTTAACGCGCAATGCCGGCATCAGAGTCTTCATTAAGTCAATTATTCTACCTGGTAAATTAGCAATTAGAGGTTCGGGTTTAGAACCACCTATTTGTTGACCATCTGCTGCAATTATAGCTGCCCAATCACCACCTAGGGCAACGGGATGATTCTCTTTACGAATTTTAGCCCAAATTGGTTGCGGAACTACATTCCCAAATAACATGTCAATATCCGCTAAATTCATCACACAAGCTTCAACTGTCTGCGCTAACTGCTTGTAGTATCTGGCGGGATTCTTACGCGGATCAGGCAAGGCCTGTTTCACTGCTAACACTTCGGCTCGCTTCCATGGAATGTGTATCCACACTCTCTGGAATTGCGCCGGAGCGGCAACAATACCATTCACTGCGTCAGCTTGCACAGCTTCGCGCCAAATTGGAGGAACCTCCCTCATTGGATATTGGCGATTCTGCTTCGTACTACGTTTCTCTAACTCCCTCGGTGAACGAAGGGATGGATCATTCCTATAGCTTAAAATCAGTTCCATCGCCTCTTTTATATTTTGACCAACTATCATACCAGCAGCAAACTCTTTCTGAATATTAATTAATTCTTCTAGATTTGATTCAGAGTCATCCTCTTCCAATTCCTCACGCAAAAGGGAGCACATTTCGTCGAACACATATCGTTGTGTCGGTTCATTCCATTGCATAAATGTATCTAATACATCTCTAGTACTATATCTTCTACTTTTTGAAATCCATCTAAGAGCGGTGGAATCCAATATTCCCCGTTCTTCAGTACTGTGAAGCTGACTACGTCTCTGCACAGAGTCAGAGGCAGGAGTCTTAATTAAAGTTTTATAGAAAGGAGACAGAATATTAGAGACAGAATCAGTGATTCTCCGACGAACAGAAAGTGGAGTCATAATACTAGCAGAAGCAGAAAATACAGTAGCAGTTGGAACAGATAGAACAGGAACAGTAGGAGTATCAGGCAAAGTAGCTTGTGAAACAGCAGGCGTAAGTGATGCAGGTATAGGTAAAGAAGCCAGCAACCCTGGAAGAGGGGGTGCCGAAGGAACATTAACATTGACCACAGGAGGTACAGGGGCTTGATTCAGAGGGGCAGGCGCAGGAATACTAGGTTGTCCAGCAACCGGCAATTGAACATTCGGTAAAGGTGGAGCCGTAGCACCCTGTGCATGCGGTGGCGGTGACCTTAACAAATAAGACAACAGAGGACATTTTCGGGGTCCTCTACTGTCTTAGCTGTACTCGATGGCAAGGCAGGGTAGCACTTGTCTATCGCTAGATTACGCTCTCTAACAGCCACCTCCATTGCTTTCTCAGACTCGTTGAGTTGCAGCTGCTTAGCAGCCTGTTCTAAAGTCAACTCTTGTTCTTCCTGTTCTTTCTTTAACTTTTTAATTTCTCTCTGTTTAGATTCTTTTCGCCAATAACGGAAGGAATCAAACATTGCCGGCCGGGCTTTCTTCTTAAATAATTTTACTTCCAAATTATCAAGGACTTCGGGTTCAAAACTACCAATCAGTGGCCAACTAAGGACACCGTCTTTCTCGGTATATCGGATCCATATCTCATTATAAGATATTGGACCCACACCAAACTTACAATACAGATCATAAAGAGGAGTTCCGATCGGAGGAACCACACATGAGTCCTCCAACCGGGAATCACTGTTGCAACCAAAACACGACAACATACAATTTTTCCGGCTTACCATTTTAGAATCCGGAACACAGAACAGACAAAACACAAACAAAGGTGCGCACTTGAACCAAGAACTTAGGCCTACCAAAGCGAACAAATGTATCGATACCCAAACTTAACCAAAAGATTATCGTAACTAGAACAACCAGTGATAATCTTACGAAACCAAACCAAACCAAGAACTAAAAAGGATTTTATCCAAACAGGAACAACCCTTACGAAGTATCCAACTAGCAACCACCACTTAATACTTAACTGAGGCACTGAAGACGTCACCAAGGAGAAACCCGTCACGTCTTGCCGTACTAAGGACTGCACCTCGGGTCCAAGACAGGGCGACGGTCAAGGCAACGGACCACTGCAGCCGTCCGAACGGGAACCCTCGTGGAAGAGAACGTCGGGCCACTTTTGCGATATGCCGGGATCGATGAAGTGGGGCGCCTCCCTCAGGAATCTTCACACGAAGCTTCTCGAACTCTTCAGGCTTTTGGACCGGTACCGAATGACGTCGCCCCACGTTGGGCGCCAATTGGAGTTCTGGACTTTTTGGTTCCGTCCAGAGGTGTCAGGGATAACACCCGAAGACCCCGGAGTTCTACCTGTCTCGGTGCACAAATAAACAGAAACACGGGCTTCTCGATGGTGGCGTCAAAGACCAAAGGTTTATTACTGCAGGGACACAGAAGTCACAGAAACTACACACGGGCAGTATCTAGGAGCCTGTTCGATTTGTACAAAGAGGGTTGCTCCTTATATACTAAATATTAGGCTTCGGGCAAATTCTTTACATGTTAGTACATTCCTAAACCTTTGCGTCCTAAACAATAAATATTTGGCGTTGCACAGGGATCGTCAACAATATCTGATGTCAAAACATTACGAACAAGGGGTTCCCACTGTTCCATCATAATCCCATGTCAACTTTTCATTCAAGAGCCGGACCGCCTCATCGTAAATTTCGTTACCTCCCCCTAATAAAGGCCCAGAAGGAAAGGAGCAGAGCCAGGTGCAGAAGATAGAAAAGCAGGATAAGAGATGTTTGTGGGTCGTAAATGGGCAAGGCTACCAGCTTCGGCCGCCTAATCATGATCAGGCCAACGAACACGAGAACCAGTATGGCAGGACTGGCCTCAGGCAGAGGAGGCAGTTTCTGTCGAGTCATGCAACCATGGCGTTTTCTGTATTAAGGTGCACGTGTCACTAGGGAGGTGAATCGCCGGCCAAAGCCTACGTGTCCTTAATTGAAATGAAGTAATCAAAGGTCATTTCATGTCCAATGACTATGTGAGGGCAAGGAATACAAAATGGCTGCCGTAATCTAAGATGGATGCCATGGGTAGTTCAGAAATGTGTTTGTAACAGGAGTGCTTTTGCTCGTAGCATAGCGAAAACACCAGGATATGCTAAATGGATCATTTGCGGTTCACTGATACCAAAATTATGTATTTACGACAATGTTGAAAACACGGGTTCAAATCGTCACGGAACCTCACATCCCTTCTCGACCTCTGCCACTCTCGCTCCTCTTCCCCCATCTAGCATTCATGGGGGCCTGCCGTTAGGGGGTTCTATCATCCTATTTTCCCCCAAGGTTACCAGAGCTTCTTCTGATACCTCATCCCGCCTTGTAAGCCTAATGTGTTGTTCCTCAACAATAGTCCATTCATTCAAATCCCTTTCCACTGTAGCCACTCAGTGCCTCACCAGCACCACTTCCAGTGCAAACATCTTGCCAAAGAGACACAGCTTGGCAGAGCGCTCCAGCGTCAGTCCCTTCCTCCATGTTAGGAGTAGCAATACATCTCTCCAGAATCTGCTACATGTGAGCATGCCCAAGTCATGTGGAGGAAGTCTGCTGCAACGTAGCCCCATCAAACCCATGCCATAGATGTCTTTGTGTGGGTCCTTTGTAGACAGTAGAAGTGTAATAAGCTTAAAACGTGCATCGGGTGACACCTGCTTGACTTGTGCACAAGCTTATTTCCATTCTGTTGATGTCAAGTCGTCTGGCCAATCCACATCCCAACGCTCACGGGCCCTTTCTGTGTGACCCCCACATTATGGTGGGCTGTTAATAGTCTACAGACAGTTCCAACAATTGCTTCACTGTAACATGTTCCTATGGTTTGGCAGGGAACGACGGACGGATTGTCCGTTCAGGGTGCCCCGTCACCTAAAACTTTTTCAAATGGAATTACACTAAAATATATGGGTTATTGCCGGATAGGAGTCTGCTGTGTTGTCATATTTACCATCATTTTCTCTAGCAGTTACGTAATGTAGGGCTAGATGCAGGAGAGCAAATACTGGTCGGTAACGGCCGATTTCGGCCGTTACCGACCGGTATTTGGTGTTTGGCATGTAGGGGCTTGAGATTTACAGAATCTGTAAATTTACCAATTCTGTAAATTTACAGAATCGGTAAAATACAGAATCGGTAAATTTACAGATTCTGTAAATCCAGATGTAGGTGGCACCTCAAAGAGTGCCACAGGCCCTTAAGAGTCGGTATTTTACCACACAATCCTATTGTGTGGTAAAATACCGAATTCAGGTGTGCATGCACATCTGTGCATGCATACCTGTGCAATGTGACACACAGACATGGCCTTAGGGCATGTATGTGTGCCACATGTCACACAAGCCTGTACTTGGGGTGCTAGAGGGTGTCAAAGTGACACCCCCTGCACCCTTGCAGGATTCGGTATTTACCGATTCTGTAAATACAGAATCAGTATTTCCCACTGATTCCTATGGGCTTTAAAGTCCATAGGAATCAATGGGAAATACCGATTCTGTATTTACAGAAAAGGTAAATACCGAATGTTACAGATCCGGTAATTCTGAATTTTGAATTACCTACATCTGCCTCCTTCCTATTTACCTACTCTTAAATACCGAATCGGTAAAATTCGGTATTTAAGAGTAGGTAAATCGGAATTACCTACATCTAGTAATGTGCTAAAACCTAATAATGCACGCCCCTACCAACTATATTGCTCCTCCCCCTAAGCATATGTGATAACAATGGGCCTCATCCAATGCCTATCTGCTGGATATTTACTGACACACTTGGCATTTCAACTTAAGTGGTCATATACCATATATATCATGTGTGATGATTCTGTGGACACCATGCCTGCTGACCAGGGCTACAGCGTTATACAGTGTCTGTGGCAACTGCAAATATGATCCTTTAAATGGTAAGTGTGTTTAATCAGTCAAGGATAAGTCAGTGCACATAAATGTACACAATCTCTGAATTCATTTTAGTACTGTTCGTTCACCACTTCATATGAAACACACCTCAGTATCATCTGTGCCAATATTTGAGGCCAACATGGCTCTGGCTCCCTGGTTATTTTCTCTATGAAAACTTAAAACAACGTGTATCTTTTGTCCAGTCCTACATTTGGTATATTAATACTATAATTAATTCTCCCCTGAGGAATGTATTATGTATTATGTAGCTCATAGTCTAGACTATGGCATATGAATATTTCTGAACATATCACAACTACTTTAAGGTACAGCTGGATGTCACAATAAATATATGCTCATGTGTACACCTACTATTCACAGAGCATAACCATACTCATTTAGTATCTGTAGGGTTTGGCCTCTATCAGCTGACTTACAAGATTTGGATACCTGAGATTGCTTTATAATCGCCATACAGGTTGTGATTATGGGGAGGCAAAATGTGACCATCCTGGCTATGTGTGATAGCTGTCCAGGGTACAATACATTTTACATTTATTATTCTTACACACTCAGAAAGGATTTGTTGCTAAATCGTGTTGTAACCATACTAATGTAATATGTTGTCCGGAAAAATTTGTACATTTGTACCCAAAACATACGTTTCTTGTAGAGGCTGGACACATTTCCTATTCCAAGAATATTAATTATAGTAAAAAAATGTATTTCATGTAACATGAAATTGAGAACATTCTTTATATTAAGGTAATCAAGTGGGTGAAATGGACACTTGTAACAATTCTAAACCATTGGTTAGAAAAACTATGGTCTCCTCAAAAAACCCAATGTGTGCTGGTGTTGCGGTATATTTCTTTCATCCGCCCCTACATTGTGGTTTTCGTCAGTTATCATCGGATACCATAGAGAATGTGGGTGCCTGCCTCATCCAGAGGCTCCTCTGTTCTAGGTTTGCAGTGTCCAGAGATGAAAAAAGAAATAGTGCAGAAAAAAAGTGAAAAACTGATAAAAATAAGATCAACACCTAAGAAGATTTTTAATGTATTGGTGGAGATCTTATATTAAAATAAGTAGGTACTTGTCCTAGATCGGGTTACTGGATCTAGAAGTGTGGATTTCCAGAAGGTGTCGACATGTTTCAGCCCCCTTCGGCTCAACGGAGTCTATGGGGCTTTCGTCAGGACAGGGTGGACAAACAAACATAGAGAATCTACTCACACTATTTGTGTGGTGATCACGGGTTGATTATATGGTGGATCAACATTTGCCACTTTAGTCTTATTAACCTAAAAGAGAAAATAGACACAAACATATTGTACAAGGATCAATATCCTACACTCTCACAATAATTTTGGAGCAGGGGTGGGCACCGTAGTAAGTTAAAATTAAAACTACTAGATGAATGCATATTAGCCAAGTTAACATGAGTACTAAACACGTTGGAGTAAGACCTGGACAGGCAGAGAAAAGAGGGAGGCGAAAGTCAATGATAGATTGAAATAAGGGATACTGCGATGTTGTGGCAATAAGCAGGATGTGACTTGGTCAAAGTAGTGAATTCTCAACATCGCGTAAGGTTTAATTCTGCGTTCAGACATTGATACCAAATTGTAAACAATATGCCAGAGTATTGAGTATTATAACATTAGCAAAACTTATTCCAAACTGGATAAGTGGAGAATCAATGAAAGGTATCTAGGTAGTTGTTATTTTAAAACCTAGCGTAAAGTGGTGCAGAATGGCGCCTGGACCCCTTTGTGGTTTGGAAGTTGCGCAAATAAACGCTGGGAAGCACTCACTCGAAAGGTCCTGTTTAAGACTTACCCCGGTTTTAGAGTCTTAAGCTTCCTTCGGGTGGGCCCAGAGCTGGAAAGAGAAGGCGAAGAGAGAAATGAATCTCCTTACCTAAAGGGAAGAGCGTACTTCCCTGATTAGTGAATGCCGCCATTACCCGCGTGTGTCGGAACCTTCGCCGCTTGTGCTGACTCTGCCCCCGGATGTGAAGCTTTCAACGGGAGGAGCGTATTTAGCGGAGTTTTTTTGAAAGAACAGCTTTATTGACTCGAAATGAAAACAAACAGTTTTAATACTTGTTGACTATCGAGAGGTAGCTAACATATGTGAAGAATAAACACAACCTGCATGGGTACGTTGTTGAAGGGGTAATATAAGTTACAGCATTGATGCGCTGTGAATGACATAACGATTTTGCTCAAATTAGATAACAAGGTGCAGTCAAGTAAATATGGTGAAATAGTAATATCTTTTTTTGGCTGCATGTAGTGCGGTAACAGAGCATAGTCATGATGTTTTGAGGCAACTCGATCAGTTGTCGGAGTGGGGAAGACATGAGTGTTAGGCAGCATGCAGAACTGGGAACAGGATTGTAATTTCTTAGAGTCAGATGGGTTAGTGGACAGCAAAATGATGCCATGGGACATTGTCATTCAGACCCGTGACATTTGTTTTCAAACGGTCCACCCACCTCTGTTCTTTTTCATATAGTTTTTTCTCTGCATTGGGGGTTCTTTCAGTGAGCATCTCTATGACGGTCCATCTAATGTCATTACAGGAATGACCCGCCTCCACAAAATGGGCACACAGTTTAGTTGTTGTCTTCTTAAGCCGGATATTGCTCCGATGTTCCCCTATTCTGGTTTTTACTTTCCTGCATGTCATTCCTATATACAATTTTTTGCAAGGACAACTGGCCATGTGTATTACAAGGGAGGAGTTGCAGTTCGTGTGTTGTTTTTGAGTCCAAACAAAAGTTTCTGTCAGTTGTAATTGTTTAGAGTGAGTGGTGTATTGGCAGGCTGCACAGTTGCCGCATGGGTAATGACCACTAACTGGTGACATGTTAATGCTTCTGGTGATCTCTTGAGTTTGTATATGTCGAGGTCGTGTATGAACCAACGCGTCTCGCAGGTTTTGTGTTCTTCTATTCGCGAAACGTGGTTTAGGCCAATTGAATTTCCCTGTATTTAGGATTTTCCAGTTTTTATTGACCAGTTTTTGAACCTCGTAGGTAGATGGACAATATGTAGTCACACAAGTCATGAGATCTGGTATGGGATCCTTGGGGTATGTTTGAAGGAGACATTCTCTTGGTTGGTTATTCGCACGTTTCATGCATTTGAGGATGGTGGCTTGCGTGTAATCTCTACGTTTCAGCTTGGCGCATAGTTCCATTGCTTGTGTTTTGTAGTCATCTGTCTTCGTGCAGTTACGTTTCAAACGTAAAAACTGGCTATAGGGTAGGTTGTCCCTCAGCGGTTTCGGATGATGACTTTTATAAGAAAGTAGACTGTTTTTAGCAGTGGGTTTAGTGTATGTTTTTGTTTTCAAATGGTTATCTTCCACGAAGATCGTAAGGTCAAGAAAATCAATAGATGTGTTGTTGGCCATGTGTGTAAATTTTAGCCATGGATCCCTCTCATTTAGCCACCTTAAGAAGAGTTCCAGATCAAGTTTAATGTCCCAAATGAGGAGGATGTCGTCAATGTATCTCTTCCAGTATAAAATACTGGAAGAGTACGGGTTGACCTCATTAAGTACATGTTGTTGTTCAAAGTGGCTAACGTACAATCCGGCCACCGAAGGGGCGAAGGCACTGCCCATTGAAGTTCCATGATTTTGTAAATAAAGGACTCCATTGTATTCAAAGAAATTTTCTTTGAGTGCTAGCTGACAACACTGTAGGACAAAATGTCTCGGTGTATGGTGGTTCCACTCTTCATTATAAAGGACATCTTCCAGCATTTGGAGGGTGTAGTCTTGGGGTAGGCTGGTATACAGTGACTCCACGTCGAGGCCTACTAGGAGCATAGTTTCTTGATCAAAGGGTATGTCCTTGATTTGTACCAGTAGGTCTCGTGTGTCTTTAAGATAGGTTGGTGTTATCTGTACCAGGGGTTTCAAAAATTCATCTGCGAATTTGGACAGGGGTTCAAGCACAGATCCTATACCCGCCACAATGGGGTGTCCTGGTGGAGGTAGTTTATTCTTATGTGTTTTGGGTAATGAGTAAAAGAAAGGGATTTTGGGTTCTTTAGTACACAGATAGTCAGCCTCCTTTCCTGTTATCCACCTGTTGGTTTCTGCCTCGTGGACCATTATGGAGATAGTATTCCGAAGTCTTTCAGTGGGATCTTCATCGATTTGTTTGTAGTACTTTGTGTCTGACAGGAGGGAAAGGCATTGTGAATTGTAACCCTCTGTACTCAGGATCACAATTCCTCCCCCCTTGTCCGCGGGTTTGATGACTATATTTTCCTTTGATTCCAGAGTTTTCAAGGCCTGGCGTTCTTTATTGCTCAGATTTTGAAATCGGTGTTTCTTTTTCGTTGTTATTTCATCTATGCCCTTGAGTAGTGCTTGCTCAAAAGTGTGAATTTCAGGTGGTATAGTACCTGCTGGGGGGTTGAAGGTAGATTTTCTTCTTAGGTTCGTATCTCCTTCAGATGGCGGAGAAGGTTTGTCTGCGAAAAATGCCTTGAGTTTCAAAGTACGGCAGAATTCAGCCAGTTCACACTTGAGCTTGAAGTTATCTACTGGTGGTGTAGGGACAAACCCTAGCCCTTTCTCTAAAACTTTCTTTTGGTCTTCTGTTAAGTCTATGTTGGCAATATTGATTATTAATGAGTGTTTGTCTTGCTCGTGCCCGGTTGGGCAGATGACATGCTCCTCGTTTGTACGTTCCTCTGCTGATCCTGCCAGACTATGGTTTTCTTTCTTCCTCTGGATTGATTTCGGCCCCTGCCTAAAAAAGGCGGTTGTTGTTGTTGTTGCATTTGTTGCCCTAACTGTTGTTCATTGCTCAGTTGTGGCATTTGTTGCATGCCGTAATTGTAAGGTGTCATCCATCCGCCGTATGGTGGCATGTAGGGTTGGAAGTGATGCATATTCATGTTGGGATAGAAAGGTCTTTGCCATCGGTTTCCCCTCCTAAATCGTTGGAATCGATTGTTGAATCCCCCTCTTCTGGGGGTGTGGTCTTCAGAACTGCTCACTGAGTTATTCGAAGAGGCTTTTCCCAGGGATTCGTTATCCGAGCCTTGGTCGTTGGAATTGTAATCCTCTCTAGTATAGGGATGCATTTTTTCTTGGCTGAACTTTTTTAAATCTTTGCTGAGTTTCAGTAATTTACTCTGCATAATAAATTCTTGTGTCTCTTCCATTTCTTTGGTAAGTTCTTCCAATTTCTTTTTGTAGGTTAGTGGATTTATTCCCTTTTTGAGTTCATTTTCAAGAGTTTGAATTTCCACTAGCAATGCTTCCGAAAGTCTTTTTTCTGTCTTAATAATCAGCACCAGGTAGTCAAGGGTACACTTCCATGAGATGGAAGACCAGTCTTTACGGAAAGCCAAATCATGTAGGAAGATACGTGGGGCATTGTTAACCCAAAGACCTCTAAGTGCTGTTTTTTGTCGGAGGTATTCGGTCATAATAATGCCGTGGATTGCCGTCCGTATTTGTTCTCTCTTTTTCTCAGTGAGCGTTTCCCAGTTATCTGTTTGTTCTAATGCTTCAGTAAGGTCAGTGTTTTGAAGAAGAGATTGCCCTGCTAGAATTTCATCAATGTCACTTTCGCCAAAGCTCAATCCAACATTGCCCTCCATGGTTGTGCTCCTAGGTGTAGATTGAAACAACGTGTAGTTCACTGTTTAGGAACGTACAAACGAGGAGCATGTCATCTGCCCAACCGGGCACGAGCAAGACAAACACTCGTTAATAATCAATATTGCCAACATAGACTTAACAGAAGACCAAAAGAAAGTTTTAGAGAAAGGGCTAGGGTTTGTCCCTACACCACCAGTAGATAACTTCAAGCTCAAGTGTGAACTGGCTGAATTCTGCCGTACTTTGAAACTCAAGGCATTTTTCGCAGACAAACCTTCTCCGCCATCTGAAGGAGATACGAACCTAAGAAGAAAATCTACCTTCAACCCCCCAGCAGGTAGTATACCACCTGAAATTCACACTTTTGAGCAAGCACTACTCAAGGGCATAGATGAAATAACAACGAAAAAGAAACACCGATTTCAAAATCTGAGCAATAAAGAACGCCAGGCCTTGAAAACTCTGGAATCAAATGAAAATATAGTCATCAAACCCGCGGACAAGGGGGGAGGAATTGTGATCCTGAGTACAGAGGGTTACAATTCACAATGCCTTTCCCTCCTGTCAGACACAAAGTACTACAAACAAATCGATGAAGATCCCACTGAAAGACTTCGGAATACTATCTCCATAATGGTCCACGAGGCAGAAACCAACAGGTGGATAACAGGAAAGGAGGCTGACTATCTGTGTATTAAAGAACCCAAAATCCCTTTCTTTTACTCATTACCCAAAACACATAAGAATAAACTACCTCCACCAGGACGCCCCATTGTGGCGGGTATAGGATCTGTGCTTGAACCCCTGTCAAAATTCGCAGATGAATTTTTGAAACCCCTGGTACAGAAGACACCAACCTATCTTAAAGACACACGAGACCTACTGGTACAAATCAAGGACATACCCTTTGATCAAGAAACTATGCTCCTAGTAGGCCTCGACGTGGAGTCACTGTATACCAGCCTACCCCAAGACGACACCCTCCAAATGCTGGAAGATGTCCTTTATAATGAAGAGTGGAACCACCATACACCGAGACATTTTGTCCTACAGTGTTGTCAGCTAGCACTCAAAGAAAATTTCTTTGAATACAATGGAGTCCTTTATTTACAAAATCATGGAACTTCAATGGGCAGTGCCTTCGCCCCTTCGGTGGCCGGATTGTACGTTAGCCACTTTGAACAACAACATGTACTTAATGAGGTCAACCCGTACTCTTCCAGTATTTTATACTGGAAGAGATACATTGACGACATCCTCCTCATTTGGGACATTAAACTTGATCTGGAACTCTTCTTAAGGTGGCTAAATGAGAGGGATCCATGGCTAAAATTTACACACATGGCCAACAACACATCTATTGATTTTCTTGACCTTACGATCTTCGTGGAAGATAACCATTTGAAAACAAAAACATACACTAAACCCACTGCTAAAAACAGTCTACTTTCTTATAAAAGTCATCATCCGAAACCGCTGAGGGACAACCTACCCTATAGCCAGTTTTTACGTTTGAAACGTAACTGCACGAAGACAGATGACTACAAAACACAAGCAATGGAACTATGCACCAAGCTGAAACGTAGAGATTACACGCAAGCCACCATCCTCAAATGCATGAAACGTGCGAATAACCAACCAAGAGAATGTCTCCTTCAAACATACCCCAAGGATCCCATACCAGATCTCATGACTTGTGTGACTACATATTGTCCATCTACCTACGAGGTTCAAAAACTGGTCAATAAAAACGGGAAAATCCTAAATACAGGGAAATTCAATTGGCCTAAACCACGTTTCGCGAATAGAAGAACAAAAAACCTGCGAGACGCGTTGGTTCATACACGACCTCGACATATACAAACTCAAGAGATCACCAGAAGCATTAACATGTCACCAGTTAGTGGTCATTACCCATGCGGCAACTGTGCAGCCTGCCAATACACCACTCACTCTAAACAATTACAACTGACAAAAACTTTTGTTTGGACTCAAAAACAACACACGAACTGCAACTCCTCCCGTGTAATATACATGGCCAGTTGTCCATGCAAAAAATTGTATATAGGAATGACATGCAGTAAAGTAAAAACCAGAATAGGGGAACATCAGAGCAATATCCGGCTTAAGAAGACAACAACTAAACTGTGTGCCCATTTTGTGGAGGCGGGTCATTCCTGTAATGACATTAGATGGACCGTCATAGAGATGCTCACTGAAAGAACCCCCAATGCAGAGAAAAAACTGTATGAAAAAGAACAGAGGTGGGTGGACCGTTTGAAAACAAATGTCACGGGTCTGAATGACAATGTCCCATGGCATCATTTTGCTGCCAACTAACCCATCTGACTCTAAGAAATTACAATCCTGTTCCCAGTTCTGCATGCTGCCTAACACTCATGTCTTCCCCACTCCGACAACTGATCGAGTTGCCTCAAAACATCATGACTATGCTCTGTTACCGCACTACATGCAGCCAAAAAAAGATATTACTATTTCACCATATTTACTTGACTGCACCTCGTTATCTAATTTGAGCAAAATCGTTATGTCATTCACAGCGCATCAATGCTGTAACTTATATTACCCCTTCAACAACGTACCCATGCAGGTTGTGTTTATTCTTCACATATGTTAGCTGCCTCTCGATAGTCAACAAGTATTAAAACTGTTTGTTTTCATTTCGAGTCAATAAAGCTGTTCTTTCAAAAAAACTCCGCTAAATACGCTCCTCCCGTTGAAAGCTTCACATCCGGGGGCAGAGTCAGCACAAGCGGCGAAGGTTCCGACACACGCGGGTAATGGCGGCATTCACTAATCAGGGAAGTACGCTCTTCCCTTTAGGTAAGGAGATTCATTTCTCTCTTCGCCTTCTCTTTCCAGCTCTGGGCCCACCCGAAGGAAGCTTAAGACTCTAAAACCGGGGTAAGTCTTAAACAGGACCTTTCGAGTGAGTGCTTTCCAGCGTGTATTTGCGCAACTTCCAAACCACAAAGGGGTCCAAGCGCCATTCTGCACCACTTTACGCTAGGTTTTAAAATAACAACTACCTAGATACCTTTCATTGATTCTCCACTTATCCAGTTTGGAATAAGTTTTGCTAATGTTATAATACTCAATACTCTGGCATATTGTTTACAATTTGGTATCAATGTCCGAACGCAGAATTAAACCTTACGCGATGCTGAGAATTCACTACTTTGACCAAGTCACATCCTGCTTATTGCCACAACATCGCAGTATCCCTTATTTCAATCTATCATTGACTTTCGCCTCCCTCTTTTCTCTGCCTGTCCAGGTCTTACTCCAACGTGTTTAGTACTCATGTTAACTTGGCTAATATGCATTCATCTAGTAGTTTTAATTTTAACTTACTACGGTGCCCACCCCTGCTCCAAAATTATTGTGAGAGTGTAGGATATTGATCCTTGTACAATATGTTTGTGTCTATTTTCTCTTTTAGGTTAATAAGACTAAAGTGGCAAATGTTGATCCACCATATAATCAACCCGTGATCACCACACAAATAGTGTGAGTAGATTCTCTATGTTTGTTTGTCCACCCTGTCCTGACGAAAGCCCCATAGACTCTGTTGAGCCGAAGGGGGCTGTAACATGTCGACACCTTCTGGAAATCCACACTTCTAGATCCAGTAACCCGATCTAGGACAAGTACCTACTTATTTTAATATAAGATCTCCACCAATACATTAAAAATCTTCTTAGGTGTTGATCTTATTTTTACCAGTTTTTCACTTTTTTTTTGCACTATTTCTTTTTTCATCTCTGGACACTGCAAACCTAGACCAGAGGAGCCTCTGGATGAGGCAGGCACCCACATTCTCTATGGTATCCGATGATAACTGCCGAAAACCACAATGTAGGGGCGGATGAAAGAAATATACCACAACACCAGCACACATTGGGTTTTTTGAGGATACCATAGTTTTTCTAACCAATGGTTTAGAATTGTTACAAGTGTCCATTTCACCCACTTGATTACCTTGATATCTACCCGGGGAAATAAATGGACATGTATTCCTCCTCCCTACCCTTCTGATTATTTACATTCTTTATATTACACATCATTTGTTTCATTGTAAACATTGCACAAAAAATCATCAGGGTATGGGAATCCCTTTGTCAGGAGTGATTATAAAAAAATAGTTATACAAATTCCACGTACATGATATACTTACAACACCTTTTCAATCAATCAAGCAATCAGAACATTTGTAAAGGGCACTACTCACCCGTGAGGGTCTCAAGGCGCTGGGGGGGGGGGGGGGGGGTGGAGGGGAGGGTTGCTGCTACTGCTCGAATAGCCAAGTCTTGAGTAACCTCCTGAAGGTTAGTAGTTCTTGGGTCTGCCGTAGGAGGATGAGGAGGGTGTTCCAGGTCTTGACGGCAAACAGGGGTGGACTGGCCTTAGCAGGCACTGGGGGTTTTCCCCGGTGGGACGCTAGGGTGGGGGCCAATTATGGGCCCCTGGGGGCAGTTTTTGTTACAGGGATGTTTTTGCAGCATAGCTGCAAAATCGGCACCTGTTACAAAACCGGTCGAAACCGGCCCTGGAAAACAGCTCGGCCGCTCCCTGGGAGGCCGGACGAGCTATTTGCTGGGGCCAGTTTGGGTTCCCAGTCCGGCCCTGGCGGCTATGTTGGAGAACGATCTACTGCCGGTGGTTGTTCTTCTGAAGTGGGGGACGGTTGTGAGGACGTAAAAGGTTATTTTTCATGGTAATTTATAGAGCGCTCCTTCAAAACAAACAAAAAACTTTCTAGTTATATGCCAGGGTGGACAGCCACGTTTTGAGTAGTTTCCTGAACTGCACATAATCCACCTCAAGCCTAATAGAGGTACGCAATGAGTTCCAAAGCTTCAGTCCCAGAAAAGAGAACCGGGTCCCACCAATGCGTTTCCGTCTGATTCTGGGCACTGTCAAAGATTCAGATGCATTGATCTCAGAGCACACTGAGGCAGATGCTTACTAATACATGAGGAAATTAACCTTGGGACAGTTTCTTGAATGGCTTTGAAAAGAATGCAGCCAGTTTTAAACATCGCAAGCTGCTCCACTGGAAGCCAGTGGAGATCTTTAAGCCGCGGAGTGATGTGGCATCTTCTATCCTTAAGATGAGTGATTGTTGCTGTTTGGTTTTGATTTATCTGAAGACGATGCCTCAAATATAGTGGGATACCAAGGTAGAGGGCATTTCCATAATCGATTTTTGAGAGAACGAAGGCAATCACGATTTGAACACTGGCCTCTTTACTAAAGAACTGTCTAATCTTACGCAATTTGGGGAGTTGGACGAAGTAACTGAACTAATTTGGGCGTTCAGAGACAGGTCAGAATCATTTAAAACAAAAACAAAAAAATCTATTTATTTTTTAAAGCCAGTAGCCAATTACAGAGAACGATTCAGAAAAGGGGGTGGTGATGGACAGAGTATCTGAATTAAGCAGACCACTCCTACCCAGTCCAAAGATCAGGGCTTGATCCATCACCGTTTTTTAGCTCACTGCACCATCCCAGCTCAGAACCTGGCTACATGCAAATTAGTCTGTCCCTGGCCCAGTGCATCATGGGAACAGGGCAGACCAAACTACCAAGCCAATTCTTAGACTGGAAAGGAAACACGCTTCCGGGGACCGTTTTCTGGCATTACAGCCGTCTTCGGCCCGGCTTGCTTGAATCCTGATGGTGCAGTGAGCAAGGGACTCACATCTGAGCATACCCTTCCACGCTTATGGTGGACAAAACGATTCAGAAAAGGGGGTGGTGATGGACAGAGTATCTGAATTGAGCAGACCACTCCTACCAGTCCAAAGATCAGGGCTTGATCCATCACCGTTTTTTAGCTCACTGCACCATCCCAGCTCAGAACCTGGCTACATGCAAATTAGTCTGTCCCTGGCCCAGTGCATCATGGGAACAGGGCAGACCAAACTACCAAGCCAATTCTTATACTGGAAAGGAAACAAGCTTCCGGGGACCGGTTTCTGGCATTACAGCTGTCTTCGGCCGGGCTTGCTTGAATCCTGATGGTGCAGTGAGCAAGGGACTCACATCTGGGCATACCCTTCCACGCTTATGGTGGACAAAACGATTTGGCGTGATCTACATGGATGGCCTTCAGTGTATTACCATTTACTGTACCTCATCTTTAACTGCCTCCATGTTGGTCTTTCTACCCTAGCAACCATTGATTGTGAGGTTGCAGGCCCCCAGGTCCCTCTATGCTTGTATGGTTATGATTGTATTGTTTCGATTGTGAGAGAGAGTGAGAAGTGTATGTTTGCTTAGTGAATGACTGTGGGAGTGTGTGGGCGCTAATAAATTCATATTCCCTGTATGAACTTTGTAATGATGATACTTACTCAGTCCCAGGAGGAAAACCTCTCTCCTGTGTTTGCATATATGCTTTAGAATGTTATTTCATGGACTCTATTTATGAATTGTTATTTCCAAAAAAATAAAAAAAAATTCTACTTTTTCACAATTTGTTCTGAATGTGTCTGATATATCATTGGCTCCGAAGCATTAATTTTTGTCACCCCCCCCCCTTCATTCTTTGGATCTCGCTGAAGGGACCATATAATCATACCCTGGCAGGGTAGTTCTCTCCTTCTATTACATTGTTCTTACCCCATTTTTTCCTGCCATCATCTTAAAAAGAACCCCTTGGGGAATCCCCTTCTATTTTGTTATTACAGCCGTCTTCGGCCCGGCTTGCTTGAATCCTGATGGTGCAGTGAGCAAGGGACTCACATCTGAGCATACCCTTCCACGCTTATGGTGGACAAAACGATTCAGAAAAGGGAGTGGTGATGGACAGAGTATCTGAATTAAGCAGACCACTCAAACAAACAAGCTTCCTTTTCTGAATCGTTTTGTCCACCATAAGCGTGGAAGGGTATGCTCAGACATGAGTCCCTTGCTCACTGCACCATCAGGATTCAAGCAAGCTGGGCCGAAGACGGCTGTAATGCCAGAAACCGGTCTCCGGAAGCTTGTTTCCTTTCCAGTATAAGAATTGGCTTGGTGGTTTGGTCTGCCCTGTTCCCATGATGCACTGGGCCAGCGACAGACTAATTTGCATGTAGCCAGGTTCTGAGCTGGAATGGTGCAGTGAGCTAAAAAACGGTGATGGATCAAGCCCTGATATTTGGACTGGGTAGGAGTGGTCTGCTTAATTCAGATACTCTGTCCATCACCACCCCCTTTTCTGAATCTTTTTGTCCACCATAAGCGTGGAAGGGTATGCTCAGACATGAGTCCCTTGCTCACTGCACCATCAGGATTCAAGCAAGCCGGGCCGAAGACGGCTGTAATGCCAGAAACCGGTCCCCGGAAGATTGTTTCCTTTCCAGTATAAGAATTGGCTTGGTAGTTTGGTCTGCCCTGTTCCCATGATGCACTGGGCCAGGGACAGACTAATTTGCATGTAGCCAGGTTCTGAGCTGGGATGGTGCAGTGAGCTAAAAAACGGTAAAGGATCAAGCCCTGATCTTTGGACTGGGTAGGAGTGGTCTGCTTAATTCAGATACTCTGCCCATCACCACTCCCTTTTCTGAATCTATTACAGAGAACAGCATAATATATCCAAAATAAGCTCGACATAATAGGTAATTAAACATCATCGTAAACCAGCAGCAGAAAAGAAAGAAGAGAAAAAAGAAATAGAAGAACATTAACATTTTTAACATTTGTATGAACTGATACATATATATATATATATATACATATATATATATATTACCTACTGGCGGTCGCCAGTAGGTATATATAGTTAGTATTTTTTCTCTATGGGACTTTTGAAAATTCTATGTCTAATAACTTTGGCGTTTGTGGACGGAATCGGCTGAAATTTTCTGAAAAAGGGCACATTTTGTTTCTGAGCAGCCCTTGAAAATTTGGGGGGGTTTCGTCAAGGGGGGGCCGAGAAAAAAGGGGGGTCCCAAAACACGTTTTTCCCATTCATTTTTCCATAGGGCATTTGGCCTCACTTTTAGCTCGAACGGCTGAATGGATTTGCACGAAACTTGGCAAAATTGTAGGGACTGTTAGCCCGATGTGCCTTTGCTGGGTCTCAATATATGTGCTCCAGTGGATTTTGAGAAATTAACGTTTTAAAAAACAGATATATCTGTGACAGCGTCCCGGGTAGCGCTCCGGTTCGCGAACTTTTCGCGTAACGGAACTTTGTGAAGCGAAGCTGAATGGCTCTCCGGGGTCTGTCAACATTCTAAACAGTCCGGAGCGGCCGCCATCTTGTCTCTCGGTAGGATCGAGAGACAAGAGGAGGAGAAAAACAAAGGGGGAATTTAATGAAAGGGGGCAAGGTAGACCCTTCTTGACCCTCTAGGAATGATGTTGGGGTTATTAAAGGGTCCCGTGGGGCAAATAAAAAAAATTTGATTTATTTGCGGTAGAAGCGCTTTCCGGTTCGCGAACCGGGTAGCGAACCGGGACGCGAAACGGGAATTCGCCATTTTGTGTTTCGTTTTAATTAAATTACAAGATGGAGGAAAAACAATGTGAGAAATGGGTATAAGGGGGTACGGGAGACGTATCCTGACCCCCTATGTTTTCTGAGGGTGGCTGAGGATGCTCATATATGTTGATACTTGTCTTCCAGCGGCTGCGCATGAGCGTTTTTTTTTTTTGTTGCTGCGTGACGTCTGTTAACGTTCGATTCGAAGGAAATCAGGAAGTGTTGACCGCCATTTTGACACTGCGAGTAAATATATTGTTAAAAATATTTGTTATAAATTAATCCGTAATGATAAACATTGTCTGCGCCATCTTGCTTTTTTTCCAATGCCACACTTTTGTCGTGCACGGCAGCCATTTTAGATGCCTTGACCAGAACCACTCTCTGCACACCGCCGATCCTCAGCATGGCTCCCCACCCTCGCAAGCATCTCCCCTACGCACTGGTTACCCCCGCTCTCTCTCTTATGCATGGGCCATAAACCTCCCTCCATCTGCGCTGCTCTTCCCTGAGAATCACACCCTGTGCCCGCCCGACACCTCCCTTTCACCCTATTCACTTCCGCACCCTCTGACACTCCTCTTCCTTTGTGTCTGATTGTCCAGGCCGGTCCCAGGCTATCACCTAGCCCTGCGGATGTAGTTTATGGCCTCAACTGTAAAGAATCACCCCTCTTCAAAGGAGTTACAGTAGATCAAGGCCCCCACCCCATGAGATCCGTCACACCACACACGTTCCTACTATCTGATAACGATCCTGTATTGTGATTGGGGAGGGGATTCTCACTGTGAGGGTGTGTGGGACCGAGCCTGAAGCGGAAAATTCCAGGGATGCCTTTTTGTACATCAAAGTCTTCACAATTATGTGTCACATTAAAAATATATAGCACTCCAACAAAGTAGTAGGATTATAACACTTTAATACCTTATAAATATATACAACGCACCAAAAACAGTAAACACGTTAAAAAAAATTTAAACAAAGGAACAATGGGCTGCTGTGAGATGGCGTCAGTAGCGGTCTGTTGTGCGAATACTCCGAAGGCAGCACAACGCGCTGAGATCTGGACGGCACCCAGGTGATGTCCTTTACTTGCCGCACTGGTCTTGGCATCCTACAATGCTGCTCCGAAAAACGGCGTGAGGCGCCCCCGGGGGGGGGGGCGGTGTGAACGGGCCTCCCCAGGTGGAGGCTCGTCTGCTGTAGTGGGGCGCCCCTTTACCGTTTCAGTTGCCATTCAGCGGTTTTCCACCCGCTTTTGCTGCACTGTGCCTCATCCGCCATTCAGCTGTTTACCGCCCGCTCTTGCGGCTACAGCGTCTCGTCCACCATCCAGTTGAGTTGCGCCCGCTCTTGCGGCTACAGCGTCTCGCCCACCATCCAGTTGAATTGCGCCCACTCTTGCGGTACAGCGATAGGCGGCTGCCACAGGACTCTTAAAATGGCGTCCGGCTCTTCGGATTTGGGCCTGGTCCACTAAAATGTCCCTGGGACACATTTGAACTCGGACATTTACCTGCTAGGGCTTGGGCCCCATTCTCGAAAGCGTCCCCTCAGCCTTGAAGATTCTACAAAAGTCATTGGGGCCCCCGACTCCCGCAGGCTTCCGGTGGTGAGCGGCTGCCATGATTGCTTGCGGAATGGCCACGACGGAGCTACGAGATGGTGGTGCTCTCATGCTGACGCCAGCTTCAGTCTGAAACATCCAGAAACACTGTAGACTATCATTTCGATGACTTCCGGTGGAGCCCCAACGTGACCCGGTAGGGAAGAACTTGCCCTCCCCTTTTTTGACTGATGGTTCTTGTTGCCTGTCCCCTCTGTTGTCATCTAACGGAACCTTTTTGGATTGCCGAGTGAGAAAAAAAAAGGTTGGCTTTCATCGTTTGGGAAAAAAAAATGTTTCAATCCAATGAAAAGTGTTATTTTTAGGTCATATGATCGAGCATTTCATCATTAGGAAACCAAAAGCAAAATGAACCAATGAAAAGTTTTATAAACAAGTCACATGACCTGTTATGCGGCTTTGGGCTATAAAAAGCCTACAAAATCCGTTGGCCTGTGAGGCGGCGTCAGTAGCGGACCGATGTGCGAATAGGCTGAAGGCAGCACAACGCGTCGAGATCCGGATGGCACCGAGGTGGTGTCCAGCAAGTTGCCGCACTGGTGTGGCTATCCTACAATGCTGCACCGAAACATGTCGTGGGGTGCCCGGGGGGGGCGAGGCAGCGCAAACGGCCCTCTCCCGCCTCCCCAGGTGGAGGCACCTCATCTGCAGCGGGGCGCCCCTTACCGTTTCACTCGCCGTTCACCAGAGTTGCGCCCGCTCTTGCGGCACAGTGCCTCACCCTCCATCCAGCTGAGTTTCGCCCGCTCTTGCGGCACAGTGACTCACCCGCCATCCAGCTGATTTTTGCCCACTCTTGCAGTACAGTGACTCGAACGCGCCGAGATCCGGATGGCACCGAGGTGGTGTCCAGCAAGTTTCACTGGTGTGGCCATCCTACAATGCTGCGCCGAAAGACGGCGTGGGGTGCCGGGGGGGGGGGGGAGGCGGCACAAACGGGCCTCTCTCGCCTCCCCAGGTGGAGGCACCTCATCTGCAGTGGGGCGCCTCTTAGCGTTTCACTCGCCTTCCAGCTGAGTTCCGCCCACTCTTGCGGCACAGTGCCTCACCCCCCATCCAGCTGAGTTCCGCCCGCTCTTGCGGTACAGTGACTCACCCGCCATCTAGCTGAATTGCGGTTACTCTTGTGGTGCAGCGATAGCCGGCTGCAACAGGACTCTCAAAATGGTGGCCAGCTCTTTGGATTTGGGCCTGGTCCACTAAAAGGGCCCTGGGACACCTTGGAACTCGGACGCTTGCCTGCTAGGGCATGGGCCCCATTCACGAAAGCGTCCCCTCTTTTGACTGATTGTTCTTGTTGCCTATTTCTTCTGTTGTCATTTAACGGAACCTTTTTGGACTGCCGAAAGGTGTTCTGGTCCGACCGCTGGTTGGTGGAGACATTTTGACTATATCCTGGACCTGCCCGGCCTCGCACAAAATGGCGCCGGTATAAATGGGACTCGTAACTCCTTGTTGTGTGCTGGTTGCCCAACCTTGATATCACAAGATACCTATGCAGTTTTGAAATACATGGCGGGCGGGGACGAGAATTGATTGAACATTTGGACATCCCTATTGATATTAAGTTCTGATGTGTTATTGATTACTGTACTATTGAAAGTTCGAATTAACGTCACCCATGATACTTGCCCGCAAATGTATATCTAGATAATTTTATTGTAACTGGCCCTGTCGTTCTTTAATTATAAAATGTACGTCCACCGATTCCGCAACTGTTAGACACCTTAGTTCTTGCAACCTAATGGCCCGCTCGTTACGTTCTTCTACAGTGTAAATGTCCCCTCAGCATATACAATTCCAGTTTGCTCCGTGGCCGGCCCACGTGGTTATAGGCCCGTATTTGTATACTGACATTTTCACAATAAAGGTTTTTAAAACAAAACATGGTAGTAGTACCTTTTTTGGTATAGTTTTGAATAATAGCCACTGTTTTCGAATGAGTAAAAGGCAAGTGAAATAAAGCAACCCGATTACATGACGGTTAAAAGGTATAATACGCAGGAACGCAGTAAAGATAAATGGTCAAGGGCTGTTGTGTTTTCCACTCCTGCAACATAAAGTGATCGATAAGAATCCGATATTCATGCCTATCAGCGACTAAGACAGCAGGCCGAGCCTCTTTTGCTCAACGGCTCCCTCATGGGACGAAGAAACGACCTTTTTCTCGAAATAGGAATTTTTTACTTGCAGGACAGTTGTAAATTTCCAGGGAAAATACATTAGCCTGGAACATTGTTAGTGATAAACTGTAAATGCATCTGGGTCCTTTGCTTTACAAGTCAGAGCGAGAAAAAAAAAGGTGGGGCTTTCATCATTTGGGCAAAAAAAATGTTCGAAAGCAATGAAAAGTGTTATTTTTAGGTCATATGACCAAGCCTTTCATCATTAGAATAACAAAAGTAAAATGAACCAATGAAAAGTTTTATTAACAAGTCACATGATCTGTTATGCTTACGTTATGCGCTGCGCGCCGCGCTCTGGATCGTTTCCGGGAAGCTGCGCCTCTTGCACCGGAGCACTTCCGGGTGCGCTAACGCGGCGCGTCATATGACGCATTACGCGACAACGCAGGTCCAGAATATAGTCAAAATGTCTCCACCAACCAGCGGTCGGAACACAAGCCCTTTCAGCAGTCCAAAAAGTTCTGTTAAATGACAAGAGAAGGGACAGGCAACAAGAACCATCAGTCAAAGAGGGGAGGGCAAGTTCTTCTCTACCGGGTCACGTTGGGGCTCCACAGGAACTGATCGAATTGGTAGTCTACAGTGTTTCTGGATGTTTCAGACTGAAGCTGGCGTCAGCATGAGAGCACCACCATCTCGTGGCTACGTCGTGGCCCTTCCGCGAGCAATCATGGCAGTCGCTCCCCACCGGAAGTCTACGGGAGTCGGGGGTCTCTGTGACTGTTGTAGAATCTTCAAGGCTGAAGGGACTCTTTTGGGAATGGGGCCCATGCCCTAGCAGTCAAGCGTCCGAGTTCCACGGTTGCCCAGAGCCATCTGTGCAGGCTAGGCCTAAGTCTGTGGAGCCGACCGCCATTTCGTGAGCTCCGTAGCAGCCGCCTGTCACTGTACCGCAAGATTGGGTGCAAATCCGTTGGATGGCGGGTGAGACGTTGTAATAGCAAGAGCAGGCGCAATTCAGCTGGCTGAGCGAGGCACTGTGTCGGAAGAGCGGGCGCAAGTCAGCTGGTCGAGTGAAGCGCTGGTGTGTAGCTGAGAAACCTCCACCTGGGGAGGTGGGGGAGGCTCGTTCGCACCGCCTCTCCCTTCTACTGCACCCCACGCCGTCTCCTGGTGCAGGTATATGTGATGGTCGGACCAGGGCATCGCAGTACGTGTCTTCAGGTCAAACGAATTGTGGGACAAGGTGTGGAGCAGGCGCAATTATCTCGGGGGCCTCCGTCAAGCGGTTCAGGGAGGCACCGCATCACATTGTTTTCCAATGCGGTTACTCTTGTGGTGCAGCGATAGCCGGCTGCAACAGGACTCTCAAAATGGTGGCCAGCTCTTTGGATTTGGGCCTGGTCCACTAAAATGGCCCTGGGACACCTTGGAACTCGGACGCTTGCCTGCTAGGGCATGGGCCCCATTCACGAAAGCGTCCCCTCTTTTGACTGATTGTTCTTGTTGCCTATTTCTTCTGTTGTCATTTAACGGAACCATTTTGGACTGCCGAAAGGTGTTCTGGTCCGACGGCTGGTTGGTGGAGACATTTTGACTATATCCTGGACCTGCCCGGCCTCGCACAAAATGGCGCCGGTATAAATGGGACTCGTAACTCCTTGTTGTGTGCTGGTTGCCCAACCTTGATATCACGAGATACGTATGCAGTTTTGAAATACATGGCGGGCGGGGACGAGAATTGATTGAACATTTGGACATCCCTATTGATATTAAGTTCTGATGTGTTATTGATTACTGTACTATTGAAAGTTCGAATTAACGTCACCCATGATACTTACCCGCAAATGTATATCTAGATAATTTTATTGTAACTGGCCCTGTCGTACTTTAATTATAAAATGTACGTCCACCGATTCCGCAACTGTTAGACACCTTAGTTCTTGCAACCTAATGGCCCGCTCGTTACGTTCTTCTACAGTGTAAATGTCCCCTCATCATATACAATTCCAGTTTGCTCCGTGGCCGGCCCACGTGGTTATAGGCCCGTATTTGTATACTGACATTTTCACAATAAAGGTTTTTAAAACAAAACATGGTAGTAGTACCTTTTTTGGTATAGTTTTGAATAATAGCCACTGTTTTCGAATGAGTAAAAGGCAAGTGAAATAAAGCAACCCGATTACATGACGGTTAAAAGGTATAATACGCAGGAACGCAGTAAAGATAAATGGTCAAGGGCTGTTGTGTTTTCCACTCCTGCAACATAAAGTGATCGATAAGAATCCGATATTCATGCCTATCAGCGACTAAGACAGCAGGCCGAGCCTCTTTTGCTCAACGGCTCCCTCATGGGACGAAGAAACGACCTTTTTCTCGAAATAGGAATTTTTTACTTGCAGGACAGTTGTAAATTTCCCGGGAAAATACATTAGCCTGGAACATTGTTAGTGATAAACTGTAAATGCATCTGGGTCCTTTGCTTTACAAGTCAGAGCGAGAAAAAAAAAGGTGGGGCTTTCATCATTTGGGCAAAAAAAATGTTCGAAAGCAATGAAAAGTGTTATTTTTAGGTCATATGACCAAGCCTTTCATCATTAGAATAACAAAAGTAAAATGAACCAATGAAAAGTTTTATTAACAAGTCACATGATCTGTTATGCTTACGTTATGCGCTGCGCGCCACGCGCCGCGCTCTGGATCGTTTCCGGGAAGCTGCGCCTCACGCACCGGAGCACTTCCGGGTGCGCTAACGCGGCGCGTCATATGACGCATTACGCGACAACGCAGGTCCAAAATATAGTCAAAATGTCTCCACCAACCAGCGGTCGGAACACAAGCCCTTTCAGCAGTCCAAAAAGTTCTGTTAAATGACAAGAGAAGGGACACGCAACAAGAACCATCAGTCAAAGAGGGGAGGGCAAGTTCTTCTCTACCGGGTCACGTTGGGGCTCCACAGGAACTGATCGAATTGGTAGTCTACAGTGTTTCTGGATGTTTCAGACTAAAGCTGGCGTCAGCATGAGAGCACCACCATCTCGTGGCTACGTCGTGGCCATTCCGCGAGCAATCATGGCAGTCGCTCCCCACTCGAAGTCTACGGGAGTCGGGGGTCTCTGTGACTGTTGTAGAATCTTCAAGGCTGAGGGGACTCTTTTGGGAATGGGGCCCATGCCCTAGCAGTCAAGCGTCCGAGTTCCACGGTTGCCCAGAGCCATCTTTGCAGGCCAGGCCCAAGTCTGTGGAGCCGACCGCCATTTCGTGAGCTCCGTAGCAGCCGCCTGTCACTGTACCGCAAGATTGGGTGCAATTCCGTTGGATGGCGGGTGAGACGTTGTAATAGCAAGAGCAGGCGCAATTCAGCTGGCTGAGCGAGGCACTGTGTCGGAAGAGCGGGCGCAAGTCAGCTGGTCGAGTGAAGCGCTGGGGTGTAGCTGAGAAACCTCCACCTCGGGAGGTGGGGGAGGCTCGTTCGCACCGCCTCTCCCTTCTACTGCACCCCACGCCGTCTCCTGGCGCAGGTATATGTGATGGTCGGACCAGGGCACCGCAGGACGTGTCTTCAGCTCAAACGAATTGTGGGACAAGGTGTGGAGCAGGCGCAATTATCTCGGGGGCCTCCGTCAAGCGGTTCAGGGAGGCACCGCATCACATTGTTTTCCAATGCAGTCAGGTCCACAAACAGCCCCCACTTACTTTGAGAATAGTGAAGCAGAAGCAGGTGCAAATAAGCTTCAGACAGTGTTACAAGCGCTGCTCTGAACCCTCAACTATGGCACCCAACATCCAGGACTAATGCCATTTGTGCAAGGCAGTGACATCGAAGCATCTCAGGGACCAAGTAACATACTATATCCAGAGTCCTTACCACAACCTCTGCCTTCCTTCTTACCTAGTTATTGTTCTTTCACTCCCACTCCAGGCTTTTAGTCTGTGGATGGAAAATCATGAACCTACACTCACCTATGAAAATCTTACTATTGAGGCTTGACTGAGGCCAAGGAGATCAGAGTGCATGAGTCTCATGCTCGATCGATTGAGCTAGCCGGATCAGGCAATAAGAAGGTGGTGGTGGGGGTGGCGGCATCAGCAAGGCATCCTCCCACACAACTTGTCGGACATCACCTCTGGATGTACTGGGGACGAGCCTAGGCGCATGGTGTCGTCCCCGGGCAATTTGCACAACGGTCCTCCACCCCTAGGCCGCCAGCTATGCTACCTCGACAGGAACAGTGATGGATGTTGCAGCAGGCTGCCATGTAAATAGTTATTTAATAAAACGTTTTACCCTTTTACTTTGCTGGTGTGTTGTATATATTTATAATATTTCCATAGTGTTTGTCGTTATTTTGGGTGGGGTGGGCGGCGGAGCCGAGCTGTCTTGCAGCCATCATGGTGTCGAGCTCAGTTCCTCTCACTAGTTTCGTATTTGTCATGAGGGGTTGTTCATAATGTTTCTATTTTAGCGAGGTCAAAAAGAGATCTCATTAGTGGCCTACTGATTTTGCTTGATTCCTTTTGTTTTTTTAACGATTTTTCACTATCTGCAAAGACTAAACAGAGTATTGCGACTCTGTGCTTGTTTGTAAATAGAGAATGAACCAAAGAGAACCAATTCCAAAACAATAAATGCTTGGATAACAATCAATCAAATGGCGAGGGAAGCAGGCACGACGGATTACAACGGGGGCAAAGGCCTGTGTTACCTACTCTTCACTATCTGCAAAGAGAGAATACTCCTAAAAGAAATGAGGAGGGGGGGCAGCGTTAAAAGCACATCAGCCTGCATAAATACGAAAATGTTTTTACCTACCACGTACTTGACATTTTACAGGTTTTGATATTTGCTATTAAAAAAACATTGAAATTCACTGAAAAAACCATAGGTTATAGACCATATATAGTTAGGGATTAGCAATTACAAAACCTTGAAAATTCACTGAAAAAACCATAGGTTATAGACCATATATAGTTAGGGATTAGCATTTACAAAACCTTAATTTACTCTCACAAAATCATTGAAATTCGCATAGATTGTTAGTTGCACTAACTATATATCCCGCACCCGCAATCCACTGCTGATGATGTCACATATTACATCATTCATGACATGGTCAGTGACATCACTGATGACATCACTGATGACATCTCAAATGACATCACTGATGACATCACTGATGACATCTCAAATGATATCACTGATGACATCACTGATGACATCTCATTTGACATTACTGATCACATCACTGATGATATAATTTATGTGATAATACAATGAACATCTTCAGACTCTAATATAACCTTAGATACATTCATTATAAACAGACACTCACAGACTGTCACTTATCCATGGAGTTACTCACACACCTAGTTAGTCATGCAAAGAATCAATCACATCTCCATTTTCTCAACTATACAGTTATACACACCTTACTTATTCAAACATATACTAACACATATTTACTCTCTTATACAATCCCTGATACATGTTCACAATGATCCATACAGCCACTCACACATTCACTGGCTCTTATGCACAGTTATTTATATATGTCAACTCTCACATGTACTGTGTTTTACAAATCCATTCACTCACCAATACACTCATGCAGACAGTCAACCGCCCATACAGCTGTTTCCACATGCACTTTTGAACCCATACATATAGTGAATCAACTACTCACACATCTATGCACAGAGTCACACACCTCCCAGCCACCCACACACACACTCAGTCTCCCATACAAATACTTGGGCAACCAATCAATAACCCATGTAGGTACTCATATAGCTACTGATCAACACATGCAGCAGTTTACAGAACAACAGACATAATGATGCACAAATTAAGACAGTTTAGTCACTAACCCATGCACTCAGTGAGACACAATAAATCACTCACTCATACAGTCAGTCATGCACCTACTAAATCCTTCATCCAGACACTTATACATCCACTCATTCTTCAATATGTAAGACATATTTTAACTTTACAGAAACATACAGTCACTGGATGTTGTCATCAGTGATGTCATCAGTGATGTCATTTGAGATGTCATCAGTGATGTCATCAGTGATGTCACTGACCATGTCATGAATGATGTAATATGTGACATCATCAGCAGTGGATTGCGGGTGCGCGATATATAGTTAGTGCAACTAACTATATATGCGAATTTCAATGGTTTTGTGCGAGTAAATTAAGGTTTTGTAAATGCTAATCCCTAACTATATATGGTCTATAACCTATGGTTTTTTCAGTGAATTTTCAAGGTTTTGTAAATGCTAATCCCTAACTATATATGGTCTATAACCTATGGTTTTTTCAGTGAATATATATATATATTCACTGAAAAAACCATAGGTTTCACACCAGTTATAGTTAGAAATTAGCATTTAAAAAACCTATGAAATTCACTGAAAAAACCATAGGTTTCACACCAGTTATAGTTAGGAATTAGCATTTAAAAAACCTATTAAATTCACTGAAAAAACCATAGGTTTCACACCAGTTATAGTTAGAAATTAGCATTTAAAAAACCTATGAAATTCACTGAAAAAACCATAGGTTTCACACCAGTTATAGTTAGGAATTAGCATTTAAAAAACCTATTAAATTCACTGAAAAAACCATAGGTTTCACACCAGTTATAGTTAGCTGGAAATTTTACTGATATAAAACCATTGAATTTCATAGGTTTTTTTAATGCTAATTCCTAACTTTTTATACATACTCATACCTATGTGTTTTTTAGTGAATTGCTAAAGTATGTTTTTGTAAAAATGAACACTATAATGTATATTGAGATAATATTTTTAATTTAAAATATTTTTTTTTTATATTTCACTTTGGTGCGCTTTCGGTGCGCGCACCGGTGCGCGTACCGTCAGCGCACTAACAAAAAAAAAAGAAAAAAAAATTGAAGGAGGGACTGTGTAATAGATAGTAAGACAGATAAAAAGTGTAAAAGGAAGTAACTGAGAAAAGAAAAATGAATAAGGGAGCAAAAGAAAGAAGAAATAGGAAGAAGACTAAAGCAGAGGTTAAGGGAGAATGTAAATGGATGTTGAAAGTAAAAAGAAGGACAGTTAAGTATGGGAATGTCAGGTAGTGACGGAATCAGAGAAAAAGAATAGCAGTGATTGAGGGAAAGTAAATATCAGTGAATATAAGTAAAGAGGGGTGAAAGAGGGTACATGTAAGTGAATAAGGGTAACACATGGGGAGTAATAGAGAGAAAGAAGAGAGAGAGTAAAAGAAGGACTGTCACAAAGGGACTAAGTGAACCAGTAAAAAAGGTAAGTGAAGGAGTGTGCATAGGCAGAAGTACTGAAAGAAATTGAATGTGGTAGGAAGTAAACATGGAACAAAAGAATAAGTGAGGGAAGCAAAGTAAGGAAATAGGTGTGCGGTAGGGTGACAGAAAAATAGTGAAAATAAAACAAAAGGTGATAACAAAAAACATTTTACAAACACACTTACCATATAATCAATGCAAATTTGTATCTGTGAAAGATGAAGGAAAAAACATGTTATAATTACATAAAAATGTATAATAAAATAGAAGAAACAGTTCATGAGGTTTAAAAATCTACAAAAGTTTACTTAGAAATGAAGCAATAGTGAAGGATACAAAAACAGAAAGAAAGTAATGTAGAAAGAAAAAAAAAAGGAAAAAGAAATAGTTAGAGAACAAATTCCTAAAGGTAAAAAAGATACTAAAAGAATGTAAAATATTAAAACAAAATGAGTAAAGATAAGAAACTAAAAGAAAAATGATTGAAAAGGAGAGAAGTCAGATTGATAAACTATAAATAAAATAGAGGAATAGAAGATGATTGAGAGTGAGTGAAGTGAAGTCACAGAGTGAAGGGATGAAAGAAATGAAGTTATTATAGAACGATGGATAAAACAGGAGTGAGAGAGTAAGTACACAGAAAGACAAAAGAAAGAACTAACTGAACTACAGTACAATGAGTGTGAAAGAAAAAAAATGGAGAAAGAGAAAGAGTGTTAGGAAACTAAAGCAGTGGTACTAAGAGAATATGAAAAAGATAAAAAGTGGTGGAAGGAACAGAGGAAATGCAGATAGTTCCTATCAGATTAAGAAGTTGTGAATGAAGTGCAGTAAAGAAACAGCGATGAAAAAAGAGTGTAAATTAGTAAAGAGAGGCAAATAAGGGTGAAAAAGAAAATGAGTGTATAACAATGTGAACACAATATAAATTACACAATGCAAACTACACAATAACTTCTACAATATGTTACATTATTTATTTTTGCTGTTCTCAGAATATATTGAATTCCACTTAAATTAGTGAGTTCAAAGTCTTCATCATATAACAGCGGGAAAAAAAAAACACAATCTAAAAGATTGTGTTTAAAAAAACCCATTCAAACATACATCTCATATATGTACACTAATCTTTGATTCACTTACTTTTCCATGAGGCCAAATAGAAGTAGTGAAGGTCCTTTTGGTGGAAAGTCTGCTGTTCCTTATAAGTTCCATTTCATCGACTTCCTATGAAAAAAGATCTAAAAACATCATACCATACACAATCCTCACGGCCAATTTGTGTCTGATATATCAGTATTTTTTACTTTGAGATCCACTTAAAGTATCTACATGAGATAAATAATTTAAAATATTAGATTAACTAACTAACTAACTAACTTTTATTAACTATTCCCGTCTTCAAAGGCCAATTCCCTTTACTAAAACTTTGGTTTTAAAAACACTAGATAAGAATTTGTAGAGTCATAAGGCAAACGTTGTTTATAAGTTAAATGAGAATCATTGCAGTAACTCCATCCATTTTCAGATTTTAAGTAGCATGTATAATGTCCTGAGGTGGTCGAAGATCCATCATGATAAATAATAGCTTCAGTTGTAAAGGTCCTTCCAGAAATTGATAACTGAGAAGCCACAAAATTTTTGATAGAAGTTGTCAATTTAGTTCCATCAGGTCTACATCGTTGGAAAACTAAAATAATATACTGCCCATACCTTTGTATAAATAATGTGGACAGCATTGTACAGTTACATTGGGTGCACACCATATTATGATCTGCTGCTTTAACTAGATTTTTAAAAGACACTGATTTACAGTCTGGTAATGTCAAATATATAAATCTTTCAGTGTCTATTCTAGTAGTACTTGATAAACTACAATTGTGGCAGTCATGCTGCCATTGATAAGAAAGACTGAAAAGATTATCTACATCTACACCTTCATCTTCCAAAACACCAAACATATACATTAAAAATTCCTGACAATCCTGCTGAATGTTCTGTGAAAATTTATCTTGACCAGAACACAAATCTAAAATATTTCGAATTTCTGTTACACTTTCTATTTGTGCTGTAACACTGCTACATTTCTGAAACACAGAATTCAATAAACCACACAATCTTTGATCCCGATTTTCAACAATCTGTTCTTGTAAACTTTTAAGAAAAAAAACAACATTAACCACTACATTAGCATAGCAGTTGACACCAGAACTATTTTCAAACTGAAATCCAACAACATTTTCTCCACAATTCTTTTTCTTCCTGTTTTCAATTACAGTTTTCTCTACTTTTTGTCTTTTTGCAACTACCGCACTACAATTATCCTCATTTCTTCTTTTTCGGCCTACCACACGTTTTTCAAACAGAGGATATTGAGGCAAATGTGGAGCATACTCTCTTCTTAACCTATTGTATTCTTTAACACAATCTAGATCTGCAGAAATCTTTGTCTCATCACACGCAATCAAGTACAATCCTGATAAAGTTCTGACTCGAGATAATGCCACATATGCCATACTCTCTTTAAACACAGATCTTCCAATGTTCACCAAAGCACTATCTACACTTAAACCTTGAGATTTATGAATTGTCACCACATACGCCAAACAAACAGGAAACTGTTTTCGGCGAACATATAAGTCTTTTACAAGTAAAAATCTAGCAGAACAACGACTTATTTGTTGTACTTGTTCAATGCCATCAAATTTTATTTTTAAAAATTCAATTCCATCTCTATTTCTGTAATTCACAAAATCAACAACATAACCCATTGCTCCATTTACCAGACCGCTTTCAACATTTAAATTCCTTCTCAAAATGATACGACAATTTAAACACACATTCAGAGTCTTTTCAAAACCAGCTGTTTTTGAAATACTTTTCTCCAATGAATGCAATTTAGTTTTCAAATTTTCTGACAAAACAATTGTTGCACCCATATGCTCTATTTTATCTATTGCTTCCAGTTTCACAATCTCTTCATTTTCTAAGTCTAACATTTTTTGGTTGAAGATGGAACATTCTTGCAGAGTTGGCATCAAACATATCCCAGATTTCTTCTCAGTCATTTTTTTAAAAATATTCTCTGGAAGAATGTTTTCATTTGGATACAAATTTGAAATTAATCGACTATGCAAAGCTTTTTTCCCTTTCTCAATCATTTTTCCAATTCTTACATCTTGTAGAATATTTTTATAATCTTCATCCTTGGCCTGTCGCATATTTTGAAGCAGTTCAGCATATTTAAAATTTAGCCATATATTAACATTTCCAATGCTTCCAAGGGACTTCCTGGTATCTTCATGCGTGAGCATTTTAAACACTGGTTGTCCTTTTACTGGAGTCAACTGCAATAGATCTCCAAAAACAATAATGTGTTTTCCTCCAAATAACACATCATAGTCTGTTTTAAGAATTTCTTGCATTCTCAAATGCACAAAAGCAAGCATTAGATTTGAGACCATGCTTACTTCATCTATGATAAGAAGTTTCATTTTCTTCAAGACTCTTGAAACTTCAGAACACGCATCTCCAGATAGCTTGTTGTAATGCAATTTATTATCATGTTCAACTGGCAGCATCAATAAACGATGTAGAGTAATCCCTTTAATGTTATGTGCTGCCAGACCAGTTGGAGCAGTTACAACACAAGACAGTGGTGAATCAGTCCTTTTCTGCAGATAACTTGCAACGGCTTTAATTAGAAAACTTTTTCCTGTCCCCGCTTCTCCACTTACATACAGTCGGACAGGGTCAAATAATATACATGAGCACTCTTTTTTCTCATGTCTGAATCCATGTTCAATCTGCTCTGTGACTTCATCATATATCTTTTTCTGCTCAATGTTTAGTTGCTTTACCAAATCTTCTAAGTTAACTCCATCCTCTTGAGCTTGTTCCATAGCTCTTTCCACCTCATCCATGGCAGTGGCAGCTTCATTTTGGATAATTGGTCCTCCTAGTGGATCCTGGCTCAATGAAGTAGAACTCTGACTATCTTGAGAACTGTTTCTAGCTATCTCTTCAGCAATTGTGGTTTCTTGCTCCATTTCTTCATTCAACATTTGCAGATAATTTAGAAAAATAGGACATTCTATGGTATCCTTAGTTGCATTAAAAGAGTCTTCATAACAGAGAAAATCTCCAAGTAGTTCCTCTTCTGTACGCCATGGCTTAAAGAGTTGCAAAAGAGCTAAATAGTAAAATTCTCTTTTGTCTGGAACTTCACAACTCAATTTTCGATGATTAATCAAATGGCCTTTTTTCTGCTTCACTAGACATCCTTCATAGCCAATGAGTGCATATTTTCCATTATTGATATCTTCTGTGATGTTCCTCTTATAACTGTAGTTTTGAAGAACTTCATACAAACATGTGTTCTCAAGGTGAGTACTTCTATTTGGATAGTATGTATCCAACATATTTGTCTTCAAAATATCTGTACTGTTTGGTTCTTTTTCCGCCAAATATTCAATTTCTTGTACAGATTTCAAAACTCGGTTTCGTGTTGCAGCAAGACCAAGACTCACCCAAATGATTGTTCTTGATTTGGCATAGAGACTTGCTGATGATAACCGATCAGAACATTCATATGCTCCAATTTCTCGATGCGACAACATCTTCAGACTGAAACTGTATAATTTCTTGCTTAGACTCTTTTCATGTGAAATGTCCTCCCACATTTCCTTCAGTTCTGTCTTTTCTTTTTTGGTGATGTAAGATGTCACATATCGAGCCACAGCAATAGAGTTGTCAGCAACGAACTGAATATCCATGTTAGCATTCCACATGGACAAAATCACTGGGTTGTAATCGTTGATGTACTTAGATTCTTCATTTCTTTTCAAATTATATGTGTTTTTGGGAGATTTTCTCGTCACAGTATGTCGTAGAGATGACATCAAATTATTTACTCTTCCCTTAGAAATCACTGGTCGAGGAAATGCAAAACGACATTTCGTGTAGTACTTTTCCTTGTTTTTAAATTTTCGACGACAGTACTTTCCACAACGATGCGATTGAAAACGTAAAACTTGTTGCCTTAAATTGTTTTCTTCAGTAGATTTTGGAACAGCACATGTTGAATACTCTTCAATGAAACTCATCACTGTTTCATCTGAATCTGATCCAAATTTGGGTGCATCTTTAATCCACAACAACATATGTATATGAGGAGCACCTCTCGCTTGATATTCCTTCCTCCAAAAGAAATCCAAAACCTCTCCAAGGGGAGGATTTTTTTTGTTGGTAATAAAAGACATCATAGCTTCAAATCTATGATTAAAATATCTGCAAACATTCACTGGATCTAAAGAACACAGTTCTCCTGGTGTTTTCAATTCTATATTTGGTATGTTTTCATTTGCCTCTCGTAGAAATTGAAGTAAATCGTCCCATGCATACTCAGCACAGCTAAGAGTGAGGAACCATGTAGGAGTTCCTAAGTTTCTTAGCATACATTTCAATTCTCCATGACGACGAAACCAATACTCGTTGGTTCCACGTTGACATGCCATGAGATTGATTAGCTGAGATTCCAAAATACTGTCTTGCAGATTAACTTTCTCCATAAAGTCCCTTGCACAAACATTCTGCAAATGAGGTTCACTTTTTAATATATGATTAACTGCATAAGAAAGCCCAGACAAATCACTTTCAAACAGTAGATGAAATAAATATGGAATGCATTGACGAAACCTTGGATCTTCTGCATATAATCTTAGAGTCCGGTATTCAGCTGCAGGAATTTGAACTGGTCGATCATCATATCGTCCACCACAACCTGTTGGAAATAATTGTGGAAAACAACGAGCTTCCAAACTTTCTTCCCATACACTAATGGGACTTCCTTTTGCTGCTTTCATTTGAAACAAGTCAATTGCATTTCCCATTACTTCTTTGGAATGCAAAGGATGAACAGTATAATGTTCATATATTTCTTCAGTTCTAGACACATCAACTTTTTCAATTTGACCAACTGAAGAATCACTATCTTCTTCTGTAGCTGTTTCCTCTACTCCAACACTTACATTTTTGTAGTACTCATTGTTTCTGACGAAATACAACGTTGCCTTCTTGACTTTTTTAACATCCACTAAATCTTGCCAAATTTTCTTACTCTTTGTTGGAACCCCATTAACTAGAATAACTAAAGGATCTTCTTCTACTCTTTCTACACCAATTGTATTAATATTTTTCTTTACATCTAGAGGCAAATAAACAACTCTTCCCTTTAATCCTCTCAGTAAATCTGATGGAGGCAATTTCCCTGTCTTAGGCTCCATGCGTACAATAGCCTGAAAAGGATGGACACATTGAATCAAAATAGATTCATAAGTATTTAGATCCATCAATTCAGAAGGAATATCTATCAACTGAAGATTATTATAAACTGCTCTTGCAGGCATTCTATTTTCATTAAATTTTTTCAAACAATAATTGCAAATACGCTGATCCAAACTCAAATCAAAAGAATTCTCCACCAACAAATAACTTACAAAATCCTCCCATTCACTATTATTTTCCAATTCACTTTTTGCATATAAATCAACTAACCTAGTCTGAATTTTATAATGAGTCCGTCGACAACACACACAAGTTAAATTAGGCCTCTCACTTGATTTCACCTTAAACTTGATAATTTCCTCATCAAACTTTTCAATACTTGAAATTTGTCCATTATCTTCTGCATTACCATCCATTACTATATCTATTTCTACACTGTCCTCTTTGTTCCCAAAATAACAAAACTCAATTTCTTCACAAATAGTCTTCACATCCACTTCAGATCCATGCAAAAGAGCACTATTTAACTGTTTAAGCTTAAGTGCAGGACTTTTTGCATAATACAACTTCCTCACTAATTTCCTTACGTTATTATGATGCACTGCTAACATCCTAAAATGATGAAAAACACTCCGACAAACTTTTCTAGAAAGACATGCTAGTGAATGCCCTTGCAAACCTGTGCTTTCTCTCACTCTGCAAGGATCTAACTCTTGCAGGATCTTCATTTTTTGTTTGAGACTTTTTTTACTATATGTACGTAAGAAATTTCGAAGCAAATCAATTGATTCCTGTCGCACACTACAAATACTACTGCATTTCCATGTGTACACTGGACCCTTAGTACGTCTCCCTAAAACTTCATCAGCTAACACCTCTTCTGCATCTCTAGATACAAGTTTCTCTTTTTCCATCACACAACTATCTTTCACCTCATATGCACGACCACTGGTCATTTTTTTTCCTACGACATATGTTGCGAAGAAAAGACTCAATTGGCTTACCAGAAGCTTTTCTGGTGTTTTTTGAAGTACTTGTTGAAGAGGATTCCATAAAGTCTGTTGTTGATGTTCTCCTTTTCCGTATGGTATTTTTGATATTTCTTTGCCTTGAAGGCATTTTTGCTTCCTTTTCAGAAGTTGATTTGAATCTGTTGTTCTGTTAAAAAAACACATTAAAGACCACTATTAGCAAACAACAAAGTAATGTTAAAAAGCAAACAATATAAACAATAAATTGCAACATATTTAAGTTTATACAATAGCAACTCATGGCTTTATTTTTAAAGGCCTTGCGCCACCAGTGCGTCACTTATTACCCATGTTTAAAGTGATGCATCAGCTGCACATGGCATTCATAAATAAGAGCCAAATGCAAATACCAATCAATTGCACCCAAAAATCGATTTTTGAATAACATGTAAGAAACACTGCGCAGAACCTAAGTACAACCACTCAATATCATCAAAAAAAGTCAGGCCTTATTTATGAAAGCCTTGCGCCACCAGTGCGTCACTTATTAGCCATGTTTAAAGTGATGCACTAGCTGCAAAAGGCAATCATAAAAAAGAGCCAAATGCAAATACCAATCAATTGCACCCAAAAATCGATTTTTGAATAACATGTAAGAAACACTGCGCAGAACCTAAGTACAACCACTCAATATCATCAAACAAAGTCAGGGCCTAATTTATAAAGGCCTTGCGCCACCAGTGCGTCACTTATTACCCATGTTTAAAGTGATGCACTAGCTGCACATGGCATTCATAAATAAGGGCCAAATGCAAATACCAATCAATTTCACCCAAAAATCGATTTCTGAATAACATGTAAGAAACACTGCGCAGAACCTATGTACAACCACTCAATATCATCAAACAAAGTCAGGGCCTTATTTATGAAAGCCTTGCGCCACCAGTGCGTCACTTATTACCCATGTTTAAAGTAATGCATCAGCTGCACATGGCATTCATAAATAAGGGCCAAATGCAAATACCAATCAATTGCACCCAAAAATCGATTTTTCAATAACATGTAAGAAACACTGCGCAGAACCTATGTACAACCACTCAATATCATCAAACAAAGTCAGGGTCTGATTTATAAAGGCCTTGCGCCACCAGTGCGTCACTTATTACCCATGTTTAAAGTGATGCACTAGCTGCACATGGCATTCATAAATAAGGGCCAAATGCAAATACCAATCAATTGCACCCAAAAATCGATTTTTGAATAACATGTAAGAAACACTGCGCAGAACCTAAGTACAACCACTCAATATCATCAAACAAAGTCAGGGCCTGATTTATAAAGGCCTTGCGCCACCAGTGCGTCACTTATTACCCATGTTTAAAGTGATGCACTAGCTGCACATGGCATTCATAAATAAGGGCCAAATGCAAATACCAATCAATTTCACCCAAAAATCGATTTCTGAATAACATGTAAGAAACACTGCGCAGAACCTATGTACAACCACTCAATATCATCAAACAAAGTCAGGGTCTGATTTATGAAAGCCTTGCGCCACCAATGCGTCACTTATTACCCATGTTTAAAGTAATGTATCAACTGCACATGGCATTCATAAATAAGGGCCAAATGCATATACCAATCAATTGCACCCAAAAATCAATTTTTGAATAACATGTAAGAAACACTGCGCAGAACCTATGTACAACCACTCAATATCATCAAACAAAGTCAGGGTCTGATTTATAAAGGCCTTGCGCCACCAGTGTATCACTTATTACCCATGTTTAAAGTGATGCATCAGCTGCACATGGCATTCATAAATAAGGGCCAAATGCAAATACCAATCAATTGCACCCAAAAATCGATTTTTGAATAACATGTAAGAAACACTGCGCAGAACCTATGTACAACCACTCAATATCATCAAACAAAGTCAGGGCCTTATTTATGAAAGCCTTGCGCCACCAGTGCGTCACTTATTACCCATGTTTAAAGTCATGCATCAGCTGCACATGGCAATCATAAATAAGGGCCAAATACATATACCAATCAATTGCACCCAAAAATCGATTTTTGAATAACATGTAAGAAACACTGCGCAGAACCTATGTACAACCACTCAATATCATCAAACAAAGTCAGGGTCTGATTTATAAATGCCTTGCGCCACCAGTGCATCACTTATTACCCATGTTTAAAGTGATGCATCAGCTGCACATGGCATTCATAAATAAGGGCCAAATGCATATACCAATCAATTGCACCCAAAAATCGATTTTTGAATAACATGTAAGAAACACTGCACAGAACCTATGTACAACCACTCAATATCATCAAACAAAGTCAGGGTCTGATTTATAAAGGCCTTGCGCCACCAGTGCATCACTTATTACCCATGTTTAAAATGATGCATCAGCTGCACATGGCATTCATAAATAAGGGCCAAATGCATATACCAATCAATTGCACCCAAAAATCGATTTTTGAATAACATGTAAGAAACACTGCGCAGAACCTAAGTACAACCACTCAATATCATCAAACAAAGTCAGGGTCTGATTTATAAAGGCCTTGCACCACCAGTGCATCACTTATTACCCATGTTTAAAGTGATGCATCAGCTGCACATGGCATTCATAAATAAGGGCCAAATGCATATACCAATCAATTGCACCAAAAAATCGATTTTTGAATAACATGTAAGAAACACTGCGCAGAACCTATGTACAACCACTCAATATCATCAAACAAAGTCAGGGTCTGATTTATAAAGGCCTTGCGCCACCAGTGCATCACTTATTACCCATGTTTAAAGTGATGCATCAGCTGCACATGGCATTCATAAATAAGGGCCAAATACAAATACCAATCAATTGCACCCAAAAATCGATTTTTGAATAACATGTAAGAAACACTGCGCAGAACCTATGTACAACCACTCAATATCATCAAACAAAGTCAGGGTCTGATTTATAAAGGCCTTGCGCCACCAGTGCATCACTTATTACCCATGTTTAAAGTGATGCATCAGCTGCACATGGCATTCATAAATAAGGGCCAAATGCATATACCAATCAATTGCACCCAAAAATCGATTTTTGAATAACATGTAAGAAACACTGCACAGAACCTATGTACAACCACTCAATATCATCAAACAAAGTCAGGGTCTGATTTATAAAGGCCTTGCGCCACCAGTGCATCACTTATTACCCATGTTTAAAGTGATGCATCAGCTGCACATGGCATTCATAAATAAGGGCCAAATGCATATACCAATCAATTGCACCCAAAAATCGATTTTTGAATAACATGTAAGAAACACTGCGCAGAACCTAAGTACAACCACTCAATATCATCAAACAAAGTCAGGGTCTGATTTATAAAGGCCTTGCGCCACCTGAGGTTCCGTGACGATTTGAACCCGTGTTTTCAAGTTTGTCGGAAATACATAAAATTAGTATCAGTGAACCGCAAATGATCCATTTAGCATATCCTGGTGTTTTCGCTACGCTACGAGCAAGAGCACTCCTTCCATTGACATATTTCTGATATACCCACGGCATCCATCTTAGATCGTGGCCGCCATTTTGTGGTTCCTTGCCCTCACATATGCAATAGCCTCTGATCATTTCATTTACTTCACTTTGATTAAGGACACGTAGCCTTAGCCGGAGATTCACCTCTTACATGACACGTGCACCTTAAACCAGATCACGCTGAAGCTGCATGACTCGACAAAGGCTGCCTCCTCTGCCCGAGGCCAGCCCACCTGAACTGGTTTTCCTGTCCATTGTACCTGATCATGATTAGGCGGCCGAAGCCGGTAGCCTTGCCCATTTACAACCCACAAACATCTCTTATCCCGCTTTTCTATCTTCTGCACCTGGCTCTGCTCCTTTCCTTCTGGGCCTTTATTAGGGGGAGGTAACGAACTTTACGATGAGGCGGTCCGGGTCTTGAATGCAATATTGACAAGGGATTGTGATGGACTGGTGGGAACCCCTCTTCGTGATGTTTGGTATCAGATATTATCGACAGTTCCTGTGTAACGCCAAATATTTATTGTTTAGAGACACAAAGGTTTGGGAATGTACCGACATGTGAAATATTTGCCTAGAGCACAATTTTTGGTATATAAGGAGCAACCCACTTTGTACAAATCGAACAGTCTCCTAGATTCTGCCCGTGTGTAGATTCTGTGATTTCTGTGTCCCTGCAGTAATAAACCTTTGGTCTTTGACGCCACCATCGAGAAGCCCGTGTTTCTGTTCATTTGTGCACCAAGGCAGGTGGGACTCCGGGGTCTTTGGGTGTTGTACCCTGACACCTCTGGACGGAACCAAAAAGTCCAGAACTCCAATTGGCGCCCAACGTGGGGCGACGTCATTCGGTACCGGTCCAAAAGCCTGAAGAGTTCGAGAAGCTTCGTGTGAAGATTCCTGAGGGAGGCGCCCCACTTCATCGATCCCGGCATATCGCAAAAGTGGCCCTGAAGTTCTCTTCCACGAGGGTTCCCGTTCAGGACGGCTGCAGTGGGCCGTTGCCTTGACCGTCGCCCTGTCTTGGACCCGAAGTGGTGCAGTCCTTAGTACGGCGAAACGTGACGGGTTTCTCCTTGGTGACGTCTTCAGTGCCTCAGTTAAGTATTTAGTGATAGCTAGCTGGTTACTTTTGTGAGGATTGTTAAAAATCCTTGATCGGTTCTTGGTTTGGTTTGGTTTTGTAAGATTATCACTAGTTGTTCTGGTTACGATAATCTATTTGGTTCAGTTTTGAGTATCGATACATCAGTTCGTTTTGGTAGGCCTAAGTTCTTGGTTCAAGTGCACAATTTGTTTCGTGTTTTGTTTGTTTTGTGTTCCGGACTGAGAATGGTAAGTCGGAAAATGTTGTCTTGTTTTAGTTGCAACAGTGACTCACAATTAGAGGATTCCTGTCTGGTTCCTCCGATTGGGACTCCCCTATATGACCTATATTGTAAGTATGGTGTGGGTCCTATAACTTATAATGAGATATGGGTCCGTTATTGTAAGAAGGATGGTGTCCTTAGTTGGCCACTGCATGGTAGTTTTGAACAAGAGATTCTCGACAATTTAGAAGCGAAATTGTTTAGGAAGAAAGCCCGGCCGGCAATGTTTGACTCTTTTCGTTATTGGCGGAAAGAATCCAAACAGAGAGAAATGAAAAGGTTGAAAAAAAAGCAAAAAGAACTAGAAGAGTTAACTCTAGAGCAAGCGACTAAGCAGTTGCAGGCTAACGAGTGTGAGAAAGCCATAGATGTAGCCATTAGAGAGCGTAACTTAGCGATTGACAAGTGCTATCCTGCCTTGCCATCGAAAATGGCTAAGATACTGGAGGATTCCGAAAACGATCCTCTGCTATCTTATCTGTTACGGTCGCCTCCACCGTATGCACAAGGTGCTACGGCTCCACTTATACCGAATGTTCAATTGCCGGTTGCTGGACAACCTGGTGTTCTTGTTCCTCAGAATCAAGTTCCTATACCTCCTGTGGTGAATGTAAATGTTCCTACAGCTCCTCGTCTTCCTGCACTGCCCGCTCCTATACCTACCACTGTACCTATTGGTCCTCAAACTATTTTCCTCGATACTCCTACTGTTTCGTCATCTATTCCTACCTCTACTGCGTTCTCTATGTCTGCGAGTGTACTAACTCCACTTTCTGTTCGTCGAAGAATTACTGATTCTGTTACTAATATGCTGTCTCCTATATATAAAACCTTGATTAAGACTCCTACTCCTGACTCTGTTCAGAGACGGAGTCAGCTTCCAAGTACTGAGGAACGGGGAGTTTTAGACTCCACAGCTCTCAGATGGATTACAAAAGTTAGAAGATATAGTACGAAAGATGTGTTAGAGACATTTATGCAATGGGGAGAGCCAACGCAGCGATACGTCTTCGACGAGATGTGCTCGTTGTTACGTGAGGAAATAGAAGAAGACGATGTCGAATCAGATTTGGAAGATTTAATTAAGATTCAAAAAGAGTTTGCTGCTGGAATGATAGTGGGCGATAATATAAAGGAAGCGATGGAACTCATTTTGAGTTTTAGGAATGATCCATCTCTTCGTTCGCCGAGAGATTTAGAGAAAGGTAGAATGAAGCCAAGTCGCCAATATCCTATGAGGGAAGTTCCTCCAATTTGGCGCGAAGCAGTACAACGTGATGATAATGCGGGTATTGCAGCTGCTCCAGCACAGTTCCAAAGAGTATGGATACATATTCCGTGGAAGCGAGCAGAAGTGTTAGCAGTGAAACAGGCCTTGCCAGATCCACGTAAGAATCCAGCCGGATATTACAAGGAATTGACACAGACAGTTGAGGCTTGTATAATGAACTTAGCCGACATTGATATGTTGTTCGGTAATGTAGTTCCACAACCAGTGTGGGCTAAAATTCGTAGAGAGGATCATCAGGCTGCTTTAGGTGGTGATTGGGCAGCTATCACTGCAGCAGATGCTCAACAAATAGGTGGTGCGAAACCCGAACCCCTAATTGCTAATCTGCCAGGCAGAATAATAGATTTAATGAAGACTCTGATGCCAGCATTGCGTGTTAATTGGGATAAATTATCCGCATGCAAGCAGAAGAAAGACGAAAGTGTCTCCGACTTCTTCACGAGGTTCGAAGAGACTTTTGTAGACCATAGTGGTCAGGATATGAGCACTGAAGGAGGACAGAGATTGTTTGTCGATAAATTTGTGCATAATTTGTTACCCGAATTATGCAATAAATTGAAAGACTCAGAAAGTGCGTGGGCTGTATCTACGACAGCGCAAATACTTGCGACTGCACAGTACTATGAAAATAGGGATAAAGAGGAAAAGGAGAAATCAGAGAAGAAAACGAAAGATTTAAAGACTAAAGTTCTTTTACAGCAGGCGTATCCGCCTCGCACGAATCAGACTAATATGCAACAGAATTCGTATCAAAAGACAGATTATAATTCGACCAGGCCTCAATACCAGTGGAATCAGTGTGCGTACTGTAAGAAAGAGGGTCACTATAAAAATGATTGTCAGATTTTAGCGCAAAATAATGCGGCAGCAGCTCAGAGAGGTCGTGGTGGTTTTGCACAGAATTCTAGAGGTCGGGGACGAGGTGCTATGCCTCCACAAACTAATGATCGTCCTTCTAATCACTTTGATCAGCGAAATGTACAGTCAGCTCAACAGAATAGATCTCAGCAATATCTTGTTGAGGATTATTGTGAAGTTGAAGAGGGATTTCAACAAAATGGGTACTAGGACAGCCATGGACAGAGAGAGGGAGTAGTATCAGTTCCAGTGGATCAGAGTGGGCCTTATGTCGCAGTAGCAACATCAGGTGTAGTCGAACCGTTTCTGTTGGATACTGGTGCCGCGAAAAGTTCTATCATGCATGCGAAACTCCCTGGCGCACCTTTGTCTGGCTCAACAAATGTTTCCGTAGGTTTTTCAGGCGCCCCTGTGTACAACCCGATATCTGGTCCTTTGTCTATTTCTGTTGGACCGTGTCAATTGAAAGCACCCTTAATTTTGACGACAGGTTGTAATGAAAATCTGCTTGGTTTAGATTTGTTAAAACGACTATATGCGACATTGTACTGTTCTCCGGAAGGAGTACAGCTTACTTTGGGTAAAAGACTCACCTCTCCGATGTACTTGTCAATGGACAAACTCCCGCCGGAGCTACGTTCACTCCCTGATTCTCTTTGGGCGACTGGTCCCAATGATGTAGGTCTACTAGAGATTCCACCGTATGTAGTAACTTTGAAAGCGAATGTGAAATTTCCAAGAATTCCTCAATATAAAATATCGAATGAAGGTGAGCGTGCACTCTTATTGATTGTGCAAGATTTGATTAAAAAAGGTGTGGTTGAAGAAACGCGAGGAAATGTTTGTAATAGTCCTGTATTGCCGATTTTGAAACGAACAGATCCTACAAAGCCTCCAGTTTATAGGTTTGTCATAGACCTTAGAGAAGTTAATAAGATTGTAATTCCGCAGTTTCCTGTAGTGCCAGACATTACTGCTTTGTTAACATTGATTCCTGCTACAGCTACATGGTTCTCAGTCATCGACTTGAAGAATGCCTTTTTCAGCATTCCGATAGCCGAGGAAAGCAGAGATATTTTTGGCTTCTGTTTAGGAGGTCGGAGTTTCAGATTTAAACGCGCTCCACAAGGCTATTGTGAAAGTCCATCTATTTACAGTCAAGCTTTAAAAAGCCAGTTAGATTCTTTTGTCCTTCCTCCAGGTTCTGCCCTAGTACAGTACGTAGATGATCTTTTGGTGGCTGCCGATGACAAGGAAACTTGCAAGGCAGCTACAATTTCACTATTGCATCATTTGTCTAATTTGAATCATAAGGTGTCACCTTCCAAAATGCAATATTGCTGCCAAGAAGTAACCTACCTAGGTCACCTCTTATCAAAGGAGGGAAGGAAGTTGACCCCAGAAAGAATAAAAGCAATTACGCAGATGAGTGTTCCACGCACACAGAGGGAAGTACGTGCCTTTCTAGGTATTACCTCTTACTGTAGGCAATGGATCCCAAATTTTTCACTTTTGGCAAAACCGTTGGTAGCTTTGACTGGGAAAAATGTTCCGAGTCCGGTGCCATGGTCTGATGAATGTCAAGAGAGTTTTGCTGAATTACGAAAAGCTTTGTGTTCAGCTCCTGTATTGGGCACACCTGATTACAGTAAGCCATTCACGCTCTACGTTCACGAAAGAGAAGGTTGCGCGTTGAGTGTCTTGACACAGAAGTTTGGTGATAAACAACGCCCTTGTGCGTATTTCTCATCAACATTAGATCCGGTAGCTAGAGCATTGCCTAGTTGTTTGAGGGCTACAGCGGCAGCTGCAGCTTCCATTCGACAATCTGCTGGTTTGGTGATGAACAATATGCTAGTGGTCATGGTTCCTCATGCAGTGGACACACTCATGAACCGAACGAAGACACAACACCTTACTAGTGCGAGATTATCTGGTTACGAGCTGACGTTATTAGCGAGTCATATTCAGATCAAAAGATGCAATGTATTGAACCCAGCAACATTGTTGCCGACTGATCAAGAGTCGAGTGATTCTGAGCCACATGACTGTTATTTCAAAACGGAGGAAGAGACAAAAGGTCGTATCGACTTGAGAGACACTCCTCTATTCGACCCAGATGGTACGCTGTATGTGGACGGGTCATGTTTTAAATTGGAGAATGGTGATGTGACTGCTGCCTACGCGGTAACGACTTTGAAGACGATTGTGGAGACTGCAAGAGTGAGTCAGAATTCTGCCCAAGCTGCAGAGTTAATAGCTCTTACGAGAGCGTGTGTTTTAGCTGAGGGAAAGAGAGTGAATGTGTTTACAGATAGTCAGTACGCATTTGGCGTGGCCCATAGTTTTGGCCGGTTGTGGAGAGAAAGGGGTTTCATTACGTCCCATGGGACTAAGATTCAACATGGTCAGCTAGTTAACGACTTGTTAGAATCTCTAACCTTACCGACTGAAGTTGCGATTGTGAAGTGCAGTGCTCATAAAGCAATCACGGATGATGTTGGTCGGGGAAATGCCTTTGCTGATGAAACCGCTAAACAGACAGCTAGAGACATGATGAGTAGAATGTATGTTGCTACGTCTGCAAGATGGATTGCTGAGTCTGGAATGTGTGAGGACACAATGGAAAGTGTGAAAGAGATTCAGAAAGAAGCGACTGAGGAAGAGAAACGCGTATGGAGAGAAAGTACGGGCAAATTGGACTCGAATGGATGTTGGATCGACTTGACAGAACAGCAGCGTTGGATGTTGCCTGATGCATATGTGCTTGCAGTAGTGACGATGGCGCATGGAGTGGCGCACATAAGTTCTAAAGGGATATGTAAGATGTTAGCTCCGGTTTGGAAGAATGAGGGAATCAGTAAGTGTGCAGAGAGAGTGGTGAAAAATTGTATGGTGTGCTTGATGCATAATCCTGGCAAGGGAACTCCAACTCCAGCTGGTCATTTTGCTCCTCCTTCCTGTCCCTTTGAAGTAATACAGTTAGACTTCATTCACATGGAACGCTGCAACAATTTAAAATACGTCCTGGTGGTGGTTTGTGCTTTTTCCAGGTGGATAGAAGCATACCCACTAAAGGACAACACTGCTTTATCAACTGCCAAAATTCTTCTCAAAGAATTTTTCCCTAGGTTTGGAATGCCACGGATTGTATGGTCAGATAACGGAAGTGAGTTTATAGGGAAAGTTATGCAGAGTGTGTGTGCTGGTCTAGGATTGAAACAAAAATTTCATAGTGCGAACCATCCCCAGTCTGCTGGTTTAGTTGAGGGTTACAATGGCACCCTCAAGCTTAAAATAGCCAAAATTCAAGCATCCACAGGTTTGGCTTGGCCAGACGCACTTCCTTTGGCCTTGTTATCAACGAGAGCAACAGTGCATTCTAGAATAGGGCTTTCTCCATATGAGATTGTATTTGGCCGCCCGGCAAATGTCTGGGGTGTGCCAAGGCCTAAACAATTCTGCTCCATTGAATATCCTATGTTGATAGACTATCTTTACGACTTGACTGCTAAATTAAGTCTTATTCATCAACAGGTCTTTGATGCTTTGCCAAAACCTCCGGAGAGTCCAGGGCATCAGCTGAAACCCGGCGACCACGTGGTGGTCAGAAATTTTGCGAGGACAAAGAATCTTCAGCCTCGCTACATCGGCCCCTTCCAAATCCTGCTGGCGACGAGGACAGCTGTACGTGTTGCTGGTCGCAAGCACTGGATCCACGCTTCTCACGTAAAGCGTGTTCCACTGCCGCTGCCCTACGACGACTGGGTGAAGAAGGGAATTGGTGCCTCCGAAGCTGAAACAACTCCGAAATTTGTCCCTTTCAGCGATGCCGATTTGATTTCTGACACTTTGAAACGTGACTCTCCTCTTGAAAAGACTGCTTTGAACATTGAAAATTTGTCTCCAGCACCAGAAGAAACTTTGCCATCTGCGAATGTAAACTCTGCAACAGCTGCTAGTGATACACTATTCTCCGATCAGACAGTACCAGCGAAGCAGAAATACAACCTTAGAAGCCATAAAAAGGACTAATAAAGCAGGCAACTGCATACTGTGATTTTGATATATATATATATATATTTTGAACTTTTGCCTTCAGCCAGGAAGTTTGTTATTGTTTATTGTTTTTAAAATTGCCTTGCCGTCTGGGTAGCCGTAGGGTCGTGGCTGTGTGCCTAGTTTGAATTTGCAGGGGTCTGACACAAGGTCGATCTTTCTGTTAGTACTGGGAACTCCCAGGGCTGACAGAGGCATTTTCATCTACGTACACATCATCAGTGGTCGCGAGCGGATTGTAGAAGATGGAACTTCCTGCGCTGCAACGAGAAAATGTGATTTACGTTCGCAGAAACAGACTAAATAGAATTCTTCATAGCAAATGTTTCTTGATGCAATGTGCCATTACATTTTTGATTGTTTTAGCAACACTGGTGGGTGGAATTGTCTTTAGCATAAATTTGATTTTTGTGCCAGTATCTACAGTACCTCCCCTTGATCCTGCTATTTCTACTGTTTCTTCTATACACTCTTTTCATTCGTTTCCGGAACATGAGCAAGCTCGACGCTCAGAATTCATTAATAATACTTTTGTACAGCTCTTGCACCAACATCAACTGGTAGTTAACACGACAGACTGTTGGGTGTGTGGCTTGATACCCCACACTATGGATAAAGGTATTCCCTATCTGGTTTTGCCTTTCAGCTACAATGGATCATTTCAGGCCTTCCAAACCATCTTTGCTTATGCCCTTGAAACTTATCCTCCACGTCCACCACGTTCCACTAAATATAACTCTGCTAACAAAGCTTTAGTCCAGGGAATTATTGACATGGTCAAGGACGTCAATAATACTCCATCATACCCTAGAGACGAATTGCGAGTATATTTAAGTTGGAATACTTCAGAGTATCGCCTTAGTTTAGGAGAAAGCAAGCGTAAAAGCTCAACTCCAATCTGGGTCGTACCTCACCGAGGTCAGGTCTGTTTGCAAGGTAATGGGAGAAATCCGAGAGCTCAGCTAGGGAGGAGTGAGTGCGTAGAGACTTATGTGTTTCCGGCTAACTCTTCCCCTGCCTTTCTTACTGCTAGGGGTACCTATTTCATTTGTCGAGACAGAGCTTATACATGGTTGCCTGCCGACTTCTCAGGATCATGTTATATTGCTCGATTATTGCCTCCGACATACACTGCTTCACCTGATTACCACAGAACAAGAGTAGCGAGAGGTGTCTTCAGCAAGGAAGATACAGCTGGTCAGGAAGCTGGAGACTTCTTCAAAGGCTTCCTTCCGTTCTGGGGGCCTATGGCCAATAGTAGAAACATACGTCAGCTAACACGGGTAGTTGAATCTACTATTACCGAAACTGCTGGTGCCCTTAGCAATCTGACAGCTGAGCTTCAGGCGGATAGGCTCATGACATTGCAGAACCGTATGGTTCTAGATGTTATACTTGCAGATCGAGGTGGGGTATGCAGAATGATCCAATCGAGCTGCTGTGTCTTTATTCCTAATAATGCTCCAACAGTTTACGAGGCGATCTCTAAGTTGCACAAGATTTCGGACTCCATACATGTAGATGAGGGAAACTGGTCCTTCATGGAGTGGTTTTGGACTCTGATCTCAGCGTGGGGATGGAAGGTTCTAATGGTCATTGGTGTCATCCTAGTATTCCTATTCTCATGTTGTCTGATTATCCAGTGTGGTCCTGCTCTGTGTAGTCTTTGTGCTGCAACCTGTTTTAGGAAACCACCTGCGTTTGGAGAAAAGACACGAGAAAGGATGATGATACAACAGCATGTCACTGACCTGATGAGCATAGAATTAGACTCTGACATAGACTGAGTAATTGCCTATGTAAGGGCAAAAGGAGGGTCTGAGGTTCCGTGACGATTTGAACCCGTGTTTTCAAGTTTGTCGGAAATACATAAAATTAGTATCAGTGAACCGCAAATGATCCATTTAGCATATCCTGGTGTTTTCGCTACGCTACGAGCAAGAGCACTCCTTCCATTGACATATTTCTGATATACCCACGGCATCCATCTTAGATCGTGGCCGCCATTTTGTGGTTCCTTGCCCTCACATATGCAATAGCCTCTGATCATTTCATTTACTTCACTTTGATTAAGGACACGTAGCCTTAGCCGGAGATTCACCTCTTACATGACACGTGCACCTTAAACCAGATCACGCTGAAGCTGCATGACTCGACAAAGGCTGCCTCCTCTGCCCGAGGCCAGCCCACCTGAACTGGTTTTCCTGTCCATTGTACCTGATCATGATTAGGCGGCCGAAGCCGGTAGCCTTGCCCATTTACAACCCACAAACATCTCTTATCCCGCTTTTCTATCTTCTGCACCTGGCTCTGCTCCTTTCCTTCTGGGCCTTTATTAGGGGGAGGTAACGAACTTTACGATGAGGCGGTCCGGGTCTTGAATGCAATATTGACAAGGGATTGTGATGGACTGGTGGGAACCCCTCTTCGTGATGTTTGGTATCAGATATTATCGACAGTTCCTGTGTAACGCCAAATATTTATTGTTTAGAGACACAAAGGTTTGGGAATGTACCGACATGTGAAATATTTGCCTAGAGCACAATTTTTGGTATATAAGGAGCAACCCACTTTGTACAAATCGAACAGTCTCCTAGATTCTGCCCGTGTGTAGATTCTGTGATTTCTGTGTCCCTGCAGTAATAAACCTTTGGTCTTTGACGCCACCATCGAGAAGCCCGTGTTTCTGTTCATTTGTGCACCAAGGCAGGTGGGACTCCGGGGTCTTTGGGTGTTGTACCCTGACACCTCTGGACGGAACCAAAAAGTCCAGAACTCCACACCAGTGCATCACTTATTACCCATGTTTAAAGTGATGCATCAGCTGCACATGGCATTCATAAATAAGGGGCAAATGCATATACCAATCAATTGCACCCAAAAATCGATTTTTGAATAACATGTAAGAAACACTGCGCAGAACCTATGTACAACCACTCAATATCATCAAACAAAGTCAGGGTCTGATTTATAAAGGCCTTGCGCCACCAGTGCATCACTTATTACCCATGTTTAAAGTGATGCATCAGCTGCACATGGCATTCATAAATAAGGGCCAAATGCATATACCAATCAATTGCACCCAAAAATCGATTTTTGAATAACATGTAAGAAACACTGCGCAGAACCTAAGTACAACCACTCAATATCATCAAACAAAGTCAGGGTCTGATTTATAAAGGCCTTGCGCCACCAGTGCATCACTTATTACCCATGTTTAAAGTGATGCATCAGCTGCACATGGCATTCATAAATAAGGGCCAAATACAAATACCAATCAATTGCACCCAAAAATCGATTTTTGAATAACATGTAAGAAACACTGCGCAGAACCTATGTACAACCACTCAATATCATCAAACAAAGTCAGGGTCTGATTTATAAAGGCCTTGCGCCACCAGTGCATCACTTATTACCCATGTTTAAAGTGATGCATCAGCTGCACATGGCATTCATAAATAAGGGCCAAATGCATATACCAATCAATTGCACCCAAAAATCGATTTTTGAATAACATATAAGAAACACTGCGCAGAACCTAAGTACAACCACTCAATATCATCAAACAAAGTCAGGGCCTGATTTATAAAGGCCTTGCGCCACCAGTGCGTCACTTATTACCCATGTTTAAAGTGATGCACTAGCTGCACATGGCAATCATAAAAAAAAGCCAAATAAAAATACCATTCATTTGCACCCAAAATCGATTTTTGAATAACATGTAAGAAACACTGCGCAGGACTTATATACTAACATACAATTTCACTTCTAAAACATAACTATCTGCTTCCAAATATTCTCCATAGAGCAAATAAATCTCTATCTAAATTAAATGAATCATTACTTACCTTTACAAATGCTTTTGGAGATTGAAAACAGTGTCAGACACACACACCAATTTTTCTTTAGCAGAGGAAAAGGTGTGCTCTCAATACACTGAAACCAAGACTGGCATAGAAAATCTCTATCTTTGTACACATATGCCTTAATTCAACCAATGAAAACTCTTCCCTCACTATTTTCAAACCAACACCCATCCCCCTCTCAAACCTTTCTATCTGTTACCATAGCAACTCCCTCCTAACTGAACTGTAAGGTTCAAAAGTTTATCTTACAATGTTGCAAATTAACTCAGCAAGGATGTTTGACCTCTCAATACAGCAGCCTATACAGGGTATTTTTGCTTTTGGTGACTTTTTTTAAACCATTCAAATTGCTTCTTTCACACAACATAACCATGCACCCTAACTTTCAGTTTTCAACTATCTGAATCCACCAATCATTGCTTGTGATTCAAGAGCAGAGAAACTCCACAATTATTTTTTTTGTAAACTCCTACTGTTCCAACTGCCATTTCATTCCCACACTTCATCTGACTGGACCAGAACCTTCTCACATCATGTACTCTGTTTGGATTATTGGACATAGCTACATCCACTGGGCTCAAAGGTATGCAGCTAGCAGAAATTTTCATAACCTTGATTTATCAAATGTGGAAATCAAGTGGATTGGCCACAGAGGATTAAAATGTCACCAATTGATACCATTGGTGAAAACCTTTTTGCATCTGCCAGAACCTGACCTGTTAATTGTGCACTGTGGAGGTAATGATTTGGGCACATTAACTGGAGTAGGCCTGGAAATGCTTTTAAAGGACACCTTTCATCAATTGATGATACTTTTTCCCCACACTGCCTTGGTATATTCCAATATATGCCAAAGACAGAAATGGAACTGGTCCAACCAATTTGGTCCACAATTTGAGAAAGCACGGAAACATGTAAATAAATCTGTTTCTGCTTACATGAGAGACTATGGAATGGGTTCAATATACAATAATAACTTGCGTTACAACATGCAAGACATCTACAGAGGAGATGGAGTGCACTTCTCAGATGAGGGGAATAGAATATTCCTCCTGAATTTAAGAATGTGTATTGGAACCTACTTGTAGGTACCTAAATCAACCACAGAACCCAAAAGCTCTTCTCAGAGCTACCCTACCTCTGATCATTCAAAGCGTTTATTTTTTTCTAACTTTTTTCACTATTTTTCACCAAAGTACGCTTTCGGGTACGCTTAAGGGTGCGCGCACCGGGCGCTCCCCCCGTGGAAAATTAAATTTTTTTTTTTTTTTTTACGTTTATGAGCCTCCTAAGCCCCCCTCAGAAAACCTAGAGGGTCAAGAAGTCTCTACAGTGCCCCCTTCTACCCATACCGAACATTGTTTACCCTCCATCTTGTGTCTCGATTGTACCGAAACACAAAATGGATGACTCCCGTTACGCTGCCGGTGCGCGTACCGGAGCGCGCACCAGTAAGCGCAAAATAAAAAAAGGTGGGAAAGTAATTTACGGAAAACCCAATGGAGACACTTTCATCAAATATAGAATACGCCCTACTACATAGCAGTCCCTACCATTTGCCCAAATTTGGTGAAATTCCATTGAGACATTTAGGCTACAGGCCTGTCTAAATATCCTGAGGTAAATTACATGACAAAAACACACTTGTAATGTTAGAATTTACAACCAATTAAAAAGTATCTTTCATTTTCTACGATTATTTCCTGACGTTTGATTGGTTAAGTACAAGAATATATATAAAAGAAGAGAGGGAAACACAGCCATTTTGACTACTGCTTCCAAAAGTACATTTGAAAACAAATTTCACTGACAACTTCAACTGATTTCTCTAAGGTAAGTTCTAATTATGGAAGTATATTGTACACTTTAAGTTAATTTCTGAAAAAATATTCTGTTAGTGATATGCTATCCCTCTTTAATAGTTAGAGATAGAGATAGACTTCTCTGTAATAGTTATGGATTGAGTTAGGCTTCTCTGGTATACAGTACCCTAACTCTACTAATATAGTTAATTTGTATGCAATTTTCAGAAAGAAAATGGAAGGAGAAAATCAGGCAAATGATACTTCTATCAAAGTAAAGGTGGAAAAACCAGAAGATCAAAAAAAAGAAGTTGATTTCATGGATGACTCTTTGGATGAACAGTTTATAGAATGTTTGGAAGAAATGGAATCATGTACATATAATTATGAGGAAATTCCGGACAATATTATGTTAGAAATTTTATTAAATTATGAAAAAGAATCAGAGGAATAAATTTATCTTTAATAATTTCAAATTGTTTCAGACAATATTCTTTTTTATATGTAATTCATAAAGTATTACCAAAAATGTTTAAAATATAAAGTGAGACTTATAGTATACTGTTCAACTATTTTTCTGTTACATAGTAAGTTTACTCATAGTTACTACCTTTCTCCCACTATATTATCTCATATGAATATTTTACACCTCATTTTCATAAGTGAGCAGGATAGACTACTCATGATCCCCTAGAAATTCTCAGGGAGTGCTTAAAAGATCTGTTTCTCCTTTCCAGACAGACTATGTTATGAATTCCATATACCACAAAAACATACAATAACAACATGCAAGATATCTACAGAGCAGATGGTGTACATTAAATGAAAGTCTCTGCATTGGTACCTACATGTAGGTACTTACATAAAATAAAAAAAAACAATTAATAAAAATAAAATTTTTTAAAGTGATTATTTTTCCATAGTACCCTCCTTGGAGCGCTTCCCGGTGATCTGCCCGACGCGTTTCAAAGCTCCATATGCTTCTCTTCAGGGGCTTTAACGGAAGCGGTGTGCGCAACCGCCGACCCACTTCCCCATTTTATATATAACACACCCACCGATGGGAGGCTCAAATGAGACTGTGCATTCTGGGAAGTGTGGTCCGGGAAGCACACAATCAAGTCCTGTATGGACTCTACAAGTGGGCCCGTCCTCGATTCCAATTACGACTGCTGCTTCACTTTAGTGACCCTCAGGGTACCGGGGTGGTGCATACTCCGCGGCTGGACGGCCGCGTATAAATCAATGCTCGAAGGTGTCCACCTTTGAGTAGAACGCGAACAGCAGCTTGCTTTATGTATAGGTGAGGACGGGGATCCACTCGTAGACGCCACTCCGTACGGGATCTGCCCGACGCGTTTCGAAGCTCCATATGCTTCTCTTCATGGGCTTTAACGGAAGCGGTGTGCGCAACCGCCGACCCACTTCCCCATTTTATATATAACACACCCACCGATGGGAGACTCAAATGAGACTGTGCATTATGGGAAGTGTGGTCGGGGAAGCACACAATCAAGTCCTGTATGGACTCTACAAGTGGGCCCGTCCTCGATTCCAAGTACGACTGCTGCTTCACTTTAGTGACCCCCAGGGTACCGGGGTGGTGAATACTCCGCGGCTGGACAGCCGCGTATAAATCAATGCTCGAAGGTATCCACCTTTGAGTAGAACACGAACAGCAGCTTGCTTTATGTATAGGTGAGGACGGGGATCCACTCGTAGACGCCGCTCCGCACGGGATCTGCCCGTCGCGTTTCGAAGCTCCATATGCTTCTCTTCAGGGGCTTTAACGGAAGCGGTGTGTGCAACCGCCGACCCACTTCCCCATTTTATATATAACACACCCACCGATGAGAGGCTCAAATGAGACTGTGCATTATGGGAAATGTGGTCCGGGAAGCACACAATCAAGTCCTGTATGGACTCTACAAGTGGGCCCGTCCTCGATTCCAAGTACGACTGCTGCTTCACTTTAGTGACCCCCAGGGTATCGGGGTGGTGCATACTCCGTGGATGGACGGCCGCGTATAAATCAATGCTCGAAGGTGTCCACCTTTGAGTAGCACACGAACAGCAGCTTGGTTTATGTATAGGTGAGGACGGGGATCCACTCGTAGACGCAGCTCCATACGGGATCTGCCCGACGCGTTTTGAAGCTCTATATGCTTCTCTTCAAGAGCTTTAATGGAAGCGGTGTGCGCAACCGCCGACCCACTTCCCCATTTTATATATAACACACCCACCGATGGGAGGCTCAAATGAGACTGTGCATTCTGGGAAGTGTGGTCCGGGAAGCACACAATCAAATGCTGTATGGACTCTACAAGTGGGCCCGTCCTCGATACCAAGTACGACTGCTGCTTCACTTTAGTGACCCCCAGGGTACCGGGGTGGTGCATACTAAGCGGATGGACGGTCGCGTATAAATCAATGCTCGAAGGTGTCCACCTTTGAGTAGAACGCGAACAGCAGCTTGCTTTATGTATAGGTGAGGACGGGGGATCCACTCGTAGACGCCGCTCCGCACGGGATCTGCCCGACGCGTTTCGAAGCTCCATATGCTTCTCTTCAGGGGCTTTAACGGAAGCGGTGTGCGCAACCGCCGACCCACTTCCCTATGTTATATATAACAAACCCACCGATGAGAGGCTCAAATGAGACTGTGCATTATGGGAAGTGTGGTCCGGGAAGCACACAATCAAGTCCTGTATGGACTCTACAAGTGGGCCCGTCCTCGATTCCAAGTACGACTGCTGCTTCACTTTAGTGACCCCCAAGGTATCGGGTGGTGCATACTCCGTGGATGGACGGCCGCGTATAAATCAATGCTCGAAGGTGTCCACCTTTGAGTAGCACACGAACAGCAGCTTGGTTTATGTATAGGTGAGGACGGGGATCCACTCGTAGACGCCGCTCCGCACAGGATTTGCCCGACGCGTTTCGAAGCTCTATATGCTTCTCTTCAAGAGCTTTAACGAAAGCGGTGTGCGCAACCGCCGACCCACTTCCCCATTTTATATATAACACACCCACCGATGGGAGGCTCAAATGAGACTGTGCATTCTGGGAAGTGTGGTCCGGGAAGCACACAATCAAGTGCTGTATGGACTCTACAAGTGGGCCCGTCCTCGATACCAAGTACGACTGCTGCTTCACTTTAGTGACCCCTAGGGTACCGGGGTGGTGCATACTCCGTGGATGGACGGTCGCGTATAAATCAATGCTCGAAGGTGTCCACCTTTGAGTAGCACGCAAACAGCAGCTTGTTTTATGTATAGGTGAGGACGGGGATCCACTCGTAGACGCCGCACCGTACGGGATCTGCCCGACGCGTTTTGAAGCTCCATATGCTTCTCTTCAGGGGCTTTAACGGAAGCGGTGTGCGCAACCGCCGACCCACTGCCCCATTTTATATATAACACACCCACCGATGAGAGGCTCAAATGAGACTGTGCATTCTGGGAAGTGTGGTCCGGGAAGCACACAATCAAGTCCTGTATGGACTCTACAAGTGGGCCCGTCCTCGATTCCAATTACGACTGCTGCTTCACTTTAGTGACCCTCAGGGTACCGGGGTGGTGCATACTCCGCGGCTGGACGGCCGCGTATAAATCAATGCTCGAAGGTGTCCACCTTTGAGTAGAACGCGAACAGCAGCTTGCTTTATGTATAGGTGAGGACGGGGATCCACTCGTAGACGCCGCTCCGTACGGGATCTGCCCGACGCGTTTCGAAGCTCCATATGCTTCTCTTCATGGGCTTTAACGGAAGCGGTGTGCGCAACCGCCGACCCACTTCCCCATTTTATATATAACACACCCACCGATGGGAGACTCAAATGAGACTGTGCATTATGGGAAGTGTAGTCGGGGAAGCACACAATCAAGTCCTGTATGGACTCTACAAGTGGGCCCGTCCTCGATTCTAAGTACGACTGCTGCTTCACTTTAGTGACCCCCAGGGTACCGGGGTGGTGAATACTCCGCGGCTGGACGGCCGCGTATAAATCAATGCTCGAAGGTGTCCACCTTTGAGTAGAACACGAACAGCAGCTTGCTTTATGTATAGGTGAGGACGGGGATCCACTCGTAGACGCCGCTCCGCACGGGATCTGCCTGTCGCGTTTCGAAGCTCCATATGCTTCTCTTCAGGGGCTTTAACGGAAGCGGTGTGTGCAACCGCCGACCCACTTCCCCATTTTATATATAACACACCCACCGATGAGAGGCTCAAATGAGACTGTGCATTATGGGAAGTGTGGTCCGGGAAGCACACAATCAAGTCCTGTATGGACTCTACAAGTGGGCCCGTCCTCGATTCCAAGTACGACTGCTGCTTCACTTTAGTGACCCCCAGGGTATCGGGGTGGTGCATACTCCGTGGATGGACGGCCGCGTATAAATCAATGCTCGAAGGTGTCCACCTTTGAGTAGCACACGAACAGCAGCTTGGTTTATGTATAGGTGAGGACGGGGATCCACTCGTAGACGCAGCTCCATACGGGATCTGCCCGACGCGTTTCGAAGCTCTATATGCTTCTCTTCAAGAGCTTTAATGGAAGCGGTGTGCGCAACCGCCGACCCACTTCCCCATTTTATATATAACACACCCACCGATGGGAGGCTCAAATGAGACTGTGCATTCTGGGAAGTGTGGTCCGGGAAGCACACAATCAAATGCTGTATGGACTCTACAAGTGGGCCCGTCCTCGATACCAAGTACGACTGCTGCTTCACTTTAGTGACCCCCAGGGTACCGGGGTGGTGCATACTAAGCGGATGGACGGTCGCGTATAAATCAATGCTCGAAGGTGTCCACCTTTGAGTAGCACGCAAACAGCAGCTTGTTTTATGTATAGGTGAGGACGGGGATCCACTCGTAGACGCCGCACCGTACGGGATCTGCCCGACGCGTTTCGAAGCTCCATATGCTTCTCTTCAGGGGCTTTAACGGAAGCGGTGTGCGCAACCGCCGACCCACTTCCCCATTTTATAGATAACACTCCCACCGATGAGAGGCTCAAATGAGACTGTGCATTCTGGGAAGTTTGGTCCCGGAAGCAAACAATCAAGACTTGTATGGACTCTACAAGTGGGCCCGCCCTCGATTCCAAGTACGACTGCTGCTTCACTTTAGTGACCCCCAGGGTACCGGGGTGGTGCATACTCCGCGGCTGGACGGCCGCGTATAAATCAATGCTCGAAGGTATCCACCTTGGAGTAGCACGCGAACAGCAGCTTGGTTTATGTATAGGTGAGGACGGGGATCCACTCGTAGACGCCGCTCCGTACGGGATCTGCCCGACGCGTTTCGAAGCTTCATATGCTTCTCTTCAGGGACTTTAACGGAAGCGGTGTGCGCAACCGCCGACCCACTTCCCCATTTTATATATAACACACCCACCGAAGGGAGGCTCAAATGAGACTGTGCATTCTGGGAAGTGTGGTCCGGGAAGCACACAATCAAGTCCTGTATGGACTCTACAAGTGGGCCCGTCCTCGATTTAAGTACGACTGCTGCTTCACTTTAGTGACCCCCAGGGTACCGGGGTGGTGCATACTCCGCGGCTGTACGGCCGCGTATAAATCAATGCTCGAAGGTGTCCACCTTTGAGTAGCAGGCGATAAGCAGCTTGGTTTATGTATAGGTGAGGACGGGGATCCACTCGTAGACGCCGCTCCGTACGGGATCTGCCCGATGCGTTTCGAAGCTCCATATGCTTCTCTTCAGGGGCTTTAACGGAAGCGGTGTGTGCAACCTCCGACCCACTTCCCCATTTTATATATAACACACCCACCGATGGGAGGCTCAAATGAGACTGTGCATTCTGGGAAGTGTGGTCCGGGAAGCACACAATCAAGTCCTGTATGGACTCTACAAGTGGGCCCGTCCTCAATTCCATGTACGACTGCTGCTTCACTTTAGTGACCCCCAGGTAACCGGGGTGGTGCATACTCCGCGGCTGGACCGCCGCGTATAAATCAATGCTCGAAGGTGTCCACCTTTGAGTAGCACGCGAACAGCAGCTTGGTTTATGTATAGGTGAGGACGGGGATCCACTCGTAGACGCCGCTCCGTACGGGATCTGCCCGACGCGTTTCGAAGCTCCTCATGCTTCTCTTTAGGGGCTTTAACGGAAGCGGTGTGCGCAACCGCCGACCCACTTCCCCATTTTAAATATAACTCACCCACCGATGGGAGGCTCAAATGAGACTGTGCATTATGGGAAGTGTGGTCCGGGAAGCACACAATCAAGTCCTGTATGGACTCTACAAGTGGGCCCGTCCTCGATTCCAAGTACGACTGCTGCTTCACTTTAGTGACCCCCAGGGTACCAGGGTGGTGCATACTCCGCGGCTGAATGGCCGCGTATAAATCAATGCTCGAAGGTGTCCACCTTTGAGTAGCTCGCGAACAGCAGCTTGGTTTATGTATAGGTGAGGACGGGGATCCACTCGTAGACGCCGCTCCGTACGGGATCTGCCCGACGCATTTCAAAGCTCCATATGCTTCTCTTCAGGAGCTTTAATGGAAGCGGTGTGCGCAACCGCCGACCCACTTCCCCATTTTATATATAACACACCCACCGATGGGAGGCTCAAATGAGACTGTGCATTCTGGGAAGTGTGGTCCGGGAAGCACACAATCAAGTCCTGTATGGACTCTACAAGTGGGCCCGTCCTCGATTCCAAGTACGACTGCTGCTTCACTTTAGTGACCCCCAGGGTACCGGGGTGGTGCATACTCCGCGGCTGGACAACCGCATATAAATCAATGCTCGAAGGTGTCCACCTTTGAGTAGCACGTGAACAGCAGCTTGGTTTATGTATAGGTGAGGACGGGGATCCACTCATAGACGCCGCTCCATACGGGATCTCCCTGACGCGTTTCGAAGCTCCATATGCTTCTCTTCAGGGGCTTTAACGGAAGCGGTGTGCGCAACCGCCGACCCACTTCCCCATTTTATATATAACACACCCACCGATGGGAGGCTCAAATGAGGCTGTGCATTCTGGGAAGTGTGGTCCGGGAAGCACACAATCAAGTGCTGTATGGACTCTACAAGTGGGCCCGTCCTCGATACAAAGTACAACTGCTGCTTCACTTTAGTGACTCCCAGGGTGCCGGGGTGGTGCATACTCCGCGGATGGACGGTCGCGTATAAATCAATGCTCGAAGGTGTCCACCTTTGAGTAGAACGCGAACAGCAGCTTGCTTTATGTATAGGTGAGGACGGGGATCCACTCGTAGACGCCGCTCCGCACGGGATCTGCCCGACGCGTTTCGAAGCTCCATATTTTTCTCTTCAGGGGCTTTAACAGAAGCGGTGTGCGCAACCGCCGACCCACTTCCCCATTTTATATATAACACACCCACCGATGAGAGGCTCAAATGAGACTGTGCATTATGGGAAGTGTGACTGTAAATAGAACAAGAGAAGGCACCCTGCCTAGGGATATAATGGCCCTAGCTAGAGGGTCCCAAAGTTATATAAGAAGGGGTGATTAACCTGGGAGCTGACACTGCACACAACAAACACAAGGTCAAACCAATTGGACTCAACAGAGCATATTCAGAATATATATTTTTTTATTTCCTTTGAATATATTTTTTTCTTTTTAGAATAAAGATATCAAAAAAGTGAACAATACTTTCATTCTACATGATACAGTAGAAACATAAAAAAGACAGATACTGATATGGGGACAACAGAGAAAAGGAGAATTATGCTACATTCAAACCTACCCAGTACTAGCCATACTTCAGACACACTATCAGACTAACTTATATACATTCTCTCACTCTACCTTATATTCTATCATTCAGCTTTCATTCTTCCATTCATTCTTTCAATCCTGGCGTATGCAACACATAGATAATCAATATGTTGCAAAGATCGGGGTGTTGTTCCAGGCAGATGACTTTTACTACGGGTCCTGATGTAATTAGGACAAAGAACCGTATTCCTGGAGACACAAGCCGACGCGCGTTTCGGTGACAGGCCAATGAGGCCACACCTTCATCAGGGCTGGGGGCAGTACACTGGGAGGGACACAATTATAAAATCTGGAAGATAGAAAGCAAACAGGTCTCAATTTTCTGTTCTATATACATGTGATTACAATCAAACAAAAATACATTTCCAACAAATACATTTCATTTTTCATTGTTCAAGTTCATCTTAACATTTTGAACACACATTTAAAAAATCTGGACAAGATATACATGATGTTGACCTTTTGTAGCGGTGCAATGTCAAACTACCTAGAGACACTCCCTGAGATAGATTCCCTGTTTCGTGGAATCTATAAAAGGCATGGTGATAGCCTAGACTGAATGAACCTGTAGAGCTTATATCGTAACACAGATCATCCATACATATTTCTTAAGCTATAAACACACTTTCACTCTTGCACATACATGACCAATTTATTAAAATAAGGCCCAAACCTCTAAAGAACAGTTTGTGGTATTTCTCAACTATAAACCGGATACTAAGTTCCTAGTTATATACAGAGAGAAATGGAGAATGGTTTGGCTTGTTTTGCTAAACACATATAATGATATTTACCTGTATATTATTTTGTTACGAGAAACCATAGGTATATGGAAGAGTATGCTGTGCTGGAAGGCTAATGCCTCCAACTTTCATTGATTGGAGTCCAGAGCTATAGATCCTACAGTGGGAGTAAATTAAAGCCTCATTGTATACATTATATATCATAACAATGGTAGCGATGAATATCAAATCTGGCAGTTTCAGGCTATAGCACGTATTAGGATCAATATTCTATATACTGATACAACTATGAAAGAGCTTTGTGTTAATTCCTTGTTCCTTTACTAATGGATAAGATTCACAGATAGTCATTGCTTGTATAATTCACGGACGTTATATTTACATAAGTTATCAAAACGGATTATACTAGCTTTTCTCTGTTTGCCATAAGCAAGACATCATATTCCGCATATAATACCTGAAACGTCTTGGAAATATTCCATCAAGAGATAGCGGAAATAGCTGGATATACGGGCATAGGAAGTTAAAAATTTCCAGATTTCTCCCTGTAAGGATGATAAAGTACGCCAATTATGGCCCTTTACTTGGCTATATACTCCAACCGTCACGTAGGCAAATTGCATTTTGTATAGCCTTATTTACCTGGATGGATCGCTAATCAAACAGCACTGTCCAACAAAAACCTTATCGGGAGCCGGTGGCTTTGGAAGGCGGTCTACAGACTTTGTATTTCCGATGAAGTTACGATGGCAAGCGGTTACCGATCAAAATTTCTATAGGGAAGGGGAGTGAATATTAGCACATAACAGTAAAGCCTCCCTGTGGTTTTTACGTAGTAGGGAACAATAGATATCAGATATACATACCGGAAGAACCGGTGCGCACTTCTGTACTGTGTTTTCCACTACCGGGAGTGACCGGTTACTCGAATTCCAAGTCGTGATTGACAGAAAAAAGCGGAAAAAAGTCCATTTAATACCATAATTCAACCGGTTTTTAAACATACCGCAAGGCCATTTCTGGATAGTTACCTTCCGAGAACAGGCACGCGTTTTCAAATGGGGTTCCGCCGACTCGTCCTCTCGGCCTATTGCCACGAAGGAAGACGGGTAGATGGAACTCCTAAGGTAAAATAACGAGAAAGGGAACCTATTATATTTCTATAAAGTCAAATTTCGGTACCGTTTAATCCCTAGAATCTCGTTCTCGGACCGCTTACCTTCAACGTGAGGACCGTCTTCTTCCAATGGGGTTCCGCCGACTGTACCGGTCGACCTACTGCGGGAGACAGGATTCTCGCCTGTTTCCTTTCTGTCCCCATTTAAATAGCGCGGTGTTCGCGCCTAAGGTAAACCAAAACCAGCTGTGTTGGTAATGCGCAAACATCAACGATGGACTCATTTCTCCTATCCGAGTCCGGTCGCCATCTTGTGTAAACCAATGGAGCACTAATACGGTGGTTACCAGCCTTATTTACCTAGGAAGTAATTGTCCAGCCATTTTGAGTAAACAGGCTTAAGGGCTATCGAGCGTTAAAGACAGACCTAAAAAAGCCTGGAATAGCGTTACTACAGAGTCTATTGTATTGATGATCTTGGTCCCTCTTGTGATGTTAAAGAGGCAAAAGACACATATATATGCATTACAAAATTTGCCAACTAGTTTTTATCATCCATTCTCTATGTACCCTTTACATCAGATATACAGAAGGTCTTTTTACAGAAATGTCTGATGCCAGGGACAGTCCTCATTTAGTCCTTTTTCCACAGCATTCAGATAAAAAATCCAAAATACCTCCCGTTTTTTTCGGAGGCCCACCGGGTCAGTTCCTGGGCTGGCTTTTATCTTTTCCAAGATAAACCAGCGAAGATCCTGTTCACTATGATTTTTTTCGAGCCAATGTCCTACTATAGGGGCTGCTAGTTTTTGATTTCTAATATTAGACTTATGTTCCCCTATTCGTACCCGGCATTCCCTACCAGTTTCCCCAACATATGGGAGATTGCACGGACACAGTATTAGGTAGACAATGTTATTAGTGCGGCAGTTAGTCATGGAGGTATTGCGTCTAACAGAGATTGTTCGATTGTTGGTGCTCACAGTATCACCAACAATGGCCTGTGGGCAAATGTGGCATGTCCCACATTTGTGGTTGCCATATATTGGTTCCAATCCTGTTAAGGGAGTTTGGGTGTTCATCGATGTTTCTTGTATTTTGCCCCTTACCAGGTGATTCTTCAGGTTAGGGTTTTTCCTGAAGGCAAAGATAGGACGATTCAGGTGTGTCCTCTCATTTTCAAAATTCAGGATATGCCAGCTAGAATTGATCGCTTGCCTGATTCTGTGATTCATTTCGGAATGTCGGGTAACACATACCAGTTGGTTCAATTTCTCAGAATCTCTTTCCATAAACATGGCTTCCCTGTTGGTGTATCTAGCTCGTTTGAAGGACTCCTTGATCAGTCTAGGTGGGTAACCTCTGACACGAACTTTTTCCTGGAGGATATCTGCTTGGGTCAAGAAGTCATGTTGATCAGTGCAGTTCCTTCTAATGCGAAGGAACTGGCCGTAGGGGATACTGTCCCTCTGGCTGCGCGGGTGGAAGCTGGCATATTGGAGCAAGGTATTTCGAGCCGTAGGTTTTGTATATAAAGATACCTTGATGAGGTTTTCATGATGCTCAATCCAGATGTCTAAAAATTCTATTTTAGATCTGCTGACATGGCTGGTAAATCTCAGATTGGCATCTGCCGCATTGAGCCAATCAAGGAATTCATGGAGTTGGTCTTCTTCCCCCCTCCAAATGAAAAAGATGTCATCAATGAACCGTTTCCAGCTCATGACGTTTTCAAAGAAGGGGGCCATTTCATTGAAGACATTTGTTCTTTCAAACTCCCCCATATACAAGCAGGCTATGCTTGGTGCACAACTGGCTCCCATGCTAACTCCAGAGGCCTGCCTATATAGGATGTTATCAAATTCAAAGTAGTTCTCAAAAAGAACTATTTTTAAGCATTGTAGGATGAATCCATTGTTTGTTATGTTGGAGTTCTTTGACAGTACAGTTTCGATTGCCTCATACGCTCCTCTTTGAGGGATATTGGAATATAATGCTTCCACATCAAGAGTAACCAGTATTTCCAGATTCTCATGAAATGGAATGCCTTCCACCTGCTGGATAAAGTGTCCTGTATCCCGTACATAGGATTCCAGTTCAGTCACCATCGGATTTAGAAATTTGTCAATATACTTTGACAATGGCTCGGTGGCACAGCCAATTGTGGAGACGATCGGTTGCATGGGTGGATCCGCACTGTTCTTATGGGTTTTAGGTAACCCATATATAATGGGTATTTTGGTGTTAGATGGCGTAAGAAACTCAGCTTCAGCTTCACAGATGTGGTTTTGGTTTACCGCTCTTTGAACCATAGTCAATATACGTTTTTTTAGGGCGTTCTCAGGGTTCCGAGTGATTCGGATGTAGTGACCAGAGGATGAGAGCAGCTCAGTCATTCTTTTCTTGTAATCGGTGGTATCAAACAATGTGATCCCACCCCCTTTATCACAAGGTTTAATTGTGATTTTTTTATTAGATTCAAGTTCCTTGAGAGCTCTATTTTCTGAAATAGGCAAATTCGCTTTTGGTATAGGAACATATTTTGTCATTTTGTTGATTTTATGCATGACTGTTTTTTCAAAGATACTTACCTCTGGTCCCACCATTTCCAAAGAGGGTGTAAATGAGGACGGGGGTTTACAACCAGATCTATTATTGTCATTATCAGTTGGTGGCGCCTCCAGAAAAAACTTTTGAAGGCGAACCTTCCTGAAAAATAGCTGTAGATCTCTGTTCAATTCGAATTTATTGAAGTTAGTAGATGGCACAAAAGATAGGCCCCTCGATAAAAGTTGGATGGCCATTGGATCTATAGTTTCACTGGACAAATTGAACACAGGGAGCCCCCTTATGTTCGCCAATACTGATGATGGCGGGTCTGCACATACATCTGTGGTTGTCCGCGACCCTGATGGTAGTTCCTCGTTTGTGGAGCTCTCGGCGGTGGGGGGGTGTTGCCCCGGCGGTTCCCTAAAAAACGGTTCTGTTGGTAATTGCGGTCATACCCTCCATTTCTATTTCCTCTGTTGGAGTTATGTCCTTGGTTGGGATTATGTCCTTGGTCATAGCTAGGGACATATTCTTCGGGGGTATCCCCCTCGGAATCAGTTGTTTCTGAGAATGTTGTGACTTTCTTTCCTGGGCCCCATCTAGGTGACAAATTTCTAAATCCGATGGTGACTGAACTGGAATCCTATGTACGGGATACAGGACACTTTATCCAGCAGGTGGAAGGCATTCCATTTCATGAGAATCTGGAAATACTGGTTACTCTTGATGTGGAAGCATTATATTCCAATATCCCTCAAAGAGGAGCGTATGAGGCGATCGAAACTGTACTGTCAAGGAACTCCAACATAACAAACAATGGATTCATCCTACAATGCTTAAAAATAGTTCTTTTTGAGAACTACTTTGAATTTGATAACATCCTATATAGGCAGGCCTCTGGAGTTAGCACGGGAGCCAGTTGTGCACCAAGCATAGCCTGCTTGTATATGGGGGAGTTTGAAAGAACAAATGTCTTCAATGAAATGGCCCCCTTCTTTGAAAACGTCATGAGCTGGAAACGGTTCATTGATGACATCTTTTTCATTTGGAGGGGGGAAGAAGACCAACTCCATGAATTCATTGATTGGCTCAATGCGGCAGATGCCAATCTGAGATTTACCAGCCATGTCAGCAGATCTAAAATAGAATTTTTAGACATCTGGATTGAGCATCATGAAAACCTCATCAAGGTATCTTTATATACAAAACCTATGGCTCGAAATACCTTGCTCCAATATGCCAGCTTCCACCCGCGCAGCCAGAGGGACAGTATCCCCTACAGCCAGTTCCTTTGCATTAGAAGGAACTGCACTGATCTACATGACTTCTTGACCCAAGCAGATATCCTCCAGGAAAACTTCGTGTCAGAGGTTACCCACCTAGACTGATCAAGGAGTCCTTCAAACGAGCTAGATACACCAACAGGGAAGCCATGTTTATGGAAAGAGATTCTGAGAAATTGAACCAACTGGTATGTGTTACCCACCATTCCGAAATGAATCACAGAATCAGGCAAGCGATCAATTCTAGCTGGCATATCCTGAATTTAGAAAATGAGAGGACACACCTGAATCGTCCTATCTTTGCCTTCAGGAAAAACCCTAACCTGAAGAATCACCTGGTAAGGGGCAAAATACAAGAAACATCGATGAACACCCAAACTCCCTTAACAGGATTGGAACCAATATATGGCAACCACAAATGTGGGACATGCCACATTTGCCCACAGGCCATTGTTGGTGATACTGTGAGCACCAACAATCGAACAATCTCTGTTAGACGCAATACCACCATGACTAACTGCCGCACCAATAACATTGTCTACCTAATACTGTGTCCGTGCAATCTCCCATGTGTTGGGGAAACTGGTAGGGAATGCCGGGTACGAATAGGGGAACATAAGTCTAATATTAGAAATCAAAAACTAGCAGCCCCTATAGTAGGACATTGGCTCGAAAAAAATCATAGTGAACAGGATCTTCGCTGGTTTATCTTGGAAAAGATAAAAGCCAGCCCAGGAACTGACCCGGTGGGCCTCCGAAAAAAACGGGAGGTATTTTGGATTTTTTATCTGAATGCTGTGGAAAAAGGACTAAATGAGGACTGCCCCTGGCATCAGACATTTCTGTAAAAAGACCTTCTGTATATCTGATGTAAAGGGTACATAGAGAATGGATGATAAAAACTAGTTGGCAAATTTTGTAATGCATATATATGTGTCTTTTGCCTCTTTAACATCACAAGAGGGACCAAGATCATCAATACAATAGACTCTGTAGTAACGCTATTCCAGGCTTTTTTAGGTCTGTCTTTAACGCTCGATAGCCCTTAAGCCTGTTTACTCAAAATGGCCGGACAATTACTTCCTAGGTAAATAAGGCTGGTAACCACCGTATTAGTGCTCCATTGGTTTACACAAGATGGCGACCGGACTCGGATAGGAGAAATGAGTCCATCGTTGATGTTTGCGCATTACCAACACAGCTGGTTTTGGTTTACCTTAGGCGCGAACACCGCGCTATTTAAATGGGGACAGAAAGGAAACAGGCGAGAATCCTGTCTCCCGCAGTAGGTCGACCGGTACAGTCGGCGGAACCCCATTGGAAGAAGACGGTCCTCACGTTGAAGGTAAGCGGTCCGAGAACGAGATTCTAGGGATTAAACGGTACCGAAATTAGACTTTATAGAAATATAATAGGTTCCCTTTCTCGTTATTTTACCTTAGGAGTTCCATCTACCCGTCTTCCTTCGTGGCAATAGGCCGAGAGGAGGAGTCGGCGGAACCCCATTTGAAAACGCGTGCCTGTTCTTGGACGGTAACTATCCAGAAATGGCCTTGCGGTATGTTTTAAAACCGGTTGAATTATGGTATTAAATGGACATTTTTCTTTTTTCCGCTTTTTTCTGTCAATCACGACTAGGAATTCGAGTAACCGGTCACTCCCGGTAGTGGAAAACACAGTACAGAAGTGCGCACCAGTTCTTCCGGTATGTATATCTGATATCTATTGTTCCCTACTACGTAAAAACCACAGGGAGGCTTTACTGTTATGTGCTAATATTCACTCCCCTTCCCTATAGAAATTTTGATCAGTAACCGCTTGCCATCGTAACTTCATCGGAAATACAAAGTCTGTAGACCGCCTTCCAAAGCCACCGGCTCCCGATAAGGTTTTCGTTGAACAGTGCTGTTTGATCAGCGATCCATCCAGGTAAATAAGGCTATACAAAATGCAATTTGCCTACGTGACGGTTGGAGTATATAGGCAAGTAAAGGGCCATAATTGGCGTACTTTATCATCCTTACAGGGAGAAATCTGGAAATTTTTAACTTCCTATGCCCGTATATCCAGCTTATTTCCGCTATCTCTTGATGGAATATTTCCAAGACGTTTCAGGTATTTTTATGCGGAATATGATATCTTGCTTATGGCAAACAGAGAAAAGCTAGTATGATCCGTTTTGATAACTTATGTAAATATAACGTCCGTGAATTATACAAGCAATGACTATCTGTGAATCTTATCCATTAGTAAAGGAACAAGGAATTAACACAAAGCTCTTTCATAGTTGTATCAGTATATAGAATATTGATCCTAATACGTGCTATAGCCTGAAACTGCCAGATTTGATATTCATCGCTACCATTGTTATGATATATAATGTATACAATGAGGCTTTAATTTACTCCCACTGTAGGATCTATAGCTCTGGACTCCAATCAATGAAAGTTGGAGGCATTAGCCTTCCAGCACAGCATACTCTTCCATATACCTATGGTTTCTCGTAACAAAATAATATACAGGTAAATATCATTATATGTGTTTAGCAAAACAAGCCAAACCATTCTCCATTTCTCTCTGTATATAACTAGGAACTTAGTATCTGGTTTATAGTTGAGAAATACCACAAACTGTTCTTTAGAGGTTTCGGGCTTATTTTAATAAATTGGTCATGTATGTGCAAGAGTGAAAGTGTGTTTATAGCTTAAGAAATATGTATGGATGATCTGTGTTACGATATAAGCTCTACAGGTTCATTCAGTCTAGGCTATCACCATGCCTTTTATAGATTCCACGAAACAGGGAATCTATCTCAGGGAGTGTCTCTAGGTAGTTTGACATTGCACCGCTACAAAAGGTCAACATCATGTATATCTTGTCCAGATTTTTTAAATGTGTGTTCAAAATGTTAAGATGAACTTGAACAATGAAAAATGAAATGTATTTGTTGGAAATGTATTTTTGTTTGATTGTAATCACATGTATATAGAACAGAAAATTGAGACCTGTTTGCTTTCTATCTTCCAGATTTTATAATTGTGTCCCTCCCAGTGTACTGCCCCCAGACCTGACGAAGGTGTGGCCTCATTGGCCTGTCACCGAAACGCGCGTCGGCTTGTGTCTCCAGGAATACGGTTCTTTGTCCTAATTACATCAGGACCCGTAGTAAAAGTCATCTGCCTGGAACAACACCCCGATCTTTGCAACATATTGATTATCTATGTGTTGCATACGCCAGGATTGAAAGAATGAATGGAAGAATGAAAGCTGAATGATAGAATATAAGGTAGAGTGAGAGAATGTATATAAGTTAGTCTAATAGTGTGTCTGAAGTATGGCTAGTACTGGGTAGGTTTGAATGTAGCATAATTCTCCTTTTCTCTGTTGTCCCCATATCAGTATCTGTCTTTTTTATGTTTCTACTGTATCATGTAGAATGAAAGTATTGTTCACTTTTTTGATATCTTTATTCTAAAAAGAAAAAAATATATTCAAAGGAAATAAAAAAATATATATTCTGAATATGCTCTGTTGAGTCCAATTGGTTTGACCTTGTGTTTGTTGTGTGCAGTGTCAGCTCCCAGGTTAATCACCCCTTCTTATATAACTTTGGGACCCTCTAGCTAGGGCCATTATATCCCTAGGCAGGGTGCCTTCTCTTGTTCTATTTACAGTTGTTCTTCCCCCCTTTGGCCTGCCTATATCGTTAAGTAACCCACGGGGAACCCCCTTCTTTTGTTCATTATGGGAAGTGTGGTCCGGGAAGCACACAATCAAGTCCTGTATGGACTCTACAAGTGGGCCCGTCCTCGATTCCAAGTACGACTGCTGCTTCACTTTAGTGACCCCCAGGGTACCGGGGTGGTGCATACTCCGCGGCTGGACAACCGCATATAAATCAATGCTTGAAGGTGTCCACCTTTGAGTAGCACGTGAACAGCAGCTTGGTTTATGTATAGGTGAGGACGGGGATCCACTCGTAGACGCCGCTCCATACGGGATCTGCCTGACGCGTTTCGAAGCTCCATATGCTTCTCTTCAGGGGCTTTAACGGAAGCGGTGTGCGCAACCGCCGACCCACTTCCCCATTTTATATATAACACACCCACCGATGGGAGGCTCAAATGAGACTGTGCTTTCTGGGAAGTGTGGTCCGGGAAGCACACAATCAAGTCCTGTATGGACTCTACAAGTGGGCCCGTCCTCGATTCCAAGTACGACTGCTGCTTCACTTTAGTGACCCCCAGGGTACCGGGGTGGTGCATACTCCGCGGCTGGACAGCCGCTTATAAATCAATGCTCGAAGGTGTCCACCTTTGAGTAGAACGCGAATAGCAGCTTGCTTTATGTATAGGTGAGGACGGGGATCCACTCGTAGACGCCGCTCCGTACGAGATCTGCCCGACGCGTTTCGAAGCTTCATATGCTTCTCTTCAGGGGCTTTAACGGAAGCGGTGTGCGCAACCGCCGACCCACTTCCCCATTTTATATATAACACACCCACCGATGGGAGGCTCAAATGAGACTGTGCTTTCTGGGAAGTGTGGTCCGGGAAGCACACAATCAAGTCCTGTATGGACTCTACAAGTGGGCCCGTCCTCGATTCCAAGTACGACTGCTGCTTCACTTTAGTGACCCCCAGGGTACCGGGGTGGTGCATACTCCGCGGCTGGACGGCCGCTTATAAATCAATGCTCGAAGGTGTCCACCTTTGAGTAGCAGGCGATAAGCAGCTTGGTTTATGTATAGGTGAGGACGGGGATCCACTCGTAGACGCCGCTCCGTACGGGATCTGCCCGACGCGTTTCGAAGCTCCTCATGCTTCTCTTCAGGGGCTTTAACGGAAGCGGTGTGCGCAACCGCCGACCCACTTCCCCATTTTAAATATAACTCACCCACCGATGGGAGGCTCAAATGAGACTGTGCATTCTGGGAAGTGTGGTCCGGGAAGCACACAATCAAGTCCTGTATGGACTCTACAAGTGGGCCCGTCCTCGATTCCAAGTACGACTGCTGCTTCACTTTAGTGACCCCCAGGGTACCAGGGTGGTGCATACTCCGCGGCTGAATGGCCGCGTATAAATCAATGCTCGAAGGTGTCCACCTTTGAGTAGCACGCGAACAGCAGCTTGGTTTATGTATAGGTGAGGACGGGGATCCACTCGTAGACGCCGCTCCGTACGGGATCTGCCCGACGCGTTTCGAAGCTCCATATGCTTCTCTTCAGGGGCTTTAACGGAAGCGGTGTGCGCAACCGCCGACCCACTTCCCCATTTTATATATAACACACCCACCGATGGGAGGCTCAAATGAGACTGTGCATTCTGGGAAGTGTGGTCCGGGAAGCACACAATCAAGTCCTGTATGGACTCTACAAGTGGGCCCGTCCTCGATTCCAAGTACGACTGCTGCTTTACTTTAGTGACCCCCAGGGAACCGGGGTGGTGCATACTCCGCGGATGGACAGCCGCCTATAAATCAATGCTCGAAGGTGTCCACCTTTGAGTAGCACGCAAACAGAAGCTTGTTTTATGTATAGGTGAGGACGGGGATCCACTCGTAGACGCCGCACCGTACGGGATCTGCCCGACGCGTTTCAAAGCTCCATATGCTTCTCTTCAGGGGCTTTAACGGAAGCGGTGTGCGCAACCGCCGACCCACTTGCCCATTTTATATATAACACACCCACCGATGGGAGGCTCAAATGAGACTGTGCATTCTGGGAAGTGTGGTCCGGGAAGCACACAATCAAGTCCTGTATGGACTCTCCAAGTGGGCCCGTCCTCAATTCCATGTACGACTGCTGCTTCACTTTAGTTACCCCCAGGGAACCGGGGTGGTGCATACTCCGCGGCTGGACCGCCGCGTATAAATCAATGCTCGAAGGTGTCCACCTTTGAGTAGCACGCGAACAGCAGCTTGGTTTATGTATAGGTGAGGACGGGGATCCACTCGTAAACGCCGCTCCGTATGGGATCAGCCCGACGCGTTTTGAAGCTCCATATGCTTCTCTTCAGGGGCTTTAACGGAAGCGGTGTGCGCAACCGCCGACCCACTTCCCCATTTTATATATAACACACCCGCCGATGGGAGGCTCAAATAAGACTGTGCATTCTGGGAAGTGTGGTCTGGGAAGCACACAATCAAGTCCTGTATGGACTCTACAAGTGGGCCCGTCCTCGATTCCAAGTACGACTGCTGCTTCACTTTAGTGACCCCCAGGGTACCGGGGTGGGCCATACTCCGCGGCTGGACGGCCGCGTAAAAATCAATGCTCGAAGGTGTCCACCTTTGAGTAGCACGCGAACAGCAGCTTGGTTTATGTATAGGTGAGGACGGGGATCCACTCGTAGACGCTGCTCCGTACGGGATCTGCCCAACGCGTTTCAAAGCTCCATATGCTTCTCTTCAGGGGCTTTAACGGAAGCCGTGTGCGCAACCGCCGACCCACTTCCCCATTATATATATAACACACCCACCGATGGGAGGCTCAAATGAGACTGTGCATTCTGGGAAGTGTGGTCCGGGAAGCACAAAATCAAGTCCTGTATGGACTTTACAAGTGGGCCGTCCTCGATTCCAAGTACGACTGCTGCTTCACTTTAGTGACCCCCAGGGTACAGGGGTGGTGCATACTCCGCGGCTTGACCGCCGCGTATATATCACTGCTCGAAGGTGTCCACCTTTGAGTAGCACGCGAACAGCAGCTTGGTTTATGTATAGAAGAGGACGGGGATCCACTCGTAGACGCCCCTCCGTACGGGATCTGCCCGACGCGTTTCAAAGCTCCATATGCTTCTCTTCAGGGGCTTTAACGGAAGCTGTGTGCGCAACCGCCGACCCACTTCCCCATTTTATATATAACACACCCACCGATGGGAGGCTCAAATGAGACTGTGCATTATGGGAAGTGTGGTCCGGGAAGCACACAATCAAGTCCTGTATGGACTCTACAAGTGGGCCCGTCCTCGATTCCAAATACGACTGCTGCTTCACTTTAGTGACCCCCAGGGTACCGGGGTGGTGCATACTCCATGGCTAGATGGCCGCGTATAAATCAATGCTCGAAGGTGTTCACCTTTGAATAGCACACGAACAGCAGCTTCGTTTATGTATAGGTGAGGACGGGGATCCACTCGTAGATGACGCTCCGTACGGGATCTGCCCGACGCATTTCGAAGCTCCATATGCTTCTCTTCAGGAGCTTTAACGGAAGCGGTGTGCGCAACCGCCGACCCACTTCCCCATTTTATATATAACACACCCACCGATGGGAGGCTCAAATGAGACTGTGCATTCTGGGAAGTGTGGTCCGGGAAGCACACAATCAAGTGCTGTATGGACTCTACAAGTGGGCCCATCCTCGATACCAAGTACGACTGCTGCTTCACTTTAGTGACCCCCAGGGAACCGCGGTGGTGCATACTCCGCGGATGGACAGCCGTCTATAAATCAATGCTCGAAGGTGTCCACCTTTGAGTAGCACGCGAACAGAAGCTTGTTTTATATATAGGTGAGGACGGGGATCCACTCGTAGACGCCGCACCGTACGGGATCTGCCCGACGCGTTTCGAAGCTCCATATGCTTCTCTTCAGGGGCTTTAACGGAAGCGGTGTGCGCAACCGCCGACCCACTTCCCCATTTTATATATAACACACCCAACGATGGGAGGCTCAAATGAGACTGTGCTTTCTGGGAAGTGTGGTCCGGGAAGCACACAATCAAGTCCTGTATGGACTCTACAAGTGGGCCCGTCCTCGATTCCAAGTACGACTGCTGCTTCACTTTAGTGACCCCCAGGGTACCGGGGTGGTGCATACTCCGCGGCTGGACGGCCACGTATAAATCAATGCTCGAAGGTGTCCACCTTTGAGTGAAACGCGAACAGCAGCTTGCTTTATGTATAGGTGAGGACGGGGATCCACTCGTAGACGCCGCTCCGTATGGGATCTGCCCGAAGCGTTTCGAAGCTCCATATGCTTCTCTTCAGGGGCTTTAACGGAAGCGGTGTGCGCAACCGCCGACCCACTTCCCCATTTTATATATAACACACCCACCGATGGGAGGCTCAAATGAGACTGTGCATTATGGGAAGTGTGGTCCGGGAAGCACACAATCAAGTCCTGTATGGACTCCACAAGTGGGCCAGTCCTCGTTTCCAAGTACGACTGCTGCTTCACTTTAGTGACCCCCAGGGTACCGGGGTTGTACATACTCCGCGGCTGGACGGCCACGTATAAATCAATGCTCAAAGGTGTCCACCTTTGAGCTGCTAAGAAAGTGTATCCATACAGGATTGATGGACTCAAACTCCCAGACTGCATTACACACAGTCCCTTCCGGGCAGCCCATTGAGGGGTGTGGTAGTTTGCAGCTGTGGGAGCACACGCCATTTCATCTATGCCGCTGAAGAAGAGAACACTCGAAACGCGTACGGCGTACAAAGTGACTGCTTTTAACCTTCCGGCATGCTGCATGCCGTTCATACCATTTATTAAAGGTTTTTGGGTTGAACCTTCACTGATGTTCGAGTGATTCCTGCATGTGTGGCAAACCCTTGAGCAGTTATATTTGGCGGCAGTCCAGCCGTCGGGAATGCACCACCACGTGATAACTGTGGGCCAAGAGGGAAGCAATCTACTTACCCGACTTTGGAGCATCAGTGTTGGATAAGGACGGAGGCACATGCGGGGGCGCATACAGAGCCTTACAGGTCGAGCAGCTAAGAAAGTGTATCCATACAGGATTGATGGACTCAAACTCCCAGGCTGCATTACACACAGTCCCATCCGGGCAGCCCATTGAGGGGCGTGGTATAATATCATTTGCAGCCGTGGGAGCACAAGCCATTTCGTCTATGCCGCTGAAGAAGAGAACACTTGAAACGCGTATTGCGCATAAAGTGACTGCTTGTAACCTTCCGACATGCTGCATGCCGTTCATACCATTTAATAAAGGTTTTTGGGTTGAACCTTCACTGATGTTCGATTGATTCCTACATGTGTGGCAAACCCTTGAGCAGTTATATTTGGCGGCGGTCCAGCCGTCGGGAATGCACCACAACGTGATAACTGTGGGCCAAGAGGGAAGCAATCTACTTATCCCACTTTGGAGCATCAGTGTTGGATAAGCACGGAGGCACATGCGGGGACGCATACAGAGCCTTACAGGTTGAGCAGCTAAGAAAGTGTATCCATACAGGATTGATGGACTCAAACTCCCAGGCTGCATTACACACAGTCCCATCCGGGCAGCCCATTGAGGGGCGTGGTATAATATAATTTGCAGCCGTGGGAGCACACGCCATTTCGTCTATGCCGCTGAAGAAGAGAACACTTGAAACGCGTACGGCGCACGAAGTGACTGCTTTTAACCTTCCGACATGCTACATGCCGTTCATACCATTTATTATAGGTTTTTGGGTTAAACCTTCACTGATGTTTGAGTGATTCCTGCATGTGTGGCAAACCCTTGAGCAGTTATGTATGTATATATATATATATATATATATATATATATATATATATATATATATATATATGAAATGCGCACAGCAGAAAGCAGCGCAATCACGACCACACCAGCATGTTTCGAGGATCTTTATTTCCAGGCAAGTAGGTATTTTGCAAGCAGAACAGCATGACGCGTTTCGAGGTCAGTTACCTCTTAATCATATGGGTACTTTCACCCTGAACCCGACTAACAAATTGGAAAATCAATTAATGAATACTGTTACCTTAATTCGCCCAAATACTTGGAAAATCATGCAATAAAAAGACTGCCTCTTTAAAATTAAAGGACAGTTGTCCCTCTTCAGTGTTCCAGCCACGTTTAAAAAGACTAACGAACCCACCCCAGAATCCATGCATATGATTAAGAGGTAACTGACCTCGAAACGCGTCATGCTGTTCTGCTTGCAAAATACCTACTTCCCTGGAAATAAAGATCCTCGAAACATGCTGGTGTGGTCGGTGATTGCGCTGCTTTCTGCTGTGCGCATTTCGTGTTGTCGTGTTGAATATATATATATATGACATCAGTGATGTCATCAGTGATGTCACTGACCATGTCATGAATGATGTAATGTGTGACATCATCGGCAGTGGATTGCGGGTGCGCGATATATAGTTAGTGCAACTAACTATATATGGAATTTCAATGGTTTTATGCGAGTAAAATAAGGTTTTGTAAATGCTAATCCCTAACTAAATATGGTTTATAACCTATGGTTTTTTCAGTGAATTTTTAAGGTTTGGTAAATGCTAATTCCTAACTATATATTCTTTATAACCTATGGTTTTTTCATTGAATTTCAATGGTTTTTTGAAAGCTAATATCTGTAGCTGTAAAATGTATTCTTCTTTAAATCTTAAAATATATTTTACATGTTTTTAATACATTTTTTAAAAAAATATTTTTTTGTTCCGCTCCCAGTCCGCGAACCGGTAAACGTTCTTTTAGCGTAACTGTTACGTTAGAATGACGTTTTGCGTTGTCGCGTAATACGTCATCGGACGCGCCAAGTTAGCGGACCCGGAAGCGGACCGGAAAGCGGCGCAAAGCGCGAAACGTAAACACAGCAGGTCATGTGACTCGGTAATAACACTTTTCATTGGTTCATTTCACTTTTGGTTTCCTAATGATGTAATACTAGGTCATGTGATCTAAAATCAACACTTTTCATTGGTTTAGAACTTTTGCTTTTCCCAAATGATGAAAACCCCTCCTTCTTTCCTCACTCTGACTTTCATCTTGGTGAGAGAAAGACCCTTTTACATTCTAGAGAAATGGCTTGAGTTGTTGCTTCTGGTAGTGTTCCCCCACCACCACCTCCACCTCCTCATGGAAAGAAAGGACCACCTGCTCAACCAATCTTTGAAGAAGAGGAAGATCAGGAAGAGGAGGAAGAGCCTGAGTTTTTGCCTGAGGAGCCCAGGAGGTACAACAGAAAGGAAAACTTCATCTGGCAATTTTTTAAATTTCCAGCAGGGCAAAAGAAAGTCAACGCAAGATATGTCTTTTGCCGTATTTGCGATGAACGCCTTTCAAGGGGGACGGACAAAAAATATAGTTTTGGAAATTTTACAATGCACAGGCACATGAGTAGGTGGCACCCAAATAATTATAGTGCTGCTCAGCTTCGCGACGAACAACAAAATCCCCCAGAAATAGCGAAAAGATCTGTCGTGCCAGAAGTATCGGGACCAGAGGCAAGGGAGTTGATCCCGAACATTCAAATGGACATGGGGGAAGTGAAACAAGTGTGCGTGTGGTGCAATCAAATATTATGCTACCGAGAAAGTAGCATTACTCTTATAATAAGAGCAATCAAAAATCATGTATGTCTAAAACGCCCCAAAAAATAAATTCTTCTTTTTTTTGTTGCTCCTGTTGAGCCCTCTTCAATGAATCATTTTTGTTTCCCCCCTCCCCCCAAAAAATAAAAAAAATTACAAAATGTTCAGAAAAAAACAAAAAAACATAAAAAATGTTCAGAAAAATAATAAAAAAAATTTAAAACAACAAAAACCAAAAAAAAAGTTCTTTTCAGAACTACCTCCCCATTATAAAAAAAAATTGGTAGAATTTTTGGAACTCTGCCAAGCTCTATTTCTTTTAGTTCGCTCCCAGTTCGCACTCCGGTACGCGAACCAGGAGCGAACCAAAATTTTTTTTTTTTTAAAAAAACAGTAAGTATAAGGAAAGGAAACAGACAGTTATGTTACAAGAAAGACAGCTATAGGGAGTAAAGAAAAGATACTGTTACCCTCAATTCACTTCTGATCATGTCATATATTACATCATTTTTGACATGGTCAGTGACATCATCAGCAGTGGATTGCGAGTAACAGTATCTTTTGTTTACTTCCTATAGCTGTCTTTCTTGTAACATAAATGTCTGTTTCCTATCCTTATACTTACTGTTCTTGTTTTAAAAAAAATTTGAGATCATTCAGAAACAGTAACATTAATAGAGACAGAATGAGTGAATAAGAATGAAGAAGTATGAGAAGAGAGGGACTGAGAAAAATACTGGAAGGAGTAGAATAATTAAGTAATAGAGAAAGGAATGAGAGAAGTAGCAAACACAGGAAAGTAAGGATTAAAGAAATGAAGCAGTAGAACTAATAGATGTTAAATGTGATAGAGTAAATGATTGATTGAGGGTGACGATAAGGTGTGTCCTCTCTAAAAGTTTGTTTAAGGTGAGGCGTACTCAGGGTTGCATATCAAATTTATGCTTGTTGAAGAATACAGAGGAGATAATACATGTGAAGACCTACCATTGTAGTAAAACATGCCCACTTATTACATCATTCATGACATAGTCAGTGACATCATCAGCAGTGGAATGCGGGTTAAAAAAGTAGAAAACATTTACCTTATAATTCTTGTTAACTTTTAAAGAAAATTTTTCATACTTTCAATCTGTAAAAGAGAGAACAAACATTTCCAAAAATATTAAAACATGTATTTAAAAATTAGAAAAAAGAAGGGAAAAGGTTCAAGAAGAAACAGTTTTTAAACAACTTTGACACTTACAGAAGCCTCTGCTTCTCTACGACCCCTACATAATCCTAAAGATATTTATTTTAAACAAACAGTATCTTCATGCTGATGAAGTGAGGCCTATTTTGGAACATGGTGCTTCTTTTGCATTGCTGATGTCTCACAATAGTGATGCAATAGCAGCGCAAAAGAGATGTAAAGCCATCATAAAATTGTGTGTAACATTGTAAATGATTGTTTCAGGATGCAAATAAGATGTGTCCTTTCAAGAGGTTTCTTTAATGTGAGGTCTATTCAGTTTTCAAAAAAAAAACAGTACCCAGAAGTACTGCACTGTAAGCATTAAAATTGACACTTACAGAAGACTCAGTTTCTCCATATCTACCTCACATTTCTAAATGTATATCATAAGTACAAAAAGGAGAACATTAATTATACATGTTAAATGGTTTATTTTTGCTGTTCTCAGAATGTATCAAATTTCACTTAAATCAGTGACTTGAAGATATTCATCATGTAACAGCGGGGAAAAAAAACCACAATCAAAATGATTGTGTTTAAAAAACCCATACAACCTAAGAAATCTGAATTCAAAACTCCTTAAAATTAACTTACTTTCAATGACGTCGAAGGATGTCCTATGAACAGCGTCCACTCTGTTGTGCTATAAATATTTTCAGCCCGCCACTTTCTGAAAGAAAACCTCCATCGTTTTGAAAAATATGTTACATACAAGAAAAGACTTCTCACATTCTACCACATGTTTCCACTTGGCCAAATCATGTTGCAGCGATTCACAAGTCTTGTAATTCTTCCAATCAAATCCCGTCATTTTCTATTTTCGCAACTTTCAAAAAGAAAACATTTGAGATTATTTTCACAATCCTGGACTACTAATATCTTACCCTTCTTTGTCACTCATGTTCTCCTTTTCCTATGACACTGATACTGCTTACTATGAAACAGACTTACTTGCATCAGGTTTATATAGTTGGATTTTTAAATTGACATTATAATTAAAAGTTTTGGACCAATAATCTCGACAGCATTGCAGACTTACATTCCCTCTACTTGATGAACCTTTTGCAATTCCTCACAGGAAATCCCAAGATTCTTTCTTTAAAATGTTGGTTTTAAAAACACCAGGTAAGAATTTTTAAGGTCAAACGGCAATTTTTTTTTGAAAGTTACAACGGAATCATTGCAGAATGACCAGCCGTTTCGAGACTTTAAATAAGCTGTATAATGTCCTGATGTTGTTGAAGGACCATCGTGATAGATAATTGCTACAGTTACAAAAGTCCTTCCTGATATTGACAGCTGAGAAGCCACACATTTTTTTATTAAAGTTGACAATTTTGATCCATCAGGCCTACATCGTTGGATCATTAAAATGACATACTGGCCATATCTACGTATAAATAATGTTGACATCATTTCAGATTTACATTGGCTACACTCCATGTTGTGATCCGCTGCATTTACTAGCTTATTAAAGGAGACTGATTTACTGTCTGGCAAAGTTAAATATATAAATCTTTCTGAGTCTACACTAGTAGTACTTGATACCATACAGTTCTCGCAGTCATGCTGCCATTGATAAGAAAGCCCAAACAGGTGATCTACATCTACACCCTCATCTTGCAATACATCAAGCATATACATTAAAAACTCCTGACAATCTTGCTGATTATTTTCAGAGAAGTCTGTTTGACCTGAACATTCATCTAACAGATAACGAACTTCAGACACACTTTCTACTTTTGTTCGATCAGTGCTACATTTCTCGAAAACAGAATTCAACAAACAGCATAAAATTTGTTCTGAATTCAAGAGAATCTGTTCTTTTAAACTCTCTAGTGAAAAGAGAACATTAACCACTACATTTGCATAGCAGTTGACACCAGAACTATTTTCAAATTGAAAACCGACAACATCTTCAACAGAATCCACTTTCTTTCTGCTAACAATTTTCGGTTCATCGACTTTTGGTCTTTTTGCTACAACCTCCCTACTATTACTGATATTTCTACGTTTCCGGCCTACCACACGTTTCTCAAACAAAGGATATTGAGGCAAATGTGGCGCATACTCTCTTCTTAACCTGTTGTATTCCTTAACACAATCTAGATCCGCACAAATGTTTGTGACATCACAGTCAATCAAGTACAATCCCGATAAAGTTCTAACTCGTGACAATGCCACATATGCCATACCCTCCTTGAACACAGAACTGCCAATATTCACCAATGCACTGTCTACACTTAAACCTTGCGATTTATGGATTGTCACCGCATATGCCAAGCAAACAGGAAACTGTTTACGGCGAACATATAAGTCTTTAACAAGCAAAAACCTAGCAGAACAACGACCAATTAGCTGTACTTCCTCAATGCCATCAAATTTAATTTTTAAAAATTCTATTCCATCTCTATTTCTGTATTTCTCAAAATCAACAACATTACCCATTGATCCATTTACCAGACCTCTTTCAACATGTAAATTCCTTCTCAAAATGATTCGGCAATTTAAGCACACATTCAGAGTCTTTTCAAAACCCGCAGTTTTAGATATAGTCTTCTCTAATGAATCCAATTTTGATTTCAAATTCTCTGACAAAATAATTGTTGATCCCATATGCTCTATTTTGTCAATAGCTTCAAGTTTCACAATCTCTTGCTTTTCTAAATTCAACATTTTGTTGTTGAAGATGGCACATTCTGCAAGAGTTGGCATCAAACATATTCCGGATTTCTTCTCAGTAATTTTCTGAAAAATATTCTCAGGCACAATCTCTTGTTCGGGATATAAATTTGACAGTAATCGTGCATTTAAAGCTTCTTTCCCATGCTCGGTCACTTTTCCAATTCTAATATCTTGTAGAATATTCTTGTAATCTTCATCCTTCGCCTGACGCATATTTTCATGCAGTTCAGCATAATTGAAGTTTAACCATATATTGACGTTGCCAATGCTCCCTAGGCACTTCCTGGTATCTTCATGCGTGAGTATTTTGAACACAGGTTGACCTTTTACTGGTGTCAGCTGCAGAAGATCTCCGAAAACAATGATGTGTTTGCTACCAAATAACACATCATATTCAGTTTTAAGTACTTCTTGCATTCTCAAATGCACAAAGGCAAGCATGACATTGGAAACCATGCTTACTTCGTCAATGATAAGTAGTTTCATTTTCCTCAAGACTCTTGAAACTTCACAGCAAGCATCCCCAGATAACTTGTGGTATTGTAATTTGTTGTCATGCTCCACTGGCAGCATCAGTAGACGATGCAAAGTAATACCTTTAATGTTATGTGCTGCCAGTCCAGTAGGAGCGGTGACAACACAAGACAGCGATGACTCAGTCCTTTCCTGCAAATAACAAGAAATTGCTTTAATGAGGAAACTTTTTCCAGTTCCCGCTTCTCCACTCACGTACAGTCGGACAGGCTTCAACGATGTACATGAGCACTCTTTCTTCTCATGACTTAATCCGTGCTCAATTTGCTTGGTAACTTCATCATATATTTTCCTCTGCTCAACGTTGAGTTGTTTTTCCAAGTCTTCTAAGTTAACTGAATCCTCCTGAGCATGTGCCATGGCTCTTTCCACTTCATTCATAGCAGTGGCAGCTTCATTTTCGATAATAGGTCCTCCAAGTGGATCTTGACTCAATGAAACAGAACTCTGACTGTCCTGAGAACTGTCTCTGGCAATCTCGGCTGCAATCGTTGCTTCCTGCTCAATTTCCAAAGTTAGCATTTCTTGATATTTGGGAAAAGTAGGACATTCTATGGTCTCCTTAGCAGCAGTGAAAGAGTCTTCGTAACAGAGGAAATCTCCAAGCAGTTCCTCTTCTGCACGCCAAGGCTTGAAAAGTTGCAAAAGTGCTAAATAGAAAAACTCCTTTTTTTCTGGAGATTCGCCACTCAATTTTCGATGGTTTACTAATTGGCATTTTCTTTGCTTGACCAGGCATCCCTCACTTCCAATTACAGCATACACTCCTTTCTCAATATCTTCTTTGATGTTCCTCTTGAATATATAATTTTGTAGAATCTCATATAGACAAACATTCTCAAGGTGACTGCTTCGATTTGGATAATATGTATCCAACATGTTGGTCTTCAAAATGTCGGTACTGTTTGGTTCCTTTTCTGCCAAATACTCAATTTCCCGGACAGGTTTTAGAACTCGATTTCGCGTTGCAGCAAGACCAAGACTCACCCAAACGATACTCCTGGATTTGGCATAGAGACTTGCTGAAGACAATCGATCAGAACATTCGTAAGCTCCGATTTCTCGATGCGACAACATCTTCAGACTGAAACTGTACAACTTCTTGCTGAGGCTCTTTTCATGGGAAATGTCCTCCCACATATCCTTCAGTTCTGTCTTTTCTTTTTTGGTGATGTAAGATGTCACATACCGAGCCACAGCCATACAGTTGTCAGCCACAAACTGTATATCCATGTTAGCATTCCACATGGACAAAATCACTGGGTTGTAGTCATTGATGTACTTGGACTCTTCGTTCCTTTTCAAATTGTATGTATTTTTGGGTGATTTCCTCGTCACATTATGTCGCAGCGAAGACATCAAACTGTTCACTCTTCCTTTAGAAATCACCGGTCGTGGAAAGTTGAAACGACATTTGGTGTAGAACTTGTCCTTGTTTCTGAATTTACGACGACAGTACTTTCCACAACGATGGCTTTGGAAACGTAGAACTTGTTCTCTTAGGCTTTTCTTCTCCGTTGCGTTTGGAACAGCACACGTAGAATACTGTTCTATGAAATTCATCACTAAGTCATCCGGATCTGTTCCAAATTTAGGTGCATCCTTGATCCACAACAACATATGTATATGAGGAGCACCTCTTGCTTGGTACTCCTTTCTCCAGAAGAAATCCAACACCTCTCCAAGAGGTGGATTCTTCTTATTTGTGATGAAAGACATCATAGCTTCAAATCTATGATTGAAGTACCTGCATACATTCACTGGATCCAAAGAACACAGTTCTCCAGGTGTCTTGAATTCAATGTTTTCAATATTTCCATTTGCCTCTCGTAGAAATTCAAGTAAGTCTTCCCAGCCATACTCGGCACAGCTCAGAGTGAGGAACCATGTCGGAGTTCCTAAGTTCCTCAGCATACATTTTAAATCACCATGACGACGGTACCAGTACTCATTAGTACCACGCTGACACGCCATGAGATTAATTAAGTGAGAATCCAAAATACTGTCTTGGACATTGACTTTATGCATAAAATCACTTGCCGAGATGTTTCGCATCTGTATACCACTTTTTAAGATGTGGTTCACTGCATATGGCGGTCCAGACAGATCGCTTTCAAACAGGAGATGAAACAAATAGGGAATGCATTGACGAAACCTAGGATCTTCTGCATACAATCGTAAAATCCGGTATTCAGACGCAGGAATTTGATGAGGTCGCTCATCATATCTTCCTCCTCGACCTGTGGGAAATAGCTGTGGGAAACACCGAGCTTCCAAACTTTCCTCCCAAACACTAATGGGACTCCCTTTGGCTTGTTTCATTTGAAACAACTCAATAGCATTCCCCATGACTTCCTTGGAATGCAAAGGATGAACACTATAATGTTCATATATTTCTTCACTATTAGAGGCCTCTACTTTCTCAATTTGGCCAGCACACAAAACGCTATCCTCTTCATCACTTACTTCCTCTTCTGCAACATATACATTCTTATAGTACTTATGATTTTTCTTCAAATACAAAGTTGCCTTTTTGACTTTCCTAACATCCACTAAATCTTGCCATATTTTCTTATTCTTTGTCGGAACCCCATTAACCAAGATAACCAGAGGTTCCTCTTCCACTTTTTCTACTCCAATTGTGTTAATGTTTTTGTTCAAATCTAGAGGCAAATAAACAACTCTTCCCTTTAATCCTCTCTGTAAATCTGTTGGAGGCAACTTCCCTGTCTTTGGCTCCATTCTTACAATAGCCTGAAAGGGATGGATACTTTGAATCAAAATAGATTCATAAGTATTTAAATCCTTTAATTCTGAAGGAATCTCAACCAATTCCAGATTATTATGAACTGCCCTAGCAGGCATCTGGTTTTGGTTTAATTTATTACAACAATAAGTACACACACGTTGGTCCACTCCCAAATCAAAACAATTTTCTACCATCAAGTATGTGGCAAAATCCTTCCATTCACTATTATTTTCCCTTTCAGTTTTTGCATATAAATCCACTAACTTAGTCTGATTCTTATAATAAGTGCGTCGACAACATACACAAGTGAAATTAGGCCTCTCACTTGATTTCATCTGAAACGTGGCAATTTCCTTCTGAAAATTATCTGTACTAGAAACCTGTACATTATCTTCAACATAACCCTCTACTTCTGGGTCAATTTGAACATTCTCATCTCTACTACCAAAGTAACAAAACTCAATTTCTTCACAAATATTCTTCACATCTATTTCAGAACCATGCAAAAGAGCAGCACATAATTGTTTAAGCATAATTGCTGGACTCTTAGCATAATACAACATTCTCACTAATTTTCTCACTTTATTATGATGCACTGCTAGCATCCTGAAATGATGAAAAACACTCTGGCATACTCTCCTGGAAAGACAAGCCAGTGAATGACCACTCAAACCTGTCATTTGTCTCACTCTGCAAGGATCTAAATCTTGCAACAACTTCATTTTCTGCTTCAAACTTTTCTTATTAAATGTCCGTATAAAATCACAAAGCAAATTGATGGAAACCTGTCGCACACTACAAATAGAACTACACTTCCAAATGTACACAGGACCCTTAGGACGTCTTCCTAAAACCTCATCACTTAGCGCCTCTTCTGTCTCTGTTGTCACAAGTTTTTCTTTTTCAACTGGACAACCATCCTTCACTTCATAAGCTCGACCACTGGGTTCAACTGCAAACACCGAATCATTATCCTGAAAATAACTCTCCTCATTAAAAAATGCCTCACAACTTGAACTATGCATCCATTCTCCGGAAAAAACTTCACAAAAGTTAGTACGATTTACTACTCTCTTCCATCTACTTTTTGTTTTGAAATCAGAAATTACCTTGCTTAGTTTCCTAATTCTATTGATTACCAAAATAAACAACTTTCGCTTAATTTCAAAAGCATGATCAATAATTTTCTCTACATTTTTCTTCTTCTTATAAAATGCCGCTTTCTGTTGGCCTTTCTTAATATTTTTTAATAAATTAACTATTATCCTGTTACGGAACATTCGATTTTGAATGTCCCTAAACTGTTGTTTCCTTCTACTATCATGCACAGAGTTATCTCTTCCTCTACCAGTAACATTTTTGATGGGTCTTTCCTTTCCATTTAAATTGCTTTTCTTTTTCTGAACTGAAACATTTTTAGGATAAATACTTTTTTTTCTAAAAATATTTCTTAAGAATGATTTTGTGCTCTTACCCGGAGCTTTCTTGGTGTTTTGAAAAGTATTTGGGGAAGAGGACTGCTGCAATAAAACATCATCCTGCTGTCTTAGATGTTTTCTAGCCTTTCTAATACGATTTTTCGTTGGCATTTTTCAAATTAAAAAAAGATCTGCAGTTGAATCTGTGGAAAAATATAATAAAAAATGTTATTAACCACTATTACCAAACAGTAAATGAATAACAGTCATCTAAAACTTAATGCCCTACTTATTATTTAACATAGCAAATCTTTTGCACCAGCACTGCATCACAAAAATGACACACAATGGTACAAAACAGGCATACAACAATCATAAATCACTCCCTAATATTTTAAATGATGAATTCAGGATGACGATAAGGTGTGGCCTATCTAAAGGTTTGTTTAGGCCCAGATCTTTGGACTGGGGTGAATGTGTGTCATTGATCCACATTCGGTCCATCACCTGTTTTGTTTATTTGAGGTGAGGCCAACACATGGTTGCAGATAAGATTTTCACTGAAGAAAACAAAGGAGATAATACATGTGAAGGCCTACCAATGAAGTAAGTCATTATTTGAAATCAATTACATTTCTGGATATGTACTGCTAGAGCTTCATAGGTTGTTTTGGGTCATATTTATAAGGCATTTGAGTGTCTATTATGTTATTTTACCCTTTTTAAATGGAAAGCGTTCTTCATGGTGCAAGTTTCTTGTAAATACGCTCCCACCTGCGGTTGGCAAATTTAGATTTTGATTATGCCCTTACACCATTTTTGGGACATTATTAACATGCCTATGTAACTCCCATAATCAAAATCTAAATTTGCCAACCGCAAGTGGGAGCGTATTTACAAGAAACTTGCCCCATGAGGTACGCTTTCCATTTAAAAAGGGTAAAATAACATAATAGACACTCAAATGCCTTATAAATATGACCCAAAACAACCTATGAAGCACTAGCAGTACATATCCAGAAATGTAATTGTTTTCAAATAATCGTTTTTAAACACAGCATATAAATCAATTGTATACCTGCATTCAAGAAGAAATGACTGAAAATGTCCTTGAGACACATGAAAGCGTTTTCTGGAATGCCCTAGCACCATTTTTGGGACATTATTAACATGCCTATGTAACTCCCATAATCAAAATCTAAATTTGCCAAGCGCAAGTGGGAGCGTATTTACAAGACACTTGCCCCATGAGGAACGCTTTCCATTTAAAAAGGAAAACATAACATCAAAGACACTCAAATGCCTTATAAATATGACCCAAAACAACCTATGAAGCTCTAGCAGTACATATCCAGAAATGTAATTGATTTCAAAAATCGTTTTTAAACACAGCATATAAATCAATTGTATACCTGTATTCAAGAGGAAATGACTGAAAATGTCCTTGAGACACATGAAAGCGTTTTCTTGAATGCCCTAGCACCATTGTTTGGACATTATTAACATGGCTATGTAACTCCCATAATCAAAATCTAAATTTGCCAAGCGCAAGTGGGAGCGTATTTACAAGACACTTGCCCCATGAGGAACACTTTCCATTTAAAAAGGAAAAAATAACATCAAAGACACTCAAATGCCTTATAAATATGACCCAAAACAACCTATGAAGCTCTAGCAGTACATATCCAGAAATGTAATTGATTTCAAAAATCGTTTTTAAAAACAACACATCTGTTTCAGCTTACATAAGAGACCATGGAATGGGCTCCATGTACAACAATAACTTGTGTTACTGCATGCCAGAATGCTACACCGAATATGCAATTACAATTTCTCAAAGAAACAAAATCTATTTGTATATCACTAGAGACAAAACCACATTTTAAAAACACAGCTTTCTTCATCATTTTCTCCTTAAATCATACTATTCTCTATCTAAATTAAATAAATCTTTTCTCACCTTAGCAAATACTTTTTGAGTTTTGAAAACAGTCTCAGAAATACACCAAATTGTCTTCAGCAGAAGAAAAAGGGTGCACTCCAGAGGCTGCAGCTATTGAAAGCACAGAAATACAGATATTCATTTCACATATCTCTCATATTAGCCAATCATAACTCTTCCCTCACTTTTTTCAAAGCAAAACCCTTCCCCCCTCTGCCCTCTCTGCCTTTTTTCCATAGCAACCACCTCCTGGAAGACCTCTCATGTTTGCAAATTCACACAACAATGTTTCAATTGAACTCTGAACTCTCAGTGCACCTGCGTATCCAGTGCAATCTTTCATTAAATGTTTCTTCCTTGACCATTCAAATTACATCTTTCAAAGAACACATCCATGCACCCTAACTTTCTGTTTTCAGAAATGGAAATGCACCAATCACTGCTAATGAATCATTAGCATTGGAAATCCACAGTTTTTTTTCTTTACAAACTCCTACTGTTTCAACTGCCCTTTCATTACCACACTTCATCTGACTGCAGAACAACCTTCTCCCACCATGTTTAAGGTCTGGATTGTTGGACATAGTTACATCCACTGGGCTCAAAGGTATGCTGAGAACAGAAATTTACCTAACCTCAATTTACAAGATGTGGAAATTAAGTGGTTGGGCCAAAGAGGATTAAAATGTCACCAATTGATACCATTGGTGAAAACCTTTATGCATTTGCCAAAACCTGACCTGTTAATTGTGCACTGTGGAGGTAATGATTTGGGCACTTTGACTGGGGTAGGTCTGGAAATGCTTTTAAAGGACACCTTTGAGCAATTAATGGCACTTTTTCCTCAAACTGCCTTGGTATATTCCAATATATGCCAAAGACAGAAATGGAGGTGGTCCAACCAATTTTGTCCACAAATTGAGAAAGCGAGGAAGCATGTAAACAAATCTGTTTCAGCTTTCATGAGAGACCATGGAATGGGCTCCTTGTACAACAATAACTTGCGTTACTACATGCAAGATATCTACAGAGGAGATGGAGTTCACTTCTCAGATGAGGGCAACAGAATTTTCATTCTGAATTTAAGACTGTGCATTGGTACATACTTATAAGTACCTAAATGTACCATAAACCCAAAAGCTCTTCTCAGAGCTACCCTTCATCTGATCACTCACAATTATTATTTTTTTCTAACTTTTTTCTGTAATTTTCAACAAACTACGCTCAAAGAGCGCTATCCGGTACGCGAACTGGAAGCTAACCGCGCAAAATTTCAAAAAAAAAGTTTTTTCTTCGCACATATGGTCCTCCTCAGCCACCCTCAGAAAACCTAGGGGGTCAAAATACTTGTACCGTGCCCCCTTCTACCCATTCAGAACATTATTTACCCTCCATTTTATACCTTAATTCGACCGAAACACAAAATGGTGGACTCCCGTTACGCTCCTAGTTCGCGGACCGGACCGCTTTCCGGGAAGCGGTCCAAAAAAAAGGTGGGAAAGTAATTTACAGAAAAACGACTAGAGACACTCTCACCAAATATAGATTAGCTCATACTACATAACAATCCCTTTCATTCTCACAAATTTGATTGAAATTTCATTTAGCCATTTAGCCTGTAGACCTCTCTAAGTACCGTGAGGTAAATTACTTCACAAAACACATCTGAAGTGTTGGAATTGACAACCAATGAAAATGTTACTTTCATTTTCTACTTTTATTACCTGACATTTGATTGGTTATATACCTGAATATATATAAAGGAAGAGAAGAAAACACAGCCATTTTGACTGCTACTTCTTGTTGTACATCACATTTGAATAGCTACCAAACACTTCAACTTGTTTCTAAAGGTAAGTTGTTATTTTTAAAACTGAAGTATATTGTGCACTATAACTTAATATGGTAGACTTTTTCTGATAGATATATACTATCCCTCTGTAGTAGTTATGTATTTAGATAGACTTCTCTGTTATAGTTATGAATGGAGTTAGGCTTGTCTTGGTTAAATCACATACACTTTTTTATAGTCCTATTTCCACTCTGATACTATACACTGCCAAAAGAAAAATTCACTGATAAAAACTGCCTATCTAAAATTAATCCCAACAGTGCCCTATCTCTACTAATATATATTTTTTTAATCATAATTTCAGGCAAAATGGAAGGCGAGCAACAAGTTAAATTTTCAATTGTACTGGAGGAGAGCAGCCAAGAAAAAATTGATGATTTTATGGATCAAAGTAGAGACCAGGAACTACTGCAATGTGTTGAAGCAGTGGATAACCTGCTTCAAAATGAGAACATGTTACACCCTATATTCAATTTTGAAATTTCTGACACTGAAATGTTAGAAAGTTTAATGGAATATGAAACACAATCAAAATGAAAAAAAAACTTTAAAAATAAAGAAAACAAAAAAAAACAACAAAAACAACAAACAATTAACATACAGTATTTGAAAAGTCTATCATTCTATTATCCTTATAGTACGCTGCCCAGAACGCTTTCCGGTTCGCGTACTAGGCGCTCATCACGCATATTTTTTTTTTGACCCTGCTGGGCCCTTTTAAAACCTCCACATAAAACCTAGGGGGTCAACGAGAATCTACTATGCCCCCTTATGGTAATTTCCCCCTTTGTTTTGGCCTCCTCTTGTCTCTCGATCCTACCGAGAGACAAGATGGCGGCCGCTCCGGACTGTTTAGAATGTTGACAGACACCGGAGAACCAATCAGCTTCGCATCGCAAAGTTCCGTTACGCGAAAAGTACGCGAACCGGATCGCTGCCCGGAGCGCTGTTCCAGATATATATCTTACTTTGAACGTTAATTTCTCAAAATCCACTGAAGCACATATATTAAGACCTAGCAAAGGCACATCGGGCTAACAGTCCCTACAATTTTGCCAAGTTTCGTGCAAATCCATTCAGCCGTTCGAGCTAAAAGTGAGTCCAACCGCCCTATGGAAATTAACATGGGAAAAACACGTTTTGGGACCCCCCTTTTATCTCAGCCCCCCCTTGCCGAAACCCCCCCAAATTTCCAGGAGCTGCTCAGAAACAAAATGTGCCATTTTCCAGAAAATTTCAGCCAATTCCGTCCACAAACACCAAAGTTATTAGACATAGAATTTTCAGAAATCCCATAGGGAAAAAATCCTAACTATATATACCTACTGGCGACCGCCAGTAGGTAATATATATAGATATAGATATATATATATATATAGATATATATATATATATATATATTACCTACTGGCAGTCACCAGTAGGTAGTTATAGTTAGGATTTTTTTCAATGTTAAATCTCAAAATTCTATTTGGAATAACTTTGGCGCCGGTTGACGAATCTGCCTGAAAATTTCCTCAAAATGGCCTCGTGGAGCTCCGGTCCTTCCCTGAAAGTTTGGGGGGATTCGTCAAGCGGGGGCCGAGATAAAAGGGGGGTCCCAAAACGCGTTTTCCCCATGTTAATTTCCATAGGGCGGTCGATGTCACTTTTAGCCCGAACGGCTGAATGGATTTCCACCTAATTTGTCAAAATTGTAGGGACTGGTAGCCCAATGTGCCTTTGCTATGTCTCGAGATATGTGCTCCAGTGGATTTTGAGTAATTTAGGTTCAAAAAAATATATATATCTAGAGCCGCGCCCCGGTACGCGCGCCGGGGAGCGCTCAAAGCGCACCACGCGACTTGCGTACGGAAAGCTGATTGGCTCTCGGGTGTCTGTAAACATTTGAAACAGTCTTGTACCTTGGTAGGATTGAGGTGGTAAAAATCAAAGGGGGAAATGAGCAAAAGGGGGCAGGGTACACCCCCCCTGACCCCCTAGGTTTGATGTGGGGGTCATAAAAGGGCTGTACGGGGCAAAAAAAAATTTTTTTTGATTTGCGCCGGGGGAGCGCCTGGTACGCGCACCGGTGAGCGTACGATTGAGAAAAAGAATGACACTTTTTTAACAAAAAATAGCATTTTTTTATGAATTGGAGGTAGTTCTGAAAAGAACTTTTTTTTTGTTTTTGTTGTTTTATATTTTTTTTATACTTTTTGAAACGATTTTATATATTTTTTGCATTTTTTACAGGGGAAAAACAAAAACAGGGATTCAAAAAATGCTCAACAGGAGCAAAAAAATGAGAAAAGTTAGGGACGGGGAGAGCATTGGTGTTCCTGTTTCTTTATTGCAATGAGTTCAACGCTCTGCTCCCCGTAACAGAGTAGTTCGTCACAGTCCTTGCATAAAAATGTTATTCCTGCAAATACCGGCTGGACGTTAGGGACCATTCTTGCTCGTGTTGAACCTGAAGGTGCTGCTCCACCAGTGGAGGTGCTGCTGCCATCTCTTCGTGCCTTCTCTGCCAGCTCCCTGACACTCTCCCTGGAGTAATTGTTGGGGTGTCTTCTTTTGACATGCCTAATTAAATTGGCATTTCCAAAGCTGTATTTTTTTAGAGGATTGCCTCTGGATAAAATACTTCCACATATTTTACAAGTTACTTTACTTGCATTAACTTCTTTTTGTCCTTCAGGGATGTCATAAAATTTCCAGATGAAGTGGTTCTTTGTTTTCTGGTGAGGAGGGTCCTCTTGCACAAATCCATCTGAATCACTGCTGGATGACTCCCTTGCAGTCATTGCTGTAGATCTGGAAAATATGAGAAAATACACAGAACACCTCTTGCTCTCTCCAAGTGCAAATCAATAGTGAGAGAAATGGGTGGGTTTCTCTAAATTTAGAAAAAAATAATTATTGAACCAATGAAAAGTGTTATTTACAGGTCACATGACCATGGGCTTCATCATTATGAAACCAAAACTGTTATGAACCAATGAAAAGTGTTATTTTCTGGTCACATGACCCGACGCGCTTACGCGACGTGCCGCGGGGCGCGGCCAGAGGCGCACCGCATAAGCGTGTCAGACGCCTACGTTGCGCGATTGTATTCGCTCGAGTGTTTCCGGGTGCGCTTACGCCGTGCGTATCACGCGGACGCGGCTACGCGATACGTCACGATCATGTTTTCGTTCGCGATATTGGCGCTCTCGGGACGCTCCCTGGAGCGCGCCTCGGGACGCTTTTTAGAAGCACGCTTTTCGGGGCGCTCCCCGGGGCGCGCATCAGGAGCGCACAAAAAAAAAAAAAAGGGAAATTGTAGGGACAGGTAGCCCTATTCTGAAGTGCTTTTTACAAAAATTAACTTTGGAAAAAAATGTATTGTGCTACATTGGGCTTTATATATGTTAGAGCAAAAATGTAGCCCAAATGTAGCCCAATGTAGCCCAATGTAGCCCAAAGATGGCCACCAGAGACAAAAAAAAAATATAGCTCAAATATAGCCCAACTGTAGCCCAATGACAGAATGTATCAGAGTGTTCTACACAACTAGAGCGCTAACAGTCTTACTTATAAAGTGAGACTTATAGTTAGGAATTAGCATTTAAAAAACCTATGAAATTCACTGAAAAAACCATAGGTTTCACACCAGTTATAGTTAGGAATTAGCATTTAAAAAACCTATTAAATTCACTAAAAAAACCATAGGTTTCACATCAGTTATAGTTAGCTGGAAAATTTTACTGACATAAAACCATTGAAATTCAACGTTATAGTTAGTTGGACTCACTATAACTTGCGCGTGTAATGCACTGCTGATGACGTCACATATTACATCACTCATGACATGGTCAGTGACATCACTCATGACATCACTGATGACATCATCCTTGTGACAGAGTGACAGACCTCCTTTCACTGTAATGTAACCCATGAAAACACATATTGAAAAATATAAATTAAAATTACCCATACCAGTTACAACAACCAATTCAATAATTCCACCATCTATATACACATTCACTCATTCACCAACAGTTCTATATAGTCACTCATACATATATACATACATACATATATGCACTCATCATATGTAGTGATACACCTATACATCCTGTTACACATCGACAGTCATCCAAACGTTACTCACACACATACAAATAAACTATTGAACATCCATTTATTTGCATATACAGCTAAACACACACTACCACCTTACTTCTAAGGAAACTTACATATACTTACTCTCTTAAACAATCACTTATAGAAACACATAATAATTTAAACATGAACTCTTTCAATCTCTCACTCTCACATATACTCACTCATATACATCAATACTCACATACACTAGATTAAAACATATGTACTTACTGATAAAGACACTAATGAGACAGTCATTCACTCACTAACACACGCATATGCACACTCATCCACCCATTCAGTCCTGCACATATGCCATCTTCAAAAAACATACAGGTAGTCAGTCATTGATGCATCTATGTGCTAAGTAACACTCCCACCAAACCATACAGACACTCATACTGATACTAAAAAAAATCTAATAATCTATATACACACATATGTAGCTACTCACCAACCCATGCAGCCATTTATACACAAAGTGAAACACTGATACATATATTTAAATATTTAAACATTAATCGTTAATATATGTATTCACTAAGATACACTTAATAAGCCAGTTAATCAATCATTTTTTTTTTTTAAAAACATCCATTTACACACTTATTTAAACATTTATTGTTCCATCGACCTTTACATATACATATATAAAATATATTTATTTTTCAGAAAGCCACACATTCACTGGATGGTGTCATCAGTGATGTCATGAGTGATGTCACTGACCATGTCATGAGTGATGTAATATGTGACGTCATCAGCAGTGCATTACACGCGCAAGTTATAGTGAGTCCAACTAACTATAACGTTGAATTTCAATGGTTTTATGTCAGTAAAATTTTCCAGCTAACTATAACTGATGTGAAACCTATGGTTTTTTTAGTGAATATATATATATATCCAAAATCAGGCCCAAATCTCCGTACGCTCTAAATAACATCACACCACGCCAGGAATGATATCAAGGGTGTTTAATCCTCTGACAACATGTTTCGGCTCTGAAGCCTTGTTCACGTCAACAGGAGTATGCGTGTTCATCGGACAAGGACAAGGACAGAGATAAACTCAAAAACAAAGAACCACCCCTGCGGCAGTCTACCTTAGTGGGAGTTTTTTCTCCAAGGATCCCCGGGCTGAGCGAGGGAAACATGAACAGCAGCGGCGGTGTGGCTGAAGTCGGCAGTAGCGGTGTGCCTGAAGTCGGCAAGAGCACCCGCGAGGACGCTGAGGGCGCAGGGAGCATCGAACGCAGGGTTGCTAAGCAACTCCCCAGCCCAGCCCTGGACGGCAAAATCAACGATGTCAGTACTGCTGTAAGCACAGAGACGCTACCAGATCAGACAAGCGCTCACAGCAGAAGAAACTCAACGCCAGGCTCAGTGGTAGACCCAGCAGACCCTGTACTCCCAGAAGGTGAGATGAGGCGAGGCTCATATGAACTAGGAAAAACAGATATGTTGGGAGCCATAATGTTGATGGAAGCTGAGCTGGGCATGGGACAGAAAACTGATAAAACATGGGGAAGTGATGCAAGTTTGCTGGAAAAAAACACAATAATCAGTAGTAAAAAAAAACTATGAAGGGAGGTTAAATATGAATGGGGAAGGAGCCTCAACAGAGGGAGAGTTCTTTTCACCCAATGAGGGTACTGAAACGGATCAAACTACCGAGGGAAGTTCAGATGAGCGTACAAGCTCAGGATTAAGTACCTCTGGTAAAGACACAACTAGAAAAAAACTGAAAAGACTATCAATGTTAAGCAGGCGCCACACTGAGACACCATCTGGGGCTGGTAATGGATTAACATGGGATTACTCTGCTACCTCTCTAACCTATTCTGAGGAGAACAATACGAGGGAACTACCTCCTGAGGCTACAGCGCAATCAGCTCTTTTCGATATTCTGCTCAACACTCTAAAGCAAATGCAAACAGAAGCAAGGACAGAGAGCCGGAGAGCGAGGCAGGCTTCGAAAAAAATACAGAAGACAATGAGGAAGATGAACAAACTATATGACGAGATTGCGGATAGAGTTACGGAGGTAGAGGAACGCACCGGCAAGCTAGAGGATGATGTCGGGAGCAGGCAAACTTTTCAAACTACGCAGGAAAAGCTGTCCGTGGACTTCCAATGGAAACTGGAAGATTTCGAAAATCGCCAGAGGCGAAATAACGTTCGTCTTTTGGGTGTGGCAGAAGGGCTCGAAGGACAAGATACAAGACGCTTTGTGGTTAATTTACTAAAAAGTGCATTTCCAGAGTCCGACTGGCATTGGGAAAAAGAGGTACAAAGAGCGCATAGGTTCCCCTTCACATTGAAGAAAGCCCAAGGAGGGGGGGGGGAGCGGTCAGGGGAACCTACCACGGGTGATCCTTGTAAATATAGGGAACTACCTGTTAAGGGAAGAAATTATTGAGAAAGCTAGACCTGACAATAGGCGTACAATAGAGGGCGTCACCTTCTTTGCCAGGCCCGATTTTTGTCACGCCACAGTGGAGAGAAGATGGAGGCTAAGGCAAATGATCGCGCCTCTACAAGCACAGGGTTCAGAAGCATACCTCCTCTTTCCAGCAAAGCTCAAAGTAGTAACAAAAGGAAGAACTAGATTTTTCTTGTCAGAGATCAAAGCCCAACAGTTCCTAGATGAGTTAAAAACCCAGAAGGGTGGGTAGTAGAATAATGTAACATGGAATAGACGACATTCGATCAGGGGAGTATCAGTGGGTGGCAGGATCCTGGGTGGGAGGAGGGTGCGATTGGCACTATCCAAAAACGGTCACACATAGGTCTCATTGACCTATTTGCCAGAAAAGGGGGGAGGGAGGGATCAGATGGGGTGGGGGAGGTAAGGGGGATTAAAAGGGGGTTGAAAAGGGGAAAAATATTGGTTAATTTCACTGAACTGTTTCAGCACAGTGTATTTTTTACTTCTATGTTGATATCTGTGAGTACACTTGGTATGTGGTATATAAAATTTGCAATGGGTTCTAGAGATGTAGGAGTTATAGGCTATATTTCTTTGAACTTTTTTCTAAGTGGTTGGGGAAGAGGCCTAGGAAATAAGAAAAGCTGTAATGAGCTGTAGAATTGCGAGTATTAATGTGTGTGGGTTAAATGATGCCAATAAGAGAAATACGGTGGCGGCATTGTTGGGTGTGTTACAATTGGATGTAGTATGTTTACAAGAGACCCATGTAGAGGTGGCACAAGCCTACCTTTTAGGACAACTAGGATTTATGGTTTTAGCCAATTCAAAACAAGGTACAAGGAATAGGGGGGTGGCGATCCTAGGGAAAATCAGGGATGTGGTAGTAAATAAAAAACAGGAGGATGAGTGGGGGCTTTGGGTCATGTTGGATTTGACATTTAGGGGAGAGGAATTTACACTGGTAACTGTATATGGCTCAACGCAGGATGACCCCGAGATATTTCAATACTTAGACTTGGAATTGGCAAACTGGCCTGAACCGATTGTGTTATGTGGAGATTTGAATATACATGATTTTAGGAATCCTCTACTGCAGTCAGGGACTCCTTACTCAGGGAGGAAAAAAGAACTTATAGGGCATTATGTGATCTGGTTAGTAATAACTTCCTGTTTGATCCGTGGATAGAGTTACACCCAGCCATAGATGGTAGCACTTTTTATTCTGCCCCTCATAGAGTGATGGTTAGGTTGGACTACTTTCTAATTTCTGGGTCCCTCATTAACGCAACTGCAATAGAAAAATATCCCCGTTTAATTTCAGATCACAGCCCTTTGGTTTAAACTACTAAAATAGGCCAAGATAGGAGGGAAAAAAGCGAGTGGACATTTGAAAGGGCATTACTGCAGGAGGAGGGGTACAAAGAACATATGGGATCCTGGATTAGAAGCTATTGGGACATCAACAGGGGTACTGCTAGCTCGGGGATGGTGTGGGATGCTTTTAAGGCTGGGGTAAGGGGGGAGACCCTGAGTTACGTCTTAGCTACAAGGGCAAAGGAAAAAAATAGGATGATGGAATTGAATACGAAACTCCTCAAGGCAGAGAGGGGACTGGGAGAAGCGATTCATCAACAGCTGTCTCTAGAACCATTTTTATTGAAAATTGTGTCACTTAAGGCAGAAGCCACTGAGTATATGTCAACCAAGGTAGTGGGGAAATACCTGGCTAAAAAAGAGGGGATATATGAATTTAGTGAAAAAGTCGGACATCTACTGGCTGCACGCACTAGGCACCGAGCGGCTGCAGCTAACATTTTGGAGATGATAGATCAATATGGAAATCGAGTAGTAAGGGCGGACGGGATCCGAAAAATCTTTAGGCAGTTCTACGAATCGCTATATAAAGAAGATACGGAGGGGGATTCTCAAGAAGTAGAGAGATATCTGAGAGGTGTGGTTCCAGCAGGTATTTCTCCAGAATGCAAGGAGGAGTTAGAGGAGCCCTTTATGAAAGAGGAGTTCACAGAGGCAGTAAATCTCCTCCCCTCCGGTAAAGCTGCAGGCCCTGACCAGCTACCTGTGGAATTTTATAAAGTCTTTTTCGGTGTGCTAGGTATGGACATGTTTGACGTTATGAGTACGGCACAATTGGGGGAAGCAATTCCTAATTCTTGGGGGGGGCGGATGTAGTCGTGATCCTTAAAAAAGGGAAACCCGCAAACCAACCAGGATCATATAGACCAATTACCTTAATGAACGCGGATGTGAAAATTTACTCCAAAATCCTGGCTAGAAGGTTGGCAGGAGTTATTGAAAAATTAGTTCTCAACTCCCAACACGGCTTTATACCAGGTAAGGGGACCACACAACATACGAGGCAGGTATTAACATTCTTTGATGCAGCTAGTATTCCAGGAGACTCTATGGCAGCAATTTTCTTAGATGCTGAGAAGGCCTTTGATAGAGTCTCCTGGGAGTTTCTGTGGGGGGTACTGAGGTGGAATGGCATTGGCAAGAAATACATCAAAGCAATGCAGACACTGTATAAAAACCCTACAGCTAGAATTAGCGTGTGTAGGGGGCATTCAGAAGGAATCAGTATTGAAAGAGGAACAAGGCAGGGATGTCCGTCGTCACCTCTTCTATTTGCACTATATTTGGATCCCTTTCTGCGTAGGCTTGAACTGAATGATGGGATTCCTAGGATGAGACTGAATGGGTGGGAAGTTAAAACACTGGCATACGCGGATGACGTGGCTATTTTAACTCCATATCCAGAGGAGACGATGGTGGAAGTAGAGAGGGAGGCCGAATCTTTTGGACAAGTCTCCGGATATAGCTTAAACAAAACTAAGACTCAAATAGTGTGCAACCGATATGCACAAAATGGACAATATGGGGTAGATCCAAGAGTGGTCAAATCTGCTTTGGGGGTGGAGATATCTGCGTATTTGGAAGTAGTTGTGCATAATAATCTGGCTCCCCTACTTGTGAAGGTAAAATCCGATTTAGAACGGCTCAATAATTTACACTTGTCCTTGGTGGGATGTACAAATGTGATAAAAATGCTGATACTCCCAAGATTTTTGTATTTTTTTAGGGCAATTCCGTTATTCTTTGAAGCAAAATGGTTCTCAGCACTGGAGAGAATACTCAATAAATTTATTTGGGCCCATGGTAAAACGCGCAGGGCTTATCGGTATATGACACTTCCCAGAGAAAGAGGTGGTTGGTTCGCACCCGATTTTAAATTGTATTATTGGGCTGTGGCCATTCAATATATGCAAGGTTTAATAGGGGGGGGAGAAGATCTAAGTGTAAGGGATTGCTCTTCTAGAATTTATAAGGCCGTACTTGGTGAAGAGGTGGAAAACTGCTTCATAGCTTGTGTGGAATATGGGCGTCTTAAAAGGACTAGATATAAGACGGTGGAGGCAGGAGTTAAGATATGGACGGCGTATATGAAAAAAGTGGGACTAGGAAGGTTCAATCGATACACAAGGTTGTTTAAAAACAGGTCATTCCCAAACGAGGTGTTTGGAGACATGACAATGGAGAGGTGGATGCAAAAGGGGGTAGTAAGTATTGGAGATCTTTGGGGGCTACAGGGCATAATCACCTTTTTGGAGTTGAGCACTAAGTTTGGACTGAACAATAAGGATTTTTTTAAGTATTTACAAATTAGGAGTTTTTTGGGAAATAAGCAAGGTGGGCTGGTTGGATACAATAAGTTAGAGATAATGGAAAAAATAAGAGTAGGGGGGGATTGCTCAATAAGAAGCCTATACGCCAGCTTTGTTTGTGGTATGCAGGATGACTTGGATAAATATAGTGAGAAGTGGGCAGAAAAGTTAGAAGGGGAACCAGGGTGGTTCCAGGATTCTTTGGACTTAGGGCGCACAGCTCTTTGCTCGGCAACTCTACAGTCGCAGCATTACAAAACTATATATTCCCTCTACTACACACCGGCAAGGAGAGCGGAATGGGGAGGGACGGAGGGTACAACCTGTCCGTGTTGTAATTCAGGAGATGCGGACATAATACACATGTTCGCGCTATGTCCACAGCTACACACATTGTTATGAAATTTGGAACATTTCCTAGAGACTTCATTGAAGATTAAGCTGAAACTTAAGCCAGTGCATATACTTCTAGGAATAATACCAGAAGAAGGGGAAGGGTACCAAGAGTTTGTTTTTTTGGCTATGGCAGTATATAGATTGTGTATTGCTAGGGCCTGGCTAGACCCTAACCCCCCTTCACTACAAGTATGGCTGGCTAACTTATTGTCCTCATATAACATGGAAAAGCCAATCTATGTAAGGAAAGACAGGAGGGGAAGGGAAAGAGGGTTGCGCATCTGGAAGCCAATAGCAGATTGGCGTAGTGGGATAGGATAGGTTACAGCTGGAGAACAAAAAAAACTGGACGGGAATTCGAGGAAACGCTTTATGTTCTTTGTTTTTTGATATCTTTGGTTAACTGCCTCTAAACTGTGAATTTCATAGGCTGTGTATGTATTGGTTTCCTTTTTTGTTGTTTTTTTTCTTTTTTTGAATAGATTGTATATTATTGTGTACTGTGCTTTAACAGAATATTTAAATTTTAAAAAAAGGAGTATGCGTGTTACACAGTAATAAAGCATTCCAGCACTCAATGACCAGTGACACCATTGAGTGATATACATGTGATCAAGCGCTCTGTGAAGCGTGAAATGCGTCATGGCGATTTTTTGAACCCAGCACGAAATAAAGACTTAACTTCTGCACCGATTTTGGGCCCGTATCTGTTTCTGCAGCTTGTGAAATTCTGCGCAAGGGACTCAGACATTGGAATATATATATATATATATATATATTCACTGAAAAAAACATAGGTTATAGACCATATATAGTTAGGAATTAGTATTTACAAAACCTTGAAAATTCACTGAAAAAACCATAGGTTATAGACCATATATAGTTAGGAATTAGTATTTACAAAACCATATTTTACTCACACAAAACCATTGAAATTTCATATATAGTTAGTTGCCCTAACTATATATTGCGCACCCGCAATCCACTGCTGATGATGTCACATATTACATCATTCATGACATGGTCAGTGACATCACTGATGACATCACTGATGACATCTCAAATGACATCACTGATGACATCTCAAATGACATCACTGATGACATTACTTTTGACATCTCATTTGACATTACTGATCACATCACTGATGATATCATTCATGTGATAATACGATGAACCTCTTCAGACTCTAATATAACCTTAGATACAATCAGTGTAAACAGACACTCACAGACTGTCACTCATCCATGGAGTTACTCACACACCTAGTCAGTCATGCAAAGAATCAATCACACCTCCATTTCCTCAACTATACAGTTATACACACCTTACTAATTCAAACATATTCTAACACATATTTACTCTCTTATACAATCACTGATACAAGTTTTCAATGATCCATGCAGCCACTCACACATTCACTGGCTCTTCTGCACAGTTATTTATATATGTCTACTCTCACATGTACTGTGTTTTACATATGTACTTACTTTGGCATGTAGCACTGAGATATCCATTCACTCACCAATACACTCATGCACACAGTCAACCGCCCATACAGCTGTTTCCACATGAACTTTTGAACCTATACATATAGTAAATCAACTACTCACACATCTATGCACAGAGTCACACACCTCCCAGCCACCCACACACACACTCAGTCTCCCATACAAATACTTGGCCAACCAATCAATAACCCATATAGTTACTCATATAGCTACTGATCAACACATGCAGCAGCTTACAGAACAACAGACATACTGATGCACAAATTAAGACAGTTTATTCACTAACCCATGCACTCAGTGAGACACATCTAATCACTCACTCATACAGTCAGTCATGCACCTACTAAATCCTTCATCCAGACAGTTATACATCCACTCATTCTTCAATATGTAAGACATATTTTAACTCTACAGAAACATACAGTCACTGGGTGTTGTCATTAGTGATGTCATCAGTGATGTCACTGACCATGTCATGAATGATGTAATATGTGACATCATCAGCAGTGGATTGCGGGTGCGCGATATATAGTTAGGGCAACTAACTATATATGAAATTTCAATGGTTTTGTGTGAGTAAAATATGGTTTTGTAAATGCTAATTCCTAACTATATATGGTCTATAACCTATGGTTTTTTCAGTGAATTTTCAAGGTTTTGTAAATGCTAATTCCTAACTATATATGGTCTATAACCTATGGTTTTTTCAGTGAATTTCATTGGTTTTTTAAAAGCTAACATCTGTAGCTGTAAAATGTATTCTTCTTTAAATCCAAAAATATATTTTAGATGTTTATTAATAATTTTTTTTTAAATATTTTTTTTCTTCGCTTCCGGTTCGCGAACCGGGAAGCTTCCCGTTAGCTCATCTTGATGCCGCGACCTAGTCCGCGAACCGGTAAACGTTTCGTTTGCGCAACTGTGACGAGTCGCGGAAGCGCGACGTATCACTTTGTCGCGTAATGCGTCTTATGACGTGCCGCGTTAGCGCTCCCGGAAGTGCTCCGGACAGCGAACCGGAAGCGATCCGGGACGCGGCGCGCACCGCGTAACGTGAGCGGAACAAGTCATGTGACTTGTTTATAAAACTTTTCATTGGTTCATTTCACTTTTGGTTTCCAAATGATGTAAGACTAGGTCATATGACCTAAAAATAACACTTTTCATTGGTTTAGAACTTTTGCTTTTCCCAAATGATGAAAACCCCTCCTTCTTTCCTCACTCTGACTTTCATCTTGGTGAGAGAAAGACCCTTTCTGAACAGTGAAGAATGGCTTCTGTAGTTGCATCAGCTGGTGCACCCCCACCACCACCTCCACCTCCTCATGGGAAGAAAGGACCACCATCCCATTTCATCACCAACACAGAGGAGGAAGAGGATGAACTAGAGGAAGAGGAGACAGAAGGACCACAGTTCATACAAGAGTTGCCCCGTGTTTCCCGTCGGAAAACCAGTTTCATTTGGCAGTTTTTTTCAATCCCTCCAGGGGAGAAGAAAGTGAATGCAAAGTATGCCACCTGCCTCATTTGTAAATACAGGTTATCAAGAGGCACTGAAAAAAAGTATAGCATGGGAAACTATACCATGCATCGCCATATGAGCAGGTGGCATCCACTGAACTACAGCCGTGCAGAGTTGCGTGACCTGCAGGATAATCCACCAACAACTCCTGTGGCCAGGTCAACTTCGCAAATATCGTTGACAGGAGGAGAGGCACGGGAAACCATACCAAACATTCAGGAGAACTTTTTACATATGAAAATAACCTGTTTGTATTGCGGTGCATTGCTGTCATGTGGTAACATGAGCATATCGTTAGTGAACATGGCTTATGAAAATCACAATTGCCCTAACCGACCCAGACAGTAATTTTTTTTTTGCTCCTGTTGAGCCCTTTTCAATGCCTGTTTTTTGTTGTTTCCCCTCCATCAAAAACAAAAAAAAACATAAAACTGTTCAAAAAATACAAAAAAACAAAAAATGTTTAGAAAAAAACCCCAAAAAAAACAACAAAAACAAAAAAAAAAAGTTCTTTTCAGAACTACCACCCCTTTCAAATAAAATTGCTAGAATGTTTAGCACTCTGGCAAGCTCTATTTCTTTTGGTTCGCTTTCCCGTTCGCTGCCCGGTTCGCGAACTAGAAGCGAACCAAAAAACTTTTTTTTTTAAAAAAGAAGAGTTAGTATAAGGGAAGTAAACAGAGAGTAATGTTAAAAGAAAGACAGCTATAGGGAGTAAACCAGAGATACTGTTTAATAGATCTATTTACCGAAGAAAAGATGGAAGAGGGTATAATTGCGAAAAACAAAATGGATAAGGAAGTGAAAGAAAAAAAAGAGAGTAGAACAATAACAAAGAAGAGTTTCTTGGAGAATGTGAGTGAATGTTCAAAATAAGATTAAAATATGTGGAATAACAGAGAGAAAAAATAGAAAACAGAAAAGAAAAAATAACAGAAAAAGATTAATTGAAACAGAAAAGAAATGTAAATAACATAGAGCCATATCATCAACATAGGCAATAAAAGTTTTGCATTTTTTATCAGCAGAAATATGTCGCCAAAGCATTCTAATTAACTTGATACATATGACCCCAAGTGAGGCCTGTCTTGCAACATGGTGCATCTTTTTCATCACTGCTGCATCGGTTTCATGTGGCACGGTTTTAAAACAGCATGACACATTTGCCTAGATGCATCAATTTGTAATTTTGACGCCTCATAACATATCTTTTGCACCGCCACTGCGTCACAAAACTGACGCACAGTGGCGCAAAAGAGGCATACATATATCATAAATCTGTCCCTAACATTTTAAATAATTAATTCAGGATGACGATAAGGTGTGGTCTCTCCTGAGGTTTGTTTAAGGTGAGACCTACTCAGGGTTACAGATCAATTTTACGCTTGTTGAAGAATACAGAGGAGATAATACATGTGAAGGCCTACCAATGAAGTAAGTCATGTCCACCTATTACATCATTCATGACATGGTCAGTGACATCATCAGCAGTGCATTGCGGGTAAAAAGAGTAGAAAACATTTACCTTATAATTCTTGTTAACTTTTTGAAATATTTTTTCATACTTTCAATCTGTAAAAGAGAGAACAAACATTTCAAAAATATTAAAACATGTATTTAAAAATTTGAAAAGACAAGGGAAAAGGTTCAAGAAGAAACAGTTTTTCAACAACTTTGACATTTACAGAAGCCTCTGCTGCTCTACGTCCCCTACACAATCCTAAAGATATATATTTTAAACAAACAGTATCTTGATGCTGATGAAGTGAGGCCTATTTTGGAACATGGTGCATCTTGTGCACTGCTGATGTCTCACAATAGTGATGCAATAGCAGCGCAAAAAAGATGTAAAGCCATCATAAAATTGTGTCTAACATTTTAAATGATTGTTTCAGGATGCAAATAAGATGTGTGCTTTCAAGAGGTTTCTTTAAGGTGAGGCCTATTCAGTTTTCCAAAAAAAAACAGTACCCAGAAGTTCAGCACTGTAAGCATTAACTTTGACACTTACAGAGGCCTCAGTTTCTCCATATCTACCTCACATTTCTAAATGTATATCATAAGTACAAAAAGTAGAACATTAATTATACATGTTAAATGGTTTATTTTTGCTGTTCTCAGAATATATCAAATTTCACTTAAATCAGTGACTTGAAGGTATTCATCATGTAACAGCGGGGAAAAAAACACAATCAAAATGATTGTGTTTAAAAAACCCATACAACCTAAGAAATCTGAATTCAAAACTCCTTAAAATTAACTTACTTTCCATAACGTCGAAGGATGTCCTATGAACAGCGTACACTCTGTTGTGCTATAAATATTTTCAGCCCGCCACTTTCTGAAAGAAAACCTCCATCGTTTTGAAAAATATGTTACATACAAGAAAAGACTTCTCACATTCTATCACATGTTTCCACTTGGCCAAATCATGTTGCAGCGATTCACAACTCTTGTAATTCTTCCAATCAAATCCCGTCATTTTCTATTTTCGCAACTTTCAAAAAGAAAACATTTAAGATTACTTTCACAATCCTGGACTACTAATATCTTACCCTTCTTTCTCACTCATGTTCTCCTTTTCCTATGACACTGATACTGTTACTATGAAGCAGACTTACTTGCATCAGGTTTATATAGTTGGATTTTTAAATTGACATTATAATTAAACGTTTTGGACCAATAATCTAGACAGCATTGCAGACTTACATTCCCTCTACTTGATGAACCTTTTGCAATTCCTCAAAGGAAATCCCGAGATTCTTTCCTTAAAATTTTGGTTTTAAAAACACCAGGTAAGAATTTTTAAGGTCAAACGGCAATTTTTTTTTGAAAGTTACAACAGAATCATTGCAGAATGACCAGCCGTTTCGAGACTTTAAATAAGCTGTGTAATGTCCTGATGTTGTTGAAGGACCATCGTGATAGATAATTGCTACAGTTACAAAAGTCCTTCCTGATATTGACAGCTGAGAAGCCACAAATTTTTTTATTAAAGTTGACAATTTTGATCCATCAGGCCTACATCGTTGGATCATTAAAATGACATACTGGCCATATCTACGTATAAATAATGTTGACATCATTTCAGATTTACATTGGCTACACTCCATGTTGTGATCCGCTGCATTTACTAGCTTATTAAAGGAGACTGATTTACTGTCTGGCAAAGTTAAATATATAAATCTTTCTGAGTCTACACTAGTAGTACTTGATACCATACAGTTCTCGCAGTCATGCTGCCATTGATAAGAAAGACCAAACAGGTGATCTACATCTACACCCTCATCTTGCAATACATCAAGCATATACATTAAAAACTCCTGACAATCCTGCTGATTATTTTCAGAGAAGTCTGTTTGACCTGAACATTCATCTAACAGATAACGAACTTCAGACACACTTTCTACTTTTGTTCGATCAGTGCTACATTTCTCGAAAACAGAATTCAACAAACAGCATAAACTTTGTTCTGAATTCAACACAATCTGTTCTTTTAAAGTCTCTAGTGAAAAGAGAACATTAACCACTACATTTGCATAGCAGTTGACACCAGAACTGTTTTCAAATTGAAAACCGACAACATCTTCAACAGAATCCACTTTCTTTCTGCTTACAATTTTCGGTTCATCGACTTTTGGTCTTTTTGCTACAACCTCCCTACTATTACTGATATTTCTTCGTTTCCGGCCTACCACACGTTTCTCAAACAAAGGATATTGATGCAAATGTGGCGGATACTCTTTTCTTAACCTATTGTATTCCTTAACACAATCTAGATCGGCACAAATGTTTGTGACATCACAGTCAATCAAGTACAATCCCGATAAAGTTCTAACTCGTGACAATGGCAAATATGCCATACCCTCCTTGAACACAGAACTGCCAATATTCACCAATGCACTATCTACACTTAAACCTTGCGATTTATGGATTGTCACCGCATATGCCAAGCAAACAGGAAACTGTTTACGGCGAACATATAAGTCTTTAACAAGCAAAAACCTAGCAGAACAACGACCAATTAGCTGTACTTCCTCAATACCATCAAATTTAATTTTTAAAAATTCAATTCCATCTCTATTTCGGTATTTCTCAAAATCCACAACATTACCCATTGATCCATTTACCAGACCTCTTTCAACATGTAAATTCCTTCTCAAAATGATTCGGCAATTTAAACACACATTCCAAGTCTTTTCAAAACCCGCTGTTTTAGATATAGTCTTCTCTAATGAATCCAATTTTGATTTCAAATTCTCAGACAAAATAATTGTTGATCCCATATGCTCTATTCTGTCAATAGCTTCAAGTTTCACAATCTCTTGCTTTTCTAAATTCAACATTTTGTTGTTGAAGATGGCACATTCTGCAAGAGTTGGCATCAAACATATTCCGGATTTCTTCTCAGTAATTTTCTGAAAAATATTCTCAGGCACAATGTCTTGTTCGGGATATAAATTTGAAAGTAATCGTGCATTTAAAGCTTCTTTCCCATGCTCGGTCACTTTTCCAATTCTAATATCTTGTAGAATATTCTTGTAATCTTCATCCTTCGCCTGACGCATATTTTCATGCAGTTCAGCATAATTGAAGTTTAACCATATATTGACGTTGCCAATGCTCCCTAGGCACTTCCTGGTATCTTCATGCGTGAGTATTTTGAACACAGGTTGACCTTTTACTGGTGTCAGCTGCAGAAGATCTCCGAAAACAATGATGTGTTTGCCACCAAATAACACATCATACTCAGTTTTAAGAACTTCTTGCATTCTCAAATGCACAAAGGCAAGCATGACATTGGAAACCATGCTTACTTCATCAATGATAAGAAGTTTCATTTTCCTCAAGACTCTTGAAACTTCACAACAAGCATCCCCAGATAACTTGTGGTATTGTAATTTGTTGTCATGCTCCACTGGCAGCATCAGTAGACGATGCAAAGTAATACCTTTAATGTTATGTGCTGCCAGTCCAGTAGGAGCGGTAACAACACAAGACAACGATGTCTCAGTCCTTTCCTGCAAATAACAAGAAATTGCTTTAATAAGGAAACTTTTTCCAGTTCCCGCTTCTCCACTCACGTACAGTCGGACAGGCTTCAACGATGAACATGAGCACTCTTTCTTCTCATGACTTAATCCATGCTCAATTTGCTTGGTAACTTCATCATATATTTTCCTCTGCTCAACTTTGAGTTGTTTTTCCAAGTCTTCTAAGTTAACTGAATCCTCCTGAGCATGTGCCATGGCTCTTTCCACTTCATTCATAGCAGTGGCAGCTTCATTGTCAATAATAGGTCATCCTAGTGGATCCTGACTCAATGAAACAGAACTCTGACTATCCTGAGAACTGTCTCTGGCAATTTCGGCTGCAATCGTTGCTTCCTGCTCAATTTCCAAAGTCAACATTTCTTGATATTTGGGAAAAGCAGGACATTCTATGGTCTCCTTAGCAGCAGTGAAAGAGTCTTCGTAACAGAGGAAATCTCCAAGCAGTTCCTCTTCTGCACGCCAAGGCTTGAAAAGTTGCAAAAGTGCTAAATAGAAAAACTCCTTTTTTTCTGGAGATTCGCCACTCAATTTTCGATGGTTTACTAATTGGCATTTTCTTTGCTTGACCAGAAATCCCTCACTTCCAATTACAGCATACACTCCTTTCTCAATATCTTCTTTGATGTTCCTCTTGAATATATAATTTTGGAGAACCTCATATAGACAAACATTCTCAAGATGACTGCTTCGATTTGGATAATATGTATCCAACATGTTGGTCTTCAAAATATCGGTACTGTTTGGTTCCTTTTCTGCCAAATACTCAATTTCCCGGACAGGTTTTAGAACTCGATTTCGCGTTGCAGCAAGACCAAGACTCGCCCAAACGATACTCCTGGATTTGGCATAGAGACTTGCTGAAGACAACCGGTCAGAACATTCGTAAGCTCCGATTTCTCGATGCGACAACATCTTCAGACTGAAACTGTACAACTTCTTGCTGAGGCTCTTTTCATGGGAAATGTCCTCCCACATATTCTTCAATTCTGTCTTTTCTTTTTTGGTGATGTAAGATGTCACATACCCAGCCACAGCCATACAGTTGTCAGCCACAAACTGTATATCCATGTTAGCATTCCACATGGACAAAATCACTGGGTTGTAGTCGTTGATGTACTTGGACTCTTCGTTCCTTTTCAAATTGTATGTATTTTTGGGTGATTTCCTCGTGACATTATGTCGCAGCGAAGACATCAAACTGTTCACTCTTCCTTTAGAAATCACCGGTCGTGGAAAGTTGAAACGACATTTGGTGTAGAACTTGTCCTTGTTTCTGAATTTACGACGACAGTACTTTCCACAACGATGGCTTTAGAAACGTAGAACTTGTTCTCTTAGGCTTTTCTTCTCCGTTGCGTTTGGAACAGCACACGTAGAATACTGTTCTATGAAGTTCATCACTAAGTCATCCGGATCTGTTCCAAATTTAGGTGCATCCTTGATCCACAGCAACATATGTATATGAGGAGCACCTCTTGCTTGGTACTCCTTTCTCCAGAAGAAATCCAACACCTCTCCAAGAGGTGGATTCTTCTTATTTGTGATGAAAGACATCATAGCTTCAAATCTATGATTGAAGTACCTGCATACATTCACTGGATCCAAAGAACACAGTTCTCCAGGTGTCTTGAATTCAATGTTTTCAATATTTCCATTTGCCTCTCGTAGAAATTCAAGTAAGTCTTCCCAGCCATACTTGGCACAGCTCAGAGTAAGGAACCATGTTGGAGTTCCTAAGTTCCTCAGCATACATTTTAAATCACCATGACGACGGTACCAGTACTCATTAGTACCACAATGACACGCCATGAGATTAATTAGGTGAGAATCCAAAATACTGTCTTGGACATTGACTTTATGCATAAAGTCACTTGCCGAGATGTTTCGCATCTGTATTCCACTTTTTAAGATGTGGTTCACTGCATATGACAGTCCAGACGGATCGCTTTCAAACAGGAGATGAAACAAATAGGGAATGCATTGACGAAACCTAGGATCTTCTGCATACAATCGTAAAGTCTGGTATTCAGACGCAGGAATTTGATGAGGCCGCTCATCATATCTTCCTCCTTGACCTATTGGAAATAGCTGTGGGAAACACCGAGCTTCTAAACTTTCCTCCCAAACACTAATGGGACTCCCTTTGGCTTGTTTCATTTGAAACAACTCAATTGCATTCCCCATGACTTCCTTGGAATGCAAAGGATGAACACTATAATGTTCATATATTTCTTCACTTTTAGAGGCCTCTACTTTCTCAATTTGGCCAGCACACAAATCGCTATCCTCTTCATCACTTACTTCCTCTTCTGCAACATATACATTTATATAGTACTTATTATTTTTCTTCAAATACAATGTTGCCTTTTTGACTTTCCTAACATCCACTAAATCTTGCCATATTTTCTTATTCTTTGTCGGAACCCCATTAACCAAGATAACCAGAGGTTCCTCTTCCACTTTTTCTACTCCAATTGTGTTAATGTTTTTGTTCAAATCTAGAGGCAAATAAACAACTCTTCCCTTTAATCCTCTCTGTAAATCTGATGGAGGCAACTTCCCTGTCTTTGGCTCCATTCTTACAATAGCCTGAAAAGGATGGATACTTTGAATCAAAATAGATTCATAAGTATTTAAATCCTTCAATTCAGAAGGAACCTCAACCAATTCCAGATTATTATGAACCGCCCTAGCAGGCATCTGGTTTTGGTTTAATTTGTTACAACAATAAGTACATACACGTTGATCCAATCCCAAATCAAAATAATTTTCTACCATCAAGTATGTGGCAAAATCCTTCCATTCACTATTATTTTCCCTTTCACTTTTTGCATATAAATCCACTAACTTAGTCTGATTCTTATAATAAGTGCGTCGACAACACACACAAGTGAAATTAGGCCTCTCACTTGATTTCATCTGAAACGTGGCAATTTCCTTCTGAAATTTATCTGTACTAGAAACCTGTACATTATCTTCAACATTACCCTCTACTTCTGGGTCAATTTGAACATTCTCATCTTTACTACCAAAGTAACAAAACTCAATTTCTTCACAAATATTCTTGACATCTATTTCAGAACCATGCAAAAGAGCAGCACATAATTGTTTAAGCATAATTGCTGGACTCTTAGCATAATACAACATTCTCACTAATTTTCTCACTTTATTATGATGCACTGCTAGCATCCTGAAATGATGAAAAACACTCTGGCATACTCTCCTGGAAAGACAAGCCAGTGAATGACCACGCAAACCTTTCATTTGTCTCACTCTGCAAGGATCGAAATCTTGCAACAACTTCATTTTCTGCTTCAAACTTTTCTTATTAAATGTCCGTATAAAATCACAAAACAAATTGATGGAAACCTGTCGCACACTGCAAATAGAACTACACTTCCAAATGTACAAAGGACCCTTAGGACGTCTTCCTAAAACCTCATTACCTAACACCTCGTCTGTCTCTGTTGTCACAAGTTTTTCTTTTTCAACTGGACAACCATCCTTCACTTCATAAGCTCGACCACTGGTGTCAACTGCAAACACCAAATCATTATCCTGAAAATAACTCTCCTCATTAAAAAATGCCTCACAACTTGAACTATGCATCCATTCTCCGGAAAAAACTTCACAAAAGTTACTACGATTTACTACTCTCTTCCATCTACTATTTGATTTGAAATCAGAAATTACCTTGTTTAGTTTCCTAATTCTATTGATTATCAAAATAAACAACTTTCGCTTAATTTCAAAAGCATGATCAATAATTTTCTCTACATTTTTCTTCTTCTTATAAAATGCCACTTTCTGTTGGCCTTTCTTAATATTTTTTAATAAATTAACTATTATCCTGTTGTGGAACATTCGTTTTCGAATGTCCCTAAACTGTTGTTTCCTTCTACTATCATGCACAGAGTTATCTCTTCCTCTACCAGTAACATTTTTGATGGGTCTTTCCTTTCCATTTAAATTGCTTTTCTTTTTCTGGACTGAAACATTTTTGGGAGAAATACTTTTTTTACTACAAATATTTCTTATGAATGATTTCGTGCTCTTACCCGGAGCTTTCTTGGTGATTTCACGAGTATTTTGGGTAGAGGACTGCTGCAATAATACATGATCTTGCTGTCTTTGACGTTTTCTCGCCTTTCTAATTCGATTCTTAGTTGGCATTTTTTAAATTTAGAAATGATGTGCAGTTGAATCTGTGGAAAAATACAATAAAAAATGTTATTAACCACTATTACCAAACAGTAAATGAATAACAGTCATCAAAAACTTAACACCCTACTTATTATATAACATAGCAAATCTTTTGCACCACCACTGCGTCACAAAAATGACACACAGTGGTACAAAACAGGCATACAACAATCATAAATCTCTCCCTAACATTTTAAATGATTTATTCAGGTTGAGGATAAAGTGTGGCCTATCTAGAGGTTTGTTTGGGCCCAGATCTTTGGACTGGGGTAAATGGGTGTCATTGATCCACATTCGGTCCATCACCTGTTTTGTTTTTTTGAGGTGAGGCTAACACATGGTTGCAGATGAGATTTTCACTTGTTTAAGAAAACAAAGGAGATAATACATGTGAAGGCCTACCAATGAAGTAAGTCATGTCCACTTCACTCTTGAACAAAGGGCAGACATCTTTTGAATCTGTGGTCACACCTAAACTTCATCTGCACAATGTCATTCATAAACTTAGGAAACACTAGTGATGTAATTGAAAAATGTGAAGTTTCTTTTCCTCATTTCAGAATTACATCACCTGTGTTTCCTCATTGACTTAAAATGTCCTTAATGCACATGAAAACGTTTTTTAGATTGCCCTTGCACCATTTTTGGGTCATTTTGAACATGGCTATGTTACTCCCATAATCAAAATCTAAATTTGCCAACCACAGGTGGGAGCGAATTTACAAGAAACTTGCCCCATGAGGAATGCTTTCCATTTAAAAAGGGAAAAATAACATCATAGACACTCAAATGCCTTATAAATATGACCCAAAACAACCTATGAAGCTCTAGCAGTACATATCTAGAAATGTAATTGATTTCAAAAAATCGTTTTTAAACACAGCATATAAATCAATTGTATACCTGCATTCAAGAGGAAATGACTGAAAATGTCCTTGAGACACATGAAAGCGTTTTATTGAATGCCCTTGCACCATTTTTGGGACATTATTAACATGGCTATGTAACTCCCATAATCAAAATCTAAATTTGCCAAGCACAGGTGGGAGCGTATTTACAACAAACTTGCCCCATGATGAACGCTTTCCATTTAAAAAGGGAAAAATAACATCATAGACACTCAAATGCCTTATAAATATGACCCAAACAACCTATGAAGCTCTAGCAGTACATATCCAGAAATGTAATAGATTTCAAAAAATCGTTTTTAAACACAGCAAATAAATCAATTGTATACCTACATTCAAGAGGAAATGATTACAAATGTCCTTGAAACACATGAAAGCGTTTTTAGGAATGCCCTTGCACCATTTTTGGGACATTTTTAACATGACTATGTAACTCCCTTAATCAAAATCTAAATTTGCCAACCACAGGTGGAAGCGTATTTACAAGAAACTTGCCCCATGAGGAACGCTTTCCATTTAAAAAGGGAAAAATAACATCATAGACACTCAGTTTCAGTTTCAGTTTGTTTATTTATTTCGAAGGTTAAAAACCATCATGAAAACACATCACAGTAAAAAAACATGATCACAAACTTTCTTAACAACACTTCATTAAAAAGGAGGGTAAGGGGGCATCACTTTTTAAAAAAAGGGGTTTATGTGAGTAGTAGGACCAAAGTGCAGATGAGATACAAAAGCCACGCATCACATAATAAATGTCTCCCTTGCCTGCCAATTTCAACAGCCCATAGTGTTTCTCAGTTTAAAAGCAATTTTAAGAAAAGTTATAATAGCACATAGGGTTCGCATTTCAGTGGCTCTTTGCAGAAACAGTAAAGCAGATTTGGCATGGGTGATTTTTGAGTCTTTTAAAACCCCTACTAAAAATCTTTGACGAGGTGTTTTAAAAAAAGGACACAATAATACAAAATGAAGGGTGTCCTGCGGAGACCTATTGTCGCAGCCGCAGGCACCCTTCTGCTCAATTGTTGAAGTAAACCCTGATGGGTGAGCTAAAATATGGTGCAACAAATTGAGCCTAAAACGAGTCATTAAAAACCTCTCATGCTGACTATACAATAAAAACAGGTAGGGTTCCATGCCAATTTGATTCGAGACTAGCGAGTGAGCAACTACAGAGGATTTAATAGAGTCAAGCTCCCTCCTCCTACCACCAAATTTATCCAGCAATTGGCCTTGTAACGAGTGACTGGTATATATGTCCACCAGGGATGGGTCCAAAAATAATCTTTGTTCATCTATTTCGCCCAGGGTATCTTTAATATATTTCAGCCAGGGGATTTGGAGGCATTTATCTTTCGTCAAACAATCCTGGATAATCTGTCTGGATAATTCCGCGTTGGGGTTTAGCCAAATTTTGATCCAGGCCAGTATGGGTCTCAGTCTAATCAAGTCTGATATATATGATATTCCCAGCTCATTGTGTGTTACTGCAGCGGAGGTGCTCAGCGGGAGTTTTAGCAGTTTTTTAAAAAATTTCTCCTCCTCACTTTGGATTAATTGAGCATCTCTGAAACCCCAGACTTCAGATCCGTAAATAGTTTTTGAGATGCTGACTGATCTATACAAAGTCAACACCTGCTCAGGGGACCACCTTCCCATTCGGCGAGCAAAGTTTGAAATGGCTCCATTTGCTGAGACAAGTCTCCTCGCCCTCTCCTCTACCAGCGGGGCAAACTTCAGCTTCTCATCGAATAAGAGACCCAGATATGGGAATGTTTTAACACTGTCCAAAACGTGATCCCCTAGTTTAAATACAAATTTCTTCTGAGGTTTCTTCCCCACTATCATGATAAAGGATTTTGTCATATTTACAGATAGTTCCAATTTCCGCATAAAATCTGCGAAACCCTTGATTAGGAGTTGCAGTCCGACCGCCGTCCGGGCTAGGAGGACGGCGTCATCAGCATACAAAAGTACTGGCAGATGACGTGAGCCCACCTTTGGGCAATCAGTTCCTAGTGCTATTAGGTCGCTCTCCAGGCCATTTATATAGAGGGAGAACAAAAAAGGTGCCAGGATACACCCCTGCCTCACCCCGCCCGAGCACAGGAAGGGATCGGTACTCACCCCCCCCGCGCTGTAGCGGACCTTGGCAGTGGTGTTCCAATGGAGTTCCCTCAGGATGTTGATAAGATCCGGGTCGATTCCCAAGTTAAACATGATCGACCATAGTTTGGCTCTGTTAACATTGTCAAACGCCGCTGCTAAGTCCATGAACCCCATATACATGGTACCATCAGACGCTTTAGTGTACTTGGCAGTGAGCAGGTACAGGTTGAGGCACTGATCGGTAGTTGATCTCCCCGTTCTGAACCCGTACTGGGTATCCACCAGAGTGTTATGGGTGTCAGTCCAGTCCAGTAGGCGGTTAAGCAGTGCCCTTCCCAGTACCTTGGCCGAGACGTCAATGAGCGAGATTGGTCTATAACACTGCGGGCTGTCCCTACAGCCTTTCTTGTAAATCGGGACAATCACCGCAGTGGACCATGATCTCGGCAGGCCCGTTTTAATGGCTGCATTCAATACTCTTGTTACCATTGGGGCCCAAAGGTCGGTGTTACTCAGGAAAAGATCCGGGGGGGTTCCATCTGGGCCCGGGGCTTTGTTTCGTGTTAACCCTATTATTGCCTTAAGAACTTCATCCAAGGATAATTCTAGTTTTTCCGCCCTTGGCCCCCTCCATATTCCGTCACCAATGTCTACATCCTGCTGATTGTACAGCGATTTAAAATGGGCAATCCATTGTTCCGGCAGAATGTTTGAACTAATGACTGGGGAGCTTGAATCGTGAAAACATGGTTTGTTTATGATTTTCCAGAATTGGGTGTAGTCCTTGTTTTCGCCAGCCTCCCTTAAGTCTGCCCAGATTTCCTTTTGAAGGGTACTTTTTCTGACCTTGATCTGGGTTTTATAGTTTTGTCTACAACGAGTGATTTCATTTTTGTCCCTTGGTGACATTTTCAGGCTCTGTTTTAAGTCTCTTAACGCTTTTGAACAATTGGCATCAAACCATCTGGGCATGGTTTGCAGGTTTATGGGCTTCTTGGTTGTCAGAAGTTTCTCTACGATTTTGGTTAGGGATTCAAACGCCTCTACTACTCCTCTGCCCTCTATAGTAGCATCTAAGCAGGTCTCTATGTGAACTTTCCCTTCGTTGACTAATTTAACATAGAAGTCTTGGGGGTTAATCAGTGACCACCTTAGGCGTCTCCCTTGATCTGTTGGTTGGATTTCTGCTTGTTGGATCACCCCTGGTACTTTTTTAATAAAATCATTCCCTTTAATTTCTGTTATAATGGGGTTGTGGTCGCTAAAGGGACTCCACTCTGTCCTGGTATTTATGATCCTTTCCCTGGCCCAGGCGGATATCATGACGTAATCTATTATAGATCCCCCGCCTTTTCCCTTGAATGTTGGTATTAGGGATTCGCCTGCCTTATGAGCGGATAGATCCATGACCTTTGTAAGGGCAAAGTTATCTAATAACTTCATCAGTAATGTACCCTCTTTGGTATGTATAAAGTGGGGCCCCTTTTCTAAAGGACAAGCTGACCAATCCGGGGTTAAGGGGAGTAATTTGGGGCATAGATGGCAATTAAAATCCCCCATCAACAGGACAGTGGGTTCAAGCCCTGTCGCCCTTTGATATAATTCCTTAGTTAAACAGGTCTCCAGCTGCTCTAAGATTGGGAAAATTCCTTCCACCGGTCCGGAATTGTAGAAATTCACAAACAGTAAACACTCCCCCTGATGAGTAAGTCTAACTGCTTGTATATTATCTGAAGGACCATCAGTGAATGCCCAGGAGCCTTTCAGATCTAAGTCTGCATATAGGACTAAGCCTCCCTTTGCTCTTCCCGAGTTTGTACCCTGTGCGGGTTTAAAGAAGCATTTGTAGCCCTCCAATTGACATGGGCCCGAGTCTCTTGCCCATGTTTCCTGCAGCACTATCACATGAAAACATTTGATAAATTCTAGCCATTCCTTGTTTTTTAATTTGGCTTCCAACCCTGCAACATTCCAAGAAAGGATGGTCAGGCCCTCCCGCTTTTCTTTGCCTCTTTCCATGTGGGATTCAGTTACTCTCTCCATCCCATCTGATGGGAAATCTAGTTTAGTTGTATGTTCCTTTTCCCTCTGGGGGTGGGGTGAGTCTAATCCCCTGGTTAATATGCTCTCCACGCTCCCCCCTGTATTCCCTACTTGTGGGCCAAGATAGCAACTAGTGGCCGGGCTTCCTATTATGTTCTTTTGCGTGGAGGGAGTGAGTTTGAGTCAATCTATGTCCTCTAGAGATTGAAATGGGGCATATCTGTTTCTCCATTGAGGGTAGTCACGCTGGGGGTGGGGCTGTTCGAGGTGGCTTGCTAGTCTAGGTCTGTGTGGGCGCTGTGATCTAACCAGTGCCCATCCTCCCTCATCCTCCCCACGATTATTGTTTCGTGTCCTTGGGTAAAAGTACCCAAGTGGGAGGGCACAAATCGTGCTGGTTTGGTTCCTGTTGGAATTCTTTAGGATGTACTCTACCAGACTAGTGTCTGCGAAGTTTGCGACTATACAGTCACCTCTGATATCTTTCTTTCTCCTCCCAACCCAGTTTACCCTTCTTACACTTAGAATCTCTCCTCTTTCCCCAGTATCTAAGGGTCTGTGGATGTTCAACCATCTAGAAATTCTTGAGTGCAATTGTAGATGTGTTTCTCTCTCATTGGGCCTATTTTCTGGGACCCCTGCAAAGATTATTACAAAGGGATTCGCCTCGGGGGGTAAATCTAAGTGTGGTGCCTGAGTGTTGGTGTTATTAAAGGGGTCAGAGTCTGTATAACAGTGATTGAAATTCCCTTCTCTCTGCAGGCGCTCGTCTTGTCTCCATTGCATTAGTGGTTGTATGGGAGGTTTTTCCCTCTGTGTGTTATTCGCACCTTGTTGATGTCTCCCTCTGTGATTATCGTTTGTGTCCCCATTGGGGTTTTGGACAGTGCTGGGTGCCTCATGAATCTGAACTATAGCCTGTTGGGCATGGCTAACACAGTTGTTATTTTGGGCCCTCTTTGTGTTTACCTTATCATTTATGGTTTCTACTGTCGGTTGTGGTTGGTCAGCGGGAGTCTTTACAAGTGCGTATTCTAATGCCTTAGATTGTTTGGAGAGCTCACACATTATTTTATCCACCTTACTTATGATGGGTTTTAGTTGTGCCGCAATGAAGGATTCTAGCTGTTTTTTAATGTCTGTTACTACTATCTCGATCCACCCTGGGGGAATAGTGTCAACTCGGGGATTATTTTCTTGTGAATTATATTCTTGAAGGCTTATTGAGGAGTTGGATCTTGGGGGTGCTTTCCTCTGCCTCTGCTGACCCTTATTCCTCCCCACTCGCTTCCTTACTTTTCGAGGGGCCGTGTCAATAAGTTCGGGGGATTCTGGCCCTGAGGTTTGCGCACAAGGGACATCCACTGTGTCATAGTTTGTTTGTGACACACTGTCCTGGGTGTTTAGACTATCAATTAGTAGTACGTCTCTAGGGGGTGTTTGAGTGATGGCATTGAGATTTGGCGAGGAGGATAAACTCCGTTCCATTCGTTCAATTTCCCCTGTGACTTTTTTTAACATTAAGTCAATTGCTGTAGGTTTGTTCCCCTTTTTGTGGGCGGCCTCCTTTGTTTCCCCCCGTGTTATTTTAGGGGTTGTTCTCTTGGTTGACTTGGTCCCATTTGAGCGTGTGTTAGGATGAGTGGACATCGTTCCCCCTTGGTCTCTTTCCTTATCGCCACAACAAGATGCGGCATATAAATCAATTGTATACCTGCATTCAAGAGGAAATGACTGAAAATGTCCTTGAGACACATGAAAGCGTTTTATTGAATGCCCTTGCACCATTTTTGGGACATTTTTAACATGACTATGTAACTCCCATAATCAAAATCTAAATTTGCCAACCACAGGTGGGAGCGTATTTACAAGAAACTTGCCCCATGAGGAACGCTTTCCATTTAAAAAGGGAAAAATAACATCATAGACACTCAAATGCCTTATAAATATGACCCAAAACAACCTATGAAGCTCTAGCAGTACATATCCAGAAATGTAATTGATTTCAAAAAATCGTTTTTAAACACAGCATATAAATCAATTGTATACCTGCATTCAAGAGGAAATGACTGAAAATGTCCTTGAGACACATGAAAGCGTTTTATTGAATGCCCTTGCACCATTTTTGGGACATTATTACCATAGCTATGTAACTCCCATAATCAAAATCTAAATTTGCCAAGCACAGGTGGGAGCGTATTTACAACAAACTTGCCCCATGACGAACGCTTTCAATTTAAAAAGGGAAAAATAACATCATAGACACTCAAATGCCTTATAAAAATGACCCAAAACAACCTATGAAGCTCTAGCAGTACATATCCAGAAATGTAATAGATTTCAAAAAATCGTTTTTAAACACAGCATATAAATCAATTGTATACCTGCATTCAAGAGGAAATGACTGAAAATGTCCTTGAGACACATGAAAGCGTTTTATTGAATGCCCTTGCACCATTTTTGGGACATTTTTAACATGACTATGTAACTCCCATAATCAAAATCTAAATTTGCCAACCACAGGTGGGAGCGTATTTACAAGAAACTTGCCCCATGAGGAACGCTTTCCATTTAAAAAGGGAAAAATAACATCATAGACACTCAAATGCCTTATAAATATGACCCAAAACAACCTATGAAGCTCTAGCAGTACATATCCAGAAATGTAATTGATTTCAAAAAATCGTTTTTAAACACAGCATATACATCAATTGTATACCTGCATTCAAGAGGAAATGACTGAAAATGTCCTTGAGACACATGAAAGCGTTTTATTGAATGTCCTTGCACCATTTTTGGGACATTATTACCATGGCTATGTAACTCCCATAATCAAAATCTAAATTTGCCAAGCACAGGTGGGAGCGTATTTACAACAAACTTGCCCCATGACGAACGCTTTCAATTTAAAAAGGGAAAAATAACATCATAGACACTCAAATGCCTTATAAAAATGACCCAAAACAACCTATGAAGCTCTAGCAGTACATATCCAGAAATGTAATAGATTTCAAAAAATCGTTTTTAAACACAGCATATAAATCAATTGTATACCTGCATTCAAGAGGAAATGACTGAAAATGTCCTTGAGACACATGAAAGCGTTTTATTGAATGCCCTTGCACCATTTTTGGGACATTTTTAACATGACTATGTAACTCCCATAATCAAAATCTAAATTTGCCAACCACAGGTGGGAGCGTATTTACAAGAAACTTGCCCCATGAGGAACGCTTTCCATTTAAAAAGGGAAAAATAACATCATAGACACTCAAATGCCTTATAAATATGACCCAAAACAACCTATGAAGCTCTAGCAGTACATATCCAGAAATGTAATTGATTTCAAAAAATCGTTTTTAAACACAGCATATAAATCAATTGTATATCTGCATTCAAGAGGAAATGAATGAAAATGTCCTTGAGACACATGAAAGCGTTTTATTGAATGCCCTTGCACCATTTTTGGGACATTATTAACATGGCTATATAACTCCCATAATCAAAATCTAAATTTGCCAAGCACAGGTGGGAGCGTATTTACAACAAACTTGCCCCATGAAGAACGCTTTCCATTTAAAAAGGGAAAAATAACATCATAGACACTCAAATGCCTTATAAATATGACCCAAACAACCTATGAAGCTCTAGCAGAACATATCCAGAAATGTAATTGTTTTCAAAAATCGTTTTTAAACACAACATATCTGTTTCAGCTTACATGAGAGACCATGGAATGGGCTCCATGTACAACAATAACTTGTGTTACTGCATGCCAGATTGCTACACAAAATGTGCAATTAAAATTTCTCAAAGAAACAAAATCTATTTGTATATCACTTGAGACAAAGCCACATTTTAAAAACACAGCTTTCATCATTATTTTCTCCTTAAATCATACTATTCTCTATCTAAATTAAATAAATCTTTTCTCACCTTAGCAAATACTTTTTGAGTTTCAAAACAGTCTCAGAAATACACCAAATTGTCTTCAGCAGAACAAAGAGGATGCACTCCAGAGGCTGCAGCTATTGAAAGCACAGAAATTCATTACACATATCTCTCATATTAGCCAATCATAACTCTTCCCTCACTTTTTTCAAATCAAAACCCTTCCCCCCTCTGCCCTCTCTGCCTTTTTTGCTTAGCAACCACCTCCTGAAAGACCTCTCATGTTTGCAAGTTCACACAACAATGTTTCAATTGAACTCTGAACTCTCAGTGCACCTGCGTATCCAGTGCAATCTTTCATTAAATGTTTTTTCCTTGACCATTCAAATTACATCTTTCAAAGAACACATCCATGCACCCTAACTTTCTGTTTTCAGAAATGGAAATCCACCAATCACTGCTAATGAATCATTAGCACTGAAACTCCACAGTTTTTTTTCTTTACAAACTCCTACTGTTTCAACTGCCCTTTCATTACCACACTTCATCTGACTGCAGCACAACCTTCTCTCACCATGTTTAAAGTCTGGATTGTTGGACATAGTTACATCCACTGGGCTCAAAGGTATGCTGAGAACAGAAATTTACCTATCCTCAATTTACAAGATGTGGAAATTAAGTGGTTGGGCCAAAGAGGATTAAAATGTCACCAATTGATACCATTGGTGAAAACCTTTATGCATTTGCCAAAACCTGACCTGTTAATTGTGCACTGTGGAGGTAATGATTTGGGCACTTTGACTGGGGTAGGTCTGGAAATGCTTTTAAAGGACACCTTTGAGCAATTAATGGCACTTTTTCCTCAAACTGCCTTGGTATATTCCAATATATGCCAAAGACAGAAATGGAGGTGGTCCAACCAATTTTGTCCACAAATTGAGAAAGCGAGGAAGCATGTAAACAAATCTGTTTCAGCTTACATGAGAGACCATGGAATGGGCTCCTTGTACAACAATAACTTGCGTTACTACATGCAAGATATCTACAGAAGAGATGGAGTTCACTTCTCAGATGAGGGCAACAGAATTTTCATTCTGAATTTAAGACTGTGCATTGGTACCTACTTATAAGTACCTAAATGTACCATAAACCCAAAAGCTCTTCTCAGAGCTACCCTTCATCTGATCACTCACAATTATTATTTTTTTCTAACTTTTTTCACAAATTTTCCACAAAATACGCTCCCCGGGGCGCTACCCGGTTCGCGAACCGGAAGCTAACCTCGCGGAATTTTTTAAAAAAATGTTTTTTTCCGCACATATAAGCCTCCTCAGCCACCCTCAGAAAACCTAGGGGGTCAAGATAAGTCTACCATGACCCCTTCTACCCATTCTAAACATTATTTGCCCTCCATCTTGTATCTTAATGCGACCGAAACACAAAATGGTGGACTCCCGTGACGCTTAAGGTTCGCGAACCGAGCGGCTTCCCGGGAAGCGGTCCAAAAAAAAAGGTGGGAAAGTAATTTACAGAAAAACGACTAGAGACACTCTCACCAAATATAGATTAGCTCATACTACATAACAATCCCTTTCATTTTCACAAATTTGATTGAAATTCCATTTAGCCATTTAGCCTGTAGACCTCTCTAAGTACCGTGAGGTAATTTACTTCACAAAACGCATCTGAAGTGTTGGAATTGACAACCAATGAAAATGTTACTTTCATTTTCTACTTTTATTACCTGACATTTGATTGGTTATATACCTGAATATATATAAAGGAAGAGAAGGAAACACAGCCATTTTGACTACTACTTCTTGTTGTATATATCATTTGGAATATCACTAATCACTTCAACTTGTTTCTAAAGGTAAGTTGTTATTTTTAAAACTGAAGTATATTGTGCACTATAAGTAAATATGGTAAACTTTTTCAGATAGTTATATACTATCCCTCTGTAGTAGTTATAGATTTAGATAGACTTCTCTGTTATAGTTATGGATGGACTTAGACTTCTCTTGTATAATTATAAATTTACTTACGTTAAATCACATACACTTTTTTATATTCCTACTTCCACTCTGATACTATACACTGCCCAAAGATAAATTCACTGATAAAAAATGCCTATCTAAAATTATTCCCAACAGTGCCCTATCTCTACTAATATATATTTTTTTAATCCAAATTTCAGGCAAAATGGAAGGCGAAAACCAAGTTTCTTTTGAAATGGACCTGCAAGAGAGCAGCCAAGAATTGATTGATACAATTGATCAAATTGACATTGAATTTATGGATGAAACTTTGGATAAAGAACTACTGCAATGTGTCCAAGCAGTAGATGACCTCCTTGAAAATGAGGACATTTTACAACCTCACAGATTGCAAACAATATTCCAAGAAAATAATGACATTTCAGACACTGAAATGTTAGAAAGTTTAATAAATTATGAAAAACAATCAAAATAAAAAAAAATACTTTAAAAATAAAGAAAACAAAAAAAAAACAACAAAAACAACAAACAATTAACATACAGTATTAGAAAAGTCTATCATTCTTTTATCCTTATAGTACGCTGCCCAGAACGCTTCCCGGTTCGCGAACTTGGCGCTCACCACGCAAAAAAAAAAAAAAAAAAAGAATTTTTGACCCTGCTGGGCCCTTTTAAAACCTCCACATAAAACCTAGGGGGTCAACGAGGATCTACTATGCCCCCTTATGGTAATTTCCCCCTTTGTTTTGGCCTCCTCTTGTCTCTCGATCCTACCGAGAGACAAGATGGCGGCCGCTCCGGACTGTTTAGAATGTTGACAGACACCGAAGAGCCAATCAGCTTTCTGCGCGCAAAGTTCCGTTACGCGAAAAGTACGCGAACCGGAGCGCAGCCCGGAGCGCTGTCACAGATATATATCTTACTTTGAACGTTAATTTCTCAAAATCCACTGGAGCACATATATTGAGACCTAGCAAAGGCACATCGGGCTAACAGTCCCTACAATTTTGCCAGGTTTCGTGCAAATCCATTCAGCCGTTCGGGCTAAAAGTGAGTCCAACCGCCCTATGGAAAAATGAATGGGAAAAACGTGTTTTGGGACCCCCCTTTTTTCTCGGCCCCCCCTTGAAGAACCCCCCCCAAATTTTCAGGGGCTGCTCAGAAACAAAATGTGCCATTTTCCTGAAAATTTCAGCCAATTCCGTCCACAAACGCCAAAGTTATTAGTGACTGTATGTTTCTGTAAAGTTAAAATATCTCTTACATATTGAAGAATGAGTGGATATATAAGTGTCTGGATGAAGGATTTAGTAGGTGCATGACTGACTGTATGAGTGAGTGATTAAATGTGTCTCACTGAGTGCATGGGTTAGTGACTAAACTGTCTTAATTTGTGCATCATTATGTCTGTTGTTCTGTAAACTGTTGCATGAGTAACTATATGGGTTATTGATTGGTTGCCCAAGTATTTGTATGGGATACTGAGTGTGTGTGTAGATGGCTGGGAGGTGTATGACTCTGTGCATAGATGTGTGAGCAGTTGATTCACTAGATGTATGGTTTCAAAAGTGCATGTGGAAACAGCTGTATGGGCGGTTGACTGTGTGCAAGAGTGCATTGGAGAGTGAATGGATATCTCAGTGCTACATGTCAAAGTAAGTACATATGTAAAACACAGTACATGTGAGAGTTGACATATATAAATAACTGTGCATAAGAGCCAGTGAATGTGTGAGTGGCTGTATGGATCATTGTGAACTTGTATCAGGGATTGTATAATAGAGTAAATATGTGTTAGTATATGTTTGAATAAGTAAATTTTGTATAACTGTATAGTTGAGGAAATGGAGGTGTGATTGATTCTTTGCATGACTGACTAGGTGTGTGAGTAACTCCATGGATGAGTGACAGTCTATGAGTGTCTGTTTACACTGATTGTATCTAAGGTTATATTAGAGTCTGAAGAGGTTCATCGTATTATCACATGAATGATATCATCAGTGATGTTATCAGTCATGTCAAATGAGATGTTTTCAGTGATGTCATCAGTGATGTCATTTGAGATGTCATCAGTGATGTCATCAGTGATGTCACTAACCATGTCATGAATGATGTAATATGTGACATCATCAGCAGTGGATTGCGGGTGCGCGATATATAGTTAGCGCTTATAACTATATATGGAATTTCAATGGTTTTATGCGAGTAAAATAAGGTTTTGTAAATGCAAATCCCTAACTATATATGGCCTAAAACCAATGGTTTTTTCATTGAATTTTCAAGGTTTTGTAAATGCAAATTCCTAACTATATATCCACTATAACCTATGGTTTTTTCTGTGAATTTCATTGGTTTTTTAATAGCAAATATGAAAAGCTTTAAAATGTCAAGTACGTGATAGATAAAAACATTTTCGTATTTATGCACGCTGATGTGCTTTGAACGCTGCACCCCCCCTCCCCTCTTTTGTCTTAGTAGTACTCTCTCTTTGCAGATAGTGAACGGTAGTTAACGCAAGCCTTTGCCCCCGTTGTAATCCGTCGTGCCTGCTTGTCTCTCCATTTGATTGATTGTTGTCCAAGCATTTACTGTTTTAGAATTGGTTCTCTTTGGATCATTCTCTATTTACAAACAAGCACAAAGTCGCAATACTCTGTTTAGTCTTTGCAGATAGTGAAAAATCGTGTAAAAAAAATAAAAGTAATCGAGCAAAATCAGTAGGCCACTAATTGGATCTCTTTTTGACCTCGCTAAAATAGAAATATTAGGAACAACCCTTCATGAGAAATACGAAAATAGTGAGATGAACTGAGCTCCACACCATGAGGGCTGCAAGACAGCTCGGCTCCATCACCCATCCCGCACAAAATAACGACAAACCCTATGCAAATATTAAAAATATAGACAACACACCAGCAAAGAAACAGGGTAAAACATTTTATTAAAAAACTATTTACATAATGTTGGTTTATAAGATGATATCAGTAGTGGACCGATGTGTGAATAGATCAAAAGCAGCACAAGGCTCCAAGATCCGGATGGCAAGCTCCTGGATGTTGGGTGCCATAGTTTAGAATTCTGAATTTGAGCCTTTTTCAATGCCTGTGCTTTGTTGAATGAAAATGGCGGCGTGACACAAAGCTGACTCAAGCGTTGCTACTGATGCTATGCAGACCAAAACTGGTTTTCAGTTTGTACATTTTTCTAGATTTTTCAATCCAAGTTTGGTTGACTTTGTAGAACGATGGCTTCAAATTTTCAACATACGGTGTGGTGGCGCTGACTGGGAGGGGGCGCTTCGCTCCTGCCCCCTCCCCAAGTAAGATTTTCATACGTGAAAGTACGTTAATGGTTTTGGTCCCTGAGATGCTTCGATGTCACTGCCATTCTCAAATAGCATAAGTTCTGGATGTTGGGTGCCATAGTTAAGAGTTCTGAGCAGTAAATTGTAAATTGTTGTGTCTTGTAAAGCGCACTGCTACCCGGAGGCCTCGTAGCGCTATAGACCGCTGGGGAACCCGTCCTGGCTTTCCCTGTGAGATAGTCCCTCCTGGGGGTCTCCAAGGTGAAACCAGGCATCCCCGGCGTTTGTGTGGGGCCGTTGTGGAGATGAGGCAAGCTAATGCCCAGAGTTGCCGAGTGTGCTCCCTGGTCGGAGTAGGCACCGATGCGAGAATTATCAGTCCGCTGATCCTGGTCCAAGACCCTGCCGCGTCGGGAATTGAACCCTGGTCCCGGGCCGTTCTCTGCACTCGGGTCTGCCGCCTCTAACCAGTGAGCCACACCTCCCCGTGCTTGTTATACTGTCTGAAGCTTATTTCCACCTACTGCAGCTTCACTATTCTCAAAGTAAGTGAGTGTCGTTTGTGGACCTGACTGCATTAGAAAACAATGTGATATGTTAGCTTCCTAAACAGCTTGACGGAGGCCCCTGAGGGGCGGTGTGATGGCCATGGACTCGGAGAAGACGCTTGGCTCCGACACCCTCCCCAAGTCTTATAGCACTGGTGTAGCCTGAGATCGCCCCCGACATAGGCGGCCGGCTCCCGGGGTCCGGCGGAACTTTTTGCCTTTTGATGACTCTTCAATTCTGGACCTTGTCCCACAATCCGTTTGACCTGAAGACAAGCTGTAGTGGGGCGCCCCTTTACCGTTTTAGTTGCCATTCCGCCCGCTTTTGCTACACTGTGCCTCTTCCGCCATTCAGCTGTTTACCGCCCGCTCTTGCGACTACAGCGTCTCGCTCATCATGTAGTTGAGTTGCTCCCGCTCTTGCGGTGCAGCGATAGGCGGCTGCCACAGGACTCTCAAAATGGCGGCCGGCTCTTCGGTTTTGGGCCTGGTCCACTAAAATGGCCCTGGGACACCTTGGAACTCGGACGCTTCCCTGATAGGGCTTGGGTCCCATTCTCGAAAAGCGTCCCCTCAGCCGTGAAGATTCTACAAAAGTCTTGGGGGCCTCCGACTCCCGCAGGCTTCTGGTGGGGAGCGGCTGCCATGATTGCTCGTGGAATGGCCACGACGGAGCTACGAGATGGTAGTGGTCTCATGCTGACGCCAGCTTTAGTCTGAAACATCCAGAAACACTGTAGACTACCAATTCGATCAGTTCCGGTAGCGCCCCAACATGACCCGGAAGAGAAGAACTTGCCCTCCCCTCTTTGACTGATGGTTCTTGTTGCCTGTCCCCTCTGTTGTCATTTAACAGAACTTTTTGGACTGCTGAAAGGGGTTGTGTTCTGAACGCTGGTTGGTGGAGACATTTTGACTATATTCTTGACCTACGTTGTCGCGTAATGCGTTATATGACACGCCGCGTTAGCGCACCCGGAAGTGATCCGAGGCGCGGCGCGCAGCGCGTAACGTAAGCATAACAGGTCATGTGACTTGTTAATAAAACTTTTCATTGGTTCATTTTACTTTTGTTAATTTAATGATGAAAAGCTTGGTCATATGACCTAAAAATTACGCTTTTTATTGTTTTCGAACAATATTTTTTTTTCAAACATATGTTATAATATTCCAGGCTAATGTACTTTCCCGGAAAATTTACAACTGTCTTGCAAGTAAAATATATTCCTTTTTCGAGAAAAAGGGCGTTTCTTCCTTCCATGACGGAGCCGTTGAGTAAAAGAGATTCGGCCTGCTGTCTTAGTCGCCGATACGCCTGATTATCAGATTCTTATCGATCACTTTATGTTGCAGACATGAAAAACACAACTGCCCTTGACCATTTTTCTTTACTACGTTCCTACATATTATACCATTTATCCGTCATGTAATTGGACTGCTTTATTTCACTTGCCTTTTACTGATTCGAAAACAGTGACTAAAAGTAAAAACTTTACCAATGTAAATACTACTACCGTGTTTTGTTTTAAAAACCTTTATTGTGAAAATGTCAGTATACAAATACGGGCCTATAACCACGTGGGCCGGCCACGGAGCAAACTGAAATCGTATATGATGAGGAGACATTTACACTGTAGAGGAACGTAACGAGTGGGCCATTAGGTTGCAAGAACTAAGGTGTCTAACAGTTGCGGAATCGGTGGACATACATTTTGTAATTAAAATAGGACAGGGCCACTTACAATAACATTTTCTAGATATACATTTGCGGGCAAGGAGTTACGAGTCCCATTTATACCGGCGCCATTTTGGGCGAGGCCGGGCAGGTCCAAGATATAGTCAAAATGTCTCCACCAACCATCGGCCAGACCAGAACCCCTTTCGGCCCTTTATGCTACAAGATGGTGTCTTCCATTCAGAAAATATTGTTGGCAGCATTTTGAAAGGAAACAGAAACAGCCATTCTCCTAGTGAGTTTCACATTGTTACATTTAGGAAGAATGTTGAAGAGTAGTATGTGGAAAATCTGAAGCCATTTTTCTACAAACTCTCAATCAGACTTGGATGGAAAAAAAAAACCTGAAGAATGTACAAACTGAAAACCAATTTTTGTCTGTATAGTATCAACAGTAACGCTTGAGTCAGCTTTGTGTCAAGCCGCCATTTTCATTCACTCAATAGCGTCCCCCTACACACATTCAGGGACCTGGTCGTGTCTTCAGATGAAACGGATTGTAGGAAAAGAAGCAGAAAGGAAAAGGAAAAAAGTTCCGCTGGACACCACCTTGGGCAATAGTGAAGCTGCAAAAGGTGCAAATAAGCTTCAGACAGTCTTCAACTTACTCTGATTCTTATAATAAACTTCAGATAGTCTTACAAGCACTGCTCAGAACTCTCAACTGAGGCACTCAACATCCAGGACTTGCCATTCGGATCTTGGCGCCTTGTGCTGGTTCCGACCTATTCACACATCGGTCCACTACTGACATCACCTCATAAGCCAACGGGGCACCCCACGCCGACTTTCGGCGCAGCATTGTAGGATGGCCACACCAGTGCGGCAACTTGCTGGACACAACATCGGGGCCATCCAGATCTCGGCACGTTCGACTCACTGTACCGCAACAGTGACCGCAACTCAGCTGGACACGCCGTCTTTCGGCGCAGCATTGTAGGATGGCCACACCAGTGCGGCAATTTGCTGGACACCACCTCGGTGCCATCCGGATCTCGGCGCGTTCGAGTCACTGTACCGCAACAGTGACCGCAACTCAGCTGGACACGCCGTCTTTCGGCGCAGCATTGTAGGATGGCCACACCAGTGCGGCAATTTGCTGGACACCACCTCGGTGCCATCCGGATCTCGGCGCGTTGTGCTGCCTTCGGCCTATTCGCACATAGGTCCGCTACTGACGCCGCCTCACGTGCCAACGGATTTTCTACGCTTTTTGTAGCCCTATGCCGCATAACAGGTCATGTGACTTGTTTATAAAACTTTTCATTGGTTCATTTTACTTTTGGTTTCCTAAAGATGGAAGGCTTGGTCATATGACCTAAAAATAACACTTTTCATTGGTTTAGAACATTTTTTTTTCCCAAACGATGAAAGCCCCACCTTGTTTCTGGATCATTCAGACTGAAGCTGGCGTCAGCATGAGAGCACCACCATCTCGTGGCTCCGTCGTGGTCATTCCGCGAGCAATCATGGCAGCCGCTCCCCACCGGAAGCCTGCGGGAGTCGGGGGCCCCCAAGACTTTTGTAGAATCTTCACGGCTGAGGGGACGCTTTTCGAGAATGGAGCCCAAGCCCTAGCAGGCAAGCGTCCGAGTTCCAAGGTGTCCCAGGGCCATTTCAGTGGACCAGGCCCAAAACCGAGGAGCCGTCCGCCATTTTAAGAGCCATGTGGCAGCCGCCTATCGCTGCACTGCAAGAGTGGAAGCAACTCAACAACATGGTGAGCGAGACGCTGTAGCCGCAAGAGCGAGCGCAACTCAGCTAGATGGCAGCCACCTGGGGAGGCCCGTTCACGCCGCCTCCCCCACCCCCGGGCCGCCGCACGCCAATTTTCGGAGCAGCATTGTAGGATACCAAAACCAATGCGGCAGTTTACTGGACATCACCTGGGTGCCTGTCGTACATGTTGTGTCAGCCATGTGACACTGGACACAGTCCCATCAACATCTCAACGCGTTCTGCTGCCTTGGGACTATTCGCACAACAGACCGCTACTGACGAGGCCTCCCCCCGCACCACCCGGGACGCCCCACGCTGTTTTTCTGTGCTGCATTGTAGGATCCCAAAACCAGTGCGGCACCCAGGCGACATCACCTGGGTGCCGTCCAGAACTCTGCACGTTGTGCTGCCTTGGGACTATTCGCACAAAAGACAGCTTCTAACCATTGTTGCTTTTTGTGTTGAAAAATGTTTAAATGTTTTTAGTTTTTGTTCCGTTCGTTATAGTTAATAGTTAATAAAGTTTTATAATCTTACTTTGTTGGAGTGTTATCTATTTTTTTTAAAACGGGTGAATGGGGCCTTGAATCGGGTTATTGTCATGTGTGGGCTTTGGAAGTGTGCTGCTGCAGGATCGGACATTTCAAACTCAAATGCACGTTCTTTTTCTTACCTTTCCGAAGCATGGAGCGCAATAGCAGGCAGAGAAAGGGTGATGCACGTGTTGAACACTACCTGACCTGGCAAGTTGCTGGCAGTGCCCCCCCCCCCGCCCGCTCCTGAAAGAGGACACACACACACCGCCGCCCCGAGTACTTCACAAATCTTTAAAAGACCATGCGCTTGTTCATGAGGCTTAAATGGTTTATCACCTCTTCTAGAACCCCTGCATCGACCCTCTGACGTTTCCTGGAAAAATTACCATGTAACACAATACCAAGCCCTGTCAGCTGAAACCCCCAAGGAATCGTGGGGCATATTATCAAGGGGGTTTATCTCCGCTTTTTTGGCTTTAAAAGCCAAGAAAGCGGAGATAAAAATATCTCCCTATTACCAAGCTGTCGCTAACACCAGTTAGTGACAGCTAAAAGGAGATAGCGACCATCTTGGGCCCCGCTTTGCATGTCAGTGATACTTATCACTAATGACATGCAAAGTGGCGTGCCAAGATGTTAGCGACTGGAAACAGTCCCTAACATCGCTATCTTCTATTACCAACTTTTGGAGATATTCGCGCTAAGCGCGAATATCTCCAAAATCTAATACCTGCCCTGAGCAGTTCTTAGCCATGTTATCCAATGGGAGGTGGATAACATGGCTAAGAGCATTTGCTCGATAATACATGAATATCGCTGACTTTTCTGCGATAATAGCAAGGTTTATCTGCGATAAAAATCGCCGATGTGCGGCGATAATTTTTGTCTCTAAACAAGCTAGAGACAAAAATTATCGCTAGTTGTTCGTAATATGCCCCCGGGTTTTTGCTTGCAGAAATCGGGAGTCGGGAGACTAGCACTGAAATCAGTAGTCACACGCCTGAATCGGGAGGGTTGGCATGTCTGAATTCTCTACAGCTGGGGCCATAAACTACATCCGCAGGGGTAGGTGATAGCCTAGGTCCGGCCTGGACAATCGGACACAGAGGAAGAGGAGTGTCAGAGGGTGCGGTAGTGAATAGGGTGAAAGAGAGGTGTCGGGCGGGCACAGGGTGTGATTCTCAGAGAAGAGCAGCGCAGATGGGGGGAAGTATATGGCCCATGCATGAGAGAGAGAGCGGGGATGACCAGTGCGTGGGGGAGATGCTTGCGAGGGTGGGGAGCCATGCTGAGGATCGGCGGCGTGCAGAGAGTGGGCCTGGTCAAGGCATCTAAAATGGCTGCCGTGCACGACAAAATTTTGGCATTGGACAAAAAGGCAAGATGGCGCAGACAATGTTTTTCAATAAGGATTCATTTATAACAAAATATTTACTCGCAGTGACAAAATGGTGGTCAACACTTCCTGATTTCCATCGAATCGAACGTTAACAAACGTCACGCAGCAAAAAAAAAAAAAAAAAAAAAAAAAGCTCACGCACAGAGCAGTTTTTAACCATGTTATCCAATGGAAGGTGGATAACACGGCTAAGAGCATTTGCCGGATAATGCATGAATATCGCTGACTTTTCAACGATATTCATGCATTGTGGCCGATGTGCGGCGATAATTTTTGTCTCTAAACAATTAAAACGAAGCACAAAATGGCGAATTCCCGTTTCGCTACCAGTTTGCGGCCCAGTTCGCGGCCCGTGAAGCGCTTCTACCGTGAAAAATCATTTTTTTTTTCTTTTCCCCACGGGACCCTTTAATAACCCCAACAACATTCCTAGGGGGTCAAGAGGGGGATACCTTGCCCCCTTTCATTAAATTCCCCTTTCGTTTTTCACCTCTTCTTCTCTCTCGATCCTACCGAGAGACAAGATGGCGGCCGCTCCGGACTGTTTAGAATGTTGACAGACACCGGAGAGCCAATCAGCTTTCTGCGCGCAAAGTTCCGAAACGCGAAAAGTAAACGGACCAGATCGCTGCCCGGAGCGCTGTTACAGATATATATCTTGATTTAAACGTTAATTTCTCAAAATTCACTGAAGCACATATATTGAGACCTAGCAAAGGCACATCGGGCTAACAGTCCCTACAATTTTGCCAAGTTTCGTGCAAATCCATTCAGCCGTTCGAGCTAAAAATGAGTCCAACCGCCCTATGGAAAAATGAATGGGAAAAACGCGTTTTGGGACCCCCCTTTTTTTTTTTTCTCGGCCCCCCCTTGCCGAACACCCCCCTTGACCATTCAAATTACATCTTTCAAAGAACACATCCATGCACCCTAACTTTCTGTTTTCAGAAATGGAAATCCACCAATCACTGCTAATGAATCATTAGCACTGAAACTCCACAGTTTTTTTTCTTTACAAACTCCTACTGTTTCAACTGCCCTTTCATTACCACACTTCATCTGACTGCAGCACAACCTTCTCTCACCATGTTTAAAGTCTGGATTGTTGGACATAGTTACATCCACTGGGCTCAAAGGTATGCTGAGAACAGAAATTTACCTATCCTCAATTTACAAGATGTGGAAATTAAGTGGTTGGGCCAAAGAGGATTAAAATGTCACCAATTGATACCATTGGTGAAAACCTTTATGCATTTGCCAAAACCTGACCTGTTAATTGTGCACTGTGGAGGTAATGATTTGGGCACTTTGACTGGGGTAGGTCTGGAAATGCTTTTAAAGGACACCTTTGAGCAATTAATGGCACTTTTTCCTCAAACTGCCTTGGTATATTCCAATATATGCCAAAGACAGAAATGGAGGTGGTCCAACCAATTTTGTCCACAAATTGAGAAAGCGAGGAAGCATGTAAACAAATCTGTTTCAGCTTACATGAGAGACCATGGAATGGGCTCCTTGTACAACAATAACTTGTGTTACTACATGCAAGATATCTACAGAAGAGATGGAGTTCACTTCTCAGATGAGGGCAACAGAATTTTCATTCTGAATTTAAGACTGTGCATTGGTACCTACTTATAAGTACCTAAATGTACCATAAACCCAAAAGCTCTTCTCAGAGCTACCCTTCATCTGATCACTCACAATTATTATTTTTTTCTAACTTTTTTCACAAATTTTCCACAAAATACGCTCCCCGGGGCGCTACCCGGTTCGCGAACCGGAAGCTAACCTCGCGGAATTTTTAAAAAAATGTTTTTTTCCGCACATATAAGCCTCCTCAGCCACCCTCAGAAAACCTAGGGGGTCAAGATAAGTCTACCATGACCCCTTCTACCCATTCTAAACATTATTTGCCCTCCATCTTGTATCTTAATGCGACCGAAACACAAAATGGTGGACTCCCGTGACGCTTAAGGTTCGCGAACCGAGCGGCTTCCCGGGAAGCGGTCCAAAAAAAAGGTGGGAAAGTAATTTACAGAAAAACGACTAGAGACACTCTCACCAAATATAGATTAGCTCATACTACATAACAATCCCTTTCATTTTCACAAATTTGATTGAAATTCCATTTAGCCATTTAGCCTGTAGACCTCTCTAAGTACCGTGAGGTAAATTACTTCACAAAACACATCTGAAGTGTTGGAATTGACAACCAATGAAAATGTTACTTTCATTTTCTACTTTTATTACCTGACATTTGATTGGTTATATACCTGAATATATATAAAGGAAGAGAAGGAAACACAGCCATTTTGACTACTACTTCTTGTTGTATATATCATTTGGAATATCACTAATCACTTCAACTTGTTTCTAAAGGTAAGTTGTTATTTTTAAAACTGAAGTATATTGTGCACTATAAGTAAATATGGTAAACTTTTTCAGATAGTTATATACTATCCCTCTGTAGTAGTTATAGATTTAGATAGACTTCTCTGTTATAGTTATGGATGGACTTAGACTTCTCTTGTATAATTATAAATTTACTTACGTTAAATCACATACACTTTTTTATATTCCTACTTCCACTCTGATACTATACACTGCCCAAAGATAAATTCACTGATAAAAAATGCCTATCTAAAATTATTCCCAACAGTGCCCTATCTCTACTAATATATATTTTTTGAATCCAAATTTCAGGCAAAATGGAAGGCGAAAACCAAGTTTCTTTTGAAATGGACCTGCAAGAGAGCAGCCAAGAATTGATTGATACAATTGATCAAATTGACATTGAATTTATGGATGAAACCTTGGATAAAGAACTACTGCAATGTGTCCAAGCAGTAGATGACCTCCTTGAAAATGAGGACATTTTACAACCTCACAGATTGCAAACAATATTCCAAGAAAATAATGACATTTCAGACACTGAAATGTTAGAAAGTTTAATAAATTATGAAAAACAATCAAAATAAAAAAAAATACTTTAAAAATAAAGAAAACAAAAAAAAACAACAAAAACAACAAACAATTAACATACAGTATTAGAAAAGTCTATCATTCTTTTATCCTTATAGTACGCTGCCCAGAACGCTTCCCGGTTCGCGAACTTGGCGCTCACCACGCAAAAAAAAAAAAAAAATTTTTTTGACCCTGCTGGGCCCTTTTAAAGCCTCCACATAAAACCTAGGGGGTCAACGAGGATCTACTATGCCCCCTTATGGTAATTTCCCCCTTTGTTTTGGCCTCCTCTTGTCTCTCGATCCTACCGAGAGACAAGATGGCGGCCGCTCCGGACTGTTTAGAATGTTGACAGACACCGAAGAGCCAATCAGCTTTCTGCGCGCAAAGTTCCGTTACGCGAAAAGTACGCGAACCGGAGCGCAGCCCGGAGCGCTGTCACAGATATATATCTTACTTTGAACGTTAATTTCTCAAAATCCACTGGAGCACATATATTGAGACCTAGCAAAGGCACATCGGGCTAACAGTCCCTACAATTTTGCCAAGTTTCGTGCAAATCCATTCAGCCGTTCGAGCTAAAAGTGAGGCCAACCGCCCTATGGAAATTAACATGGGAAAAACGCGTTTTGGGACCCCCCTTTTATCTCAGCCCCCCCTTGCCGAACACCCCCCAAATTTTTAGGGGCTGCTCAGAAACAAAATGTGCCATTTTCCTGAAAATTTCAGCCAATTCCGTCCACAAACGCCAAAGTTATTAGACATAGAATTTTCAGAAATCCCATAGGGAAAAAATCCTAACTATATATACCTACTGGCGACCGCCAGTAGGTAATATATATATATATATATATATATATATATATATATATATATATATATATATATATATATATATATATATATATATATATATATATATATCCAACCTCCATGTCCCTTCCTGTTGAAAAGAACGAGAGCCCTCTATGCATAGATTCCAAACTAAATTGGTAGTTGGTGTTCTATGCGTCGGTATAACTAATATATTAGTTATATGGAAGCATTCCATGTACTAAAACCGACATTTATAATTCCTGAAATGATTGTCTATTGCCTCAAACATTTAGTTGATAAAAAAGTAATAGTGATAAATATTTGAATGGGTTTATACAATGAAATGCAAAGCTTAAAACGTTTCAAAACGTCCACATGTATTTGTTAAACTACATCTCCCAGGATGCTTCATTGTTAGCTGATGGGTAGTGAATGTATAAATAAGGAACATAGAAAAAAGACAAGTGGCAACACTGTGATCAAGACCTGCGGTCGAAACGCGTAGGTGAATGGGGCTTCTTGAGTCTCGTGAATAAAGCCAAGCATAAAGCAATGGATGTGTGCAGACATTCCTTTCTATTTTGGTGAAAAATATTTTGTGGGGACACGTTCATCCCTGGTGTCTGGCACCGACTGTAATGGTGTGCGCTGTCTATGGAACTAATTGGTGATTAAATATATATATATATATATATATATTGCAAAAAAGAGGGTGCCCTGAGGCGGGAACGAGCCAGCATGCAGGGTGGTATGCACCACGAATTTATTTAAACAGCTTGCACAGTCCAAAGTTACAGATAGCATTCCTTACGCGTTTCAAAGCCTAACAGCTTCTTCATCAGAGGAAAGTCACCAAATGTCTGGAAAATGCTGCCTCCAAGCATTTAAACGCATGCGCCAATTATTTCCCAGGTGGGCTCTGTGAAAGGCATGCTGGTGCTTGTAGTAAGATGACAGGCATGTTTTACCTCCGTGGGTTTCCTTTTCATCCGTGACGATAATATAGTTCATTAAAACACCCATGTGGGCCTCCGGGCTGTGTTTGCTGCTGATAACATCTTTCTGCCCTGCTGCGCCTTCATATCAACAGGAGTGTCCTGTCAAATGGCTCCACTCAACCAGCGGCGGCAAGTTCCCTGCAGCCAGGCTGCCGCGTTTAAATTGCAAAAAAGAGGGTGCCCTGAGGCGGGAACGAGCCAGCATGCAGGGTGGTATGCACCACGAATTTATTTAAACAGCTTGCACAGTCGCATTTACAAAACCTTATTTTACTCACACAAAACCATTGAAATTCCATATATAGTTAGTTGCACTAACTATATATCGCGCACCCGCAATCCACTGCTGATGATGTCACATATTACATCATTCATGACATGGTCAGTGACATCACTGATGACATCACTGATGACATCTCAAATGTCACAGCGAACCGGGAGTGAACCAAAAACATTTTTAAAAAAAAAGAACAGTAAGTATAAGGGAAGGAAACAGACAGTTATGTTACAAGAAAGACAGCTATAGGGAGTAAACAAAAGATACTGTTACCCGCAATCCACTGCTGATCATGTCACATATTACATCATTCTTCACATGGTCAGTGACATCATCAGCAGTGGATTGCGAGTAACAGTATCTTTTGTTTACTTCCTATAGCTGTCTTTCTTGTAACATAACTGTCTGTTTCCTACCCTTATATTTACTGTTCTTGTTTTAAAAAATGTTTTGAGATCATTCAGAAACAGTAACATTAACCCCTTAAGTGCTGCTGACGGCCAATGGTCGTCAGCAGCGCTACCTCCCCAGTGCTGCGCACGACCATTGAACGTCCATTCAGCACTAGTTCTAATGGACAGCGCAGCACTGGGGAGAAATGTTTACACGCAGCTAAGGTGTTAATAGAGACAGAATGAGTAAATATGAATGAAGAAGTATGAGAAGAGAGGGACTGAGAAAAATACTGGAAGGAGTAGAATAATTAAGTAATAGAGAAAGGAATGAGGGAAGTAGCAAACGCAGGAAAGTAAGGATTAAAGAAATGAAGCAGTAGAACTAATAGATGTTAAATGTGATAGATTAAATGATTGATTCAGGATGACGATAAGGTGTGGCCTCTCCAAAAGTTTGTTTAAGGTGAGGCCTACTCAGGGTTGCATATCAAATTTATGCTTGTTGAAGAATACAGAGGAGATAATACATGTGAAGGCCTACCATTGAAGTAAAACATGTCCACTTCACTCTTGAACAACGGCCAGACCTCTTCTGTGTCCATAGACAGACCTAAACTTCATCTGCACAATGTCATTCGTAAACTTAGAAAACACAAGTAATGTTATTGAAAAATGTGGAGTTTCTTTTGCTCATTTCACAATCACATCACCTGTGTTGCCTTTGCTTAGGTATCTCATAGTGCAGATGTAGTCCAGCATATGAAACAGTACGCAGAAGTGCAGCAGTGTATGCATTAATACATGTGAAGGCCTACCAATGAAGTAAGTCATGTCCACTTATTACATCATTCATGACATGGTCAGTGACATCATCAGCAGTGGATTGCGGGTAAAAAGAGTAGAAAACATTTACCTTATAATTCTTGTTAACTTTTTCAATTCTTTTTTCATACTTTCAATCTGTAAAAGAGAGAACAAACATTTCAAAAATATTAAAACATGTATTTAAAAATTAGAAAAGACAAGGGAAAAGGTTCAAGAACAAACAGTTTTTCAACAACTTTGACATTTACAGAAGCCTCTGCTGCTCTACGTCCCCTACACAATCCTAAAGATATATATTTTAAACAAACAGTATCTTGATGCTGAAAAACTGAGGCCTATTTTGGAACATGGTGCATCTTTTGCACTGCTGATGTCTCACAATAGTGATGCAATAGCAGCGCAAAAAAGATGTAAAGCCATCATAAAATTGTGTATAACATTTTAAATGATTGTTTCAGGATGCAAATAAGATGTGTCCTTTCAAGAGGTTTCTTTAAGGTGAGGCCTATTCAGTTTTCAAAAAAAACAGTACCCAGAAGTGCAGCACTGTAAGCATTAACTTTGACACTTACAGAAGCCTCAGTTTCTCCATATCTACCTCACATTTCTAAATGTATATCATAAGTACAAAAAGTAGAACATTAATTATACATGTTAAATGGTTTATTTTTGCTGTTCTCAGAATGTATCAAATTTCACTTAAATCAGTGACTTGAAGGTATTCATCATGTAACAGCGGGGAAAAAAAACACAATCAAAATGATTGTGTTTAAAAAACCCATACAACCTAAGAAATCTGAATTCAAAACTCCTTAAAATTAACTTACTTTCCATAACGTTGAAGGATGTCCTATGTACAGCGTACACTCTGTTGTGCTATAAATATTTTCAGCCCGCCACTTTCTGAAAGAAAACCTCCATCGTTTTGAAAAATATGTTACATACAATAAAAGACTTCTCACATTCTACCACATGTTTCCACTTGGCCAAATCATGTTGCAGCGTTTTTCAACTCTTGTAATTCTTATAATGAAATCCCGTCATTTTCTATTTTCGCAACTTTCAAAAAGAAAACATTTAAGATTACTTTCACAATCCTGGACTACTAATATCTTACCCTTCTTTCTCACTCATGTTCTACTTTTCCTATGACCTGATACTGCTTACTATGAAGCAGACTTACTTGCATCAGGTTTATATAGTTGGATTTTTAAATTGACATTATAATTAAAAGTTTTGGACAAATAATCTAGACAGCATTGCAGACTTACATTCCCTCTACTTCATGAACCTTTTGCAATTCCTCAGAGGAAATCCTGAGATTCTTTCCTTAAAATTTTGGTTTTAAAAACACCAGGTAAGAATTTTTAAGGTCAAACTGCAAATTTTTTTTTAAAGTTACAACAGAATCGTTGCAGAATGACCAGCCGTTTCTAGACTTTAAATAAGCTGTGTAATGTCCTGATGTTGTTGAAGGACCATCGTGATAGATAATTGCTACAGTTACAAAAGTCCTTCCTGATATTGACAGCTGAGAAGCAACAACATTTTTTATTAAAGTTGACAATTTTGATCCATCAGGCCTACATCGTTGGATCATTAAAATGACATACTGGCCATATCTTCGTATAAATAATGTTGACATCATTTCAGATTTACATTGGCTACACTCCATGTTGTGATCAGCTGCATTTACTAGCTTATTAAAGGAGACTGATTTACTGTCTGGCAAAGTTAAATATATAAATCTTTCTGAGTCTACACTAGTAGTACTTGATACCATACAGTTCTCGCAGTCATGCTGCCATTGATAATGAAGCCCAAACAGGTGATCTACATCTACACCCTCATCTTGCAATACATCAAGCATATACATTAAAAACTCCTGACAATCCTGCTGATTATTTTCAGAGAAGTCTGTTTGACCTGAACATTCATCTAACAGATAACGAACTTCAGACACACTTTCTACTTTTGTTCGATCAGTGCTACATTTCTCTAACACAGAATTCAACAAACAGCATAAACTTTGTTCCGAATTGAACACAATCTGTTCTTTTAAAGTCTCTAGTGAAAAGATAACATTAACCACTACATTTGCATAGCAGTTGACACCAGAACTGTTTTCAAATTGAAAACCGACAACATCTTCAACAGAATCCATTTTCTTTCTGCTTACAATTTTTGGTTCATCGACTTTTGGGCTTTTTGCTACAACCTCCCTACTATTACTGATATTTCTTCGTTTCCGGCCTACCACACGTTTCTCAAACAAAGGATATTGAGGCAAATGTGGCGCATACTCTCTTCTTAACCTATTGTATTCCTTAACACAATCTAGATCCGCACAAATGTTTGTGACATCACAGTCAATCAAGTACAATCCCGATAAAGTTCTAACTCGTGACAATGCCACATATGCCATACCCTACTTGAACACAGAACTGCCAATATTCACCAATGCACTATCTACACTTAAACCTTGCGATTTATGGATTGTCACCGCATATGCCAAGCAAACAGGAAACTGTTTACGGCGAACATATAAGTCTTTAACAAGCAAAAACCTTGCAGAACAACGACCAATTAGCTGTACTTCCTCAATGCCATCAAATTTAATTTTTTAAAATTCAATTCCATCTCTATTTCTGTATTTCTCAAAATCAACAACATTACCCATTGATCCATTTACCAGACCTCTTTCAACATGTAAATTCCTTCTCAAAATGATTCGGCAATTTAAACACACATTCAAAGTCTTTTCAAAACCCGCTGTTTTAGATATAGTCTTCTCTAATTAATCCAATTTTGATTTCAAATTCTCAGACAAAATAATTGTTGATCCCATATGCTCTATTCTGTCAATAGCTTCAAGTTTCACAATCTCTTGCTTTTCTAAATTCAACATTTTGTTGTTGAAGATGGCACATTCTGCAAGAGTTGGCATCAAACATATTCCGGATTTCTTCTCAGTAATTTTCTGAAAAATATTCTCAGGCACAATGTCTTGTTCTGGATATAAATTTGACAGTAATCGTGCATTTAAAGCTTCTTTCCCATGCTCGGTCACTTTTCCAATTCTAATATCTTGTAGAATATTCTTGTAATCTTCATCCTTTGCCTGACGCATATTTTCATGCAGTTCAGCATAATTGAAATTTAACCATATATTGACGTTGCCAATGCTCCCTAGGCACTTCCTGGTATCTTCATGCGTGAGTATTTTAAAAACAGGTTGTCCTTTTACTGGTGTCAGCTGCAGAAGATCTCCGAAAACAATGATGTGTTTGCCACCAAATAACACATCATACTCAGTTTTAAGAACTTCTTGCATTCTCAAATGCACAAAGGCAAGCATGACATTGGAAACCATGCTTACTTCGTCAATGATAAGAAGTTTCATTTTCCTCAAGACTCTTGAAACTTCACAACAAGCATCCCCAGATAACTTGTGGTATTGTAATTTGTTGTCATGCTCCACTGGCAGCATCAGTAGACGATGCAAAGTAATACCTTTAATGTTATGTGCTGCCAGTCCAGTAGGAGCGGTAACAACACAAGACAACGATGACTCAGTCCTTTCCTGCAAATAACAAGAAATTGCTTTAATAAGGAAACTTTTTCCAGTTCCCGCTTCTCCACTCACGTACAGTCGGACAGGCTTCAACGATGTACATGAGCACTCTTTCTTCTCATGACTTAATCCATGATCAATTTGCTTGGTAACTTCATCATATATTTTCCTCTGCTCAATGTTGAGTTGTTTTTCCAAGTCTTCTAAGTTAACCGCATCCTCCTGAGCATGTGCCATGGCTCTTTCCACTTCATTCATAGCAGTGGCAGCTTCATTTTCGATAATAGGTCCTCCTAGTGGATCCTGACTCAATGAAACAGAACTCTGACTGTCCTGAGAACTGTCTCTGGCAATCTCGGCTGCAATCGTTGCTTCCTGCTCAATTTCCAAAGTCAACATTTCTTGATATTTGGGAAAAGCAGGACATTCTATGGTCTCCTTAGCAGCAGTGAAAGAGTCTTCGTAACAGAGGAAATCTCCAAGCAGTTCCTCTTCTGCACGCCAAGGCTTGAAAAGTTGCAAAAGTGCTAAATAGAAAAACTCTTTTTTTTTTTGGAGATTCGCCACTCAATTTTCGATGGTTTACTAATTGGCATTTTCTTTGCTTGACCAGACATCCCTCACTTCCAATTACAGCATACACTCCTTTCTCAATATCTTCTTTGATGTTCCTCTTGAATATATAATTTGGTAGAACCTCATATAGACAAACATTCTCAAGGTGACTGCTTCGATTTGGATAGTATGTATCCAACATGTTGGTCTTCAAAATGTCGGTACTGTTTGGTTCCCTTTCTGCCAAATACTCAATTTCCCGGACAGGTTTTAGAACTCGATTTCGCGTTGCAGCAAGACCAAGACTCGCCCAAACGATACTCCTGGATTTGGCATAGAGACTTGCTGAAGACAACCGGTCAGAACATTCGTAAGCTCCGATTTCTCGATGCGACAACATCTTCAGACTGAAACTGTACAACTTCTTGCTGAGGCTCTTTTCATGGGAAATGTCCTCCCACATATCCTTCAATTCTGTCTTTTCTTTTTTGGTGATGTAAGATGTCACATACCGAGCCACAGTCATACAGTTGTCAGCCACAAACTGTATATCCATGTTAGCATTCCACATGGACAAAATCACTGGGTTGTAGTCGTTGATGTACTTGGACTCTTCGTTCCTTTTCAAATTGTATGTATTTTTGGGTGATTTCCTCGTCACATAATGTCGCAGCGAAGACATCAAACTGTTCACTCTTCCTTTAGAAATCACCGGTCATGGAAAGTTGAAACGACATTTGGTATAGAACTTGTCCTTGTTTCTGAATTTACGACAACAGTACTTTCCACAACGATGGCTTTGGAAACGTAGAACTTGTTCTCTTAGGCTTTTCTTCTCCGTTGCGTTTGGAACAGCACACGTAGAATACTGTTCTATGAAATTCATCACTAAGTCATCCGGATCTGTTCCAAATTTAGGTGCATCCTTGATCCACAGCAACATATGTATATGAGGAGCACCTCTTGCTTGGTACTCCTTTCTCCAGAAGAAATCCAACACCTCTCCAAGAGGTGGATTCTTCTTATTTGTGATGAAAGACATCATAGCTTCAAATCTATGATTGAAGTACCTGCATACATTCACTGGATCCAAAGAACACAGTTCTCCACGTGTCTTGAATTCAATGTTTTCAATATTTCCATTTGCCTCTCGTAGAAATTCAAGTAAGTCTTCCCAGCCATACTCGGCACAGCTCAGAGTGAGGAACCATGTTGGAGTTCCTAAGTTCCTCAGCATACATTTTAAATCACCATGACGACGGTACCAGTACTCATTAGTACCACGCTGACACGCCATGAGATTAATTAGGTGAGAATCCAAAATACTGTCTTGGACATTGACTTTATGCATAAAGTCACTTGCCGAGATGTTTCGCATCTGTATACCACTTTTTAAGATGTGGTTCACTGCATATGACAGTCCAGACAGATCGCTTTCAAACAGGAGATGAAACAAATAGGGAATGCATTGACGAAACCTAGGATCTTCTGCATACAATCGTAAAGTCCGGTATTCAGACGCAGGAATTTGATGAGGTCGCTCATCATATCTTCCTCCTTGACCTGTTGGAAATAGCTGTGGGAAACACCGAGCTTCCAAACTTTCCTCCCAAACACTAATGGGACTCCCTTTGGCTTGTTTCATTTGAAACAACTCAATTGCATTCCCCATGACTTCCTTGGAATGCAAAGGATGAACACTATAATGTTCATATATTTCTTCACTTTTAGAGGCCTCTACTTTCTCAATTTGGCCAGCACACAAATCGCTATCCTCTTCATCACTTACTTCCTCTTCTGCGACATATACATTCATCTAGTACTTATTATTTTTCTTCAAATACAATGTTGCCTTTTTGACTTTCCTAACATCCACTAAATCTTGCCATATTTTCTTATTCTTTGTCGGAACCCCATTAACCAAGATAACCAGAGGTTCCTCTTCCACTTTTTCTACTCCAATTGTGTTAATGTTTTTGTTCAAATCTAGAGGCAAATAAACAACTCTTCCCTTTAATCCTCTCTGTAAATCTGATGGAGGCAACTTCCCTGTCTTTGGCTCCATTCTTACAATAGCCTGAAAGGGATGAATACTTTGAATCAAAATAGATTCATAAGTATTTAAATCCTTCAATTCAGAAGGAACCTCAACCAATTCCAGATTATTATGAACCGCCCTAGCAGGCATCTGGTTTTGGTTTAATTTGTTACAACAATAAGTACACACACGTTGATCCGATCCCAAATCAAAATAATTTTCTACCATCAAGTATGTGGCAAAATCCTTCCATTCACTATTATTTTCCCTTTCACTTTTTGCATATAAATCCACTAACTTAGTCTGATTCTTATAATAAGTGCGTCGACAACACACACAAGTGAAATTAGGCCTCTCACTTGATTTCATCTGAAACGTGGCAATTTCCTTCTGAAATGTATCTGTACTAGAAACCTGTACATTATCTTCAACATTACCCTCTACTTCTGGGTCAATTTGAACATTCTCATCTTTACTTCCAAAGTAACAAAACTCAATTTCTTCACAAATATTCTTGACATCTATTTCAGAACCATGCAAAAGAGCAGCACATAATTGTTTAAGCATAATTGCTGGACTCTTAGCATGATACAACATTCTCACTAATTTTCTCACTTTATTATGATGCACTGCTAGCATCCTGAAATGATGAAAAACACTCTGGCATACTCTCCTGGAAAGACAAGCCAGTGAATGACCACGCAAACCTGTCATTTGTCTCACTCTGCAAGGATCTAATTCTTGCAACAACTTCATTTTCTGCTTCAAACTTTTCTTATTAAATGTCCGTACAAAATCACAAAGCAAATTGATGGAATCCTGTCGCACACTGCAAATAGAACTACACTTCCAAATGTACACAGGACCCTTAGGACGTCTTCCTAAAACCTCATTACCTAACACCTCGTCTGTCTCTGTTGTCACAAGTTTTTCTTTTTCAACTGGACAACCATCCTTCACTTTATAAGCTCGACCACTGGTGTCAACTGCAAACACCAAATCATTATCCTGAAAATAACTCTCCTCATTAAAAAATGCCTCACAACTTGAACTATGCATCCATTCTCCGGAAAAAACTTCACAAAAGTTACTACGATTTACTACTCTCTTCCATCTACTATTTGATTTGAAATCAGAAATTACCTTGTTTAGTTTCCTAATTCTATTGATTACCAAAATAAACAACTTTCGCTTAATTTCAAAAGCATGATCAATAATTTTCTCTACATTTTTCTTCTTCTTATAAAATGCCACTTTCTGTTGGCCTTTCTTAATATTTTTTAATAAATTAACTGTTATCCTGTTGCGGAACATTCGTTTTCGAATGTCCCTAAACTGTTGTTTCCTTCTACTATAATGCACAGAGTTATCTCTTGCTCTACCAGTAACATTTTTGATTGGTCTTTCCTTTCCATTTAAATTGCTTTTCTTTTTCTGGACTGAAACATTTTTTGGAGAAATACTTTTTTTACTACAAATATTTCTTATGAATGATTTCGTGCTCTTACCCGGAGCTTTCTTGGTGATTTCACGAGTATTTTGGGGAGAGGACTGCTGCAATAATAGATGATCTTGCTGTCTTTGACGTTTTCTAGCCTTTCTAATTCGATTCTTAGTTGGCATTTTTCAAATTTTGTAATGATCTGCAGTTGAATCTGTGGAAAAATATAATAAAAAATTTTATTAACCACTATTACCAAACAGTAAATGAATAACAGTCATCAAAAACTTAACACCCTACTTATTATTTAACATAGCAAATCTTTTGCACCACCACTGCGTCACAAAAATGACACACAGTGGTACAAAACAGGCATACACCTATCATAAATCTCTCCCTAACATTTTAAATGATTGATTCAGGATGACGATAAGGTGTGGCCTATCTAGAGGTTTGTTTGGGACCAGATCTTTGGATTGAGGTGAATGTGTGTCATTGATCCACATTCGGTCCATCACCTGTTTTGTTTGTTTGAGGTGAGGCCAACACATGGTTGCAGATGAGATTTTCACTTGTTGAAGAAAACAAAGGAGATAATACATGTGAAGGCCTACCAATGAAGTAAGTCATGTCCACTTCACTCTTGAACAAAGGGCAGACCTCTTTTGAATCTGTGGTCACACCTAGACTTCATCTGCACAATGTCATTCATAAACTTAGGAAACACTAGTGATGTAATTGAAAAATGTGAAGTTTCTTTTCCTCATTTCAGAATTACATCACCTGTGTTTCCTCATTGACTTAAAATGTCCTTAATGCACATGAAAGCGTTTTTTTGATTGCCCTTGCACCATTTTTGGGTCAATTTGAACATGGCTATGTTACTCCCATAATCAAAATCTAAATTTGCCAAGCACAGGTGGGAGCGTATTTACAAGAAACTTGCCCCATGAGGAACGCTTTCCATTTAAAAAGGGAAAAATAACATCATAGACACTCAAATGCCTTATAAATATGGCCCAAACAACCTATGAAGCTCTAGCAGTACATATCCAGAAATGTAATTGATTTCAAAAATCGTTTTTAAACACAACATATAAATCATTTGTATACCTACATTCAGTTGGAAATGACTGTAAATGTCCTTGAGACACATGAAAGCGTTTTTTTGAATGCCCTTGCACCATTTTTGGGACATTTTTAACATGACTATGTAACTCCCATAATCAAAATCTAAATTTGCCAAGCACAGGTGGGAGCGTATTTACAAGAAACTTGCCCCATGAAGAACGCTTTCCATTTAAAAAGGGAAAAATAACATCATAGACACTCAAATGCTTTATAAATATGACCCAAACAACCTATGAAGCTCTAGCAGTACATATCCAGAAATGTAATTGATTTCAAAAAATCGTTTTTAAACACAGCATATAAATCAATTGTATACCTACATTCAAGAGGAAATGACTGAAAATGTCCTTGAGACACATGAAAGCGTTTTTTTGAATGCCCTTGCACCATCATTTTTGGGACATTATTAACATGGCTATGTAACTCCCATAATCAAAATCTAAATTTGCCAAGCACAGGTGGGAGCGTATTTACAAGAAACTTGCCCCATGAAGAACGCTTTCCATTTAAAAAGAGAAAAATAACATCATAGACACTCAAATGCCTTATAAATATGACCCAAACAACCTATGAAGCTCTAGCAGTACATATCCAGAAATGTAATTGTTTTCAAAAATCGTTTTTAAACACAACATATCTGTTTCAGCTTACATGAGAGACCATGGAATGGGCTCCATGTACAACAATAACTTGTGTTACTGCATGCCAGAATGCTACACCGAACATGCAATTACAATTTCTCAAAGAAACAAAATCTATTTGTATATCACTTGAGACAAAGCCACATTTTAAAAACACAGCTTTCTTCATCATTTTCTCCTTAAATCATACTATTCTCTATCTAAATTAAATAAATCTTTCCTCACCTTAGCAAATACTTTTTGAGTTTCAAAACAGTCTCAAAAATACACCAAATTGTCTTCAGCAGAACAAAGAGGATGCACTCCAGAGGCTGCAGCTATAGAAAGCACATAAATGCTGATATTCATTACACATATCTCTCATATAGCCAATCATAACTCTTCCCTCACTTTTTTCAAATCAAAACCCTTCCCCCCTCTGCCCTCTCTGCCTTTTTTGCTTAGCAACCACCTCCTGAAAGACCTCTCATGTTTGCAAGTTCACACAACAATGTTTCAATTGAACTCTGAACTCTCAGTGCACCTGCGTATCCAGTGCAATCTTTCATTAAATGTTTCTTCCTTGACCATTCAAATTACATCTTTCAAAGAACACATCCATGCACCCTAACTTTCTGTTTTCAGAAATGGAAATGCACCAATCACTGCTAATGAATCATTAGCACTGGAAATCCACAGTTTTTTTTCTTTACAAACTCCTACTGTTTCAACTGCCCTTTCATTACCACACTTCATCTGACTGCAGCCCAACCTTCTCTCACCATGTTTAATGTCTGGATTGTTGGACATAGTTACATCTACTGGGCTCAAAGGTATGCTGAGGACAGAAATTTACCTAACCTCAATTTACAAGATGTGGAAGTGGTTGGGCCAAAGAGGATTAAAATGTCACCAATTGATACCATTGGTGAAAACCTTTATGCATTTGCCAAAACCTGACCTGTTAATTGTGCACTGTGGAGGTAATGATTTGGCACTTTGACTGGGGTAGGTCTGGAAATGCTTTTAAAGGACACCTTTGAGCAATTAATGGCACTTTTTCCTCAAACTGCCTTGGTATATTCCAATATATGCCAAAGACAGAAATGGAGGTGGTCCAACCAATTTTGTCCACAAATTGAGAAAGCGAGGAAGCATGTAAACAAATCTGTTTCAGCTTACATGAGAGACCATGGAATGGGCTCCTTGTACAACAATAACTTGCATTACTACATGCAAGATATCTACAGAGGAGATGGAGTTCACTTCTCAGATGAGGGCAACAGAATTTTCATTTAGAATCTAAGACTGTGCATTGGTACCTACTTATAAGTACCAAAATGTACCATAAACCCAAAAGCTCTTCTCAGAGCTACCCTACATCTGATCACTCACAATTATTATTTTTCTCTAACTTTTTTCTCTAATTTTCAACAAACTACGCTCAAAGAGCGCTACCCCGTACGCGAACTGGAAGCTAACCGCGCAAAATTTAAAAAAAAAATGTTTTTTCCCCGCACATATGGTCCTCCTCAGCCACCCTCAGAAAACCTAGGGGGTCAAGATACTTGTACCGTGCCCCCTTCTACCCATTCTGAACATTATTTGCCCTCCATCTTGTATCTTAATTCGACCGAAACACAAAATGGTGGACTCCCGTTACGCTCCTGGTTCGCGGACCGGGACGCATACCGGGAAGCGGTCCAATAAAAAAGGTGGGAAAGTAATTCACAGAAAAACGACTGGAGACACTCTCACCAAATATACATTAGCTCATACTACATAACAATCCCTTTCATTTTCACAAATTTGATTGAAATTCCATTTAGCCATTAAGCCTGTAGACCTCTCTAAATACCGTGAGGTAAATTACTTCACAAAACACATCTGAAGTGTTGGAATTGACAACCAATGAAAATGTTACTTTCATTTTCTACTTTTATTACCTGACATTTGATTGGTTATATACCTGAATATATATAAAGGAAGAGAAGAAAACACAGCCATTTTGACTGCTACTTCTTGTTGTACATTACATTTGAATAGCTACTAAACACTTCAACTTGTTTGTGAAGGTAAGTTGTTATTTTTAAAACTGAAGTATATTGTGCACTATAACTTAATATGGTAGACTTTTTCTGATAGAAATATACTATCCCTCTGTAGTAGTTATGGATTTAGATAGACTTCTCTGTTATAGTTATGGATGGAGTTAGGCTTCTCTTGGTTAAATCACATACACTTTTTTATAGTCCTATTTCCACTCTGATACTATACACTGCCAAAAGATAAATTCACTGATAAAAACTGCCTATCTAAAATTAATCCCAACAGTGCCCTATCTCTACTAATATATATTTTTTTAATCCAAATTTCAGGCAAAATGGAAGGCGAGCAGCAAGTTCAATTTAAAATTGTACTGCAAGAGAGCAGCCAAGGAAACATTGATGAAAATCAAAATGAATTTATGGATCAAAGTAGGGACCAGGAACTACTACAATGTGTGGAAGCAGTGGATAACCTGCTTAAAAATGAGGACATTTTACACCCTCATAGACTAGAAAATATATTCAATGACAATTTTGAATTTCTGACAATGAAATGTTAGAAAGTTTAATGAATTATGAAACACAATCAAAATAAAAAAAAATGCTTTAAAAATAAAGAAAACAAAAAAAATCAACAAAAACAACAAACAATTAACATACAGTATTTGAAAAGTCTATCATTCTTTTATCCTTATAGTACGCTGCCCAGAACGCTTTCCGGTTCGCGGACTAGGCGCTCACTACGCAAAAAAAAATAATTTTTTTTTTTGCCCTGCTGGGCCCTTTTAAAACCTCCACATAAAACCTAGGGGGTCAAGGAGGATCTACTATGCCCCCTTATGGTAATTTCCCCCTTTGTTTTGGCCTCCTCTTGTCTCTCGATCCTACCGAGAGACAAGATGGCGGCCGCTCCGGACTGTTTAGAATGTTGACAGACACCGAAGAGCCAATCAGCTTCGCATCGCAAAGTTCCGTTACGCGAAAAGTACGCGAACCGGAGCGCTACCCGGAGCGCTGTTACAGATATATATCTTATTTTGAACGTTAATTTCTCAAAATCCACTGGAGCACATATATTGAGACCTAGCAAAGGCACATCGGGCTAACAGTCCCTACAATTTTGCCAAGTTTCGTGCAAATCCATTCAGCCGTTCGGGCTAAAAGTGAGGCCAACCGCCCTATGGAAATTAACATGGGAAAAACGCGTTTTGGGACCCCCCTTTTTTCTCGGCCCCCCCTTGCCGAACCCCCCCCCCCAAATTTTCAGGGGCTGCTCAGAAACAAAATGTGCCATTTTCCTGAAAATTTCAGCCAATTCCGTCCACAAACGCCAAAGTTATTAGACATAGAATTTTCAGAAATCCCATAGGGAAAAAATCCTAACTATATATACCTACTGGCGACCGCCAGTAGGTAATATATATATTCAGTTCCAGGCGGAATGAAACATGTCAAGGACTGAGCCGCAAGCCGCTTGTTTCATCTTAATAAAGGCAATTTTAACGAAGCTTCCTGGTGTGGCCAAAGGTTTTTTTCCCCGCGGAAACTAACACTGTGAAGAATAAATATCGGCTTGGTTCAGCCGAAGGCTCAACACCACCACAAGAGCGCCGGCAATCTCCCGCATTGAACCAGCACGTGTGAAGTCGGCAAAACCGAAGAAGGGAGATTGGTGCCGCCGAGGACCTCACCTCGGTATTGGTCTGGCGTCAGTTTCCAAGGCAAACTGACCCGGGGAAGCTCCGTGTCTAATTGATGCAACTCAAGTACTGCACAACAACTGCGCAGCGCTCTACCCACTGGAGGGTTACAAATAATTGAAACGGACTCCTTGACTCACGAGCACGACGGGGGTATGGAAAATATACCTAATTGGAATAACAACACCGAGGGAGACCCCCAAAAACAATAGAAATAACTGAAAACTCGGACTGTGAATGAAGGGGTCACGGAGTAAGACACGACCACAAGTCCCAAAATGCATCTCAAACAGGAAGTGATTCCACAAATAAATGCCATTGGAGGCAAATGAACTGCATAAAAAACATCGGACTGGGGAGTGACACAGAGCGAGGCTTACCTTTTGAAAAAGTTCCAGGCGGAATGAAACATGTCAAGGACTGAGCCGCAAGCCGCTTGTTTCATCTTAATAAAGGCAATTTTAACGAAGCTTCCTGGTGTGGCCAAAGGTTTTTTTCCCCGCGGAAACTAACACTGTGAAGAATATATATATATATATATATATATATATATATATATATATATATATATATATATATATTATTTTTTTTTTTTTTATGTCATGAAAGTTCCTGAGTGCGGCGTCTTCTTGTTGCAAAATTGATTCCTAGCTCTTTGCTAAGCTCTACGCCCGCACCTGCTGCTGTGCTGCTCTGGATTACAGCCACATTGTTGAGAAACCCGATTGAGAAACCAGAAGCACCCACGGAGGAAAAACGCTGTAAAAAACAGACACTGTGACCAAGCAAGTGTGCACCAGTAATCCTGCAGGGTCGAGCCCTGGAGGTCGGTGTGGAGAACGGCGCCCAAACAGGAGTCTCCCCGCAGGTGAGTGTAAAACAATCTTGCTAGTAACTGTCAGCACATCTCGACTCGAAGCAATTTGTGGAAGGGACCACCTAAACAAAACTCGTTCGAAAACTGTTTCACGCGATTCTTTGTTTTTCGGTATTGGTCTTCTGAAAGTAGGAACTCTCACGAACGATATATAAAGTTGCCCTTTTGTTTGCAAACATTGCAAATATCTTGAAAAGAACACGGTACCCTTGAAATATTTACTGAAGCGCTTGTTAAACACACTGCCACTCTTAACTTAATCTAAACGATCAACAGTGTCTGGCATTACACGTTTAAAAAGGGAAGCAAGGCAAAACAAACGTGCAGAGAAAATCGCTGCAATGCTCACATCAAAAAGCAGCGCAGAATCATCAATCAATACAGATCCAACAGTGAAACAACTTTTCATTGCCATCGAGAAGGAATATAAAAAAGAAATAAGCAAAAGCTGCGAAGCCTTAACCCTCCAGAAGTATCTCGAGGTAGAAAGAATTCCTCTGGGTCTAAGGATTTTTACAATGCCCACGCACCCAGACACCAGAACTGATATGTTAGAGGACTGGGGACTGAACAACACTATGTGCAGTCAAAACATGATGCACATATTAATTAAATATGCTGAGATGGATCTGGTAGAAATATATTCCCTAATAAAAGATCTAGAGGAAAAAATATCCCTAAAAGATAAAGCTGAAACTGATAAATTGCGGAAAGAAATGGATGATTGGTTGGAGAAATATGAAGATGACATTCAGCAACGCAAACATTGCAAATTTACTCGTGATGAAGCTGGCTACAAGAATGGACAAATTCTTACTTTTGCGAAAAGATTCCAAATATTAAAGACAAATTACATTTAAAAAATGCCTAAACCAACAAGTGTACCAGGAAGTGAATCAGATGTAAGTGGCAGTGAAAGTGACCTTACAACTGGCTAGAATGCACCAACTACAACTCTTCCTCTCTTGTCTTTTTTAGAGGAAATGCGTCTAGTGAATCTAGACCAGAGCATGTCATACAACCAAGGTCAATACAAAGGCAGAGGCAGGGGCAGAGGCAAAGGATCTGGCAGAAGCGATATAAAGTCTTCAGAAGCAAAAGAAAAACCAGAAGATAAAGAAACAAAAAGATTCTATCCATTGAGGAATCGAACAAAGAAGACCTAGAAACTGAGAATTTAAGTATTAACATTGAAGAAACTGAAGTCTTCATTCTCAGGGAATAATTACTAATAGAAAGATGAACTTGGCACAGAAGCTGAAATATGGAAAGACATCTTTATTAAACTTATGAGTGAGGCCACGTCACACAGAAGCCATAGCAACTGAATGAGGCGGTCTGAAGAGTACAGAAAACAGAGGCCTTTTATATGCTTAGGGTTACAAACTTCAGCATAAAAGTAAGGGGCAGTCCTAGCTTTTGCAAGCATGCAAAATAACTTAACATGGGCATACAAGATCTGCCAAATATTAGCGAATAGGAAAACATTCAAAACAAAGCATCATGAAACCAGAACATCCCCCTTGTCATGCTTTTGCCCAACCCGATAAGTCAATTTATGACAGCACCTATAGGTCAATCAGTAATGGCAGAACATGTTTGCGTGCTTCAAAGGAAAAGGTTGTGGAATAGGAAAACACAGGGAGAGAATAGCGACGGCCAAAAGATAAGATACAGCACGAGAAGAATGCTAAAGGCTAACAGATAGTTGATACAGGGATTATGTGGTCCAGACAAGAATTGGTTAGGCCAGCTTGTGTCTGAAATGAGTTTCAAAGCAAGGACAGAGGGGGTTTTCAACATGTTGCTGTCCAAAAGGGCAAAGACACTTTGTGAATCATGCAGCCTGTGTGAGGGCAACACAGAATGGAGTTTGAATGTAAAATGGAGTCAAAATTAAGGAACCTCAGACCCTCCTTTTGCCATTACACAGGCAAATCCTAATTCCTTGCTTAGGCGAGCATTCTACTCATTTCATAAAAACAGATATATGTAAGCTATCAGCAGAAATACAAAAAGAACAAAACATTCAACATTTAGATAGCAGAAGAAAGTAATGACCACTATTACAAACAGGATTACCATTTTTTTTAACCCTAGGCTAAAGCAAATTCTAAAATTATCTAGTAACATTTTCATAGCTCCTATGGCTTTCAGTAACTATTATATACTCAAGTGAAACAGTGGCGATCCTTAGCAATGCTCTTAGATGAAAAGGGATACTCTTTCACAGAGAATATACTTTATTCTGCTTTTACTAAACAGAATACTACTTTAAAACAATGCCAACAAAATAACAAGAATCAGTCTCCTAACACCCATTTTATGCAATCGCACGGAAACCACTTGTGAAACCACAACCATGCCCAGAGTACATTCCAAGCCTCTCTGGCAGACTTCTATTGTCCATGAAATGTGTTCCTGTTGTTTTCTTCCGCATTTGGGCCTCTTGATTCAGGCCTTCCATGAGAATAGTACTGATCAGTATCCGTTGGAGTGCCCTCCTGGCAAACACTCACAGCTCATTCGACAGTCTCAATGTCTCAATGCAGTGCACCAATATCTCTCCTCTGCGGCAGGCACTACAGATAGTGTGCTCTCCATTGATCAAGGGCACAGATCATTTTATGCAGATCCGGGTCTACATTCTCAGGCTCCAACACTCATTACTGAATGCTCAGGCTGCTCTTTCATGGGCACCATAATGTAGTGCTTTTTGTAATGTTGGATCCTCCGGTTCACTGCACTTCCATTAGAGCAAAGGAAAAGGGGGTGTGTTGCCAAAACTCAGTCCAAGGGGCTCAAGGGACTGCACACTGTCAGAGGTTTCCAGCATATGACAGGTGGAAAACTGAAGCCTCAAAACAACAGGAATCCTTCTCTTTCGCTCTTTGCACTGAAATTCTTGTTCTGTGATGTCCAGTGCCATCTGATGGAGCAAGTGCGATGCTTTAAACAGTTCATTGTATAACAAGGGGACTGCAAGCAGGTGGCCTGCAATCTTCAAAGGAGTGGCCATATGCCATGGGACATTTCTGGTCTAGAATATACTGTCATTCTTAAAGGCAATACAAAGACATAGGCAGAAGGAAAAACAGTGCCTCTGGCCTTTTCAATTGGGTTTCCGTGTGAGAGCATATCCTCTACCATCTAAGGGTAGATAACTACATGAGAATTCTATCTAAATGGATGTCTTCACACATAATGGTATTGTCTAATGGGGTAAACACATTTTTTCTCTCAATAATTACATATAGGTGTTCCTAAATTCTATATCTAAAACATTTCAAAGGAGAAATCGCATAATACAGATTATCAGGGACATGTAGGGCCCGATTCACAGAATGAACTGAAGACTCAGTCCTAAACTTATTACTTTTGGCATTCACTGAATACACTTACTACTATTGGTATTCACAGAATAGTAGTAAATTTAGGATTAAGTCTTAAGTTCATTCTGTGAATCGGGCCCGTAGATACCTCCCTTTTAATAACTGTGCATCAGGTGCACTATGCAATACACAGACTAATTATCAAAATGTGGAAACTTGTCTTATAATAGCATTGAGTCAAGTCAAAGAATCTTTATTCGGTGATTAAAAAACACCATAAAAGCACACGCATATATACATAGTAAAAAGTCATTAAACATTTCAAGGTTCTTTGTACAGAGAATTAACAAAACATAAATACAACAAAATAGCTGTGTATAACGCTTAAAAGGTTAGTATTAAAAACATTTCAATCTTCTCCTCTAGTAAGCCTTAAACGAAGTGCTACCTTAATAAAATTCATAATGCTACACAGTATTAAGGGTTCCGCAGCTTTCTGTAAAAATACTAGCGCCTCCCTAGCATGGACCAAATTAGCTTTTTTCAAAAGGGTTACAAGGTATCTGCGTCTGGGCATTGAGTAAAAGGGGCAGAGTAAAACAAAGTGAAGGGAGTCCTGCGGAGACCTGTTGTCGCAGCCGCAGGGCCCCTTCTGTTCCGTTGATGTAGCAAATCCCGCTGGTGATGCCAACATAAATGGGAGTAGGTTCAATCTGAAGCGACACATCAAGAACCTATCCTGTGCATTATACATGAGGTACAAGTATGGCTCCATACCCTCCACGCTCTTCACTAGGTGATGGGCCCTCACTGTCTTTTTGCACCCTTCAGCCTCATCTCTGCGTAGGTTTTTCCGCTCTAGAAAAATTCTCCCTACTTGCAGTTTGTCCTGGGCTACAATAGTTTCAGGATGAGTAAAGAGGTTCCCAAAGCCTAGCTCCTCTAGGGTGTTCTTCACATAAAGGAGCCAGGGGATGCGCATACACTTGTCCCTCTCTAGGCAATCTGATAAGATTTGTCTACTGAGTGTCGCATCAGGATTGACCCAGATTTTTATCCAAGCAATGATGGGCCTCAGTTTTATCAGATCTTCTATATACGGTCTCCCTAGCTCCCTGTGGGCAATCAAACCAGCAGTACTTTGGGGTGCCCTCAGGAGTGATTTCAAGTATTTATTTTCTTCTCGTTGGATACTAGTGGTATTGACAAAGCCCCATACTTCTGCCCCATAGATTACCTTGGAGCATGATACAGAGCTGTACAAGTTTATCACCTGTTCCGGGGACCATCTTCCTAGCCTCCTGCCATAGCTAGCGATTGCCCCGTTAGACGCAATCATTTTACCACAACGTTCCTCCACCAAGTCATCAAACCGCAAGGCACCATCAAATGTTACACCAAGGTACGGAAACGTTCTAACCTCTTCTACAATGTGACTCCCTATTGTGTATGTAAATTTAAAGGTAGTTTTTTTCCCCGCCAGGAGCACATAAGATTTACTCAGGTTAACAGAAAGGTCCAAGGCACCCATGAACTTACCAAATCCATCAATCAGGATTTGTAAGCTCCTTGGTGTACGTGCGATCAGTACCGCGTCATCTGCATAAAGCAGAACAGGAATATGACGCGACCCAACCCTTGGGCAATCTGCCTTCAGACCTAGCAAGAACTGCTCCAGGTTATTAATATAGAGGGAAAACAAAAAGGGGGCAAGAATGCAGCCTTGTCGGACTCCACTCATACAAGGAAAAGAGCTAGTCAGCCCCTCCTCCCTATTAAATCGGACCTTAGCGGAGGTGTCACTATGCAGTTCCTTTAATATATTAATTAGGCCACTCTCTATCCCCATGCTAAACATCATACTCCACAATTTCTCCCTATTGACGTGATCGAATGCGGCTGCCAGATCCATGAAACCCATGTAAACAGATTCATCACTAGCCATGGTATACTTGGCAGTCAGCATATAAAGGTTCAGGCATTGGTCACTAGTGGACCTCTCTGCCCTAAATCCGTATTGAGTGTCCGAGAAGATGTTGTTTTCCTCGGTCCACTCGGACAGTCTATTAAGAATTGCCCTCCCCAAAAGTGTTGCTGACACGTCAATCAGGGAGATCGGGCGGTAGCACTTTGGGTCATCCCTGTTGCCCTTTTTAAAAATTGGCACAATTACCGCCGTGGACCAAGACGGGGGCAGGCCACAGGTAATAGCAGTATTAATAACCCTTGTCATTAGGGGGGCCCAGAGTTCAATGTTACTCAGGAACAAATCTGGGGGGATTCCGTCAGGCCCCGGAGCTTTATTTTTGGTCAGGCCCTCAATCCCTGCAGTGATCTCTTTAATAGAGAATTCTACCAATGTAGCCTCAGTTGGGATAGCCGATGGCTCTACAATAGAACCAGGCTCGTGATTATAGAGGCTCCTATAGTGGGTGACCCACTGCTCTGGGAGGATGTTGGCCCCTATATCCGGAGTATCTTTTTCCTGGAAAGTTGGGTTATTAATTATTTTCCAGAAACCTGCTAGATCCTTTCTTTCCCCTGCTTCTCGTAAATCTGCCCACACTTCCGCCTGCAAGGCGAGTTTCCTCCTCTTAATCTCCTTTTTGTAATTTTCTCTGCACACCTTAACTTTATGGGGAACCCTTGGTTTAGTCTTGAGGCAGCTTTTCAGCTCCCTCAAAGCTTTGGAGCAGTCTTTATCGAACCATCGGGGGTTCCCGTGGTTCTTAAGTGGAACCCTGGTCTTTAGTAAACCATCGACCAGATTAGCGATCTGGTCGAAAGCTTCCATTATCCTCGATCCGCGGACTTCTGTATCTAAGCAGTCATTGATGGCAAGTTTGCCCGCGTCCACCAGGTCCTTATAGAACTTTTCCCCATCTACTTTAGCCCATTTCAATCTCCAGCCCTGGTCTGTTGCCCTCTCCGTAAAGGTACGTTGGACTCTAATACTTAGGCCCACCCTGTACAACATTTACAACAAGGGGTGGTGAGGGACAGAGTCTCTGAATTAAACAGAATACTCTCACCCAGTCAAGAGATCAGGGCTAGATCCAACACCGTTTTTTAGCTCACTGCACCATCCCAGTTTCAGAACCTGGCTGTATGCAAATTAGTCTGTTCCTGTCCCAGTGCATGATGGGAACAGGGCAAACCAAACTACACAAGCCAATTCTTACACTGGGAAGGAAACAAGCTACCGGGGACCGGTTTCTGGCATTTCAGCCTCTTCGGCCACCACCCCCTTTTCTGAATCCACCCTGTACAACAGCTCCAAGACAAGAGGGTTATGGTCACTAAAGCCACTCCATTCAATCCCTGCACTGGTTGTCTTATTTATTAGGGATCTAGAGACCAGAATGTAATCTATGAAAGATGAGCATCCCCTACCCTTAAATGTAGGGGGGAGTGTGCCATCCTCCTGAGTCCCTACCATGTTAATGGTGTGTTCAAGGTCATACTTAAGCCGTAACGTTCTAAAAGCTGAACCTAACGGTGTATGAGAGAAGTGCGGTCCCTTCTCCATGGGGCATCGGGACCAATCTATGTATGTTTGGACCACTGCCGGGCACAGGTGACAATTATAATCTCCCATAACCACCAACCCATGTGGCTGCCCCTTTTGGCCTGTTATGACCTGGCCCAGCCTGTTATCTAATTCAGTAACCAGAGAGATGTTGGAACCCGCTATCTCGTTGTTGTAAATATTTACTGCAACAAATCTAAGCCCCTTCCCAGAGAACCTGACTGCCTGAATCCTGTAGGAATTCCAATCAAGACAAGTGTAACTACCCGGAAGGCCCAGATCTATATAAATAGCTAAACCTCCCATGGCTCTCCCTGATCTTGATTTTTGAGCGGGTACAAAGAAACACTTGTACCCTTGCAAATGAAAGTTGTTCTCCTGGGCCCAGGTCTCCTGCAGACAAATTACATGGAATTTCCTGATATAGTCAAGCCACTCTTTGTTATTAAATTTTCCAGCCAGGCCAGCTATATTCCATGAGATAATTCTTAGTGCTTCACCCCCCTGAGCCCCTCCTCCCTGGGGCCCTCCTAGTAATTTGTGCCCTTGTTTTTCCATTTCCGGTCCCTGTGCCCCTCCTATACATGCAATATCTGCAGCCCTAGGTTCATCCAGCACATGCATCCTGACACAACTTGATGACATTTGCTTTGCCTCAGGGCCGTGCTTCTCCGGCTCACCATTCAAAACCCCTATACCCCCTGCTCCCCGTGTACCATTATCTGTTTGTCAATCTACCCCCTCAAGACCATCCAAGCAATGAAACCGATTAAGTGTGTGGAAAGGTGGCTCTGGGCGGCTAAATAAAGGCCTGGGGTTGAACTTGTGATGAACACCCCACCTACCCACCCTTTCCCAGTTGTCATATGATCAGGTCGCGTGTACAGGGGCAGGGATGGGGGGAAAGAAGAAGGACACATGGAGTGTTTGAATTGTTGACACCTGTGATCTGTTCTTTCCCTGGCATATGTGAGCGACGGTTCCCGCGTCCCTGAAGCTCACCAGTATGCAATCCCCTATGATGGATTTACGTGTTCTCCCTACCCAAGGCACCCTTCTAACCATTATGATTTCATTGCTTAAGTGTACTGGTAGGGGTCTATTCAGATTTAACCACTTAATCACCTTGCTTTTTAGGGTACAGAAATCCTCAGCTTCACCCACCTCTAACGGTGGGACACCCGCCATGACTACTGTAAAGTCATTCGCCTCTGGTGGTAAATTGGGTCTGCGTGGCCTGGGGGGAAGCTTCATTAGTGGGGTTGGTACAACACTATCTATGGGCTGTGCTGGAGGAGCAGAGTTTGCTGGGGGGATAGATCCTATGGGTTTAGATGGCTTATTTGGGGCAGGGTTATTCCTCTGAGTTTGTAATGGGGCGGCCGCAGTTGCAACCTGTGAGGGAGCAAGATGCGTAACACTATTTGGGGGCTGTTTCGGGGCTGTTGGGGTGGCAATAGGCTTAGCTGCCCTTTCATGAGAATTGGCCGGAATTTTCATGCTACTTAGTGTAGCCTCAAGAATGGTTAGTCTGATTTCCACTTGTAGCAATAGTGACCTGAGCAGGAATTCCAAATTACCCAGCGGGGCAACAGAGAGGGGGGCACTAACAATGTTACTAGCAGTCTCTTTGGTCAGGGCAGGGGCCACACCATCCTGCGCAACGGGTTTAGGATGTGAGTCATCCACTGTTGTCACGGTCGGTATGGAGGGTTTAAATGACTTCCCAAAGTCGGAATGGGGGATCTTGGGTTTATTTTTTCCCTGGGCACACCTCGACTTCCTCCTACGTTTGTTGGGAGGGGGCCCAAATACCCCTTGTGCTGCAGCTAGTTTTGATTTGGCTTTCCTAGGCTTCGATGCTGGGGGAGGTTGAGAAATCAATCGTCCCCCTGCTTGGACTTGTGATACTCACTGGGGTTGAGCTCATAGGTAACCCTGGGGGCGTTTTTGTACAATCCCTAAGCAGGATCGGGACATCTTCAATTATTGTCAAATCTTCGCTGGGTGTGGGGGGATAATCACCTAAAGGTCTACCTTTCAAGTTATCTATAGAGCTTCTCCTCTCGACCCTGAGCCGGTTTAGTGTGCTCTCCTTGTCCACATCTCCCCCAGCCCGAGGAAAGTAATTCTCTAGGGTCATATTTTTTGCTCCTCCCTGCCTTATGGGGGTACTTTCCCTTGCCGGGGACGGCATGGTGTCTTAGTTTGTTGTTGCGCTAGGGACCTGATAGCAAACGGCAGAACAAAGAGAGTAGGCCCAGCCCAGCCTACTCCGGCCTATGACGGCCTTAGACGGTCCCGCCCTTGTCCCGGGCTTCTCCCGGCCCGCTCCCGCTCGCTCCCGCAAAGCGGTAACCCTAGGGACTATTATTCACAATACCGTTCTATGATAGGGCGATAGGCGGGGGCGTGGCCAGCGGGGAGAGCAGCCCAGGTGTAACGAGTTGGGCGCACAGGGACTCCTGGACACTGGAGTCCCTGCCAAGAAGCTCGCAGCCCTGCCGACTCACTTGCCTGCCCCGCGCTTTCCTCACCCAAGGTCCTGGCACTCGGTCACAGTTCACGGCGCTGCGGGACCCGCGAAGCGGGTCCGGTGAGGCACTAGATGATTCCTTCACTACAAACAGGACACAGCAATCCGCAGACTTCCAGGGAGCAAAGGTCAGTTCCACACAACTCCCAAAAGGGTCCCAGTAAGCAGTGGGACGGGTCCGGTTTTACTCCATTGGCGGGGGGCGTGGCCAGCGGGGAGAGCAGCCCAGGTGTAACGAGTTGGGTACGCAGGGACTCCTGGACACTGGAGTCCCTGCCAAGAAGCTCGCAGCCCCGCCGACTCACTTGCCTGCCCCGCGCTTTCCTCACCCAAGGTCCTGGCACTCGGTCACAGTTCACGGCGCTGCGGGACCCGCGAAGCGGGTCCGGCGAGGCGCTAGATGATTCCTTCACTACAAGCAGGACACAGCAATCCGCAGACTTCCAGGGAGCAAAGGTCAGTTCCACACAACTCCCAAAAGGGTCCCAGTAAGCAGTGGGATGGGTCTGGTTTTACTCCGTTGGCGGGGGGCGTGGCCAGCGGGGAGAGTAGCCCAGGTGTAAGAGTTGGGCGCACAGGGACTCCTGGACACTGGAGTCCCTGCCAAGAAGCTCGCAGCCCCGCCGACTCACTTGCCTGCCCCGCGCTTTCCTCACCCAAGGTCCTGGCACTCGGTCACAGTTCACGGCGCTGCGGGACCCGCGAAGCGGGTCCGGTGAGGCGCTAGATGATTCCTTCACTACAAGCAGGACACAGCAATCTGCAGACTTCCAGGGAGCAAAGGTCAGTTCCACACAACTCCCAAAAGGGTCCCAGTAAGCAGTGGGACGGGTCCGGTTTTACTCCGTTGGCGGGGGGCGTGGCCAGCGGGGAGAGCAGCCCAGGTGTAACGAGTTGGGCGCGCAGGGACTCCTGGACACTGGAGTCCCTGCCAAGAAGCTCGCAGCCCCGCCGACTCACTTGCCTGCCCCGCGCTTTCCTCACCCAAGGTCCTGGCACTCGGTCACAGTTCACGGCGCTGCGGGACCCGCGAAGCGGGTCCGGCGAGGCGCTAGATGATTCCTTCACTACAAGCAGGACACAGCAATCCGCAGACTTCCAGGGAGCAAAGGTCAGTTCCACACAACTCCCAAAAGGGTCAGTTAACCAGTCCATCACTACATTAAACGGTCAGACTGGAAAACATCGAGGTAGGCCTAAAGAAAATTCTTAAAAACCAGTCTGGTAATACAAAAGGGATTTATACATAATATGGGGGTTCCTAGTACATTACTGCAATCTGGAAGTGTGAACCTGAACAATACACCTACAATAATAAAAGACTGACTAGTGAAAGGAATATGGAAAAGAGAAATGGGACTAGGTCACAGCTAAAATCCCCAAACGCTAGGCACGATGTGACATTGGTCAGGGGAGAAAAAGAAAAATCTATAGGAAGAGCAAGAAATTACTTGGGTGAACAAAAAATCAAAAATAGTTCAAAAATGTTAGCTCTACCGCTGGCCGCTAAACCATATACGGTAATCTCAGCTAATGTTCCAGTTCCTTCTTCAGGGAAAAATTAAACCTTGTTTCCTTTATGGTACAAAGCCATACACTACTTAGGAAGCAGAACAAAACTAACTAATGGAATATAGAAATTAGGTCACCATGTACAAGAGTCACAAATCTATAATTTATCCTTACGTCCAATCAGGACACATAAATTTAGGGTTGCCTGTTCCTTAAAGGAAGGAGGCAGTAACGTGACTAACTGTATGTGACATACTTTGATCCTGTATATCTCTTTTTTTTTCTTCAAAAATCATTATAGCCAAATTTGACATACACTGATGAAGTGTTGTCTGTCTATCTGTGAAATTTAGTGTCAAAGCAAATCTACCCAATTGTTTGCAGGATACACATCGTCATGTATATCCCTTCACAACACAGGTAAACTTGTAATAGTATCAAACGCAGCTACATAAAACAACAAACATGCAAAAAAATGCACAAAACGCACATGTCAAGCCATCAGATATGCTTGCTGTATATCAAGAACAAAAAAACATAGACAAACAAACCATCAGATATACTTGCTGTATATCAAGCACAAAAAACATAGACAAAACAATAGCATATGTGAATGAGCGGTGATGCACACACTTCAAGTCCTGTATTTTATGCACTGTGAACCTGCAGCCCAAAACCCACTATTCAGGCCTTCTTAATTTGTCAGGTTTAAAATCAAAATTACACTTTCTTTTACACACTTTCTCTTACTTTCCTCACACTTACTTTTACTTTCCTTACCCTCCTTTTGACAGCCGATCACTAGTCAGTCGTGATCGGCTGGCAATACAATCTACTGTGTCACTTTTGACATACAGGACCATCAAGAACAATTCATGATAGGACCAAATACACAAACATGAAAACCACCTGAAACTTCCTTTCCAAAGGAGTTACGTAAAAACACATCTCTTTTCAGCCAATCAAACTCACGTGTCTTGTCAGCCTTAAAATCACCCAGAACAATCCATGAATGATCTGTGGGCAGAAGCAAAAAAAAAAAAACATACACAACACACAAAAGAGAGACATTTCTCATAACAAACAAATATCAATTATAACTTTTAATCAGAAGACAAAACATGATACACATTAACAAACACAAAGATTCATTTCCATTACTTAACTGTTACCATCTTGTCAGTCAGTTTGCAACATTAAGCCATTTTAACTTTTCAAAAGTAAAATTCTTTCACTGACACTCCATGTTATCTTTGTGCCATAATTCGTTCTCACTTAGGCGTGTAGCCTTCAAAATTTCAATACAAATCTTCGTCTTATTTTCTGTCTGAGACTTAATGCAATGCTTCATTTTCGGTCAAATAAAAGCAACTAGCAGACATTATTTTTTAGAGCAGCGATACAAATGTATCAGTTCTGCAGAGCATTTAGCATGATATTGGGACTTTCAAAGAAACCTTTTTTCATATTGTCCCTTTGGAATTAAGTTCTTTAATTTTATTGATGTTCTTACGGAGAAACCAGAAACCCTTACTTTTAGAGGCCCGTTTAGCAAGGTCATTCTACACTTCACAGAGACAAGGCCCTAATTTACGAGGTCACACATATCGACATGGCAGCCTCCCTCCATTGTTTACAAGGAAACTAAAGATAACACCTCAGTGCGACCTGAGCTAGCCTCTGCAGCTCTACGAGCCCCCATCTTCTGCTCACTCTGAGGCTGTCCAAGACAAAAGTCCTTCAATATTCCTCCTAACCTGCAATAATTCACTCTATTTAAAACACATGTTATAGATATTACTCCTGTTAGGGGCTACAATTTAATTCTATACTCAGATTTTTAAAACAGCTACTGTGAATAATTCGCAGAACATAATAACATAACATACCAGCTTTAGAGCAAATGTGTGTTACTACCCTATGCAATAGTACTCAGCTCATCAACCTTAATTAAACTCAAACCTCTGCACCAGGCACATTGGCTCACTGAGCCATTTAAAAGTAACCCCAAATGGGAACAACCTGCAAATTTGTATTATACCTAAATTTATGCATTTACAGAAACCTAAGGCACTTTAAAGCTATTTAAAATGGCAAAAATACCCAAATTCGACTTTAATATTTGGGGTACTTAAAAATAAATATCCTATAATAATGTGACATATTAATCATCCTCAGAATGTTCTTTACAAATTGCAGAGATTGGACATTAGACATATCTCATGTAAATCCTTAGAAAAATGAGTTTTTTACGCCTGCGCTAAGTGAAATTCTATATGCTAATGTCCTCATTATGCAGTGCAACACAACTGAAATTAAATGTTAATGCTAGGGGGTCACAGTATGAGTATTAAGCTTCATGAATAGTAAAAAACGAATTTTGTAGCACTTATTTTTAATAATTATTTTTCATAATTAATAATTATTTTTAATAAACCCAATCATTTCTGCCAATTTCGCATATAAAAGCAAGCTGCATCCCTTTCCTATCATTTTTAGACGCCTTCATTTATAAACCCAAGCACAGAAGCCTAACTTAAAACATGACAAAATTTGGCGCCACATTTTTTTCTTTCTAAAAAGGACAATTTTTATTTAGCAACAGAACCAAGAATAGGCGGGAGAGGAAAACCCTTAATTAAAATGTCTTCCTGTGATACAAAATAATGAACCTTACTTTGTAACCTTTTTAATACACTATTCTGAAATGCGAAGATTCACCCGTGTTTAGCTAAGGGCAAAGTCCTGGCTGAGTAAATGCTCCTATTTATTTAGCTTGTCTCCCAGGGTTGAAACATGAGCACAGGGACAGTCTTTTTCAAACTAAGACACATCAATGCGTGTTCTAAAAAAAAATGCGTCTGAGTTCAGTAAAAATTTACTTCATCTGAAAGTGTTTGCCTGTTAATATCTAATATAACATTTGTAAGTAAAAATACTATAAGCTTGTTTTCCTACAAAACACACCATTTTGGTTTTTGAGGCTCTTTTTTATTACTAGTGAATGTGAATTTAAATTTTAGTTTTTAAGCATTCAGACATTTTGCTTAATAGACTGAAAACATCAAGAAAAACCACGAACAGATATAGACTCAATTCACTAGCTTTAGCTGGCAGAACACCAAAAATCGTTCTGCATATCAAAAATTGCACAGAACAAAGGATCCTTGTTTTGCATTATGTCGTATTTTAATTCCTTGGGGATACAAAATCACCAAGGAAGAAATATGTTTTTAAATCTAAACCTATTTAGATATCCCATCTAGGGGAGCCGGCTAATTTACTTCACATCACACTATGGTACCTTTCAAAAAACGCAACACATTCTTCAATGTGAGCTTAACAACAGGCATGCCAAAAATACTGCAGAATATTGCAAGTATTATAATCAAAGTGGTGCCTAATGTACTTTTCGTACGTGCACCGTTCAACAAAACCAAATGGAGAAATATTTTCTCATTACCTGCCTACACAAATTTCAATTTGCATATCAAATCCATATTAAACTCAAAGTTGTCCAACACAAATTCCAAAATTCCAAAGCTACAGTAAGGGTTACTGTAAGAAATCCAGTTATGCAAGAAGGTAGAAGTTGGTAATTTATTGATAAGCAGCACAGCAACAGATGAGCGCAGCCAGCCAGCGCAGAGCAGTAGATTCAATAACTGACTCTGATGGCTTGCAGCACACAAGAGTTCTAATAGAACTGTGAGAAACTAAAATATAACAAGGCATTTAAAGGTACAGTAATAAAATACAATATCATGAGAATGTAACACATCTCCCTCAATAGGAAAAGAAAAGAAGAAAGAAAGGAGCGGGACGGAAAGAAGAGAAAACAAAAGAACAAAGTGAGGAAAATAGAATTACGAGACAAAATCAGCAAATCTACTTGAGACAGATTTAGGACGTGAAGAAGACCTAATCCTAGAAGCAATAGAATCTGTGCACTTGTGTTGTGGAACAGAAACAGGATTATTGTGAAAATCAGGACATTTAACAACTCGCCTAATGTTCCACAATTTGCCATCTTTTGTGATTACACTGTTAGTGAAAAGCTTAACCACTTTCATAGGCTTACTAAATTTAGCTGAACACTTCGTAAGAAAACCTGGTTTCCTGATTCTGATCCAGTCACCCACAGATAAACTGGAATTTCTAGTATTCGACTTTCAGTCATACCACTTTTTAGATTTGGCCTGTTTATCTGCAATCTTATGAGCAGCATCATTAATGACTACTTCAGAGAAAGGTTTACCAGCACATTTCTCTTTAATCCACCAAGGACAGATATTAGAGGCAGGATCACGTCCTTTAAGAAGACGGAAAGGACTAACTTCAGTAGTTGAGTGTGGAGTTATGCGATACAACCAGAGTTTTTCTCTCAAAACATTTTTCCAATCAGATCCAGACTTAATAACATCAGAAATGAAACCCTTTAACACCCTGTTGAAACGCTCAACTAAACCATTTTCATGAGGCTCATAAACAGAAACAGTGTGATGAATAATGTTCTGTCATTTGAGAAAACCTCCCATTTCTAAAGAAGTTAACTGAACTCCAGTATCAGAAACGAGGGTTGAAGGACAACCTTCTCTTGAAAACACTTCTTTAAAGAACTCAATTACATTAGACGTTGAAGCCGTAGACACAAATTTGACCTCAGGCCATTTAGAGTGGTAATCAATGAGAATAAAAGCATAACGGGAGTCTGAAGGTAAACACATAAAAGGACCAGAAATGTCAAACGCTATTTTTTTCCAAGGATCAGTTGGCCAGGGTGTAGTTTTCAATGGAGGAACATTAACTTTTAACATTTTCTCACTACCCATACAAATCGAACACTCCCTCACCTTCCGATCAACCATGCGATCCAAGCCTGGCCACCAAAAATAATTCCTTATTAAACGCTTCATTGCAGACATACCTGGATGCATTCTGTGAGCCAAATCTAAAATAACACTTTGCATTGGAAAAGGAGGCACACATTTTCCAGACTTGAAAACAAAATTGTTTTCCAACTCGAACTCATCATACACTTTAAACATAGGCATGAAATCTTCAGTTAAATTTTTCCTGTCAGGCCAACCCTTCAAAATATATTTTTTAATTGTCTGTAAAGAAAGATCTTGATTATCTGCAAGAGCCCAAGATTCCTCTGAGATATCTTCAAACGTACCCAACAACACATCTTGTAAACATGTGACAACATCAGTATCATCAGAAATCTCATTTGAGGAAATTTGACAAGGAAGACGAGACATGAAATCAGCAATGACATTTTTTTTTCCAGGAACATATTCTGGTGTGAAACAGTACTCTTGTAACCTAGAGGTCAATCTGGCAATACGTGCAGTTGAATTCCACCCCCCACCTGGAGAAAGAATATTCACAAGGGGTTTGTGATCTGTTTTCAAAACAAATTTGCTACCCCAAACATAGTTCCTGAAATGTTCAATCGCCCAAACGCACGCTAATAGCTCTTTCTCTATGACAGCATATCTGCGTTCACTTTCATTTAATGTCCGTGACACAAAACAAACATTCCATTCTTCTTTTCCAGATTTCTGAGATAAAACTGAACCAATACCATACATGCTTGCATCCACAGTAATAATACATGTCTTGTTTAAACAGAAAGGCTTAAGTGTTGGAGCATGTAAAATTTCCAATTTTATATTATCAAAAGCAGACTGCTGTTCACTACCCCATTCAAAAACATTACTTTGTCTGAGAAATTTGTGGGAGTTGGGTGATCCAAAATTATCAGAAGCCATTTCTATAGCTAAATCACTAGAACAAACAGAGAAATGGATGTTAACTGTTAAAAAAACATACAGTGCAGAAATCTGATCCTCTTGATGAAGTTTGTTTGGTTAAACAAACAGATGGTCAACCTACTGAAAATTTGCACTTTCCACAAAATTCGTCCAAAGCTAATAGTTCTGGGCAGTTTAAAAGATTTGACAAAAATGTTACATGTTACAAGTGTGGGAGTAAGGGACATGTTGCTTCATATGCTGGGTGTCCTGCCATTAACAAAGAGTGTAGGAAATGTGGGAGACTGGGTCATTTTTCTACTGTGTGTAGAGATGTCAGGAAATTTGTTCATAATACCAGGAACAAAATAGCCTATGCTTCTGAAGATAGTATGAAAACATGCAATTGCTCTTGTGCTTCTGGATCGTCTTGTTCTGAGGAAAAAAAAGGATTTGTTGTTTATCTTTCTGAAGATGTGAATTGCGTTAATGCATGTTTGGAGGACTGTCCTATCAAAAAACCTGTTTGTGAAATGTTCGTGTTGGGTTTAAAAATTGATCTCATGGCAGATTCAGGTTCCCCGTGGACTATAGTTACTAAGGACTATTTTGAGGAACGTTTAGGTTCAGTTCTGGATTTGAACAACATTATATCACCTGATGTTTCTCCTTTAAGTTTTAATGGTACGAGGATTGACATGTTAGGTTTCTTTCTGGTTGATCTTACTTTTAGATCTAGGTGTATTAATGTAAAATTATATGTGGCAGTTAAAGGTGTTAATGTGGTAGGTTGGAAAGACCAGTGGAAATTTAGAATAATACTTCAGATATATAAAAAAAATAGTTCTCCAAGGTGTATAACACTTACTTCATGTTTCCGCTGAATATAAAGGTTAATTCCACCTTAAAATGCACTTTCCGTAAATGTGAGCTTAATTGCGAAGAGAATCGGCACTCGCGATTACTTGTGGAGAAACGTCACTCACAATTACTTGCGTAACCATGGGAACCACAATAAACAAAATGGTTGCCGGATACACGATGATGTGATGCGCATTCACGTGATATGCGTGATGACTGAATGCGCGTCTTCTCTCCGTCAGATCGCTAGGAATGCTCACGCTCTACGCGCTCAAGACAAGGAATGTCCACGAGTCTTCAGGTGCAGCGGGTGCAGCGGTAATCAAAAATAAACAACGTCTGGTAATCTTCTAATCTTCTTAAAACAAACAAAATTGCTTCACTCACTGTTGGTTCGAACCAGTTTTCCGGGATTTTCGATGATCAGCAGGGATTAAGGCGGCCATAATAAATTCTAAATCCATATTCATGCTTCCTGTTCAGCTAAAAATGCAGTCATCGAAAATAGTAAAAATAATAAATGAAGGTTCAACACCTGTGCCGCTTAACTGGTACTTCACCTCGTCGCCAAAATTTGTAAGAAATCCAGTTATGCAAGAAGGTAGAAGTTGGTAATTTATTGATAAGCAGCACAGCAACAGATGAGAGCAGCCAGCCAGCGCAGAGCAGTAGATGCAATAACTAACTCTGATGGCTCGCAGCACACAAGAGTTCTAATAGAACTGTGAGCAACTAAAATATAACAAGGCATTTAAAGGTACAGTAATAAAATACAATATCATGAGAATGTAACAGTTACTAAACTACCTTACTCTTAATAATCAAAAGGTTATCCAAATTCTAACTGCCAAGTTCTACATGACCTAACGGTCTTTTTTCTTTTTTTTTTAAATACTCACGCCAAAAAGGTTTTCAGTCAGGAGTGACATCATGTGGAGGATCAAAATCAGGAAGAGCAGAAATGTACTGGACTGCAAAAACAAAGAATCTCCAGAATTCCTGTGCACAGAGTAGTAGAGTCCCGTCCTATCCTCCTCAGTAAATTTCAGTCTCTTGACCAGATCACTCCTTCAGAAAGTCACTTCTCTGATGAAGCCCACGTTGGCCGCGCCATTTGAAGAAACTGAAGTCTTCATTCTCTGGGAATACTTACTAATAGAAAGAAGAACTTGGCACAGAAGCTGAAATATGAAAAGACATCTTTATTAAACTTATAAGTGAGGCCACGTCACACAGAAGCCGTAGCAACTGAATGAGGCAGTCTGAAGAGTACAGAAAACAGAGGCCTTTTATATGCTTAGGGTTACAAACTTCAGCATAAAAGTAAGGGGCAGTCCTAGCTTTCGCAAGCATGCAAAATACTTAACATGGGCATACAAGATCTGCCAAATATTAGCGAATAGGAAAACATTCAAAACAAAGCATCATGAAACCAGAACATCCCCCTTGAGTCATGCTTTTGCCCAACCCGATATGTCAATCTATGACAGCACCTATAGGTCAATCAGTAATGGCAGAACATGTTTGCGTGCTTCAAAGGAAAAGGTTGTGGAATAGGAAAACATAGGGAGAGAATAGCGAATGCCAAAAGATAAGATACAGCATGAGAAGAATGCTAATGGCTAACAGATAGTTGATACAGGGATTAGGTGGTCCAGACAAGAATTGGTTAGGCCAGCTGGTGTCTGAAATGAGTTCCTCACACTTACTTTTACTTTCCTTACCCTCCTTTTGACAGCCGATCACTAGTCAGTCGTGATCGGCTGGCAATATAATCTACTGTGTCACTTTTGCATACAGGACCATCAAGAACAATTCATGATAGGACCAAATACACAAACATGAAAACCACCTGAAAATTCCTTTCCAAAGGAGTTACGCAAAAACACATCTCTTTTCAACCAAACTCACGTGTCTTGTCAGCCTTAAAATCACCCAGAATAATCCATGAATGATCTGTGGGCAGAAGCAAAAAAAAACAAAACATACACAACACACAAAAGAGAGACATTTCTCATAACAAACAAATATCAATTATAACTTTTAATCAGAAGACAAAACATGATATACATTAACAAACACAAAGATAAATTTCCATTACTTAACCGTTACCATCTTGTCAGTCAGTTTGCAACATTAAGCCATTTTAACTTTTCAAAAGTAAAATTCTTTCACTGACACTCCATGTTATCGTTGCGCCATAATTCGTTCTCACTTAGGCATGTAGCCTTCTAAATTTCAATAAAAATCTTTGTCTTATTTTCTGTCTGAGACTTAATGCAATGCTTCATTTTCGGTCAAATAAAAGCAACTAGCAGACATTATTTTTTAGAGCAGCGATACAAATGTATCAGTTCTGCAGAGCATTTAGCATGATATTGGGACTTTCAAAGAAACCTTTTTTCATATTGTCCCTTTGGAATTAAGTTCTTTAATTTTATTGATGTTCTTACGGAGAAACCAGAAACCCTTACTTTTGGAGGCCCGTTTAGCAAGGTCATTCTAAACTTCAAAGAGACAAGGCCCTAATTTACGAGGTCACAGATGTCGACATGGCAGCCTCCCTCCATTGTTTACAAGAAAACTAAAGATAACACCTCAGCGTGACCTGAGGCAGCCTCTGCAGCTCTACGAGCCCCCATCTTCTGCTCACTCTGAGGCTGTCCAAGACAAAAGTCCTTCCTTATTCCTCCTAACCTGCAATTATTCACTCTATTTAAAACACATGTTATATATATTACTCCTGTTAGGGGCTACAATTTATTTCTATACTTAGATTTCTAAAACAGTTACTGTGAATAATTTGCAGAACATAATAACATAACATACCAGCTTTAGAGCAAATGTGTGTTACTACCCTATGCAATAGTACTCAGCTCATCAACCTTAATTAAACTCAAACCTCTGCACCAGGCACATTGGCTCACTGAGCCATTTAAAAGTAACCCCAAATGGGAACAACCTGCAAATTTGTATTATACCTAAATTTATGCATTTACTGAAACCTAAGGCACTTTAAAGCTATTTAAAATGGCAAAAATACCCAAATTCAACTTTGATATTTGGGGCACTTAAAAATAAATATCCTATAATAATGTTACATATTAATCATCCTCAGAATGTTCTTTATAAATTGCAGAGATTGGACATTAGACATATCTCATGTAAATCCTTGGAAAAATGAGTTTTTTACGCCTGCGCTAAATGAAATTCTATATGCTAATGTCCTCATTATGCAGTGCAACACAACTGAAATTAAATTTTAATGCTAGGGGGTCACAGTATGAGTATTAAGCTTCATGAATAGTAAAAAACGAATTTTGTAGCACTTATTTTTAATAATTATTTTTCATAATTAATAATTATTTTTAATAAACCCAATCATTTCTACCAATTTCACATATAAAAGCAAGCTGCATCACTTGGCATAGAAGCTGAAATATGAAAAGACATCTTTATTAAACTTATAAGTGAGGCCACATCACACAGAAGCCGTAGCAACTGAATGAGGCGGTCTGAAGAGTACAGAAAACAGAGGCCGTTTATATGCGTAGGGTTACAAACTTCAGCATAAAAGTAAGGGGCAGTCCTAGCTTTCGCAAGCATGCAAAATACTTAACATGGGCATACAAGATCTGCCAAATATTAGCAAATAGGAAAACATTCAAAACAAAGCATCATGAAACCAGAACATCCCCCTTGAGTCATGCTTTTGCCCAACCCGATATGTCAATCTATGACAGCACCTATAGGTCAATCAGTAATGGCAGAACATGTTTGTGTGCTTCAACTAAAACTTGCCAAAATTCGCATCAATAAAAAGACTCCAAACATTGGCCCCTTAGGAACAAGCAGACCAGATGCTTTGCAACATTCTGAATCAATGACAATTGAGGAAATTCCACTTCTAAAAGACGTATGCGAACTACAGCATAACACCGAGGGAAATGAGAGCACAGAATTAACTGTATTGCATCTTATGAATATCAAGACAACGTCACATGAAACCAGTGGCTTAAAAAGTAAATCCAAATTCTGCCCACAACTCTCACCGGGAAACAAAATAGATGCATTCTCTGAAGCACTAATGTGTGACCTAGAAAAAAATGAAAAACTGAGAAATCGAGAGAAAAGAGAAAACATGTCTAGCAATGAACATTTAGCAATACAAACACTGGCCAAAAATGACAAAATCATAATAAAGTCAGCCGATAAAGGCGGGAATATTGTCATCCAAAACACAACGGATTACATTACTGAAGCATACCGCCAATCACGTGATGAGACAAAATACAAACCATTAAAAACAAACCCAATACAGAAAATGATTGAGGATATAAGGAAGTACTTGCACGAATGGCAAGAAAAAGGTTTACTAAATAAAGATGAACATTCTTTTCTATTTAGGGAGAAACCAACTATCCCCACAATCTATTTTCTACCCAAGGTCCACAAAACTCTAATAAATCCTCCAGGTAGACCCATTGTCTCTTCGTGTGACTCCATTTATGAAAATATCTCCTCATACATTGACCAATACCTATCACCAATGGTTAAAAATCTAATGTCACGCATACATGACACTTCTGACTTCCTAAGAGTTCTCTCAAACATTACTTGGAATCCCACATATCTACTCGTCACTATTGACATAGTCTCCTTGTATACTTCTATTGAACACTTAATAGGTTTAAATGCATGTGCCTACTTTCTGAAACAAAGAAACATCTGAGAAATAGAACATTCTGCCATGCTTTTAACTATGATCAAAACATGTTTGGAGAATAATATTTTCCTATTCAACCATGAGTTATTTCACCAACTTTGCGAATGTGCTATGGGAATGTCGTTCTCCCTCAACTACACGAATTTAACGATGGGTTGGTGGGAGAAGGAAGTTGCATGGGCCCCAAGATACAATGATGCTATGGACAAAATTGTCCTTTGGATCAGGTACATTGATGATCTGTTTTTAATCTGGAATGGCAGCAAATCAGAATTTAAAGAATACTTTGACTCTCTCAACCAAAACAACATTGGCCTCTCATTCACACACAATATAAACCGCAATCATATATATTTTTTGGACATCAAAATCTATATTCAAGACAACCAGTTGCAAACAACCCTGTACCGGAAAAAAACTGCTACTAACAGCATTTTACATGTTGCGAGCTTCCATCCACAACCACTTATTCGTAGCATTCCCTATGGAGAATTTTTAAGAATGAAAAGAAATTGCTCACAAAACAAAAATGCTGAACTAGAAATCAAAAATTGTGCAAACAGATTGCGTAAAAGAGGATATCTGGAGAGAGAGCTCAACAAAAGTACGAAAAAATTGGACAAGCTGACCAGAACCGAGATGCTGATCAAAAAAACAAAAACATCAAATACAAAAGAAAATGTACAGCAACCCCCAAGACTCATACTTACATACAGTAAGGAATCGCAAAAAATTCACCAAACTGTACAGAGATGTTGGCCGCTCCTAAAACAAGATCAAGATCTAAAGAAAATCATAGGCCCAGGACCACAAATTACCTTCGGGAAAGCCCCTACTATCAAAGATGCTCTGATTAGAAGTCATTTTAATCTGCAATGTACAAAATCTAACTGGCTAACAGATGGGCTTCAGAAAACGTAACTCATGCAAAGCATGTAAAATCGGAATTAACAAACCGAACATCAGAGACCCCGAAGGCAGACTGATCACGATAGACAAGAAAAACACATGCACAACGAAACATGTAGTCTACGCGATTCAATGTGATTGCACAATGTTATACATTGGCAGCACCGTATGCATGCTCAAAAAGAGAATCCTAGAGCACATCCGTGCCGTTAAGAATCGGAATCTCACATATGCTACCGCAAAACATCTTTTGGATTGTCAAAATGGAAACTGGCTAAACATGAGCTTCTTTGCTTTAGATGCCATTGAAACAAATGAGAGACTAGGAGATCAAAAGAAGAAACTACGACAACTGGAATCGAAATATATCATTCGGATGAAAACGAAACAGCTGAGAGGAATGAATTTTGATGAAGAAATGTATGTCCATCTAGAATGAACAAATCCTAAGATAATTAAACAGTGGTGAGCTTGTGTGAATACAGAATCTTAGATATCGGTCCATACTTCACCCCCACCCCCCCTTTTTTTTTAACAGTGTGCCCATGACACTCCCAAACATCCATATAGTCCCTGATTTTTCTGTTGGTCCTTTTTGAAAAACGCCCTAAAATACTTTGCATCTGGCTCCATAACATAAGGGTACTATACCCTCCATCAGTCCTCCTTAATAATGAATAAGGAAATTGGCTATGTATATACATTTGCATAATTAGAGCTAGAACTAAAAATGGCTAACATCAGAATGAATTAAGTTGATGCTTTGGTAAGACGCAATTAATCAAAAACAACTTGAAAATTTCCAAAAAGTTTTCAAACAAATGATCAAAATGTTATTACGTTATGGGGATGGATAAATAAGTAACAACTGCACCTGTAAATATTTGCGAAAGGTTAAAGATGCACTGAAAATTGATTATATGCAGATAGAATGTCTGCATTGTGGTTTAACTGTATTAAAATATCAAAACTACATGTCCCAGAATTCATGGGGATGACAAACAGGAAATAACATAAAAACAGCTGCTGAAGGTATTACCACTTACCGTGACCAAGGCTGCAAGGCTGAAACGCGTCGGTGTGCAGACTGGGCTCTGTTTTTAATAAATCCTAAGAAACTTGAAAGTTCCTGAGTGCGTCGTCTTCTTGTTGCAGAAAAAAAATATATATATATATATATTCAATTAAAAAAACCATTGGTTTTAGGCCATATATAGTTAGGGATTTGCATTTACAAAACCTTATTTTACTCGCATAAAACCATTGAAATTCCATATATAGTTATAAGCGCTAACTATATATCGCGCACCCGCAATCCACTGCTGATGATGTCACATATTACATCATTCATGACATGGTTAGTGACATCACTGATGACATCACTGATGACATCTCAAATGACATCACTGATGACATCACTGATGACAACATGCAGTGACTGTATGTTTCTGTAAAGTTAAAATATCTCTTACATATTGAAGAATGAGTGGATATATAAGTGTCTGGATGAAGGATTTAGTAGGTGCATGACTGACTGTATGAGTGAGTGATTAAATGTGTCTCACTGAGTGCATGGGTTAGTGACTAAACTGTCTTAATTTGTACATCATTATGTCTGTTGTTCTGTAAACTGTTGCATGTGTTGATAAGTAGCTATATGAGTAACTATATGGGTTATTGATTGGTTGCCCAAGTATTTGTATGGGATACTGAGTGTGTGTGTAGGTGGCTGGGAGGTGTATGACTCTGTGCATAGATGTGTGAGCAGTTGATTCACTAGATGTATGGTTTCAAAAGTGCATGTGGAACAGCTGTATGGGCGGTTGACTGTGTGCATGAGTGCATTGGAGAGTGAATGGATATCTCAGTGCTACATGTCAAAGTAAGTACATATGTAAAACACAGTACATGTGAGAGTTGGCATATATAAATAACTGTGCATAAGAGCCAGTGAATGTGTGAGTGGCTGTATGGATCATTGTGAACTTGTATCAGGGATTGTATAATAGAGTAAATATGTGTTAGTATATGTTTGAATAAGTAAATTTCGTATAACTGTATAGTTGAGGAAATGGAGGTGTGATTGATTCTTTGCATGACTGACTAGGTGTGTGAGTAACTCCATGGATGAGTGACAGTCTGTGAGTGTCTGTTTACACTGATTGTATCTAAGGTTATATTAGAGTCTGAAGAGGTTCATCGTATTATCACATGAATGATATCATCAGTGATGTTATCAGTCATGTCAAATGAGATGTTTTCAGTGATGTCATCAGTGATGTCATTTGAGATGTCATCAGTGATGTCATCAGTGATGTCACTAACCATGTCATGAATGATGTAATATGTGACATCATCAGCAGTGGATTGCGGGTGCGCGATATATAGTTAGCGCTTATAACTATATATGGAATTTCAATGGTTTTATGCGAGTAAAATAAGGTTTTGTAAATGCAAATCCCTAACTATATATGGCCTAAAACCAATGGTTTTTTCATTGAATTTTCAAGGTTTTGTAAATGCAAATTCCTAACTATATATCCACTATAACCTATGGTTTTTTTCTGTGAATTTCATTGGTTTTTTAATAGCAAATATGAAAAGCTTTAAAATGTCAAGTACGTGATAGATGAAAAAATGTTCGTATTTATGCACGCTGATGTGCTTTGAACGCTGCACCCCCCTCCCCTCTTTTGTCTTAGTAGTACTCTCTCTTTGCAGATAGTGAACGGTAGTTAACGCAAGCCTTTCCCCCCTTTTTAATCCGTCGTGCCTGCTTGTCTCTCCATTTGATTGATTGTTGTCCAAGCATTTACTGTTTTAGAATTGGTTCTCTTTGGTTCATTCTCTATTTACAAACAAGCACAAAGTCGCAATACTCTGTTTAGTCTTTGCAGATAGTGAAAAATCGTGTAAAAAAATAAAAGTAATCGAGCAAAATCAGTAGGCCACTAATTGGATCTCTTTTTGACCTCGCTAAAATAGAAATATTAGGAACAACCCTTCATGAGAAATACGAAAATAGTGAGATGAACTGAGCTCCACACCATGAGGGCTGCAAGACAGCTCGGCTCCATCACCCATCCCGCACAAAATAACGACAAACCCTATGCAAATATTAAAAATATAGACAACACACCAGCAAAGAAACAGGGTAAAACATTTTATTAAAAAACTATTTACATAACGTTGGTTTATAAGATGATATCAGTAGTGGACCGATGTGTGAATAGATCAAAAGCAGCACAAGGCTCCAAGATCCGGATGGCAAGCTCCTGGATGTTGGGTGCCATAGTTTAGAGATCTGACTTTGGGCCTTTTTCAATGCCTGTGCTTTGTTGAATCAAAATGGCGCCTTGACACAAAGCTGACTCAAGCGTTGCTACTGATGCTATGCAGACCAAAACTGGTTTTCAGTTTGTACATTTTTCTAGATTTTTCAATCCAAGTTTGGTTGACTTTGTAGAACGATGGCTTCAAATTTTCAACATACGGTGTGGTGGCGCTGACTGGGAGGGGGCGCTTCCCTCCTGCCCCCTCCCCAAGTAAGATTTTCATACGTGAAAGTACGTTAATGGTTTTGGTCCCTGAGATGCTTCGATGTCACTGCCATTCTCAAATAGCATAAGTTCTGGATGTTGGGTGCCATAGTTAAGAGTTCTGAGCAGTGCTTGTTATACTGTCTGAAGCTTATTTCCACCTACTGCAGCTTCACTATTCTCAAAGTAAGTGAGTGTCGTTTGTGGACCTGACTGCATAAGAAAACAATGTGATATGTTAGCTTCCTAAACAGCTTGACGGAGGCCCCTGAGGGGCGGTGTGATGGCCATGGACTCGGAGAAGACGCTTGGCTCCGACACCCTCCCCAAGTCTTATAGCACTGGTGTAGCCTGAGATCGCCCCCGACATAGGCGGCCGGCTCCCGGGGTCCGGCGGAACTTTTTGCCTTTTGATGACTCTTCAATTCTGGACCTTGTCCCACAATCCGTTTGACCTGAAGACAAGCTGTAGTGGGGCGCCCCTTTACCGTTTTAGTTGCCATTCCGCCCGCTTTTGCTACACTGTGCCTCTTCCGCCATTCAGCTGTTTACCGCCCGCTCTTGCGACTACAGCGTCTCGCTCATCATGTAGTTGAGTTGCTCCCGCTCTTGCGGTGCAGCGATAGGCGGCTGCCACAGGACTCTCAAAATGGCGGCCGGCTCTTCGGTTTTGGGCCTGGTCCACTAAAATGGCCCTGGGACACCTTGGAACTCGGACGCTTCCCTGATAGGGCTTGGGTCCCATTCTCGAAAAGCGTCCCCTCAGCCGTGAAGATTCTACAAAAGTCTTGGGGGCCTCCGACTCCCGCAGGCTTCTGGTGGGGAGCGGCTGCCATGATTGCTCGTGGAATGGCCACGACGGAGCTACGAGATGGTAGTGGTCTCATGCTGACGCCAGCTTTAGTCTGAAACATCCAGAAACACTGTAGACTACCAATTCGATCAGTTCCGGTAGCGCCCCAACATGACCCGGAAGAGAAGAACTTGCCCTCCCCTCTTTGACTGATGGTTCTTGTTGCCTGTCCCCTCTGTTGTCATTTAACAGAACTTTTTGGACTGCTGAAAGGGGTTGTGTTCTGAACGCTGGTTGGTGGAGACATTTTGACTATATTCTTGACCTACGTTGTCGCGTAATGCGTTATATGGCACGCCGCGTTAGCGCACCCGGAAGTGATCCGAGGTGCGGCGCGCAGCGCGTAACGTAAGCATAACAGGTCATGTGACTTGTTAATAAAACTTTTCATTGGTTCATTTTACTTTTGTTAATTTAATGATGAAAAGCTTGGTCATATGACCTAAAAATTACGCTTTTTATTGTTTTCGAACAATATTTTTTTTTCAAACATATGTTATAATATTCCAGGCTAATGTACTTTCCCGGAAAATTTACAACTGTCTTGTAAGTAAAATATATTCCTTTTTCGAGAAAAAGGGCGTTTCTTCCTTCCATGACGGAGCCGTTGAGTAAAAGAGATTCGGCCTGCTGTCTTAGTCGCCGATACGCCTGATTATCAGATTCTTATCGATCACTTTATGTTGCAGACATGAAAAACACAACTGCCCTTGACCATTTATCTTTACTGCGTTCCTACATATTATACCTTTTATCCGTCATGTAATTGGACTGCTTTATTTCACTTGCCTTTTACTGATTCGAAAACAGTGACTAAAAGTAAAAACTTTACCAATGTAAATACTACTACCGTGTTTTGTTTTAAAAACATTTATTGTGAAAATGTCAGTATACAAATACGGGCCTATAACCACGTGGGCCGGCCACGGAGCAAACTGAAATCGTATATGATGAGGACACATTTACACTGTAGAGGAACGTAACGAGCGGGCCATTAGGTTGCAAGAACTAAGGTGTCTAACAGTTGCGGAATCGGTGGACATACATTTTGTAATTAAAATAGGACAGGGCCACTTACAATAACATTTTCTAGATATACATTTGCGGGCAAGGAGTTACGAGTCCCATTTATACCGGCGCCATTTTGGGCGAGGCCGGGCAGGTCCAAGATATAGTCAAAATGTCTCCACCAACCATCGGCCAGACCAGAACCCCTTTCGGCCCTTTATGCTAGAAGATGGTGTCTTCCATTCAGAAAATATTGTTGGCAGCATTTTGAAAGGAAACAGAAACAGCCGTTCTCCTAGTGAGTTTCACATTGTTACATTTAGGAAGAATGTTGAAGAGTAGTATGTGGAAAATCTGAAGCCATTTTTCTACAAACTCTCAATCAGACTTGGATGGAAAAAAAAAGAATGTACAAACTGAAAACCAATTATTGTCTGTATAGCATCAACAGTAACGCTTGAGTCAGCTTTGTGTCAAGCCGCCATTTTCATTCACTCAATAGCGTCCCCCTACACACATTCAGGGACCTGGTCGTGTCTTCAGATGAAACGGATTGTAGGAAAAGAAGCAGAAAGGAAAAGGAAACCACCTTGGGCAATAGTGAAGCTGCAAAAGGTGCAAATAAGCTTCAGACAGTCTTCAACTTACTCTGATTCTTATAATAAACTTCAGATAGTCTTACAAGCACTGCTCAGAACTCTCAACTGAGGCACTCAACATCCAGGACTTGCCATTCGGATCTTGGCGCCTTGTGCTGGTTCCGACCTATTCACACATCGGTCCACTACTGACATCACCTCATAAGGCAACGGGGCACCCCACGCCGACTTTCGGCGCAGCATTGTAGGATGGCCACACCAGTGCGGCAACTTGCTGGACACAACATCGGGGCCATCCAGATCTCGGCGCGTTCGACTCACTGTACCGCAACAGTGACCGCAACTCAGCTGGACACGCCGTCTTTCGGCGCAGCATTGTAGGATGGCCACACCAGTGCGGCAATTTGCTGGACACCACCTCGGTGCCATCCGGATCTCGGCGCGTTCGAGTCACTGTACCGCAACAGTGACCGCAATTCAGCTGGACACGCTGTCTTTCGGCGCAGCATTGTAGGATGGCCACACCAGTGCGGCAATTTGCTGGACACCACCTCGGTGACATCCGGATCTCGGCGCGTTCGAGTCACTGTACCGCAACAGTGACCGCAACTCAGCTGGACACGCCGTCTTTCGGCGCAGCATTGTAGGATGGCCACACCAGTGCGGCAATTTGCTGGACACCACCTCGGTGCCATCCGGATCTCGGCGCGTTGTGCTGCCTTCGGCCTATTCGCACATCGGTCCGCTACTGACGCCGCCTCACGTGCCAACGGATTTTCTACGCTTTTTGTAGCCCTATGCCGCATAACAGGTCATGTGACTTGTTTATAAAACTTTTCATTGGTTCATTTTACTTTTGGTTTCCTAAAGATGGAAGGCTTGGTCATATGACCTGAAAATAACACTTTTCATTGGTTTAGAACATTTTTTTTTCCCAAACGATGAAAGCCCCACCTTGTTTCTGGATCATTCAGACTGAAGCTGGCGTCAGCATGAGAGCACCACCATCTCGTGGCTCCGTCGTGGTCATTCCGCGAGCAATCATGGCAGCCGCTCCCCACCGGAAGCCTGCGGGAGTCGGGGGCCCCCAAGACTTTTGTAGAATCTTCACGGCTGAGGGGACGCTTTTCGAGAATGGAGCCCAAGCCCTAGCAGGCAAGCGTCCGAGTTCCAAGGTGTCCCAGGGCCATTTCAGTGGACCAGGCCCAAAACCGAGGAGCCGTCCGCCATTTTAAGAGCCATGTGGCAGCCGCCTATCGCTGCACTGCAAGAGTGGAAGCAACTCAACAACATGGTGAGCGAGACGCTGTAGCCGCAAGAGCGAGCGCAACTCAGCTAGATGGCCGCCACCTGGGGAGGCCCATTCACGCCACCTCCCCCACCCCCGGGCCGCCGCACGCCAATTTTCGGAGCAGCATTGTAGGATACCAAAACCAGTGCGGCAGTTTACTGGACATCACCTGGGTGCCTGTCGTACATGTTGTGTCAGCCATGTGACACTGGACACAGTCCCATCAACATCTCAACGCGTTCTGCTGCCTTGGGACTATTCGCACAACAGACCGCTACTGACGAGGCCTCCCCCCGCACCACCCGGGACGCCCCACGCTGTTTTTCTGTGCTGCATTGTAGGATCCCAAAACCAGTGCGGCACCCAGGCGACATCACCTGGGTGCCGTCCAGAACTCTGCACGTTGTGCTGCCTTGGGACTATTCGCACAAAAGACAGCTTCTAACCATTGTTGCTTTTTGTGTTGAAAAATGTTTAAATGTTTTTAGTTTTTGTTCCGTTCGTTATAGTTAATAGTTAATAAAGTTTTATAATCTTACTTTGTTAGAGTGTTATCTATTTTTTTAAAAACGGGTGAATGGGGCCTTGAATCGGGTTATTGTCATGTGTGGGCTTTGGAAGTGTGCTGCTGCAGGATCGGACATTTCAAACTCAAATGCACGTTCTTTTTCTTACCTTTCCGAAGCATGGAGCGCAATAGCAGGCAGAGAAAGGGTGATGCACGTGTTGAACACTACCTGACCTGGCAAGTTGCTGGCAGTGCCCCCCCCGCCCGCTCCTGAAAGAGGACACACACACACCGCCGCCCCGAGTACTTCACAAATCTTTAAAAGACCATGCGCTTGTTCATGAGGCTTAAATGGTTTATCACCTCTTCTAGAACCCCTGCATCGACCCTCTGACGTTTCCTGGAAAAATTACCATGTAACACAATACCAAGCCCTGTCAGCTGAAACCCCCAAGGAATCGTGGGGCATATTATCAAGGGGGTTTATCTCCGCTTTTTTGGCTTTAAAAGCCAAGAAAGCGGAGATAAAAATATCTCCCTATTACCAAGCTGCGCTAACACCAGTTAGTGACAGCTAAAAGGAGATAGCGACCATCTTGGGCCCCGCTTTGCATGTCAGTGATACTTATCACTAATGACATGCAAAGTGGCGTGCCAAGATGTTAGCGACTGGAAACAGTCCCTAACATCGCTATCTTCTATTACCAACTTTTGGAGATATTCGCGCTAAGCGCGAATATCTCCAAAATCTAACACCTGCCCTGAGCAGTTCTTAGCCATGTTATCCAATGGGAGGTGGATAACATGGCTAAGAGCATTTGCTCGATAATACATGAATATCGCTGACTTTTCTGCGATAATTGCAAGGTTTATCTGCGATAAAAATCGCCGATGTGCGGCGATAATTTTTGTCTCTAAACAAGTTAGAGACAAAAATTATCGCTAGTTGTTCGTAATATGCCCCCGGGTTTTTGCTTGCAGAAATCGGGAGGCGGGAGACTAGCACTGAAATCAGTAGTCACACGCCTGAATCGGGAGGGTTGGCATGTCTGAATTCTCTACAGCTGGGGCCATAAACTACATCCGCAGGGGTAGGTGATAGCCTAGGTCCGGCCTGGACAATCGGACACAGAGGAAGAGGAGTGTCAGAGGGTGCGGTAGTGAATAGGGTGAAAGAGAGGTGTCGGAGGGCACAGGGTGTGATTCTCAGAGAAGAGCAGCGCAGATGGGGGGAAGTATATGGCCCATGCATGAGAGAGAGAGCGGGGATGACCAGTGCGTGGGGGAGATGCTTGCGAGGGTGGGGAGCCATGCTGAGGATCGGCGGCGTGCAGAGAGTGGGCCTGGTCAAGGCATCTAAAATGGCTGCCGTGCACGACAAAATTGTGGCATTGGACAAAAAGGCAAGATGGCGCAGACAATGATTCATTTATAACAAAATATTTACTCGCAGTGACAAAATGGTGGTCAACACTTCCTGATTTCCATCGAATCGAACGTTAACAAACGTCACGCAGCAAAAAAAAAAAAAAAAAAAAAAAAGCTCACGCACAGAGCAGTTTTTAACCATGTTATCCAATGGAAGGTGGATAACACGGCTAAGAGCATTTGCTGGATAATGCATGAATATCGCTGACTTTTCAACGATACTCATGCATTGTGGCCGATGTGCGGCGATAATTTTTGTCTCTAAACAATTAAAACGAAGCACAAAATGGCGAATTCCCGTTTCGCTACCAGTTTGCGGCCCAGTTCGCGGCCCGTGAAGCGCTTCTACCGTGAAAAATCATTTTTTTTTTCTTTTCCCCACGGGACCCTTTAATAACCCCAACAACATTCCTAGGGGGTCAAGAGGGGGATACCTTGCCCCCTTTCATTAAATTCCCCTTTCGTTTTTCACCTCTTCTTCTCTCTCAATCCTACCGAGAGACAAGATGGCGGCCGCTCCGGACTGTCACGCAGCAAAAAAAAAAAAAGCTCACGCACAGCCGCTGGAAGAGATGTATCAACATATATCAGCCTCCTCAGCCACCCTCAGGAAACATAGGGGATTAGGATACGTCTCCCGCACCCCCTTATACCTAATAATTTAATTAACAAAGCACAAAATGGCGAATTCCCGTTTCGCTACCAGTTTGCGGCCCAGTTCGCGGCCCGTGAAGCGCTTCTACCGTGAAAAATCATTTTTTTTTCTTTTCCCCACGGGACCCTTTAATAACCCCAACAACATTCCTAGGGGGTCAAGAGGGGGATACCTTGCCCCCTTTCATTAAATTCCCCTTTCGTTTTTCACCTCTTCTTCTCTCTCGATCCTACCGAGAGACAAGATGGCGGCCGCTCCGGACTGTTTAGAATGTTGACAGACACCGGAGAGCCAATCAGCTTTCTGCGCGCAAAGTTCCGAAACGCGAAAAGTAAGCGAACCGGATCGCTGCCCGGAGCGCTGTTACAGATATATATCTTGATTTAAACGTTAATTTCTCAAAATTCACTGAAGCACATATATTGAGACCTAGCAAAGGCACATCGGGCTAACAGTCCCTACAATTTTGCCAAGTTTCGTGCAAATCCATTCAGCCGTTCGAGCTAAAAGTGAGTCCAACCGCCCTATGGAAAACTCAATGTAAAAAACGCGTTTTGGGACCCCCCTTTTTTCTCAGCCCCCCCTTGACGAAACCCCACCAAATTTTAAGGGGCTGCTCAGAAACAAAATGTGCCATTTTCCTGAAAATTTCAGCCGATTCCGTCCACAAACGCCAAAGTTATTAGACATAGAATTTTCAGAAATGCCATAGGGAATTAATCCTAACTATATATACCTACTGGCGATAGCCAGTAGGTAATATATATATACATATATATATATATATATATATTTTTTTTTTAAACAATGCATCCTCGATGTGAAAGCGCACTCCAACACCAGAAAGGTTTTCCAGGCAAACTGCATTTATTCTTATACAAGGTTGGTTTCTTTCGCCTTACGCGTTTCGGGGCTCTGTCCCCTTGGTCACAGGCATTTGGACATGCAAAGGGCAGAATTTCATTTAAACAAGCATTTTCAGCACGTGACCTTTAAGTGACTTTCAATTGGCCACTTTTAAACACAGTACAATGCTGCATGCTGGTATTGAGAGTCCGTGCTGCTTTAGTCATAATTAAAATGTCTTGTTAAGTGTTACCTCCAGCAGGCTCTGCTCCTTTTGCAAAATTTGGATCCATTTCACAACCCTCAGTGGGTCCTTGACACGAACATCAGTCTTTTTTATAGCCAGCTGGTGTTCCATAACCTGGAGAGGCAAAAACGCACCGTCTCTGATGTCTGTGGGTCATCTCGAGACACAGAAACTAATCGAAGTCTCCAGGTTATGGAACACCAGCTGGCTATAAAAAAGACTGCTGTTGGCGAAATACGAACAAACAATAAAAGAAAGAAAGGCGGAAAAATTCCAGCGTGACCGCGCAGACTATATGAAGGGACGCATATACACATTTGCGAGGAAATATAATGGCATAAGACAGAGGAAGTTGCCCACTACAAATGTGCATGAAGATGTAACACCAGAAGAGTCTGAAGTAAGCTCGGGAGCAGAATCAGACCTCAGCACTTCAAATGCCACAACCCAAGCTCAGACAGTACCAACCCCCCCAGATGAATTTCTTTTTTTACGGGAGGAGAGACTGCGAACTCTGAGACCGCGGCGGCCCCAACAAAATTACAGCAAGAACAAAACTGCGTCTCAAAAAGCAGGAAGCGAAAAAACAGGAGATGGGTAAAATGCAAAACAACAGAAAGAAATAACAAAAAAACAAAACTACAGAAGGAATTACAAACGATAATGGCCACACCTACGAATGAAAGAGATAAAAACACAGTCATAAATTCAACAGATATGGCCTTAACAAGTACTGAAGAAGAGACTTTATCATTAGGATTATCCTTTTGTAAACGCACAAATTTTAACTAAACACAAACTAGAATAGACTTACACCAGTTCATATGAAAATTAAAATTGAAAAAACATTTCTTCAATTATAAAGAGATAAATAACATTGAGAAAGAACTGACTGAAGATACGAACTGGCGAACTGACGAAATTACATTTATCAGGGAAATGGCGGATCTGGACACTAATGAAAATAATGGCATCACTGACACCCAAGATGCGGCAGACTATGCAGGGGTTTACATTGCGGGCACAGCTAAAACGCAGTTCAAACCTAGATCCACATTCTGCCCTATCATGCCTAAAGACTGCATCGATATCTTCTCAGACAAAGTCATACATGATTTAAAATCTCTGTCGTGGACAAGCAGCAACGACTTCTTCAAAACACATGCTAATGAGAGATTAGCGTATGACAATGTCATGTCCAAAATCAAGGAAAGAAGCGATGTGGTTGTACGTTGGTCCGATAAAGGAGGAAATGTGGTCCTCTGGCCTCTTGAAATGTATAATTCTGAAGCACTACTTCAGTTATCGGACAAAGAATGTTACCAGAGGATCAGTATGACTAACATTTCCAACATTCAAGAGAGGTACCACAGGAGTTTATATGACTGGAAAAGTGCTGGAACAATCTCAAAGAATGAATTTGATTTTTTTTAAATAACTACCCAGTAACTCCAAATTTGTACCTCATTCCTAAGGTGCATAAAAATGCAACCTGCCCCCCCTGGAAGACCTATAATCTCCGCTATAGAGGGATTGTTCGAAAATACTAGCCGGTTCGTGGACTTTTTCCTGCAATCTCATGTAAAAACACTACCTTCCTATACAAGAGACAGTGGGGATTTTCTTAGAAAAATCTTTGATATAACATGGGAAACAAATTTTGTGTTTATGACTTTGGATGTACAAAGCCTCTATACGAGCATAAGGCACAGAGATGGTTTGAATGCGATTAAGCATTATTTAGGCTGTAGAAGCATTGATTTGTACCAACATACACAGATGCTGCTCCAAATGACCGAGTGGTGTTTAGAGAATAACACCTTTGCCTTCAACAAACTACTCTACAAGCAAACACAGGGGACTGCCATGGGTACTTGCTTCGCCCCCAGCTATGCTAATTTGCATATGGGCTGGTGGGAGGAGCAAGTACTCATGAAGACACACATTGCAGAAATGTCAGAAAATGTGGCACATTATAGCCGCTATATTGACAACATTTTTACAATTTGGAGAGGAAGTGAGGAAAGTGCAAGGGCATTTGCAGAGCAACTGAACCAAAACAGCCTGAATCTTAAGTTTACTTGTGAAACCAGCAAGAGCAGGACAAATTTCCTAGATTTGGAGTTGTTTGTGGCAGATGGTAAAATTCAGTCTAGCACCTACCGTAAGCCCACCTCTGGAAACACCATCCTTCACGCCTCCAGCTACCATCCCCCAAATTTAATTGACAGCATCCCCTATGCAGAATGTCTAAGAATGAGACGAAACTGCAGCATGGACACAAGCTATAAAAATTCTAAAGCTAGTTTGTTTGGTAGACTGCGCCTCAGAGGCTATCCTGAACACACATTAAAGACAGCGGAACAAAAATGTGATGCTAAGGATAGAAAGGAGTTACTGTTCTCTTCCAAAGCAGGAACACCAAAGTCAAAACAAAACACAGGGACCCCACACCTAATCACATGGTACAATGCCTATCAGAAGCAACTTAGAAACATCATTTATAGGGATTGGCCCATAGTCAGGAATGACCCGGTGATAGGGAATGACTGCAACAAAATCCCCCAGCTTACTTTTCGAAAAACTAAAAGTATGTAGGAAGAATTGGTAGTGAATGTCCCTGTCCTAAAGAAAAAAGAATCACCATGGTTAAAAACAAAAAATGGTTTTTATAAATGCACTAAGTGCAAAGCATGCCAGTATGGACTAAATGTTACCAAAGTTGATGTGCCACATAGGAAAAAAACACTAGAAATTAGTGCAAACTACACATGCAAGACGGACTTTGCAGTTTACGTCTTGCAGTGTAGCTGCAATAAAAAATATGTGGGCAGCACTATCCACCCTGCCCACGTGAGGGTGTTACAACACTTAAGTGCTATTACTAACAATGACCCCTCATATCCAGTGGCAAGGCACATCAATGCCATACATGGGGGAAAAGCGGAGAACATTAAGTACTTCGTCATCGACCATCTGAAGAAAAACATCAGAGGGGGGAATAGACAACTAGCCCTCCGGAGACTAGAGTCACGGTACATTATCCTCCTGGACACTAAGGCCCCACGGGGATTGAATGCAGATGAGGCACTTAGTGTGCATTTATAGCCAATATAATACAAACAATGAAAGTAGATTTCTGAGCAAACTCAGACCCACTCCTCCGTAAGAGAAAGCTAAAATTAGCATCACTATTATTTTTCAGCAAAGGCTGTAAATAATTTAGTTGAATAAATATAAGGTAAAAAAAGATTTTAATGGTGGCTACATAAGAAATGGCTGGTGTGAACATTGCTTTCATGTAAGGAAATCTGACAAAAATATGGTACATTAGGCAAACTAACTATATTAGGTTGGAATACTGTAAGTTGGATACTCACTTACTTGCCCACAAGGGCTATATCTAAGAACAATCCATAACATGGAGGAACTCTGATTTAACTGATATTATTTGGGCAGAAAAAACGGGCACTAGACCCATAGCCAGTTCCCATTCCTAACATACTGACACTGATGAGTATCGTAGTGTTAATTGTATAACCTTTCGTTTAAAGTGGCACCTATGTACAGAATAATACAAGTCAAAAGTATATACACACATGAGAAATTGTCAAACAATGATGATTCTCACATAGCGCTGAGCCATCCTGAAAATGAAGGTGGCAGTTACACGAATTTCACAAGCACCAAACTTCGGCAGACAAAGTTTAAAACATTGATACAATGCAATGAATTATTGTGGTAAATGTTTAACTTGTTCTAATTTTGCTTTACATTTGTTTGGCGCTTAGATAAAATGTTAAGTATAGCGCGTTTCCAAGCATTGCAATTAAGGTTGTAACTTTTCTGTGGCCATGAAGTAATGGTTGCCATGACAACAATGAAGCCGCCTCATTGACCAATGAGCACTTTGTATGTTTAAAATGCACTTACTCACTAGAATTCTCTGTTGTGATCAAGACGGTTTCATCCGTCGAAACGCGTCAAACTTTGCACTTGGAAAAATAAAAACTTGTTTCTGAAAGAAGACCCCACGGTGTCAGTGCCTGTTTACTATCGTGTAAGCAACAGGAGTGGATATATATATATATATATATATATATATATATATATAGAGAGAGAGAGAGAGAGAGAGAGTCCCATCTGGGACATTATGTGCATTACTTAAATCCTAATTCGCGCTGCACATGGATATAAACCTAAAATTTGGATTAAGGCAATAAATAAAAAATAGAATAGATAGATCCTTCCAAAACCAACAGGGTCTAAGTATGATCTTATATTGCTGGTGTCAAAAATTCGGTTAAAGCCCCCCAGATTTTGCCACCCAATCTTCGTGTCCGGGGCCCTTTAATAGCCTAGAGGTTTGTTTCAAGTTTGCAAAAAGTCTTCCTCTCCACATCTTAAAAGTAGGGGGTTCTTTCTGGTGCCATAGTGAGGCTATACATAATTTTGCAACTGCAGCGGCAATATGTATTAAATATCTAAATGTATACATTCCGTGTGTAGACACTTCATCTTCTACAACACCCAACAACATAACTATTGGAGTTATCTCAATCTGTACCCCTGTTACTTCTGTTAAAAAGATCTGCATCCTATTTATCAACAATTTCAAATCAGGATATGTAGCAAACATGTGAACTATATCTGCCTGATCATCCCCACATCGAGTACATTTATCCTCATTTATCCTGCCACACCGCACAATTTTCGCCGGTGTATAATACAAATTAAACATAGTTTTCTACTGTTGTGTTTTTAAATTTGAGGATATTAGAAGTTTATCGGCTAAAACAATATATTCTTGTAGAATATTGCCCTCTACCAATAGTCTAGTGTTCCATTCAGCATTTTGTGGCTCAACATCATCCTTTTGTAATTCCATAAGTGCCTGGTATATGCTCCCAATTTTTCCCCGGCCCTTCACAGTTTCTAATAGCTTGCTTTTCTCGGCTAAGCATGAGATATCCCTCCTTCTACACAGAAAGTCTCGAATCTGTAAGTATTTGAAACATTCTGATTTGGGAAGATCATAGTTAGCCATCAATAAGGTGTATGTCTTAATACCATTGCTATCCGTTAAATGGCCCAGGGTTCTAATTCCTTTACTTCTCCATCTGTTCATAATACCATCTAGGAAGATAGCTGGAAGTAAGGATGTCGCATCCGTGGGGGTATAGTGGTTAATCCTACCTATGTTCAACTGTCTTCTTATTTGAAGCCAGGCCTATGGGCAGCCTGGAGCCCCTTAAAACGTTTTTTTTCTATAGTAGCTGGGCTCGAGGATTTTAAAGAAAGTTCTCTCTGCCATTGGGCCTATTAACAACTGGAAAACATGAGGCACATCCCCTACGCTTTCATCATTAGTCCCAACCAGTAAAATTCCAATATGCTGCAATAAACATGCCCAGTAGTAGAACTGGAAATTAGGAACTGCCCAACCCCCTCTATCACACGGAAGGGTCATAAATTTCCTTGCTCGCCACATCTTCCCTTGTGCCCACAGAAAGCTATTGCAGATAGATTGCAATCTCTGCATCTGTTTCCTTGTAATCTCAAGTGGAACTGCCCTAAAAAAATAGAGAACCTTTGGCAAAATGTTCATTTTTAGAACATTACATCTTCCCAGCATTGATAAGTGAAGACTTTCCATCCAGTCCAAATCTTTTTTTTTATATATGTTTATTGAGAAATTACATGACAGACTACACATCCAATATTCAGATATTACACTTGCAAGTTACATTTAGCACCATACTTGGGACCAAGGCTGGAATAACATATAACTTAAACAATGTTCTCTCCGTCCCTTCGTCTTCGTATTTCCAATTCCACCACAGGCGAAACACATATCTTTTCTCTATATGAATTCCACCTGGACCACTTCCTATGCCACTTCTTCGGGCACCCCCTGGCTATAAACACTTCCTTCTCAGCTATCATACATCTGTCGAGCTCTTTCTGCCATACTGCCACTGCCGGTGATACCACACCTCCCCAGCCCCTCGCTATTTCTCTCTTAATTAGCGTGAAACCTAGCTTCGCACACTGCTTCTCTGTTTCAGTAAGGTCTGTGTCTTCCCATATATTAAGTAAGTCCAATCGGGGCGTCAGTGTGAGCATTTTCCCTAGTGCAGATTGCCTATGACCTGTGGCTCTGTCCCATATTCCCTTCACCTGCGGGCAGTCCCATATCATATGTTTCATCATTTCATTATGTCTTTATTTCGAATAAAATTCATAAAAGACGACATACATTACATAATATTTTAAAAAAAAAGAAGAAAAGCTACTTCAAACATGCCCACAAATTATATAATAAAAAAAGTATAGCAACAATCAATATACGATCATTTCATGACAATTAATTTAAAAGCAATTTCAATTTCTTTGAACGGATCAGCCACACCCACCCCAGAAATTTGGCTACGCAAATCACAGACATTTCAGTTCGTGTATCACGTCATTTCAGCAGGGCTTCACGATGTCCCCCACAGTTCAAGGTTATACATAAAGGCTTCAGCCATTTCAATCGAGGGGATCGATATGCTGGGCATGCAAAAAACAGATGGCCAATGCTTTCTACCTGGTCGGGACAAAAGAAACATTTATTGCTTGCGTTCTTCGCCCACTTCGTAGTGAAGGAGTTGATGGGCAATGTACCTACCCGAAACTGATGATACAGTTTACGGTCTAGGGTTTTGCAAATCAAATCGCAATAGGGCTCAAGGGACGGTGTTACCTTATGTGTTAAAAAAAGTCCAGTTAGACTATTGTCCGAAGAATGAGTGACCAGCGTAGCTTTTTTTGCAGCCCTGAAAAGATCCTTAAGCTCTTGTTTTGATGAAAACCTGGAGCATTCAGGATATGACCACAGCTCAGAGAGGCCCATTATATACAATGTTTGTTTCACTTCCCGGAGCCATGGAATTCTATGAGCACCCCACAAAGATTTGACCTCAACCAATTCATGGGCGAAGAGGCTAAGCTCTGGAGTCGTCCAGAGGCGACGCCAGAGTGCCACGAGACGATACTGCGCCATCTCGTCCAGAGGTCTGCAACCTAGATCTAAGAGCAGTGGTTTTATTGGTGAGGATTGTGGAAGCCCAACCAAGTTCCTTAGAAACCTATTCTGTGCTGTGGTCAATGCTGACAAGTCCTTATAGCCCCATATGTCAGCTCCATACAGGGTAGCAGCATTAGCCTTGGCCTCATAAATTTTTAGCGCTGGTATAATGCGTTTGGTCAGGGATTTTTTTTGCTCCTGCAGTAAACATCCCGTAAGGCGGACAAATTTAAGTTTTAGAGCCTCCAACTGGGGGTTCCAACTAAGTTGATGATCAAGAGTCACGCCCAAATATGTCATGACCTTGACCTGTTCAATTGGTGCACCGTTCAGAGTAACCGAACTTTTGATTGGTTTATTTTTGTTGAAAACCATAAATTTGGTTTTGTCAGCGTTGATCTGCAGATCATTGTTCTTACAAAACTCAGCAAACCTATTCAGGGCTGCCTGTAACCCGCTCCGGGTTTTGGAAAGGAGCAGGGTATCGTCGGCGAATATTAACATAGGATATTTAGATCCGCCCAGGGTAGGTGCATCTGTTTGCGTGTTAGTAAAAAATGCAACTACCTGGTTGATGAAAAGGAGAAACAGGGTGGGGGCCAACACGCAGCCCTGGCGCAACCCTCGTTGGACAGGGAAGCCGTTGGTCACCTGGCCCTGTCTCCCCCACCTTACCAGGGTGAAATTATCCTCATGTAGGCGCCTGACTAGTTCCAGGAGTTCTATGGGGAAACCCATAAGTCTGAGGGCTTCCCATAGTTTTGCCCTAGGAACTAAGTCGAAAGCCGACCTAAGATCAACAAATGCGGCATAGATAACCCCACCGCCCAAGAAAACCACCTTCCAATAAAGCATGGTAAGTCGGAACACCTGATCTAAGGTGCTGGTGCCTGATCTAAACCCTGCCTGCATAGGGGAGAGTATATTGTTCTGCTCGATCCACCCCTGAATTCTTGTTAAGGCCATTCTTGATACAATTTTTTGAATAGAGTCGATCAGGCTTATGGGGCGATAGTTATTAGGTAATGATCGATCCCCTTTCTTATATACTGGAAGTATCTCAGCACCTTTCCAGGATTGAGGTATCCTAGCCCCTGCTGCAATAGAGTTTGCTAGTGTTGTAATGTATGGGACCTATAAATCTAGGTTCAGTTTAAAAAGGTCCGTTGGTATGGCGTCTAGACCTGGGGCTTTACCAGACTGGACAGACCCTAGGGCATGTACCGTGTCTGAAGCGGAAAATGTGAGCCTATCCCCATAAAATATTGGTATTATCCCCACTGCAGGCTCGGTTGCCAGTTCCTGTTCGGCGTTTGTATCTTTAAATTGGGCAGAGAAAAATTCCACCCAATCCAGAGCTGAAACATGGTTTACTGGTATTTGGGAGTCCGAGTTCCTGCCCCGTCTAACTATCTCCCAAAATCTTACTTGGTTAGATGACTCACAGGCTTTAAGGAGATCTAACCAGTAAGAATCGTCCCAGTCCCTCTTAGCTGCTCAAAGAGTGTGTTTATAAAACTGCCTAGCTTCCCTGATATCAGGGGTTATCCTGGTTTTAACAGCTGCTATTAGTTTGCTGTGGGCTTCTCTGCAGTGCTTATTATACCATCTTTTATGTGGTTTGTCTTTCTTATTTTTAGATGGCCTAGTAAGAAGATTTTTAAGTGCCGCAAAACACTTCTCATGAAGATCGATGGTAGAGGAATCGGCTCCATCCAGGGGGGATAATACAGTCATCCTGCTCCTTGTGTCTAGGACCAACTCCTCTATTTTACAGATAAGCTCTGGGTCCGCTATGACCCTAGTCCATTTGACCCGTCTTCTATTATCGCACAGGACTAAATCAGGCGTTGTGCAGGCTGTTTCTATTAGGAGACCACCCAGTCCAGGTACCCTGAGCCCCAAAGAGAGGGGGTTATGATCACTCTCAGGCCTGGTCTCTACTACCATATCCATCACATGTGACCAGGATTCTATATTGACCAATATATAGTCAATGCGACTTGCACTAATCCCATTATCAAAGGTAGATTTCCCTAGCTTGTCCGACGGAGTGCGGCCATTCACTGCCCGAAGCCCCCACTCCAGGCAGAGACCCAGCCAGTGGAGGGCAGCCTCCGTGCCCCTGACACCCTTACTTATAGCTAGCGGGGGGATATTCCAGGCAGTATCTTCATCAGTCTCCACATCTTCAGCCAGACTAAGGATGGGCTTGAATGAGCAATTCAGATCACCTGCCACTACGACAAGATGATCACCTTTGTGCTTGTTCAGGAGATGTTCAAGGTCATTAAGGATTGGTTGCTTCCTCCCACCCTGACAACCTCGGGCGTAGATGTTAATTAGGATGATGTCCTTGCAGTTGTCCTTACTCAGGTTAATACAGAGGAGGTCAGCATTCTCCACCAGGGTTTCCTTAACACGGAAACCCAGGGAGTTTCTGACCCATACAGTGAGACCTCCCGAAGCCCTAACCCGTGGGCCCTGTGTAGCCGGTTTGTGATAGTTCAGGTAGCCTTCCCTAAATAGGGGAACGATTGACCAAGTTTCCTGAAAAACGACGATGTCGTATGTGACAATGAAGTCTACCCAGTCGTCATTATCCAACCGACCCCTCAATCCTGCAATATTCCATGAGGCCACCTTGATTTCATTTACCGGGCTATTGAGTGGAATAGTCTGTGATAAACCCAGAGCCCCTGACCTAGTCAAAGTAGGAATGTTAACATGATCCAGAGTTGTGCTATAACCTTTGCATGAGGTTGAGCAATCCATACAGGTTACTGGGGAGGTGGGAGGGGCAATCGCTTGAGGGAGAATTGGTTCCATAAGATGTATTGATGCCTCAATCCCCCCAAGTCAGTCAACCTCATCCAAACAACCAAACATGTTAGTAGTAGGAGCCCCTTGCCACCAGTTATTATGGCTTTGCCAGCCATCCCTTTGTCCTTTCTGTCTAGGTTTTTGGACTGTTGACCAGGACCCCTCCATCTCAAACTGCTGTTGAGGGGGATAGAAAAAAGTGAGGGGTCTAACAACAATAGAGGGGTCATCATCACATGAGGCCCATGAACAGAGATGCTGAGCTCTATGGGGATCTGCGAAAGACACTACTATACAATCGCCAGCAATGGACTTGCGTGTAGGACCAACCCATGGTACTCTGCGCACCATTAGTACCCGACTTCTTTGGTGATTAGGGAGCTGTCTATTTGTGTTGAGCCAGTAGATTACCTTATTTTTTAAGGACCAATGGTTCTCTTGGGTTTGTGGGCCAAGGGCGGGCACGCCAGCTAATACTATGACATAAGGCCTGGCCTCAGGTGGCAAGTCAATATACCCACCGTGAAAATTTGGTCAACTGGGTTGCTGAGGAAGTAGTTTCGTGGTTGCTGGCTGGTTAGACTGGTCTGAGACAGCTTGAGGCCTTGGCTTTGATGGTGCTACACTCTGAGGGGGACGGGCGCTAGGGGCTGTAGGTCTTGGATTAATGGCAGTGGGATTACAGACTTTGGTACGGGGTTTGGGTATGGGTTTAGATCTTGGGGGGGCAAGGCCGGGGATTCTGACTCTTGAGCCTGAGGGGTACAACCCTCACCCTGGGGAAACCTAGCTTCCATTTGTTTCAGACTAAAGCTAGCCAATGTGACTATAGTCTTATCCATTTCTAGTAGGTTGTTTTCTATTCGGGAAAGTCTAAGTTCCAGGGGAGTAAGTAGCTGTTTTAATGTGTCCCAAACAGTTTTAAGAAATTCTTCATCTCCCCTCCTATCCTTCTCCAACTCACTCAACCTACCCTCAATGGGCCCTTCCTCAGTCTTCTCTGGAGAGGTTCCCGTAGTAAGGTCTAACACAACACTGCGTGGACCAGTGTCATTTTCCTTGCCCAGAGTGGCGATGTTAGTTTTTAATGCTTCTTCACCCGCCCCATGTGTGGCCAATGGTCGCCTACTATTAAAGAACTGGGATCTCGCAATTTTTGCCTTTTTGCGAGCATAAGTGGATCTGGCAAGGCATTTTCTCTTTTGAATGGCAACTTTTTTAGCATTTACTGCAGGGATCGACAAATCGGGTTTGGTGGGGAAGCCTTTGCCGGCCACGGGGGTGTAGGGTACGGACTCCTCCAAGGGTTTTAGAGGTGGTAATGTTGGATTCAGAAGGGGCTCAGGTAGAGATGTGGTTGGAACATGGTGGATATCTGCCAGCGTTAACAGTGGACGGGGCCTGATGTACGCTCAGGGGTTAGAGCTAAGGCAAGGTTCCCTAAGGATGATTTTTTGGAAGAAGCTAAGTTCAGGGAAAGTTTTCGCGCAGCTTCTAATTCTAAGGAAACCCTATGTTGCATTTTACTGATTTCCACATCAATGGCCAGATTGGTCTTTGTGAGGAAATCATCTAGGGTTCCATTGGGCTTTTTAAGTCCCTTGGCAGTTTTGCTGCGACTACCCCGTGTACACATAGTGGGTGTAAGAATGGACGATGTGACACGAGTGGAATATATCAACAATAATCAACAAAGCAAGGGGGATGACCCAGCCCAGACCTCTTAGACCTCGAACGGCCTCAAACGGCCCGCTCTTTGCCCGGTCTTCGCCCCGGGCGCTCCCGCGCGCTACCGCGCAGCGGTTGCTCCGCCCTCTAAAATAGGGCTAGGACAGGGCATGGGGCGTGACCGGCAGGGAGAGCGGCCACAGTTGTAGCACGCAGGGACTCCTGGGCAATGGAGTCCCTGCTAGGCTGCTCGCAGCCCTGCCGGTGAGCAAAGGGGTTCAAGGGTCTTCAACTCCCCTCCCAACGCCCCATGGAGTCTGTAGGCGCAGCGGGACCCACGCAGCGGGTCCGGCAAGTTGTGGAGTCTTTCACAAAAAATCCAGCGACGACAAGCAGCAACAGTGAGGGTGCCTCCATGCAGATGCAGTGAGCAAGGTGTCCCGCTGAGTGGTGGAAAGAGAGCAGCTTTGTCCAAAGTCAGGGGGCGTGACCGGCAGGGAGAGCGGCCACAAGTGTAGCACGCAGGGACTCCTGGGCAATGGAGTCCCTGCTAGGCTGCTCGCAGCCCTGCCGGTGAGCAAAGGGGTTCAAGGGTCTTCAACTCCCCTCCCAATGCCCCACGGAGTCTGCAGGCGCAGCGGGACCCGCGCAGCGGGTCCGGCAATTTGTGGAGTCTTTCACAAAAAATCCAGCGATGACAAGCAGCAACAGTGAGGGTGCCTCCACGCAGATGCAGTGAGCAAGGTGTCCCGCTGAGTGGTGGAAAGAGAGCAGCTTTGTCCAAAGTCAGGGGGCGTGACCGGCAGGGAGAGCGGCCACAGGTGTAGCACGCAGGGACTCCTGGGCAATGGAGTTCCTGCTAGGCTGCTCGCAGCCCTGCCGGTGAGCAAAGGCGTTCAAGGGTCTTCAACTCCCCTCCCAACGCCCCACGGAGTCTGTAGGCGCAGCGGCAAGTTGTGGAGTCTTTCACAAAAAATCCAGCGACGACAACAGTGAGGGTGCCTCCATGCAGATGCAGTGAGCAAGGTGTCCCGATAATAGGTGGCCTGCCGTAGGCATCCCTTCAAGCAAAAGTCATCTGGTCGGGACCCGATTTTTTCTAATATTATTCCCGTCAAGTATAAACGATGTAGGACACAAAGCTGGATAAGCCGAAATCTTAGTGTTATGGCAGCCTCCCTGGATGACATTAGCGCCTGTCTCTAATCCTCCTCATCAATCGGCCCAAGGTCCCCTTCCAAACGCTCTTTAAGCTTCCAGAATAAGTCTGGCATGTTATTTCTAAGTTTACTATAGGTCAAGGAGTTCGCCTTGGTTTGTAACTGCCTGTCCAGTAGACGATCTTCCAAAGGGGATGACTTGGGTATTTCCTCACAGTTGGGGAATGCTGCCATCAAAGCATGTTGGATTTGCAAATACCGAAAGACTTCACCCGGAGCCAGTCAGTATATTTTTTTCAATTCCTCAAATTAAAGAATCTTCCCTTTTTTGATTAGGTCTCGGACCGTTGAAATACCAATCATATCCCATCTGTCGAACCCTGGGTGATGGCACAGCATGCCCAGTTGTTGCAAATACCACATTGGGGTCGCTTTGGTAAGCACTCCTGCCCAGCCCATACCAGAATTAGCTAACTGCGAGATCTGTAGCATATGTTGAGTGGGTTCTACATATTTCTGTTTCCTACTATTTGAATAGAGAGCCTCAAGATATCCGGAGCGATCCATCTGATACCTGTCCAGAGCACATGCCGGATCATCCGGTGGGGCATATCTCCGCGCATTGACCGTCGCCAATTGCGAAGTCCAATAATACAACCGTATGTCAGGCAGCACAATACCCCCATCATACCATCCTTTCATCAATTTCTGGAGCACAATCCTTGGGGCCTTCCCATCCCATAGCACCATGCGTACTTCTCCTTCCACTGTGACAAAATAAGTATATGGGATTCTATGTGGGCAATTCTGGAGAATGTATAAAAATCGTGGGAGGTCCAGCATCTTAAAAAGAGCTGCGCAGCCTACCAACAACAAAGGCAACGACCACCAGTGCTTAACATCAGCCTGCAGTCTTGCCAGCGGGGGCGCCAAGTTGCGACTGTAAAAGAGAGCTGGATCAGGCGTGACGAAGATTCTCAAATATTTTAAACCGTTCTCAGAAACCACAAGTGCACAGTCTTTCGGGAGGCGGGAGTTTGCCCACGAAGTACATACAACACAGATTTGTCCCAATTAATTGCATATCCGGAGTATTTCCCGAAATTTGTAAAAATGTTAAGAACCATGTGAATGGACCGGGACGGATATGTAAGATATAGCAAAATATCATCCGCATAAAGAGATATTCTGTCCTCACACTCTTGTGACCATCGCAGACCCTTCACCATTACATCACGTTGAATCCAGGCTGCCCAGGGTCCCAGCATAAGGGAGAACAGCAACGGCGACAGAGGGCACCCCTGTCTGGTACCTCTCCTGAGGGTAAACGGCCGGGACGTATAGTTGTTTATTTTAACCTGCCCCAGTATATCAGTATATAACAGGCGCACCCACCGTATAAATTTAGGGCCTAACCCTGCTCTTGCCAGAACTTCAAAAAGATACGGCCATTCGATTGAATCAAACGCCATGGAGGCATCTAGTGACAGTATGACTGCATCTTCCTCCAATTACTGCCGACGCATCAGTACATTATGGAGTCGGCGGATATTTAGGGCTGTGTTTCTCCCAGTCATAAACCCGGATTGATCCGGATGTACAAGGGAAGATATCACTGATCCCAACTGCGTGGCGAGGACCTTTGCCAAAACCTTTGCCTCGACGTTAATCAAAGAGATCGGCCGATATGAGTGACAGTCATCTACCGGCTTACTGGCCTTGTGAATGACCACTATAATGGCTAGCCTCTGGTCAGGCGGCAGAACCTCCTTCTCCCAACTTTCCTGATACATTGCCCGCAGATGTGGGACCTCTTGGGAGGCCACAGCCTTAAGAAATTCCACCGGGGTGCCATTTGGCCCCATGGTCTTTCCAGATTTAATGTGACCAATGGCCTTTTGATTCTCCTCGTTAGAGAGATCCGCGTCCAACAGTTCCCTATCTACCTCTGAGAGAGTTGGTACATCATTCTCCGCCAGTAATTGACGTGATTCCTCTGATGACTACATCGTTGAAGCCGAATATACCGACTCAAAATGATCAGCAAATGCCTCCGCTATTTCGTCAGGGAGGCAAAGAACCTCACCACTTGGCGTTGTCAATCAGGGCACCCCCGCGCACCTTGCTCTTTTTTCTCCAGCCACGCAAGCGTCCTTACCGCCCTATCGCCAAGTTCATATAGCCTATGTTGGGTAGCTGCCTGTTTAGCTATCATATGTTCTAGCGCCTTGAGTTATATTCCTCCTTTTTTTAGTGTCAGGCTCAGCAATGTTTCCTCCGAAGGACTCATTTCATGCGCTGCCTCAAGCTCCCGAAGGACTTCTTCTAGTTGCACCAGAAGCTCACCCCTTTTCGCTATGTATTTCACTTTCAATGACAGGGCATATCCTTTAAGGACTACTTTATAGGCCTCCCATATCGTCTGCGCTAACGTCACCAACCCTACGTCCTCCTCCAGGAAGTAACCCGGTCTGCACCCCAAGCTCTCCCCTTATATCCAGAATTTTAAGCAACCATGGGTTAATGACAATTGTGCTATGCTGCCGCTTAGTTCCGTGAGTGAAGTCTATTCCAACTGGGGAGTGATCTGAGAGACCTCGGGGATATGCCCGGGGCTTCCTAAAATTCCCTACTGAGGCGTAAAGCCCGACCCTGCTCTTTGCAACTCCGCCCCACATCAGTTAGACCCATTGCCACCGTAAACTCTGCCATAAGCTCATTCGGCCGTGCCCCCTGCTGCTGCGGGTATCTGTCGATCGTGTCATCCATCGTCATATTAAAGTCCCCTCCCAGTAACAGATTACCGTAAGGAAGATTATTCAGCATGCGGCCCAGTTCCATCAAGGCCTCTCTACCCAGCGCTGGAGGCAAGTAGACCGAGACTATATTCAGAGCCTTCCCCTCCCATTGGGCCTCAACCACTTCAAACCGCCCCTGAATCCGCCCACACATTATAGACAATCAGTGGCGTGTTCTTTCGGACTAGGATACCTGTGCCTCTGGATCCGATGGTACAGATAGCATGTATCAGAAGCTTGTAACCCCATCTATTGAGGGCCCTATTCTTATAGCCAACCAAGTGGGTCTCCTGTAGGGGAACTAGGTCTGGGGACTGTCTCTTCAGGTATTGCTGGACAATGCCTCTCTTTATTTTATCACCTAAACCATTAACATTCCAAGAAAGGACAGAGAGCAACGATTCCCGCTCAGCCCCCATTTCCCAGCACGGCTACTGGCAAAATCAAACAGATCAATAATATAGCTAACATTTCGGTACACAACTTGCAAAGAAAGGCATCAGCATCAAAATTTAGTCCATCACATAAAAGAAGAACATCGAAAATAAAACAGTTCAATACAGTACAAACCCTATGAGGCTCTTCCCCGAAACGCATATTAAGCAAACTGAACATTTTGGTACGCAACTTGCATAGAAAGGCATCCGCATCAACATTTAGTCCGTCACATAACATAAGAACATTTAAAATAAAACAGTGCCTCATAACCCAACAGGTCAATAATACAGCAATCACTTTTTTATGCAACTAGCAAGTGGATGCAGCACTATCACATCTGAATCTGTCACATTGAATAAGAACAAAGAAAACAGAACATAGCCACACAGTACAATAATTCTGGAACTCTTAGAAACACATATTCAGCAGGCTATCTGAACCGTGACATAAGAGTTCACCACAAACTTCAAAGCAGCAATAAACTGCAAAACACTCCCCCCACCCGAAGCTCCAATTCCACCCCCTCCCAGCCTCCCTGCCTGTGGATGTTGAATTACCCACCCCCAAACATGGCAGAGCGCCTCTCACCCTCCCTGAAATGCTGAAAACGCAGGAGGAACCGACCCCCCCTGCAGATACACAATACAGTTATCATAATTCGCAGCCACCCACTAGAAACAATAACACAGCAATGTCATATAACGTCAATATACCCATCAAATAGAACCTTAGATATAGAAACAGTCTCATATCAGTGAATCCTTCACCCCCCCGCCCGTGCCCATTACTTGCGTATTCCGCCAGTTCCAGATGCATCAGTCTCACAGCAAGGTCAATCAGTCCTGCTCCTCCAGTCGACTAATCTCCACAGTCGGATCAGTGCTCGCCGCCTCCAGCCGGACTCCTCTTTGTGTGCCAGATCTACTGGGGCAGTCCCACTTGTGGCCACCCACAGTGCTCTATCCCTCCTTCCAGTCCCAGACTGCCTCCGGTGAGTCGAAGAACCACGACTTGCCTTCCAATTCCACTCGCAGCCGCGCCGGGAAGAGCATTGCATATTTCACCTCCCGATCTCTCAGCTCCCTCTTCACCGCCTGGAAACTTCTGCGTTGTGCCTGAACCTTGGCCGTAAAATCTGGGAAGAACACCACCTCATAGTTGTCAATCTTTAGTGGCGGGCTGGACCATGAAGTCTGCAGTATGATATCTCTATCACGATAATTGAACACCCTCGCAATCAGGGGTCTCGGAGGTGCACCCGGCTTCGGTCTGCAGGCCGGTACCCTGTGGGCTCTCTCTATCGAGAAAAAGCTAGACAGCGTCTTGGGCTTTAGGTGTTTCGTAATGAGCTCCTCCACATAAAGATCAGCAGCCGGCCCCTCCGTCCGTTCCGGAACCCCCAAAAATCGAATGTTATTAAGGCGGGCTCGGCCTTCATAATCATTCAGCTGCTGTAGCATTCTCGCCTGCATCTGCTGCATGTCGAGTACCTGACTCTGGAGCTCCAACGTGTCTGTCTGAAGGGCGCTTGTCACTATCTTAAGTTCCTTAACTTTCTCATCCATTTTCTTAAAGTCTGCTCTGAGCAGCGAGACTTCAACAGTGATTGAATCCACTGAAGTACGCACTCCATCTATTGCCGCCAAGACATCATGAAGGGTTGGTTCCGGTCCAGGTACAGGGGTCACCGCCGCCCCATCTCTTCCCAATTGCGGCAAATCACCTTTTTCACCTGATTTTGACCATGCGAACTTCGCCAACTGCTTCTGGGCGGTAGCCTTGGGACCCTTCCCTCCCGTAGCAATGTTTGCCAAGCTCCTAATCTTCAGACAAAGGCCAGGGGCAGGCTAGCAGATATCGTCCCATCCAATCGAAGGAAACAGATTAGATGGAATCCGGCACCCAGAGCCGCCCTCCCCAGGGTCCGACACTTCAAGCAGGCCTGTACTCTCGGTGACCAACAGCAGGAGTCAGGTGCCAGCCCCTCCCGCATCCAGCGAAAGACTTCTTAGCCTTTTTGGCACAGCCCACTAGCAGACACTCTCCACCTCGCTCCACCGTAGGAACACTGCAGCTCCTCAGTAGGCACCATGGAGGGCCGATACACCCCTCAGCAATACAAGCTCGAGGACAGGGTATCGCCAGAGCAAAGTCTCAGCCCCAGCGCACCACCCACACCAAAGGGTCTGCACTCCAAGACTTTATTGTAGTCACCACCAGAACAGGTAAGTAGGGCTCTCCACGGGGCCCTCACACACATCCAAGCATAGGGACCCAACTAGGCTGCACTCATTCGCCCACCTTGTCTCCTAGGTCGCCTAACGTCGCGCTTCTGTCTTCCCTTCTCCACATTCAAAGCGCAGCAAATAGGCCCGTAGACAGGCTACACTACGCTCGGGTTGTGGGCCATAGCCAGAACTCCTTCAGCAAACCACCTGTTGCCAGGACTGCTCCCCCACCACTAGAAAGTACAGGTCACTGTGGGGGAGCCAAGCGCCACCACCTCCAAACACAGGCAAACTCCTCGGTAAGTCGCAGTCTACAGGCCTCAATACTCTTAGAACTGCCCCCGGTCTGGCCGCCAATTTCCAACAGTCTCTAGTGCTCACTGGCCTCTTCTGCCCACCTCCGGGAGCAGCAGGACCAATAGTTCTATTGGAGCTCACCGCTATGGTATACAGACAAAATATCGAATTTTTAATATCGATATACACTAATATCGAACTTTTAATATCGATGGGACAAAATATAGAAGGTAAGTAATATCGAAATATTTAATATCGATATTAGTAATATCGAAGTTTAAAATATCGATGTAAGTAATATCGATGTTAATAATTTTGATGTTACTAATATCGATTTTTCAAATATTTTTGTGTATAATATTATGTATTTATTATGTTTAATTTTATGTAATTTAATTAAATATTGTATTTTAGTACTGTAGCGGGTTGTGGGTTTATAGGGGAATAGGGTGGGAAGTAATTTAATTATGTAAAATTAATTATTAATTAGTAGGAATTATAAATTATTATTTATTAATTGGTAATTATTTTTAATAAATTGGTAATTAATTTTAATTAAATGATTAATTGAAAATTATGTTCTGTAGCGGATTGTGGGTATATAGGGGAATAGGGTGGGAAGTAATTTAATTTTGTTAAATTAATTATTAATTAATAGGAATTTTACAATAATAATTATTAATTGGTAATTATTATTAATTAATTGGTATTTAGTTTTAATTAATTGATTAATTGATAATTAGCTTCAGTAGCCGGTTGTGGGTTTAAAGGGGAATAGGGGGGAAGTAATTTAATTATGTTACATTAATTATTAATTATTAGGAATAAAAAAATAATTATTAATTGGTAATTATTTTTAATTAATTGGTAATTAATTTTAATTAATTAATTAATTGATATTTATGTTGTGTAGCGGGTTGTGGGTTTATAGGTGAATAGGGTGGGAAGTAATTTAAATGTAATAAAGTAATGTATTTTAAGTAATTGTTTAGCTAATTATCTAATTGTTATTTATTATTAATTGTTAATTAAATATTATTAAATGGTATTTTTATCAATTTTATAATTTACATATATTTTGCTCATCATGTTTTTAATAATTATGTATTGGTATTTGTAAATGGCTTACATCTATTTAATAGTTAATTATATTTTTATTTAAAATAAAACATTTATTCATAAGAATCTTTTTTTTACTTCTACGCTATCCAACACTTTCCCTATTGTTGCACTCCTGTGCTTGGTCCCCCTGGTTGCTCTTGGTCCCCCTGGCTGCTCTTGGAGCCCCTGGCTGTGCTTGGTCCCCCTGGCTGCTCTTGGTCCCCCTGGTTGCTCTTGGTCCCCCTGGCTGTGCTTGGTCCCCCTGGCTGCTCTTGGTCCCCCTGGCTGTGCTTGGTCCCCCTGGCTGCTCTCAGTCCCCCAGGTTGCTCTTGGTCCCCCTGGCTGCTCTTGGTCCCCTGGTTCTGCTTGGTCCCCCTGGCTGCTCTTGGTCCTCCTGGTTGCTCTTGGTCCCCCTGGTTGCTCTTGGTCCCCCTGGTTGCTCTTGGTCCCCCTGGCTGTGCTTGGTCCCCCTGGTTGCTCTTGGTCCCCCTGGTTGCTCTTGGTCCCCCTGGCTGTGCTTGGTCACCCTGGCTGTGCTTGGTTCCCCTGGCTGCCCTTGGTCCCCCTGGCTGTGCTTGGTCCCCCTGGCTGCTCTTGGTCCCCCTGGTTGCTCTTGGTCCCCCTGGCTGCCCTTGGTCCCCCTGGCTGTGCTTGGTCCCCCTGGCTGTGCTTGGTTCCCCTTGGTCCCCCTGGCTGTGCTTGGTCCCCCTGGCTGCTCTTGGTCCCCCTGGTTGCTCTTGGTCCCCCTGGCTGCTCTTGGTCCCCCTGGCTGTGCTTGGTCCCCCTGGCTGCTCTTGGTCCCCCTAGTTGCTCTTGGTCCCCCTGGCTGTGCTTGGTCCCCTTGGCTGTGCTTGGTCCCCCTGGCTGCTCTTGGTCCCCCTGGATGTGCTTGGTTCCCCTGGCTGCTCTTGGTCCCCCTGGTTGCTCTTGGTCCCCCTGGCTGCCCTTGGTCCCCCTGGCTGCTCTTGGTCCCCCTGGCTGTGCTTGGTCCCCTTGGCTGCTCTTGGTCCCCCTGGTTGCTCTTGGTCCCCCTGGCTGCTCTTGGTCCCCCTGGCTGCTCTTGGTCCCACTGGCTGCTCTTGGTCCCCCTGGTTGCTCTTGGTCCCCCTCGTTGCTCTTGGTCCCCCTGACTGTGCCAAGTCCCCCTGGCTGCTCTTGGTCCCCCTGGCTGCTCTTGGTCCCCCTTGTTGCTCTTGGTCCCCCTAGCTGTGCTTGGTCTCCCTGGCTGTGCTTGGTCCCCCTGGCTGCTCTTGGTCCACCTGGTTGCTCCTGGTCCCCCTGGCTGCTCTTGGTCCCCCAAGCTGTGCTTGGTCCCCCTGGCTGCTCTTGGTCCCCCTGGTTGCTCTTGGTCCCCCTGGCTGTGCTTGGTCCCCCTGGCTGCTCTTGGTCCCCCTGGTTGCTCTTGGTCCCCCTGGCTGCTCTTGGTCCCCCTGGCTCTGCTTGGTCCCCCTGGCTGCTCTTGATCCCCCTAGTTGCTCTTGGCCCCCCTGGTTGCTCTTGGTCCCCCTGGATGCTCTTGGTCCCCCTGGCTGTGCTTGGTCCCCCTGGTTGCTCTTGGTCCCCCTGGTTGCTCTTGGTCCCCCTGGTTGTTCTTGGTCCCCCTGGCTGTGCTTGGTCCCCATGGCTGCTCTTGGTCCCCATGGCTGCTCCTGGTCCCCCTGGCTGCTCTTGGTCCCCCTGGTTGCTCTTGGTCCCCCTGGTTGCTCTTGGTCCCCCTGCCTGTGCTTGGTCCCCCTGGCTGCTCTTGGTCCCCCTGGCTGCTCTTGGTCCCCCTGGTTGCTCTTGGTCCCCCTGGCTGTGCTTGGCCCCCCTGTTTGCGCTTGGACCCCCTGGTTGCTATTAGTCCCCCTGGTTGCTCTTGGTCCCCCTGGCTGTGCTTGGTCCCCCTGGTTGCTCTTGGTCCCCCTGGTTGCTCTTGGTTCCCCTGGTTGCTCTTGGTCCCCCTGGCTGTGCTTGGTCCCCTTGGCTGCTCTTGGTCCCCCTGGCTGCTCTTGGTCCCCCTGGCTGTGCTTGGTCCCCTTGGCTGCTCTTGGTCCCCCTGGCTGCTCTTGGTCCCCCGGTTGCTCTTGGTCCCCCTTGCTGTGCTTGGTCCCCTTGGCTGCTCTTGGTCCCCCTGGCTGCTCTTGGTCCCCCTGGCTGTGCTTGGTCCCCCTGGCTGCTCTTGGTCCCCCTGGTTGCTCTTGGTCCCCCTGGCTGCTCTTGGTCCCCCTGGCTGCTCTTGGTCCCCCTGGCCGTGCTTGGTCCCCCTGGCTGCTCTTGGTCCCCCTGGTTGCTCTTGGTCCCCCTGGCTGCTCTTGGTCCCCCTGGCTGCTCTTGGTCCCCCTGGCTGTGCTTGGTCTCCCTGGTTGCTCTTGGTCCCCCTGGCTGTGCTTGGTCCCCCTGGCTCCTCCCGGTCCCCCTGGTTGCTCTTGGTCCCCCTGGCTGTGCTTGGTCCCCCTGGCTGCTCTTGGTCCCCCTGGCTGCTCTTGGTCCCCCTGGTTGCTCTAGGTCCCCCTGGCTGCTCTTGGTCCCCCTGGTTGCTCTTGGTCCCCCTGGCTGTGCTTGGTCCCCCTGGTTGCTCTTGGTCTCCCTGGATGTGTTTTGTCCCCGTGGTTGCTCTTGGTCCCCCTGGTTGCTCTTAGTTCCCCTGGTTGCTCTTCGTCCCCCTGGTTGCTATTGGTTCCCATGGTTGCTCTTGGTCCCCATGTCTGTGCTTGGTCCCCCTGGCTGTGCTTGGTCCCCCTGGCTGCTCTTTGTCCCCCTGGTTGCTCTTGGTCCCCCTAACTGTGCTTGGTCCCCCTGTTTGCGCTTGGCCCCCCTGGCTTCTATTGGTCCCCCTGGTTGCTCTTGGTCCCCCTGGCTGTGCTTGGTCCCCCTGATTGCTCTTGGTCCCCCTGGTTGCTCTTGGTTCCCCTGGGTGCTCTTGGTCCCCATGGCTGTGCTTGGCCCCCCTGGCTGCTCTTGGTCCCCCTGGCTGCTCCGGGTCCCCCTGGTTGCTCTTGGTCCCCCTGGCTGTGCTTGGTCCCCTTCGCTGCTCTTGGTCCCCCTGGCTGCTCTTGGTCCCCCTGGCTGTGCTTGGTCCCCCTGGCTGCTCTGGGTTCCCCTGGTTGCTCTTCGTCCCCCTGGCTGCTCTTTGTCCCCCTGGCTGTGCTTGGTCCCCCTGGCTGCTCTTGGTCCCCCAGGTTGCTCTTGGTCCCCCTGGCTGCTCTTGGTCCCCCTGGCTGCTTTTGCTCCCCCTGGATGCTCTTGGTCCCCCTGGTTGCTTTTGGTCCCCCTGGTCGCTCTTGGCACACCTGGCTGCTCTTGGTCCCCCTGGCTATGCTTGGTCCCCCTGGCTGCTCTTGGTCCCCCTGGTCGCTCTTGGTCCCCCTGGCTGTGCTTGGTCCCCATGGCTGCTCTTGGTCCCCCTGGCTGTGCTTGGCCCCCCTGGCTGCTCTTGGTCCCCCTGGTTGCTCTTGGTCCCCCTGGCTGCTCTTGGTCCCCCTGGCTGTACTTGGTCCCCCTGGCTGCTCTTGGTTCCCCTGGTTGCTCTTGGTACCCCTGGTTACTCTTGGTCCCCCTGGTTGCTCTTGGTCCCCCTGGCTGTGCTTGGTCCCCCTGGTTGCTCTTGGTCCCCCTGGTTGCTCTTGGTCCCCCTGGTCGCTCATGGTCCCCCTGGCTGCTCTTGGTGACCCTGGCTGTGCTTGGCCTTCCTGGCTGCTCTTGGTCCTCCTGGTTGCTCTTGGTCCCCCTGGCTGTGCTTGGTTCCCTTGGCTGCTATTGGTCCCTCTGGCTGCTCTTGGTGCCCCTGGCTGTGCTTGGTCCCCCTGGCTGCTCTTGGTCCCCCTGGTTGCTCTTGGCCCCCCTGGCTGCTCTTGGCCCCCCTTGCTGTGCTTGGTCCCCCTGGCTGCTCATGGTAACCCCTGGTTGCTCTTGGTCCCCCTGGCTGCTCTTGGTCCCCCTGGCTGCTCTTGGTCCCCCTGGTTGCTTTTGGTCCCCCTGGTCGCTCTTGGTCCCCCTGGCTGCTCTTGGTCCCCCTGGCTGTGCTTGGTTCCCCTGGCTGCTCTTGGTCCCCCTAGTCGCTCTTGGTCCACCTGGCTGTGCTTGGTTCCCCTGGCTGCTCTTGGTCCCCCTGGTTGTGCTTGGTCCCCCTGGCTGCTCTTGGTACCCCTGGTTGCTCTTGGTCCCCCTGGCTGCTCTTGGTCCCCCTGGCTGTGCTTGGCCCCCCTGGCTGCTCTTGGTTCCCCTGGTTGCTCTTGGTCCCCCTGGTTGCTCTTGGTCCCCCTTGTTGCTCTTGGTCCCCCTGGCTGTGCTTGGTCGCCCTCGTTGCTCTTAGTCCCCCTGGTTGCTCTTGGTCCCCCTGGTTGCTCTTGGTCCCCCTGGCTGCTCTTGGTCCACCTGGCTGTTCTTGGCCTTTCTGGCTGCTCTTGGTCCCCGTGGTCTCTCTTGGTCCCCCTGGCTGTGCTTGGTCCCCCTGGCTGCTCTTGTTCCCCCTGGCTGTGCTTGGTCCCCCTGGCTACTCTTGGTCCCCCTGGTTGCTCTTGGACCCCCTGGCTGCTCTTGGTCCCCCTGGCTGTGCTTGGTCCCCCTGGCTGCTCTTGGTTCCCCTGGTTGCTCTTGTTCCCCCTGGTTGCTCTTGGTCCCCCTGGCTGTGCTTGGTCCCACTGGCTGCTCTTGGTCCCCCTGGTCGCTCTTGGTCCCCCTGGCTGTGCTTGGTTCCCCTGGCTGCTCTTGGTCCCCCTGGCTGTGCTTGGTCCCCCTGGCTGCTCTTGGTCCCCCTAGTTGCTCTTGGTCCCCCTGGCTGCTCTTGGTCCCCCTGGCTGTGCTTGGTCCCCCTGGCTGCTCTTGGTTCCCCTGGTTGCTCTTGGTCCCCCTGGTTGCTCTTGGTCCCCCTGGTTGCTCTTGGTCCCCCTGGCTGTGCTTGGTTGCCCTGGTTGCTCTTGGTCCCCCTGGTCGCTCTTGGTCCCCCTGGCTGCTCTTGGTCCACCTGGCTGTGCTTGGCCTTCCTGGCTGCTCTTGGTCCCCGTGGTCGCTCTTGGTCCCCCTGGCTGTGCTTGGTCCCCCTGGCTGCTCTTGTTCCCCCTGGCTGTGCTTGGTCCCCCTGGCTACTCTTGGTCCCCCTGGTTGCTCTTGGTCCCCCTGGCTGCTCTTGGTCCCCCTGGCTGTGCTTGGTCCCCCTGGCTGCTCTTTGTTCCCCTGGTTGCTCTTGGTCCCCCTGGTTGCTCTTGGTCCCCCTGGCTGTGCTTGGTCCCCCTGGTTGCTCTTGGTCTCCCTGGTTGTTCTTGGTCCCCCTGGTTGGTCTTGGTCCCCCTGGCTGTGCTTGGTCCCCTTGGCTCCTCCTGGTCCCCCTGGTTGCTCTTGGTCCCCCTGGCTGTGCTTGGTCCCCCTGGCTGCTCTTGGTCCCCCTGGCTGCTCTTGGTCCCCTTGGTTGCTCTTGGCCCCCCTGGCTGCTCTTGGTCCCCCTGGTTGCTCTTGGTCCCCCTGGCTGTGCTTGTTCCCCCTGGTTGCTCTTGGTCCCCCTGGTTGCTCTTGGTCTCCCTGGATGGGGTTGGTCCCCTGGTTGCTCTTGGTCCCACTGGTTGCTCCTGGTTCCCCTGGTTGCTCTTGGTCCCCCTGGTTGCTCTTGGTTCCCCTGGTTGCTCTTGGTCCCCCTGGCTGTGCTTGGTCCCCCTGGCTGCTTTTGGTCCCCCTGGCAGCTCTTGGTCCCCCTGGTTTCTCTTGGTCCCCCAGGCTGTGCTTAGTCCCCCTGGCTGCTCTTGGTCCCCCTGGCTGCTCTTGGTCCCCCTGGCTGTGCTTGGTCCCCCTGGCTGCGCTTGGTCCCCCTGGCTGCTCTGAGTCCCCCTGGTTGCTCTTGGTCCCCCTGGCTGCTCTTGGTCCCCCTGGCTGCTCTTGGTCCCACTGGCTGCTCTTGGTCCCCCTGGTTGCTCTTGGTCCCCCTCGTTGCTCTTGGTCCCCCTGACTGTGCCAAGTCCCCCTGGCTGCTCTTGGTCCCCCTGGCTGCTCTTGGTCCCCCTTGTTGCTCTTGGTCCCCCTAGCTGTGCTTGGTCTCCCTGGCTGTGCTTGGTCCCCCTGGCTGCTCTTGGTCCACCTGGTTGCTCCTGGTCCCCCTGGCTGCTCTTGGTCCCCCAAGCTGTGCTTGGTCCCCCTGGCTGCTCTTGGTCCCCCTGGTTGCTCTTGGTCCCCCTGGCTGTGCTTGGTCCCCCTGGCTGCTCTTGGTCCCCCTGGTTGCTCTTGGTCCCCCTGGCTGCTCTTGGTCCCCCTGGCTCTGCTTGGTCCCCCTGGCTGCTCTTGATCCCCCTAGTTGCTCTTGGCCCCCCTGGTTGCTCTTGGTCCCCCTGGATGCTCTTGGTCCCCCTGGCTGTGCTTGGTCCCCCTGGTTGCTCTTGGTCCCCCTGGTTGCTCTTGGTCCCCCTGGTTGTTCTTGGTCCCCCTGGCTGTGCTTGGTCCCCATGGCTGCTCTTGGTCCCCATGGCTGCTCCTGGTCCCCCTGGCTGCTCTTGGTCCCCCTGGTTGCTCTTGGTCCCCCTGGTTGCTCTTGGTCCCCCTGGCTGTGCTTGGTCCCCCTGTTTGTGCTTGGACCCCCTGGTTGCTATTAGTCCCCCTGGTTGCTCTTGGTCCCCCTGGCTGTGCTTGGTCCCCCTGGTTGCTCTTGGTCCCCCTGGTTGCTCTTGGTTCCCCTGGTTGCTCTTGGTCCCCCTGGCTGTGCTTGGTCCCCTTGGCTGCTCTTGGTCCCCCTGGCTGCTCTTGGTCCCCCTGGCTGTGCTTGGTCCCCTTGGCTGCTCTTGGTCCCCCTGGCTGCTCTTGGTCCCCCGGTTGCTCTTGGTCCCCCTTGCTGTGCTTGGTCCCCTTGGCTGCTCTTGGTCCCCCTGGCTGCTCTTGGTCCCCCTGGCTGTGCTTGGTCCCCCTGGCTGCTCTTGGTCCCCCTGGTTGCTCTTGGTGCCCCTGGCTGCTCTTGGTCCCCCTGGCTGCTCTTGGTCCCCCTGGCTGTGCTTGGTCCCCCTGGCTGCTCTTGGTCCCCCTGGTTGCTCTTGGTCCCCCTGGCTGCTCTTGGTCCCCCTGGCTGCTCTTGGTCCCCCTGGCTGTGCTTGGTCCCCCTGGTTGCTCTTGGTCCCCCTGGCTGTGCGTGGTCCCCCTGGCTCCTCCCGGTCCCCCTGGTTGCTCTTGGTCCCCCTGGCTGTGCTTGGTCCCCCTGGCTGCTCTTGGTCCCCCTGGCTGCTCTTGGTCCCCCTGGTTGCTCTAGGTCCCCCTGGCTGCTCTTGGTCCCCCTGGTTGCTCTTGGTCCCCCTGGCTGTGCTTGGTCCCCCTGGTTGCTCTTGGTCCCCCTGGTTGCTCTTGGTCTCCCTGGATGTGTTTTGTCCCCGTGGTTGCTCTTGGTCCCCCTGGTTGCTCTTAGTTCCCCTGGTTGCTCTTCGTCCCCCTGGTTGCTATTGGTTCCCATGGTTGCTCTTGGTCCCCATGTCTGTGCTTGGTCCCCCTGGCTGTGCTTGGTCCCCCTGGCTGCTCTTTGTCCCCCTGGTTGCTCTTGGTCCCCCTAACTGTGCTTGGTCCCCCTGTTTGCGCTTGGCCCCCCTGGCTTCTATTGGTCCCCCTGGTTGCTCTTGGTCCCCCTGGCTGTGCTTGGTCCCCCTGATTGCTCTTGGTCCCGCTGGTTGCTCTTGGTTCCCCTGGGTGCTCTTGGTCCCCATGGCTGTGCTTGGCCCCCCTGGCTGCTCTTGGTCCCCCTGGCTGCTCTGGGTCCCCCTGGTTGCTCTTGGTCCCCCTGGCTGTGCTTGGTCCCCTTCGCTGCTCTTGGTCCCCCTGGCTGCTCTTGGTCCCCCTGGCTGTGCTTGGTCCCCCTGGCTGCTCTGGGTTCCCCTGGGTGCTCTTCGTCCCCCTGGCTGCTCTTTGTCCCCCTGGCTGTGCTTGGTCCCCCTGGCTGCTCTTGGTCCCCCTGGTTGCTCTTGGTCCCCCTGGCTGCTCTTGGTCCCCCTGGCTGCTCTTGCTCCCCCTGGATGCTCTTGGTCCCCCTGGTTGCTTTTGGTCCCCCTGGTCGCTCCTGGCACACCTGGCTGCTCTTGGTCCCCCTGGCTATGCTTGGTCCCCCTGGCTGCTCTTGGTCCCCCTGGTCGCTCTTGGTCCCCCTGGCTGTGCTTGGTCCCCATGGCTGCTCTTGGTCCCCCTGTCTGTGCTTGGCCCCCCTGGCTGCTCTTGGTCCCCCTGGTTGCTCTTGGTCCCCCTGGCTGCTCTTGGTCCCCCTGGCTGTGCTTGGTCCCCCTGGCTGCTCTTGGTTCCCCTGGTTGCTCTTGGTACCCCTGGTTACTCTTGGTCCCCCTGGTTGCTCTTGGTCCCCCTGGCTGTGCTTGGTCCCCCTGGTTGCTATTGGTACCCCTGGTTGCTCTTGGTCCCCCTGGTCGCTCATGGTCCCCCTGGCTGCTCTTGGTGACCCTGGCTGTGCTTGGCCTTCCTGGCTGCTCTTGGTCCTCCTGGTTGCTCTTGGTCCCCCTGGCTGTGCTTGGTTCCCTTGGCTGCTATTGGTCCCTCTGGCTGCTCTTGGTGCCCCTGGCTGTGCTTGGTCCCCCTGGCTGCTCTTGGTCCCCCCGGATTGCTCTTGGCCACCCTGGCTGCTCTTGGCCCCCCTTGCTGTGCTTGGTCCCCCTGGCTGCTCATGGTAACCCCTGGTTGCTCTTGGTCCCCCTGGCTGCTTTTGGTCCCCCTGGCTGCTCTTGGTCCCCCTGGTTGCTTTTGGTCCCCCTGGTCGCTCTTGGTCCCCCTGGCTGCTCTTGGTCCCCCTGGCTGTGCTTGGTTCCCCTGGCTGCTCTTGGTCCCCCTAGTCGCTCTTGGTCCACCTGGCTGTGCTTGGTTCCCCTGGCTGCTCTTGGTCCCCCTGGTTGTGCTTGGTCCCCCTGGCTGCTCTTGGTACCCCTGGTTGCTCTTGGTCCCCCTGGCTGCTCTTGGTCCCCCTGGCTGTGCTTGGCCCCCCTGGCTGCTCTTGGTTCCCCTGGTTGCTCTTGGTCCCCCTGGTTGCTCTTGGTCCCCCTTGTTGCTCTTGGTCCCCCTGGCTGTGCTTGGTCGCCCTGGTTGCTCTTAGTCCCCCTGGTTGCTCTTGGTCCCCCTGGTTGCTCTTGGTCCCCCTGGCTGCTCTTGGTCCACCTGGCTGTGCTTGGCCTTTCTGGCTGCTCTTGGTCCCCGTGGTCTCTCTTGGTCCCCCTGGCTGTGCTTGGTCCCCCTGGCTGCTCTTGTTCCCCCTGGCTGTGCTTGGTCCCCCTGGCTACTCTTGGTCCCCCTGGTTGCTCTTGGACCCCCTGGCTGCTCTTGGTCCCCCTGGCTGTGCTTGGTCCCCCTGGCTGCTCTTAGTTCCCCTGGTTGCTCTTGTTCCCCCTGGTTGCTCTTGGTCCCCCTGGCTGTGCTTGGTCCCACTGGCTGCTCTTGGTCCCCCTGGTCGCTCTTGGTCCCCCTGGCTGTGCTTGGTTCCCCTGGCTGCTCTTGGTCCCCCTGGCTGTGCTTGGTCCCCCTGGCTGCTCTTGGTCCCCCTAGTTGCTCTTGGTCCCCCTGGCTGCTCTTGGTCCCCCTGGCTGTGCTTGGTCCCCCTGGCTGCTCTTGGTTCCCCTGGTTGCTCTTGGTCCCCCTGGTTGCTCTTGGTCCCCCTGGTTGCTCTTGGTCCCCCTGGCTGTGCTTGGTTGCCCTGGTTGCTCTTGGTCCCCCTGGTTGCTCTTGGTCCCCCTGGTCGCTCTTGGTCCCCCTGGCTGCTCTTGGTCCACCTGGCTGTGCTTGGCCTTCCTGGCTGCTCTTGGTCCCCGTGGTCGCTCTTGGTCCCCCTGGCTGTGCTTTGTCCCCCTGGCTGCTCTTGTTCCCCCTGACTGTGCTTGGTCCCCCTGGCTACTCTTGGTCCCCCTGGTTGCTCTTGGTCCCCCTGGCTGCTCTTGGTCCCCCTGGCTGTGCTTGGTCCCCCTGGCTGCTCTTTGTTCCCCTGGTTGCTCTTGGTCCCCCTGGTTGCTCTTGGTCCCCCTGGCTGTGCTTGGTCCCCCTGGTTGCTCTTGGTCTCCCTGGTTGTTCTTGGTCCCCCTGGTTGGTCTTGGTCCCCCTGGCTGTGCTTGGTCCCCTTGGCTCCTCCTGGTCCCCCTGGTTGCTCTTGGTCCCCCTGGCTGTGCTTGGTCCCCCTGGCTGCTCTTGGTCCCCCTGGCTGCTCTTGGTCCCCTTGGTTGCTCTTGGCCCCCCTGGCTGCTCTTGGTCCCCCTGGTTGCTCTTGGTCCCCCTGGCTGTGCTTGTTCCCCCTGGTTGCTCTTGGTCTCCCTGGTTGCTCTTGGTCTCCCTGGATGGGGTTGGTCCCGTGGTTGCTCTTGGTCCCACTGGTTGCTCCTGGTTCCCCTGGTTGCTCTTGGTCCCCCTGGTTGCTCTTGGTTCCCCTGGTTGCTCTTGGTCCCCCTGGCTGTGCTTGGTCCCCCTGGCTGCTTTTGGTCCCCCTGGCAGCTCTTGGTCCCCCTGGTTTCTCTTGGTCCCCCAGGCTGTGCTTAGTCCCCCTGGCTGCTCTTGGTCCCCCTGGCTGCTCTTGGTCCCCCTGGCTGTGCTTGGTCCCCCTGGCTGCGCTTGGTCCCCCTGGCTGCTCTGAGTCCCCCTGGTTGCTCTTGGTCCCCCTGGCTGTGCTTTGTCCCCTTCGCTGTACTTAGTCCCCCTGGCTGCTCTCGGTCCCCCTGGCTGCTCTTGGTCCCCCTGGCTGTGCTTGGTCCCCCTGGCTGTGCTTGGTCCCCCTGGCTGCTCTGGGTCCCCCTGGTTGCTCTTAGTCCCCCTGGCTGTGCTTGGTCCCCTTCGCTGCTCTTGGTCCCCCTTGCTGCTCTTGGTCCCCCTGGCTGTGCTTGGTCCCCCTGGCTGCTCTTGGTTCCCCTGGTTGCTCTTGGTCCCCCTGGCTGCTCTTTGTCCCCCTGGCTGTGCTTGGTCCCCCTGGCTGCTCTTGGTCCCCCTGGTTGCTCTTGGTCCCCCTGGCTGCTCTTGGTCCCTCTGGCTGCTCTTGCTCCCCCTGGATGCTCTTGGTCCCCCTGGTTGCTTTTGGTCCCCCTGGTCGCTCTTGGCCCCCCTGGCTGCTCTTGGTCCCCCTGGCTGTGCTTGGTCCCCCTGGCTGCTCTTGGTCCCCCTGGTCGCTCTTGGTCCCCCTGGCTGTGCTTGGTCCCCATGGCTGCTCTTCGTCCCCCTGGCTGTTCTTGGCCCCCCTGGCTGCTCTTGGTCCCCCTGGTTGCTCTTGGTCCCCCTGGCTGCTCTTGGTCCCCCTGGCTGTGCTTGGTCCCCCTGGCTGCTCTTGGTTCCCCTGGTTGCTCTTGGTACCCCTGGTTACTCTTGGTCCCCCTGGTTGCTCTAGGTCCCGCTGGCTCTGCTTGGTCCCGCTGGTTGCTCTTGGTCCCCCTGGGTGCTCTTGGTCCCCCTGGTCGCTCATGGACCCCCTGGCTGCTCTTGGTGACCCTGGCTGTGCTTGGCCTTCCTGGCTGCTCTTGGTCCTCCTGGTTGCTCTTGGTCCCCCTGGCTGTGCTTGGTTCCCTTGGCTGCTCTTGGTCCCTCTGGCTGCTCTTGGTGCCCCTGGCTGTGCTTGGTCCCCCTGGCAGCTCTTGCTCCCCCTGGTTGCTCTAGGTCCCCCTGGTTGCTCTTGGTCCCCCTGGTTGCTCTTGGTCCCCCTGCCTGTGCTTGGTCCTCCTGGCTGCTCTTGGTCCCCCTGGCTGCTCTTGGTCCCCCTGGTTGCTCTTGGTCCCCCTGGCTGTGCTTGGTCCCCCTGTTTGCGCTTGGTCCCCCTGGTTGCTATTAGTCCCCCTGGTTGCTCTTGGTCCCCCTGGCTGAGCTTGGTCCCCCTGGTTGCTCTTGGTCCCCCTGGCTGTGCTTGGTCCCCCTGGCTGCTCTTGTTCCCCCTGGCTGTGATTGGTCCCCCTGGCTACTCTTGGTCCCCCTGGTTGCTCTTGGACCCCCTGGCTGCTCTTGGTCCCCCTGGCTGTGCTTGGTCCCCCTGGCTGCTCTTGGTTCCCCTGGTTGCTCTTGGTCCCCCTGGTTGCTCTTGGTCCCCCTGGCTGTGCTTGGTCCCCCTGGCTGCTCTTGGTCCCCCTGGTCGCTCTTGGTCCCCCTGGCTGTGCTTGGTTCCCCTGGCTGCTCTTGGTCCCCCTGGCTGTGCTTGGTCCCCCTGGCTGCTCTTGGTCCCCCTGGTTGCTCTTGGTCCCCCTGGCTGCTCTTGGTCCCCCTTGCTGTGCTTGGTCCCCCTGGCTGCTCTTGGTTCCCCTGGTTGCTCTTGGTCCCCCTGGTTGCTCTTGGTCCCCCTGGCTGTGCTTGGTTGCCCTGGTTGCTCTTGGTCCCCCTGGTTGCTCTTGGTCCCCCTGGTCGCTCTTGGTCCCCCTGGCTGCTCTTGGTCCATCTGGCTGTGCTTGGCCTTCTTGGCTGCTCTTGGTCCCCGTGGTCGCTCTTGGTCCCCCTGGCTTTGCTTGGTCCCCCTGGCTGCTCTTGTTCCCCCTGGCTGTGCTTGGTCCCCCTGGCTACTCTTGGTCCCCCTGGTTGCTCTTGGTCCCCCTGGCTGCTCTTGGTCCCCCTGGCTGTGCTTGGTCCCCCTGGCTGCTCTTGGTTCCCCTGGTTGCTCTTGGTCCCCCTGGTTGCTCTTGGTCCCCCTGGCTGTGCTTGGTCCCCCTGGTTGCTCTTGGTCTCCCTGGTTGTTCTTGGTCCCCCTGGTTGCTCTTGGTCCCCCTGGCTGTGCTTGGTCCTCTTGGCTCCTCCTGGTCCCCCTGGTTGCTCTTGATCCCCCTGGCTGTGCTTGGTCCCCCTGGCTGCTTTTGGTCCCCCTGGCTGCTCTTGGTCCCCTTGGTTGCTCTTGGCCCCCCTGGCTGCTCTTGGTCCCCCTGGTTGCTCTTGGCCCCCCTGGCTGTGCTTGTTCCCCCTGGTTGCTCTTGGTCCCCCTGGTTGCTCTTGGTCTCCCTGGATGGGGTTGGTCCCCTGGTTGCTCTTGGTCCCACTGGTTGCTCCTGGTTCCCCTGGTTGCTCTTGGTCCCCCTGGTTGCTCTTGGTTCCCCTGGTTGCTCTTGGTCCCCCTGGCTGTGCTTGGTCCCCCTGGCTGCTTTTGGTCCCCCTGGCTGCTCTTGGTCCCCCTGGCTGCTCTTGGTCCCCCTGGCTGTGCTTGGTCCCCCTGGCTGTGCTTGGTCCCCCTGGCTGCTCTGGGTCCCCCTGGTTGCTCTTGGTCCCCCTGGCTGTGCTTTGTCCCCTTCGCTGTACTTAGTCCCCCTGGCTGCTCTTGGTCCCCCTGGCTGCTCTTGGTCCCCCTGGGTGTGCTTGGTCCCCCTGGCTGTGCTTGGTCCCCCTGGCTGCTCTGGGTCCCCCTGGTTGCTCTTGGTCCCCCTGGCTGTGCTTGGTCCCCTTCGCTGCTCTTGGTCCCCCTGGCTGCTCTTGGTCCCCCTGGCTGTGCCTGGTCCCCCTGGCTGCTCTTGGTTCCCCTGGTTGCTCTTGGTCCCCCTGGCTGCTCTTTGTCCCCCTGGATGCTCTTGGTCCCCCTGGTTGCTTTTGGTCCCCCTTGTCGCCCTTGGCCCCCCTGGCTGCTCTTGGTCCCCCTGGCTGTGCTTGGTCCCCCTGGCTACTTTTGGTCCCCCTGGCAGCTCTTGGTCCCCCTGGCTGCTCTTGGTCCCCCTGGCTGTGCTTGGTCCCCCTGGCTGTGCTTGGTCCCCCTGGCTGCTCTGGGTCCCCCTGGTTGCTCTTGGTCCCCCTGGCTGTGCTTTGTCCCCTTCGCTGTACTTAGTCCCCCTGGCTGCTCTTGGTCCCCCTGGCTGCTCTTGGTCCCCCTGGCTGTGCTTGGTCCCCCTGGCTGTGCTTGGTCCCCCTGGCTGCTCTTGCTCCCCCTGGATGCTCTTGGTCCCCCTGGTTGCTTTTGGTCCCCCTTGTCGCTCTTGGCCCCCCTGGCTGCTCTTGGTCCCCCTGGCTGTGCTTGGTCCCCCTGGCTGCTCTTGGTCCCCCTGGTCGCTCTTGGTCCCCCTGGCTGTGCTTGGTCCCCATGGCTGCTCTTGGTCCCCCTGGATGTGCTTGGCCCCCCTGGCTGCTCTTGGTCCCCCTGGTTGCTCTTGATCCCCCTGGCTGCTCTTGGTCCCCCTGGCTGTGCTTGGTCCCCCTGGCTGCTCTTGGTTCCCCTGGTTGCTCTTGGTACCCCTGGTTACTCTTGGTCCCCCTGGTTGCTCTAGGTCCCGTTGGCTGTGCTTGGTCCCGCTGGTTGCTCTTGGTCCCCCTGGGTGCTCTTGGTCCCCCTGGTCGCTCATGGTCCCCCTGGCTGCTCTTGGTGACCCTGGCTGTGCTTGGCCTTCCTGGCTGCTCTTGGTCCTCCTGGTTGCTCTTGGTCCCCCTGGCTGTGCTTGGTTCCCTTGGCTGCTCTTGGTCCCTCTGGCTGCTCTTGGTGCCCCTGGCTGTGCTTGGTCCCCCTGGCAGCTCTTGCTCCCCCTGGTTGCTCTTGGCCCCCCTGGCTGCTCTTGGCCCCCCTTGCTGTGCTTGGTCCCCCTGGCTGCTCTTGGTACCCCTGGTTGCTCTTGGTCCCCTTGGCTGCTCTTGGTCCCCCTGGCTGCTCTTGGTCCCCCTGGTTGCTTTTGGTGACCCTGGCTGTGCTTGGCCTTCCTGGCTGCTCTTGGTCCTCCTGGTTGCTCTTGGTCCCCCTGGCTGTGCTTGGTCCTCCTGGCTGCTCTTGGTCCCCCTGGCTGCTCTTGGTCCCCCTGGTTGCTCTTGGTCCCCCTGGCTGTGCTTGGTCCCCCTGTTTGCGCTTGGTCCCCTTGGTTGCTATTAGTCCCCCTGGTTGCTCTTGGTCCCCCTGGCTGTGCTTGGTCCCCCTGGTTGCTCTTGGTCCCCCTGGCTGTGCTTGGTCCCCCTGGCTGCTCTTGTTCCCCCTGGCTGTGCTTGGTCCCCCTGGCTACTCTTGGTCCCCCTGGTTGCTCTTGGACCCCCTGGCTGCTCTTGGTCCCCCTGGCTGTGCTTGGTCCCCCTGGCTGCTCTTGGTTCCCCTGGTTGCTCTTGGTCCCCCTGGTTGCTCTTGGTCCCCCTGGCTGTGCTTGGTCCCCTGGCTGCTCTTGGTCCCCCTGGTCGCTCTTGGTCCCCCTGGCTGTGCTTGGTTCCCCTGGCTGCTCGTGGACCCCCTGGCTGTGCTTGGTCCCCCTGGTTGCTCTTGGTCCCCCTGGCTGCTCTTGGTCCCCCTTGCTGTGCTTGGTCCCCCTGGCTGCTCTTGGTTCCCCTGGTTGCTCTTGGTCCCCCCGGTTGCTCTTGGTCCCCCTGGCTGTGCTTGGTCGCCCTGGTTGCTCTTGGTCCCCCTGGTTGCTCTTGGTCCCCCTGGTCGCTCTTGGTCCCCCTGGCTGCTCTTGGTCCATCTGGCTGTGCTTGGCCTTCTTGGCTGCTCTTGGTCCCCGTGGTCGCTCTTGGTCCCCCTGGCTTTGCTTGGTCCCCCTGGCTGCTCTTTTCCCCCTGGCTGTGCTTGGTCCCCCTGGCTACTCTTGGTCCCCCTGGTTGCTCTTGGTCCCCCTGGCTGCTCTTGGTCCCCCTGGCTGTGCTTGGTCACCCTGGCTGCTCTTGGTTCCCCTGGTTGCTCTTGGTCCCCCTGGTTGCTCTTGGTCCCCTTGGCTGTGCTTGGTCCCCCTGGTTGCTCTTGGTCTCCCTGGTTGTTCTTGGTCCCCCTGGTTGCTCTTGGTCCCCCTGGCTGTGCTTGGTCCCCTTGGCTCCTCCTGGTCCCCCTGGTTGCTCTTGATCCCCCTGGCTGTGCTTGGTCCCCCTGGCTGCTTTTGGTCCCCCTGGCTGCTCTTGGTCCCCTTGGTTGCTCTTGGCCCCCCTGGCTGCTCTTGGTCCCCCTGGTTGCTCTTGGCCCCCCTGGCTGTGCTTGTTCCCCCTGGTTGCTCTTGGCCCCCCTGGTTGCTCTTGGTCTCCCTGGATGGGGTTGGTCCCCTGGTTGCTCTTGGTCCCACTGGTTGCTCCTGGTTCCCCTGGTTGCTCTTGGTCCCCCTGGTTGCTCTTGGTTCCCCTGGTTGCTCTTGGTCCCCCTGGCTGTGCTTGGTCCCCCTGGCTGCTTTTGGTCCCCCTGGCAGCTCTTGGTCCCCCTGGCTGCTCTTGGTCCCCCTGGCTGTGCTTGGTCCCCCTGGCTGTGCTTGGTCCCCCTGGCTGCTCTGGGTCCCCCTGGTTGCTCTTGGTCCCCCTGGCTGTGCTTTGTCCCCTTCGCTGTACTTAGTCCCCCTGGCTGCTCTTGGTCCCCCTGGCTGCTCTTGGTCCCCCTGGCTGTGCTTGGTCCCCCTGGCTGTGCTTGGTCCCCCTGGCTGCTCTGGGTCCCCCTGGTTGCTCTTGGTCCCCCTGGCTGTGCTTGGTCCCCTTCGCTGCTCTTGGTCCCCCTGGCTGCTCTTGGTCCCCCTGGCTGTGCTTGGTCCCCCTGGCTGCTCTTGGTTCCCCTGGTTGCTCTTGGTCCCCCTGGCTGCTCTTTGTCCCCCTGGCTGTGCTTGGTCCCCCTGGCTGCTCTTGGTCCCCCTGGTTGCTCTTGGTCCCCCTGCCTGCTCTTGGTCCCCCTGGCTGCTCTTGCTCCCCCTGGATGCTCTTGGTCCCCCTGGTTGCTTTTGGTCCCCCTTGTCGCTCTTGGCCCCCCTGGCTGCTCTTGGTCCCCCTGGCTGTGCTTGGTCCCCCTGGCTGCTCTTGGTCCCCCTGGTCGCTCTTGGTCCCCCTGGCTGTGCTTGGTCCCCATGGCTGCTCTTGGTCCCCCTGGCTGTGCTTGGCCCCCCTGGCTGCTCTTGGTCCCCCTGGTTGCTCTTGGTCCCCCTGGCTGCTCTTGGTCCCCCTGGCTGTGCTTGGTCCCCCTGGCTGCTCTTGGTTCCCCTGGTTGCTCTTGGTACCCCTGGTTACTCTTGGTCCCCCTGGTTGCTCTAGGTCCCGCTGGCTGTGCTTGGTCCCGCTGGTTGCTCTTGGTCCCCCTGGGTGGTCTTGGTCCCCCTGGTCGCTCATGGTCCCCCTGGCTGCTCTTGGTGACCCTGGCTGTGCTTGGCCTTCCTGGCTGCTCTTGGTCCTCCTGGTTGGTCTTGGTCCCCCTGGCTGTGCTTGGTTCCCTTGGCTGCTCTTGGTCCCTCTGGCTGCTCTTGGTGCCCCTGGCTGTGCTTGGTCCCCCTGGCAGCTCTTGCTCCCCCTGGTTGCTCTTGGCCCCCCTGGCTGCTCTTGGCCCCCCTTGCTGTGCTTGGTCCCCCTGGCTGCTCTTGGTACCCCTGGTTGCTCTTGGTCCCCTTGGCTGCTCTTGGTCCCCCTGGCTGCTCTTGGTCCCCCTGGTTGCTTTTGGTCCCCCTGGTCGCTCTTGGTCCCCCTGGCTGCTCTTGGTCCCCCTGGCTGTGCTTGGTCCCCCTGGCTGCTCTTGGTCCCCCTGGTCGCTCTTGGTCCCCCTGGCTGTGCTTGGTTCCCCTGGCTGCTCTTGGTCCCCCTGGCTGTGCTTGGTCCCCCTGGCTGCTCTTGGTCCCCCTGGTTGCTCTTGGTCCCCCTGGCTGCTCTTGGTCCCCCTGGCTGTGCTTGGTCCCCCTGGCTGCTCTTGGTTCCCCTGGTTGCTCTTGGTCCCCCTGGTTGCTCTTGGTCCCCCTGGTTGCTCTCGGTCCCCCTGGCTGTGCTTGGTCCCCCTGGTTGCTCTTGGTCCCCCTGGCTGTGCTTGGTCCCCCTGGCTCCTCCTGGTCCCCCTGGTTGCTCTTGGTCCCCCTGGCTGTGCTTGGTCCCCCTGGCTGCTCTTGGTCCCCCTGGCTGCTCTTGGTCCCCCTGGTTGCTCTAGGTCCCCCTGGCTGCTCTTGGTCCCCCTGGTTGCTCTTGGTCCCCCTGGCTGTGCTTGGTCCCCCTGGTTGCTCTTGGTCCCCCTGGTTGCTCTTGGTCTCCCTGGATGTGTTTGGTCCCCCTGGTTGCTCTTGGTCCCCCCTGGTTGCTTTTAGTTCCCCTGGTTGCTCTTCGTCCCCCTGGTTGCTATTGGTTCCCCTGGTTGCTCTTGGTCCCCATGGCTGTGCTTGGTCCCCCTGGCTGTGCTTGGTCCCTCTGGCTGCTCTTTGTCCCCCTGGTTGCTCTTGGTCCCCCTAACTGTGCTTGGTCCCCCTGTTTGCGCTTGGCCCCCCTGGCTTCTATTGGTCCCCCTGGTTGCTCTTGGTCCCCCTGGCTGTGCTTGGTCCCCCTGATTGCTCTTGGTCCCCGTGGTTGCTCTTGGTTCCCCTGGGTGCTCTTGGTCCCCATGGCTGTGCTTGGCCCCCCTGGCTGCTCTTGGTCCCCCTGGCTGCTCTGGGTCCCCCTGGTTGCTCTTGGTCCCCCTGGCTGTGCTTGGTCCCCTTCGCTGCTCTTGGTCCCCCAGGCTGCTCTTGGTCCCCCTGGCTGTGCTTGGTCCCCCTGGCTGCTCTGGGTTCCCCTGGTTGCTCTTGGTCCCCCTGGCTGCTCTTTGTCCCCCTGGCTGTGCTTGGTCCCCCTGGCTGCTCTTGCTCCCCCTGAATGCTCTTGGTCCCCCTGGTTGCTTTTGGTCCCCCTGGTCGCTCTTGGCACCCCTGGCTGCTCTTGGTCCCCCTGGCTATGCTTGGTCCCCCTGGTCGCTCTTGGTCCCCCTGGCTGTGCTTGGTCCCCATGGCTGCTCTTGGTCCCCCTGGCTGTGCTTGGCCCCCCTGGCTGCTCTTGGTCCCCCTGGTTGCTCTTGGTCCCCCTGGCTGCTCTTGGTCCCCCTGGCTGTGCTTGGTCCCCCTGGCTGCTCTTGGTTCCCCTGGTTGCTCTTGGTACCCCTGGTTACTCTTGGTCCCCCTGGTTGCTCTTGGTCCCCCTAGCTGTGCTTGGTCCCCTTGGTTGCTCTTGGTCCCCCTGGTTGCTCTTGGTCCCCCTGGTCGCTCATGGTCCCCCTGGCTGCTCTTGGTGACCCTGGCTGTGCTTGGCCTTCCTGGCTGCTCTTGGTCCTCCTGGTTGCTCTTGGTCCCCCTGGCTGTGCTTGGTCCCCTTTGCTGCTCTTGGTCCCCCTGGCTGCTCTTGGTCCCCCTGGCTGTGCTTGGTCCCCCTGGCTGCTCTTGGTTCCCCTGCTTGCTCTTGGTCCCCCTGGCTGCTCCTTGTCCCCCTGGCTGTGCTTGGTCCCCCTGGCTGCTCTTGGTCCCCCTGGTTGCTCTTGGTCCCCCTGCCTGCTCTTGGTCCCCCTGGCTGCTCTTGCTCCCCCTGGATGCTCTTGGTCCCCCTGGTTGCTTTTGGTCCCCCTTGTCGCTCTTGGCTCCCCTGGCTGCTCTTGGTCCCCCTGGCTGTGCTTGGTCCCCCTGGCTGCTCTTGGTCCCCCTGGTCGCTCTTGGTCCCCCTGGCTGTGCTTGGTCCCCATGGCTGCTCTTGGTCCCCCTGGCTGTGCTTGGCCCCCCTGGCTGCTCTTGGTCCCCCTGGTTGCTCTTGGTCCCCCTGGCTGCTCTTGGTCCCCCTGGCTGTGCTTGGTCCCCCTGGCTGCTCTTGGTTCCCCTGGTTGCTCTTGGTACCCCTGGTTACTCTTGGTCCCCCTGGTTGCTCTAGGTCCCGCTGGCTGTGCTTGGTCCCGCTGGTTGCTCTTGGTCCCCCTGGGTGCTCTTGGTCCCCCTGGTCGCTCATGGTCCCCCTGGCTGCTCTTGGTGACCCTGGCTGTGCTTGGCCTTCCTGGCTGCTCTTGGTCCTCCTGGTTGCTCTTGGTCCCCCTGGCTGTGCTTGGTTCCCTTGGCTGCTCTTGGTCCCTCTGGCTGCTCTTGGTGCCCCTGGCTGTGCTTGGTCCCCCTGGCAGCTCTTGCTCCCCCTGGTTGCTCTTGGCCCCCCTGGCTGCTCTTGGCCCCCCTTGCTGTGCTTGGTCCCCCTGGCTGCTCTTGGTACCCCTGGTTGCTCTTGGTCCCCTTGGCTGCTCTTGGTCCCCCTGGCTGCTCTTGGTCCCTTGGTTGCTTTTGGTCCCCCTGGTCGCTCTTGGTCCGCCTGGCTGCTCTTGGTCCCCCTGGCTGTGCTTGGTCCCCCTGGCTGCTCTTGGTCCCCCTGGTCGCTCTTGGTCCCCCTGGCTGTTCTTGGCTCCCCTGGCTGCTCTTGGTCCCCCTGGCTGTGCTTGGTCCCCCTGGCTGCTCTTGGTCCCCCTGGTTGCTCTTGGTCCCCCTGGCTGCTCTTGGTCCCCCTGGCTGTGCTTGGTCCCCCTGGCTGCTCTTGGTTCCCCTGGTTGCTCTTGGTCCCCCTGGTTGCTCTTGGTCCCCCTGGTTGCTCTCGGTCCCCCTGGCTGTGCTTGGTCCCCCTGGTTGCTCTTGGTCCCCCTGGCTGTGCTTGGTCCCCCTGGCTCCTCCTGGTCCCCCTGGTTGCTCTTGGTCCCCCTGGCTGTGCTTGGTCCCCCTGGCTGCTCTTGGTCCCCCTGGCTGCTCTTGGTCCCCCTGGTTGCTCTAGGTCCCCCTGGCTGCTCTTGGTCCCCCTGGTTGCTCTTGGTCCCCCTGGCTGTGCTTGGTCCCCCTGGTTGCTCTTGGTCCCCCTGGTTGCTCTTGGTCTCCCTGGATGTGTTTGGTCCCCCTGGTTGCTCTTGGTCCCCCTGGTTGCTTTTAGTTCCCCTGGTTGCTCTTCGTCCCCCTGGTTGCTATTGGTTCCCCTGGTTGCTCTTGGTCCCCATGGCTGTGCTTGGTCCCCCTGGCTGTGCTTGGTCCCCCTGGCTGCTCTTTGTCCCCCTGGTTGCTCTTGGTCCCCCTAACTGTGCTTGGTCCCCCTGTTTGCGCTTGGCCCCCCTGGCTTCTATTGGTCCCCCTGGTTGCTCTTGGTCCCCCTGGCTGTGCTTGGTCCCCCTGATTGCTCTTGGTCCCCCTGGTTGCTCTTGGTTCCCCTGGGTGCTCTTGGTCCCCATGGCTGTGCTTGGCCCCCCTGGCTGCTCTTGGTCCCCCTGGCTGCTCTGGGTCCCCCTGGTTGCTCTTGGTCCCCCTGGCTGTGCTTGGTCCCCTTCGCTGCTCTTGGTCCCCCAGGCTGCTCTTGGTCCCCCTGGCTGTGCTTGGTCCCCCTGGCTGCTCTGGGTTCCCCTGGTTGCTCGTGGTCGCCCTGGCTGCTCTTTGTCCCCCTGGCTGTGCTTGGTCCCCCTGGCTGCTCTTGCTCCCCCTGAATGCTCTTGGTCCCCCTGGTTGCTTTTGGTCCCCCTGGTCGCTCTTGGCACCCCTGGCTGCTCTTGGTCCCCCTGGCTATGCTTGGTCCCCCTGGCTGCTCTTGGTCCCCCTGGTCGCTCTTGGTCCCCCTGGCTGTGCTTGGTCCCCATGGCTGCTCTTGGTCCCCCTGGCTGTGCTTGGCCCCCCTGGCTGCTCTTGGTCCCCCTGGTTGCTCTTGGTCCCCCTGGCTGCTCTTGGTCCCCCTGGCTGTGCTTGGTCCCCCTGGCTGCTCTTGGTTCCCCTGGTTGCTCTTGGTACCCCTGGTTACTCTTGGTCCCCCTGGTTGCTCTTGGTCCCCCTAGCTGTGCTTGGTCCCCTTGGTTGCTCTTGGTCCCCCTGGTTGCTCTTGGTCCCCCTGGTCGCTCATGGTCCCCCTGGCTGCTCTTGGTGACCCTGGCTGTGCTTGGCCTTCCTGGCTGCTCTTGGTCCTCCTGGTTGCTCTTGGTCCCCCTGGCTGTGCTTGGTTCCCTTGGCTGCTCTTGGTCCCTCTGGCTGCTCTTGGTGCCCCTGGCTGTGCTTGGTCCCCCTGGCTGCTCTTGGTCCCCCTGGTTGCTCTTGGCCCCCCTGGCTGCTCTTGGCCCCCCTTGCTGTGCTTGGTCCCCCTGGCTGCTCATGGTCCCCCTGGTTGCTCTTGGGCCCCCTGGCTCCTCTTGGTCCCCCTGGCTGCTCTTGGTCCTCCTGGTTGCTTTTGGTCCCCCTGGTCGCTCTTGGTCCCCCTGGCTGCTCTTGGTCCCCCTGGCTGTTCTTGGTTCCCCTGGCTGCTCTTGGTCCCCCTGGCTGTGCTTGGTTCCCCTGGCTGCTCTTGGTCCCCCTGGCTGTGCTTGGTCCCCCTGGCTGCTCTTGGTCCCCCTGGTTGCTCTTGGTCCCCCTGGCTGCTCTTGGTCCCCCTGGCTGTGCTTGGTCCCCCTGGCTGCTCTTGGTTTCGCTGGTTGCTCTTGGTCCCCCTGGTTGCTCTTGGTCCCCCTGGTTGCTCTTGGTCCCCCTGGCTGTGCTTGGTCGCCCTGGTTGCTCTTGGTCCCCCTGGTCGCTCTTGGTCCCCCTGGCTGCTCTTGGTCCACCTGGCTGTGCTTGGCCTTCCTGGCTGCTCTTGGTCCCCGTGGTCGCTCTTGGTCCCCCTGGCTGTGCTTGGTCCCCCTGGCTGCTCTTGTTCCCCCTGGCTGTGCTTGGTCCCCCTGGCTACTCTTGGTCCCCCTGGTTGCTCTTGGACCCCCTGGCTGCTCTTGGTCCCCCTGGCTGTGCTTGGTCCCCCTGTCTGCTCTTGGTTCCCCTGGTTGCTCTTGGTCCCCCTGGTTGCTCTTGGTCCCCCTGGCTGTGCTTGGTCCCCCTGGCTGCTCTTGGTCCCCCTGGTCGCTCTTGGTCCCCCTGGCTGTGCTTGGTTCCCCTGGCTGCTCTTGGTCCCCCTGGCTGTGCTTGGTCCCCCTGGCTGCTCATGGTCCCCCTGGTTGCTCTTGGTCCCCCTGGCTGCTCTTGGTCCCCCTGGCTGTGCTTGGTCCCCCTGGCTGCTCTTGGTTCCCCTGGTTGCTCTTGGTCCCCCTGGTTGCTCTTGGTCCCCCTGGCTGTGCTTGGTCGCCCTGGTTGCTCTTGGTCCCCCTGGTTGCTCTTGGTCCCCCTGGTCGCTCTTGGTCCCCCTGGCTGCTCTTGGTCCACCTGGCTGTGCTTGGCCTTCCTGGCTGCTCTTGGTCCCCGTGGTCGCTCTTGGTCCCCCTGGATGTGCTTGGTCCCCCTGGTTGCTGTTGGTCCCCCTGGTTGCTCTTGGCCCCCCTGGCTGCTCTTGGTCCCCCTGGTTGCTCTTGGTCCCCCTGGCTGTGCTTGTTCCCCCTGGTTGCTCTTGGTCCCCCTGGTTGCTCTTGGTCTCCCTGGATGGGGTTGGTCCCCTGGTTGCTCTTGGTCCCACTGGTTGCTCCTGGTTCCCCTGGTTGCTCTTGGTCCCCCTGATTGCTCTTGGTTCCCCTGGTTGCTCTTTGTCCCCCTGGCTGTGCTTGGTCCCCCTGGCTGCTTTTGGTCCCCCTGGCAGCTCTTGGCCCCCCTGGTTTCTCTTGGTCCCCCAGGCTGTGCTTAGTCCCCCTGGCTGCTCTTGGTCCCCCTGGCTGCTCTTGGTCCCCCTGGCTGTGCTTGGTCCCCCTGGCTGTGCTTGGTCCCCCTGGCTGCTCTGGGTCCCCCTGGTTGCTCTTGGTCCCCCTGGCTGTGCTTTGTCCCCTTCGCTGTACTTAGTCCCCCTGGCTGCTCTTGGTCCCCCTGGCTGCTCTTGGTCCCCCTGGCTGTGCTTGGTCCCCCTGGCTGTGCTTGGTCCCCCTGGCTGCTCTGGGTCCCCCTGGTTGCTCTTGGTCCCCCTGGCTGTGCTTGGTCCCCTTCGCTGCTCTTGGTCCTTCTGGCTGCTCTTGGTCCCCCTGGCTGTGCTTGGTCCCCCTGGCTTCTCTTGGTTCCCCTGGTTGCTCTTGGTCCCCCTGGCTGCTTTTTGTCCCCATGGCTGTGCTTGGTCCCCCTGGCTGCTCTTGGTCCCCCTGGTTGCTCTTGGTCCCCCTGGCTGCTCTTGCTCCCCCTGGATGCTCTTGGTCCCCCTGGTTGCTTTTGGTCCCCCTGGTCGCTCTTGGCCCCCCTGGCTGCTCTTGGCCCCCCTGGCTGTGCTTGGTCCCCCTGGCTGCTCTTGGTCCCCCTGGTCGCTCTTGGTCCCCCTGGCTGTGCTTGGTCCCCATGGCTGCTCTTGGTCCCCCTGGCTGTGCTTGGCCCCCCTGGCTGCTCTTGGTCCCCCTGATTGCTCTTGGTCCCCCTGGCGGCTCTTGGTCCCCCTGGCTGTGCTTGGTCCCCCTGGCTGCTCTTGGTTCCCCTGGTTGCTCTTGGTACCCCTGGTTACTCTTGGTCCCCCTGGTTGCTCTAGGTCCCGCTGGCTGTGCTTGGTCCCGCTGGTTGCTCTTGGTTCCCCTGGGTGCTCTTGGTCCCCCTGGTCGCTCATGGTCCCCCTGGCTGCTCTTGGTGACCCTGGCTGTGCTTGGCCTTCCAGGCTGCTCTTGATCCTCCTGGTTGCTCTTGGTCCCCCTGGCTGTGCTTGGTTCCCTTGGCTGCTCTTGGTCCCTCTGGCTGCTCTTGGTGCCCCTGGCAGTGCTTGGTCCCCCTGGCAGCTCTTGCTCCCCCGGGTTGCTCTAGGTCCCCCTGGTTGCTCTTGGTCCCCCTGGTTGCTCTTGGTCCCCCTGCCTGTGCTTGGTCCCCCTGGCTGCTCTTGGTCCCCCTGGCTGCTCGTGGCCCCCCTGGTTGCTCTTGGTCCCCCTGGCTGTGCTTGGTCCCCCTGTTTGCGCTTGGTCCCCCTGGTTGCTATTAGTCCCCCTGGTTGCTCTTGGTCCCCCTGGCTGTGCTTGGTCCCCCTGGTTGCTCTTGGTCCCCCTGGCTGTGCTTGGTCCCCCTGGCTGCTCTTGTTCCCCCTGGCTGTGCTTGGTCCCCCTGGCTACTCTTGGTCCCCCTGGTTGCTCTTGGACCCCCTGGCTGCTCTTGGTCCCCCTGGCTGTGCTTGGTCCCCCTGGCTGCTCTTGGTTCCCCTGGTTGCTCTTGGTCCCCCTGGTTGCTCTTGGTCCCCCTGGCTGTGCTTGGTCCCCCTGGCTGCTCTTGGTCCCCCTGGTCGCTCTTGGTCCCCCTGGCTGTGCTTGGTTCCCCTGGCTGCTCTTGGTCCCCCTGGCTGTGCTTGGTCCCCCTGGCCGCTCTTGGTCCCCCTGGTTGCTCTTGGTCCCCCTGGCTGCTCTTGGTCCCCCTGGCTGTGCTTGGTCCCCCTGGCTGCTTTTGGTTCCCCTGGTTGCTCTTGGTCCCCCTGGTTGCTCTTGGTCCCCCTGGTTGCTCTTGGTCCCCCTGGCTGTGCTTGGTCGCCCTGGTTGCTCTTGGTCCCCCTGGTTGCTCTTGGTCCCCCTGGTCGCTCTTGGTCCCCCTGGCTGCTCTTGGTCCACCTGGCTGTGCTTGGCCTTCCTGGCTGCTCTTGGTCCCCGTGGTCGCTCTTGGTCCCCCTGGCTGTGCTTGGTCCCCCTGGCTGCTCTTGTTCCCCCTGGCTGTGCTTGGTCCCCCTGGCTACTCTCGGTCCCCCTGGTTGCTCTTGGTCCCCCTGGCTGCTCTTGGTCCCCCTGGCTGTGCTTGGTACCCCTGGCTGCTTTTGGTTCCCCTGCTTGCTCTTGGTCCCCCTGGTTGCTCTTGGTCCCCCTGGCTGTGCTTGGTCCCCCTGGTTGCTCTTGGTCTCCCTGGTTGTTCTTGGTCCCCCTGGTTGCTCTTGGTCCCCCTGGCTGTGCTTGGTCCCCTTGGCTCCTCCTGGTCCCCCTGGTTGCTCTTGGTCCCCCTGGCTGTGCTTGGTCCCCCTGGCTGCTTTTGGTCCCCCTGGCTGCTCTTGGTCCCCTTGGTTGCTCTTGGCCCCCCTGGCTGCTCTTGGTCCCCCTGGTTGCTCTTGGTCCCCCTGGCTGTGCTTGGTCCCCCTGGCTGCTCTTGGTTCCCCTGGTTGCTCTTGGTACCCCTGGTTACTCTTGGTCCCCCTGGTTGCTCTAGGTCCCGCTGGCTGTGCTTGGTCCCGCTGGTTGCTCTTGGTCCCCCTGGGTGCTCTTGGTCCCCCTGGTCGCTCATGGTCCCCCTGGCTGCTCTTGGTGACCCTGGCTGTGCTTGGCCTTCCTGGCTGCTCTTGGTCCTCCTGGTTGCTCTTGGTCCCCCTGGCTGTGCTTGGTTCCCAAGGCTGCTCTTGGTCCCTCTGGCTGCTCTTGGTGCCCCTGGCTGTGCTTGGTCCCCCTGGCAGCTCTTGCTCCCCCTGGTTGCTCTTGGCCCCCTTGGCTGCTCTTGGCCCCCCTTGCTGTGCTTGGTCCCCCTGGCTGCTCTTGGTACCCCTGGTTGCTCTTGGTCCCCTTGGCTGCTCTTGGTCCCCCTGGCTGCTCTTGGTCCCCCTGGTTGCTTTTGGTCCCCCTGGTCGCTCTTGGTCCCCCTGGCTGCTCTTGGTCCCCCTGGCTGTGCTTGGTCCCCCTGGCTGCTCTTGGTCCCCCTGGTCGCTCTTGGTCCCCCTGGCTGTGCTTGGTCCCCCTGGTTGCTCTTGGTCCCCCTGGCTGTGCTTGGTCCCCCTGGCTCCTCCTGGTCCCCCTGATTGCTCTTGGTCCCCCTGGCTGTGCTTGGTCCCCCTGGCTGCTCTTGGTCCCCCTGGTTGCTCTAGGTCCCCCTGGTTGCTCTTGGTCCCCCTGTTTGCTCTTGGTCCCCCTGGCTGTGCTTGGTCCCCCTGGTTGCTCTTGGTCCCCCTGGTTGCTCTTGGTCTCCCAGGATGTGTTTGGTCCCCCTGGTTGCTCTTGGTCCCCCTGGTTGCTCTTAGTTCCCCTGGTTATTCTTCGTCCCCCTGGTTGCTATTGGTTCCCCTGGTTGCTCTTGGTCCCCATGGCTGTGCTTGGTCCCCCTGGCTGTGCTTGGTCCCCCTGGCTGCTCTTTGTCTCCCTGGTTGCTCTTGGTCCCCCTAACTGTGCTTGGTCCCCCTGTTTGCGCTTGGCCCCCCTGGCTTCTATTGGTCCCCCTGGTTGCTCTTGGTCCCCCTGGCTGTGCTTGGTCCCCCTGATTGCTCTTGGTCCCCCTGGTTGCTCTTGGTTCCCCTGGGTGCTCTTGGTCCCCATGGCTGTGCTTGGCCCCCCTGGCTGCTCTTGGTCCCCCTGGCTGCTCTGGGTCCCCCTGGTTGCTCTTGGTCCCCCTGGTTGCTCTTGGTCCCCCTGGCTGTGCTTGGTCCCCCTGGTTGCTCTTGGTCCCCCTGGTTGCTCTTGGTCCCCCTGGTCGCTCATGGTCCCCCTGGCTGCTCTTGGTGCCCCTGGCAGTGCTTGGTCCCCCTGGCAGCTCTTGCTCCCCCGGGTTGCTCTAGGTCCCCCTGGTTGCTCTTGGTCCCCCTGGTTGCTCTTGGTCCCCCTGCCTGTGCTTGGTCCCCCTGGCTGCTCTTGGTCCCCCTGGCTGCTCGTGGCCCCCCTGGTTGCTCTTGGTCCCCCTGGCTGTGCTTGGTCCCCCTGTTTGCGCTTGGTCCCCCTGGTTGCTATTAGTCCCCCTGGTTGCTCTTGGTCCCCCTGGCTGTGCTTGGTCCCCCTGGTTGCTCTTGGTCCCCCTGGCTGTGCTTGGTCCCCCTGGCTGCTCTTGTTCCCCCTGGCTGTGCTTGGTCCCCCTGGCTACTCTTGGTCCCCCTGGTTGCTCTTGGACCCCCTGGCTGCTCTTGGTCCCCCTGGCTGTGCTTGGTCCCCCTGGCTGCTCTTGGTTCCCCTGGTTGCTCTTGGTCCCCCTGGTTGCTCTTGGTCCCCCTGGCTGTGCTTGGTCCCCCTGGCTGCTCTTGGTCCCCCTGGTCGCTCTTGGTCCCCCTGGCTGTGCTTGGTTCCCCTGGCTGCTCTTGGTCCCCCTGGCTGTGCTTGGTCCCCCTGGCCGCTCTTGGTCCCCCTGGTTGCTCTTGGTCCCCCTGGCTGCTCTTGGTCCCCCTGGCTGTGCTTGGTCCCCCTGGCTGCTTTTGGTTCCCCTGGTTGCTCTTGGTCCCCCTGGTTGCTCTTGGTCCCCCTGGTTGCTCTTGGTCCCCCTGGCTGTGCTTGGTCGCCCTGGTTGCTCTTGGTCCCCCTGGTTGCTCTTGGTCCCCCTGGTCGCTCTTGGTCCCCCTGGCTGCTCTTGGTCCACCTGGCTGTGCTTGGCCTTCCTGGCTGCTCTTGGTCCCCGTGGTCGCTCTTGGTCCCCCTGGCTGTGCTTGGTCCCCCTGGCTGCTCTTGTTCCCCCTGGCTGTGCTTGGTCCCCCTGGCTACTCTCGGTCCCCCTGGTTGCTCTTGGTCCCCCTGGCTGCTCTTGGTCCCCCTGGCTGTGCTTGGTACCCCTGGCTGCTTTTGGTTCCCCTGCTTGCTCTTGGTCCCCCTGGTTGCTCTTGGTCCCCCTGGCTGTGCTTGGTCCCCCTGGTTGCTCTTGGTCTCCCTGGTTGTTCTTGGTCCCCCTGGTTGCTCTTGGTCCCCCTGGCTGTGCTTGGTCCCCTTGGCTCCTCCTGGTCCCCCTGGTTGCTCTTGGTCCCCCTGGCTGTGCTTGGTCCCCCTGGCTGCTTTTGGTCCCCCTGGCTGCTCTTGGTCCCCTTGGTTGCTCTTGGCCCCCCTGGCTGCTCTTGGTCCCCCTGGTTGCTCTTGGTCCCCCTGGCTGTGCTTGGTCCCCCTGGCTGCTCTTGGTTCCCCTGGTTGCTCTTGGTACCCCTGGTTACTCTTGGTCCCCCTGGTTGCTCTAGGTCCCGCTGGCTGTGCTTGGTCCCGCTGGTTGCTCTTGGTCCCCCTGGGTGCTCTTGGTCCCCCTGGTCGCTCATGGTCCCCCTGGCTGCTCTTGGTGACCCTGGCTGTGCTTGGCCTTCCTGGCTGCTCTTGGTCCTCCTGGTTGCTCTTGGTCCCCCTGGCTGTGCTTGGTTCCCAAGGCTGCTCTTGGTCCCTCTGGCTGCTCTTGGTGCCCCTGGCTGTGCTTGGTCCCCCTGGCAGCTCTTGCTCCCCCTGGTTGCTCTTGGCCCCCTTGGCTGCTCTTGGCCCCCCTTGCTGTGCTTGGTCCCCCTGGCTGCTCTTGGTACCCCTGGTTGCTCTTGGTCCCCTTGGCTGCTCTTGGTCCCCCTGGCTGCTCTTGGTCCCCCTGGTTGCTTTTGGTCCCCCTGGTCGCTCTTGGTCCCCCTGGCTGCTCTTGGTCCCCCTGGCTGTGCTTGGTCCCCCTGGCTGCTCTTGGTCCCCCTGGTCGCTCTTGGTCCCCCTGGCTGTGCTTGGTCCCCCTGGTTGCTCTTGGTCCCCCTGGCTGTGCTTGGTCCCCCTGGCTCCTCCTGGTCCCCCTGATTGCTCTTGGTCCCCCTGGCTGTGCTTGGTCCCCCTGGCTGCTCTTGGTCCCCCTGGTTGCTCTAGGTCCCCCTGGTTGCTCTTGGTCCCCCTGGTTGCTCTTGGTCCCCCTGGCTGTGCTTGGTCCCCCTGGTTGCTCTTGGTCCCCCTGGTTGCTCTTGGTCTCCCAGGATGTGTTTGGTCCCCCTGGTTGCTCTTGGTCCCCCTGGTTGCTCTTAGTTCCCCTGGTTATTCTTCGTCCCCCTGGTTGCTATTGGTTCCCCTGGTTGCTCTTGGTCCCCATGGCTGTGCTTGGTCCCCCTGGCTGTGCTTGGTCCCCCTGGCTGCTCTTTGTCTCCCTGGTTGCTCTTGGTCCCCCTAACTGTGCTTGGTCCCCCTGTTTGCGCTTGGCCCCCCTGGCTTCTATTGGTCCCCCTGGTTGCTCTTGGTCCCCCTGGCTGTGCTTGGTCCCCCTGATTGCTCTTGGTCCCCCTGGTTGCTCTTGGTTCCCCTGGGTGCTCTTGGTCCCCATGGCTGTGCTTGGCCCCCCTGGCTGCTCTTGGTCCCCCTGGCTGCTCTGGGTCCCCCTGGTTGCTCTTGGTCCCCCTGGTTGCTCTTGGTCCCCCTGGCTGTGCTTGGTCCCCCTGGTTGCTCTTGGTCCCCCTGGTTGCTCTTGGTCCCCCTGGTCGCTCATGGTCCCCCTGGCTGCTCTTGGTGACCCTGGCTGTGCTTGGCCTTCCTGGCTGCTCTTGGTCCTCCTGGTTGCTCTTGGTCCCCCTGGCTGTGCTTGGTTCCCATGGCTGCTCTTGGTCCCTCTGGCTGCTCTTGGTGCCCCCAGCTGTGCTTGGTCCCCCTGGCTGCTCTTGGTCCCCCTGGTTGCTCTTGGCCCCCCTGGCTGCTCTTGGCCCCCCTTGCTGTGCTTGGTCCCCCTGGCTGCTCATGGTCCCCCTGGTTGCTCTTGGTCCCCCTGGCTGCTCTTGGTCCCCCTGGCTGCTCTTGGTCCTCCTGGTTGCTTTTGGTCCCCCTGGTCACTCTTGGTCCCCCTGGCTGTGCTTGGGTCCCCTGGCTGCTCTTGGTCCCCCTGGTCGCTCTTGGTCCCCCTGGCTGTGCTTGGTTCCCCTGGCTGCTCTTGGTCCCCCTGGTCGCTCTTGGTCCCCCTGGCTGTGCTTGGTTCCCCTGGCTGCTCTTGGTCCCCCTGGCTGTGCTTGGTCCCCCTGGCTGCTCTTGGTCCCCCTGGTTGCTCTTGGTCCCCCTGGCTGCTCTTGGTCCCCCTGGCTGTGCTTGGTCCCCCTGGCTGCTCTTGGTTCCCCTAGTTGCTCTTGGTCCCCCTGGTTGCTCTTGGTCCCCCTGGTTGCTCTTGGTCCCCCTGGCTGTGCTTGGTCGCCCTGGTTGCTCTTGGTCCCCCTGGTCGCTCTGTGTCCCCCTGTCTGCTCTTGGTCCACCTGGCTGTGCTTGGCCTTCCTGGCTGCTCTTGGTCTCCGTGGTCGCTCTTGGTCCCCCTGGCTGTGCTTGGTCCCCCTGGCTGCTCTTGTTCCCCCTGGCTGTGCTTGGTCCCCCTGGCTACTCTTGGTCCCCCTGGTTGCTCTTGGACCCCCTGGCTGCTCTTGGTCCCCCTGGCTGTGCTTGGTCCCCATGGCTGCTCTTGGTCCCCCTGGTCGCTCTTGGTCCCCCTGGCTGTGCTTGGTCCCCCTGGCTGCTCTTGGTCCCCATGGCTGTGCTTGGTCCCCCTGGCTGTGCTTGGTCCCCCTGGCTGCTCTTTGTCTCCCTGGTTGCTCTTGGTCCCCCTAACTGTGCTTGGTCCCCCTGTTTGCGCTTGGCCCCCCTGGCTTCTATTGGTCCCCCTGGTTGCTCTTGGTCCCCCTGGCTGTGCTTGGTCCCCCTGATTGCTCTTGGTCCCCCTGGTTGCTCTTGGTTCCCCTGGGTGCTCTTGGTCCCCATGGCTGTGCTTGGCCCCCCTGGCTGCTCTTGGTCCCCCTGGCTGCTCTGGGTCCCCCTGGTTGCTCTTGGTCCCCCTGGTTGCTCTTGGTCCCCCTGGCTGTGCTTGGTCCCCCTGGTTGCTCTTGGTCCCCCTGGTTGCTCTTGGTCCTCCTGGTCGCTCATGGTCCCCCTGGCTGCTCTTGGTGACCCTGGCTGTGCTTGGCCTTCCTGGCTGCTCTTGGTCCTCCTGGTTGCTCTTGGTCCCCCTGGCTGTGCTTGGTTCCCATGGCTGCTCTTGGTCCCTCTGGCTGCTCTTGGTGCCCCCGGCTGTGCTTGGTCCCCCTGGCTGCTCTTGGTCCCCCTGGTTGCTCTTGGCCCCCCTGGCTGCTCTTGGCCCCCCTTGCTGTGCTTGGTCCCCCTGGCTGCTCATGGTCCCCCTGGTTGCTCTTGGTCCCCCTGGCTGCTCTTGGTCCCCCTGGCTGCTCTTGGTCCTCCTGGTTGCTTTTGGTCCCCCTGGTCACTCTTGGTCCCCCTGGCTGTGCTTGGGTCCCCTGGCTGCTCTTGGTCCCCCTGGTCGCTCTTGGTCCCCCTGGCTGTGCTTGGTTCCCCTGGCTGCTCTTGGTCCCCCTGGTCGCTCTTGGTCCCCCTGGCTGTGCTTGGTTCCCCTGGCTGCTCTTGGTCCCCCTGGCTGTGCTTGGTCCCCCTGGCTGCTCTTGGTCCCCCTGGTTGCTCTTGGTCCCCCTGGCTGCTCTTGGTCCCCCTGGCTGTGCTTGGTCCCCCTGGCTGCTCTTGGTTCCCCTAGTTGCTCTTGGTCCCCCTGGTTGCTCTTGGTCCCCCTGGTTGCTCTTGGTCCCCCTGGCTGTGCTTGGTCGCCCTGGTTGCTCTTGGTCCCCCTGGTCGCTCTGTGTCCCCCTGTCTGCTCTTGGTCCACCTGGCTGTGCTTGGCCTTCCTGGCTGCTCTTGGTCTCCGTGGTCGCTCTTGGTCCCCCTGGCTGTGCTTGGTCCCCCTGGCTGCTCTTGTTCCCCCTGGCTGTGCTTGGTCCCCCTGGCTACTCTTGGTCCCCCTGGTTGCTCTTGGACCCCCTGGCTGCTCTTGGTCCCCCTGGCTGTGCTTGGTCCCCATGGCTGCTCTTGGTTCCCCTGGTTGCTCTTGGTCCCCCTGGTTGCTCTTGGTCCCCCTGGCTGTGCTTGGTCCCCCTGGCTGCTCTTGGTCCCCCTGGTCGCTCTTGGTCCCCCTGGCTGTGCTTGATCCCCCTGGCTGCTCTTGGTCCCCCTGGTTGCTCTTGGTCCCCCTGGTCGCTCTTGGTCCCCCTGGCTGCTCTTGGTCCACCTGGCTGTGCTTGGCCTTCCTGGCTGCTCTTGGTCCCCGTGGTCGCTCTTGGTCCCCCTGGCTGTGCTTGGTCCCCCTGGCTGCTGTTGTTCCCCCTGGCTGTGCTTGGTCCCCCTGGCTACTCTTGGTCCCCCTGGTTGCTCTTGGTCCCCCTGGCTGCTCTTGGTCCCCCTGGCTGTGCTTGGTCCCCCTGGCTGCTCTTGGTTCCCCTGGTTGCTCTTGGTCCCCCTAGTTGCTCTTGGTCCCCCTGGCTGTGCTTGGTCCCCCTGGTTGCTCTTGGTCTCCCTGGTTGTTCTTGGTCCCCCTGGTTGCTCTTGGTCCCCCTGGCTGTGCTTGGTCCCCTTGGCTCCTCCTGGTCCCCCTGGTTGCTCTTGGTCCCCCTGGCTGTGCTTGGTCCCCCTGGCTGCTCTTGGTCCCCCTGGCTGCTCTTGGTCCCCTTGGTTGCTCTTGGCCCCCCTGGCTGCTCTTGGTCCCCCTGGTTGCTCTTGGTCCCCCTGGCTGTGCTTGTTCCCCCTGGTTGCTCTTGGTCCCCCTGGTTGCTCTTGGTCTCCCTGGATGGGGTTGGCCCCCCTGGTTGCTCTTGGTCCCACTGGTTGCTCCTGGTTCCCCTGGTTGCTCTTGGTCCCCCTGGTTGCTCTTGGTTCCCATGGTTGCTCTTGGTCCCCCTGGATGTGCTTGGTCCCCCTGGCTGCTTTTGGTCCCGCTGGCAGCTCTTGGTCCCCCTGGTTTCCCTTGGTCCCCCAGGCTGTGCTTAGTCCCCCTGGCTGCTCTTGGTCCCCCTGGCTGCTCTTGGTCCCCCTGGCTGTGCTTGGTCCCCCTGGCTGTGCTTGGTCCCCCTGGCTGCTCTGGGTCCCCCTGGTTGCTCTTGGTCCCCCTGGCTGTGCTTTGTCCCCTTCGCTGTGCTTAGTCCCCCTGGCTGCTCTTGGTCTCCCTGGCTGTGCTTAGTCCCCCTGGCTGTGCTTGGTCCCCCTGGCTGCTCTGGGTCCCCCTGGTTGCTCTTGGTCCCCCTGGCTGTGCTTGGTCCCCTTCGCTGCTCTTGGTCCCCCTGGCTGCTCTTGGTCCCCCTGGCTGTGCTTGGTCCCCCTGGCTGCTCTTGGTTCCCCTGGTTGCTCTTGGTCCCCCTGGCTGCTCTTTGTCCCCCTGGCTGTGCTTGGTCCCCCTGGCTGCTCTTGGTCCCCCTGGTTGCTCTTGGTCCCCCTGGCTGCTCTTGGTCCCCCTGGCTGCTCTTGCTCCCCCTGGATGCTCTTGGTCCCCCTGGTTGCTTTTGGTCCCCCTGGTCGCTCTTGGCCCCCCTGGCTGCTCTTGGTCCCCCTGGCTGTGCTTGGTCCCCCTGGCTGCTCTTGGTCCCCCCTGGTCGCTCTTGGTCCCCCTGGCTGTGCTTGGTCCCCATGGCTGCTCTTGGTCCCCCTGGCTGTGCTTGGCCCCCCTGGCCCCCTGGCTGCTCTTGGTCCCCCTGGTTGCTCTTGGTCCCCCTGGCTGCTCTTGGTCCCCCTGGCTGTGCTTGGTCCCCCTGGCTGCTCTTGGTTCCCCTGGTTGCTCTTGGTACCCCTGGTTACTCTTGGTCCCCCTGGTTGCTCTAGGTCCCGCTGGCTGTGCTTGGTCCCGCTGGTTGCTCTTGGTCCCCCTGGGTGCTCTTGGTCCCCCTGGTCGCTCTTGGCCCCCCTGGCTGCTCTTGGTCCCCCTGGCTGTGCTTGGTCCCCCTGGCTGCTCTTGGTCCCCCCTGGTCGCTCTTGGTCCCCCTGGCTGTGCTTGGTCCCCATGGCTGCTCTTGGTCCCCCTGGCTGTGCTTGGCCCCCCTGGCCCCCTGGCTGCTCTTGGTCCCCCTGGTTGCTCTTGGTCCCCCTGGCTGCTCTTGGTCCCCCTTCGCTGTGCTTAGTCCCCCTGGCTGCTCTTGGTCTCCCTGGCTGTGCTTAGTCCCCCTGGCTGTGCTTGGTCCCCCTGGCTGCTCTGGGTCCCCCTGGTTGCTCTTGGTCCCCCTGGCTGTGCTTGGTCCCCTTCGCTGCTCTTGGTCCCCCTGGCTGCTCTTGGTCCCCCTGGCTGTGCTTGGTCCCCCTGGCTGCTCTTGGTTCCCCTGGTTGCTCTTGGTCCCCCTGGCTGCTCTTTGTCCCCCTGGCTGTGCTTGGTCCCCCTGGCTGCTCTTGGTCCCCCTGGTTGCTCTTGGTCCCCCTGGCTGCTCTTGGTCCCCCTGGCTGCTCTTGCTCCCCCTGGATGCTCTTGGTCCCCCTGGTTGCTTTTGGTCCCCCTGGTCGCTCTTGGCCCCCCTGGCTGCTCTTGGTCCCCCTGGCTGTGCTTGGTCCCCCTGGCTGCTCTTGGTCCCCCCTGGTCGCTCTTGGTCCCCCTGGCTGTGCTTGGTCCCCATGGCTGCTCTTGGTCCCCCTGGCTGTGCTTGGCCCCCCTGGACCCTGGCTGCTCTTGGTCCCCCTGGTTGCTCTTGGTCCCCCTGGCTGCTCTTGGTCCCCCTGGCTGTGCTTGGTCCCCCTGGCTGCTCTTGGTTCCCCTGGTTGCTCTTGGTACCCCTGGTTACTCTTGGTCCCCCTGGTTGCTCTAGGTCCCGCTGGCTGTGCTTGGTCCCGCTGGTTGCTCTTGGTCCCCCTGGGTGCTCTTGGTCCCCCTGGTCGCTCATGGTCCCCCTGGCTGCTCTTGGTGACCCTGGCTGTGCTTGGCCTTCCTGGCTGCTCTTGGTCCTCCTGGTTGCTCTTGGTCCCCCTGGCTGTGCTTGGTTCCCTTGGCTGCTATTGGTCCCTCTGGCTGCTCTTGGTGCCCCTGGCTGTGCTTGGTCCCCCTGGCAGCTCTTGCTCCTCCTGGTTGCTCTTGGCCCCCCTGGCTGCTCTTGGCCCCCCTTGCTGTGCTTGGTCCCCCTGGCTGCTCTTGGTACCCCTGGTTGCTCTTGGTCCCCTTGGCTGTTCTTGGTCCCCCTGGCTGCTCTTGGTCCCCCTGGTTGCTCTTGGTCCCCCTGGCTGTGCTTGGTCCCCCTGGCTCCTCCTGGTCCCCCTGATTGCTCTTGGTCCCCCTGGCTGTGCTTGGTCCCCCTGGCTGCTCTTGGTCCCCCTGGCTGCTCTTGGTCCCCCTGGTTGCTCTAGGTCCCCCTGGCTGCTCTTGGTCCCCCTGGTTGCTCTTGGTCCCCCTGGCTGTGCTTGGTCCCCCTGGTTGCTCTTGGTCCCCCTGGTTGCTCTTGGTCTCCCTGGATGTGTTTGGTCCCCCTGGTTGCTCTTGGTCCCCCTGGTTGCTCTTAGTTCCCCTGGTTGCTCTTCGTCCCCCTGGTTGCTATTGGTTCCCCTGGTTGCTCTTGGTCCCCATGGCTGTGCTTGGTCCCCCTGGCTGTGCTTGGTCCCCCTGGCTGCTCTTTGTCTCCCTGGTTGCTCTTGGTCCCCCTAACTGTGCTTGGTCCCCCTGTTTGCGCTTGGCCCCCCTGGCTTCTATTGGTCCCCCTGGTTGCTCTTGGTCCCCCTGGCTGTGCTTGGTCCCCCTGATTGCTCTTGGTCCCCCTGGTTGCTCTTGGTTCCCCTGGGTGCTCTTGGTCCCCATGGCTGTGCTTGGCCCCCCTGGCTGCTCTTGGTCCCCCTGGCTGTGCTTGGTCCCCTTCGCTGCTCTTGGTCCCCCAGGCTGCTCTTGGTCCCCCTGGCTGTGCTTGGCCCCCCTGGCTGCTCTTGGTCCCCCTGGCTATGCTTGGTCCCCCTGGCTGCTCTTGGTCCCCCTGGTCGCTCTTGGTCCCCCTGGATGCTCTTGGTCCCCCTGGTTGCTTTTGGTCCCCCTGGTCGCTCTTGGCACCCCTGGCTGCTCTTGGTCCCCCTGGCTATGCTTGGTCCCCCTGGCTGCTCTTGGTCCCCCTGGTCGCTCTTGGTCCCCCTGGCTGTGCTTGGTCCCCATGGCTGCTCTTGGTCCCCCTGGCTGTGCTTGGCCCCCCTGGCTGCTCTTGGTCCCCCTGGTTGCTCTTGGTCCCCCTGGCTGCTCTTGGTCTCCCTGGCTGTGCTTGGTCCCCCTGGCTGCTCTTGGTTCCCCTGGTTGCTCTTGGTACCCCTGGTTACTCTTGGTCCCCCTGGTTGCTCTTGGTCCCCCTGGCTGTGCTTGGTCCCCCTGGTTGCTCTTGGTCCCCCTGGTTGCTCTTGGTCCCCCTGGTCGCTCATGGTCCCCCTGGCTGCTCTTGGTGACCCTGGCTGTGCTTGGCCTTCCTGGCTGCTCTTGGTCCTCCTGGTTGCTCTTGGTCCCCCTGGCTGTGCTTGGTTCCCTTGGCTACTCTTGGTCCCTCTGGCTGCTCTTGGTGCCGCTGGCTGTGCTTGGTCCCCCTGGCTGCTCTTGGTCCCCCTGGTTGCTCTTGGCCCCCCTGGCTGCTCTTGGCCCCCCTTGCTGTGCTTGGTTCCCCTGGCTGCTCATGGTCCCCCTGGTTGCTCTTGGTCCCCCTGGCTGCTCTTGGTCCCCCTGGCTGCTCTTGGTCCTCCTGGTTGCTTTTGGTCCCCCTGGTCACTCTTGGTCCCCCTGGCTGCTGTTGGTCCCCCTGGCTGTGCTTGGTTCCCCTGGCTGCTCTTGGTCCCCCTGGTCGCTCTTGGTCCCCCTGGCTGTGCTTGGTTCCCCTTGCTGCTCTTGGTCCCCCTGGTCGCTCTTGGTCCCCCTGGCTGTGCTTGGTTCCCCTGGCTGCTCTTGGTCCCCCTGGCTGTGCTTGGTCCCCCTGGCTGCACTTGGTCCCCCTGGTTGCTCTTGGTCCCCCTGGCTGCTCTTGGTCCCCCTGGCTGTGCTTGGTCCCCCTGGCTGCTCTTGGTTCCCCTGGTTGCTCTTGGTCCCCCTGGTGGCTCTTGGTCCCCCTGGTTGCTCTTGGTCCCCCTGGCTGTGCTTTGTCGCCCTGGTTGCTCTTGGTCCCCCTGGTCGCTCTTGGTCCCCCTGGCTGCTCTTGGTCCACCTGGCTGTGCTTGGCCTTCCAGGCTGCTCTTGGTCTCCGTGGTCGCTCTTGGTCCCCCTGGCTGTGCTTGGTCCCCCTGGCTGCTCTTGTTCCCCCTGGCTGTGCTTGGTCCCCCTGGCTACTCTTGGTCCCCCTGGTTGCTCTTGGACCCCCTGGCTGCTCTTGGTCCCCCTGGCTGTGCTTGGTCCCCCTGGCTGCTCTTGGTTCCCCTGGTTGCTCTTGGTCCCCCTGGTTGCTCTTCGTCCTCCTGGCTGTGCTTGGTCCCCCTGGCTGCTCTTGGTCCCCCTGGTCGCTCTTGGTCCCCCTGGCTGTGCTTGGTTCTCCTGGCTGCTCTTGGTCCCCCTGGCTGTGCTTGGTCCCCCTGGCTGCTCTTGGTCCCCCTGGTTGCTCTTGGTCCCCCTGGTCGCTCTTGGTCCCCCTGGCTGCTCTTGGTCCACCTGGCTGTGCTTGGCCTTCCTGGCTGCTCTTGGTCCCCGTGGTCGCTCTTGGTCCCCCTGGCTGTGCTTGGTCCCCCTGGCTGCTCTTGTTCCCCCTGGCTGTGCTTGGTCCCCCTGGCTACTCTTGGTCCCCCTGGTTGCTCTTGGTCCCCCTGGCTGCTCTTGGTCCCCCTGGCTCTGCTTGGTCCCCCTGGCTGCTCTTGGTTCCCCTGGTTGCTCTTGGTCCCCCTAGTTGCTCTTGGTCCCCCTGGCTGTGCTTGGTCCCCCTGGTTGCTCTTGGTCTCCCTGGTTGTTCTTGGTCCCCCTGGTTGCTCTTGGTCCCCCTGGCTGTGCTTGGTCCCCTTTGCTCCTCCTGGTCCCCCTGGTTGCTCTTGGTCCCCCTGGCTGTGCTTGGTCCCCCTGGCTGCTCTTGGTCTCCCTGGCTGCTCTTGGTCCCCTTGGTTGCTCTTGCCCCCCCTGGCTGCTCTTGGTCCCCCTGGTTGCTCTTGGTCCCCCTGGCTGTGCTTGTTCCCCCTGGTTGCTCTTGGTCCCCCTGGTTGCTCTTGGTCTCCCTGGATGGGGTTGGCCCCCCTGGTTGCTCTTGGTCCCACTGGTTGCTCCTGGTTCCCCTGGTTGCTCTCGGTCCCCCTGGTTGCTCTTGGTTCCCCTGGTTGCTCTTGGTCCCCCTGGATGTGCTTGGTCCCCCTGGATGCTTTTGGTCCCCCTGGCAGCTCTTGGTCCCCCTGGTTTCTCTTGGTCCCCCAGGCTGTGCTTAGTCCCCCTGGCTGCTCTTGGTCCCCCTGGCTGCTCTTGGTCCCCCTGGCTGTGCTTGGTCCCCCTGGCTGTGCTTGGTCCCCCTGGCTGCTCTGGGTCCCCCTGGTTGCTCTTGGTCCCCCTGGCTGTGCTTTGTCCCCTTCGCTGTACTTAGTCCCCCTGGCTGCTCTTGGTCTCCCTGGCTGTGCTTAGTCCCCCTGGCTGTGCTTGGTCCCCCTGGCTGCTCTGGGTCCCCCTGGTTGCTCTTGGTCCCCCTGGCTGTGCTTGGTCCCCCTGGCTGCTCTGGGTCCCCCTGGTCGCTCATGGTCCCCCTGGCTGCTCTTGGTGACCTTGGCTGTGCTTGGCCTTCCTGGCTGCTCTTGGTCCTCCTGGTTGCTCTTGGTCCCCCTGGCTGTGCTTGGTTCCCTTGGCTGCTCTTGGTCCCTCTGGCTGCTCTTGGTGCCCCTGGCTGTGCTTGGTCCCCCTGGCAGCTCTTGCTCCCCCTGGTTGCTCTTGGCCCCCCTGGCTGCTCTTGGCCCCCCTTGCTGTGCTTGGTCCCCCTGGCTGCTCTTGGTACCCCTGGTTGCTCTTGGTCCCCTTGGCTGCTCTTGGTCCCCCTGGCTGCTCTTGGTCCCCCTGGTTGCTTTTGGTCCCCCTGGTCGCTCTTGGTCCCCCTGGATGCTCTTGGTCCCCCTGGCTGTGCTTGGTCCCCCTGGCTGCTCTTGGTCCCCCTGGTCGCTCTTGGTCCCCCTGGCTGTGCTTGGTTCCCCTGGCTGCTCTTGGTCCCCCTGGCTGTGCTTGGTCCCCCTGGCTGCTCTTGGTCCCCCTGGTTGCTCTTGGTCCCCCTGGCTGCTCTTGGTCCCCCTGGCTGTGCTTGGTCCCCCTGGCTGCTCTTGGTTCCCCTGGTTGCTCTTGGTCCCCCTGGTTGCTCTTGGTCCCCCTGGTTGCTCTTGGTCCCCCTGGCTGTGCTTGGTCGCCCTGGTTGCTCTTGGTCCCCCTGGTCGCTCTTGGTCCCCCTGGTTGCTCTTGGTCCCCTGGCTGTGCTTGGCCTTCCTGGATGCTCTTGGTCCCCGTGGTCGCTCTTGGTCCCCCTGGCTGTGCTTGGTCCCCCTGCTGCTCTTGGTCCCCCTGGCTGTGCTTGGTCCCCCTGGCTGCTCTTGGTTCCCCTGGTTGCTCTTGTTCCCCCTGGTTGCTCTTGGTCCCCCTGGCTGTGCTTGGTCCCCCTGGTTGCTCTTGGTCTCCCTGGTTGTTCTTGGTCCCCCTGGTTGCTCTTGGTCCCACTGGCTTTACTTGGTCCCCTTGGCTCCTCCTGGTCCCCCTGGTTGCTCTTGGTCCCCCTGGCTGTGCTTGTTCCCCCTGGCTGCTCTTGGTCCCCCTGGCTGCTCTTGGTCCCCTTGGTTTCTCTTGGTCCCCCGGGCTGCTCTTGGTCCCCCTGGTTGCTCTTGGTCCCCCTGGCTGTGCTTGTTCCCCCTGGTTGCTCTTGGTCCCCCTGGTTGCTCTTGGTCTCCCTGGATGGGTTTGGTCCCCCTGGTTGCTCTTGGTCCCACTGGTTGCTCCTGGTTCCCCTGGTTGCTCTTGGTACCTCTGGTTGCTCTTGGTTCCCCTGGTTGCTCTTGGTCCCCCTGGCTGTGCTTGGCCCCCCTGGCTGTGCTTGGTCCCCCTGGCTGTTCTTGGTCCCCCTGGCAGCTCTTGGTCCCCCTGGTTTCTCTTGGTCCCCCTGGCTGTGCTTAGTCCCCCTGGCTGCTCTTGGCCCCCCTGGCTGCTCTTGGTCCCCCTGGCTGTGCTTGGTCCCCCTGGCTGCTATTGGTCCCCCTGGCTGTGCTTGGTCCTGCTGGTTGCTCCTTGGTCCCCCTGGTTGCTCTTGGTCCCCCTGGCTGTGCTTGGCTCCCCTGGCTGCTCTTGGTCCCCCTGGTTGCTCTTGGTCCCCCTGGCTGCTCTTGGTCCCCCTGGCTGTTCTTGGTCCCCCTGGCTGTGCTTGGTCCCCCTGGCTGCTCTTGGTCCCCCTGGTTGCTCTTGGTCCCCCTGGCTGCTCTTGGTCCCCCTGGCTGTTCTTGTTCCCCCTAGCTGTGCTTGGTCCCCCTGGCTGTGCTTGGCCCTCCTGGCTGCTCTTGGTCCCCCTGCTTGCTCTTGGTCCCCCTGGCTTCTCTTGGTCACCCTGGCTTCTCTTGGTCCCCCTGGCTGCTCTTGGTCCCCCTGGTCGCTCTTGGTCCCCCTGGCTGTGCTTGGTTCCCCTGGCTGCTCTTGGTCCCCCTGGCTGTGCTTGGTCCCCCTGGCTGCTCTTGGTCCCCCTGGTTGCTCTTGGTCCCCCTGTCTTCTCTTGGTCCCCCTGGCTGTGCTTGGTCCCCCTGGCTGCTCTTGGTTCCCCTGGTTGCTCTTGGTCCCCCTGGTTGCTCTTGGTCCCCCTGGTTGCTCTTGGTCCCCCTGGCTGTGCTTGGTCGCCCTGGTTGCTCTTGGTCCCCTTGGTTGCTCTTGGTCCCCCTGGTTGCTCTTGGTCCCCCTGGCTGCTCTTGGTCCCCCTGGCTGTGCTTGGCCTTCCTGGCTGCTCTTGGTCCCCGTGGTCGCTCTTGGTCCCCCTGGCTGTGCTTGGTCCCCCTGGCTGCTCTTGTTCCCCCTGGCTGTGCTTGGTCCCCCTGGCTACTCTTGGTCCCCCTGGTTGCTCTTGGTTCCCTGGCTGCTCTTGGTCCCCCTGGATATGCTTGGTCCCCCTTGCTGCTCTTAGTTCCCCTGGTTGCTCTTGGTCCCCCTGGTTGCTCTTGTTCCCCCTGGCTGTGCTTGGTCACCCTGGTTGCTCTTGGTCCCCCTGGTTGTTCTTGGTTCCCCTGGTTGCTCTTGGTCCCCCTGGCTGTGCTTGGTCCCCTTGGCTCCTCCTGGTCCCCCTGGTTGCTCTTGGTCCCCCTGGCTGTGTTTGGTCCCCAGGGCTGCTCTTGGTCCCCCTGGCTGCTCGTGGTCCCCTTGGTTGCTCTTGGTCCCCCTTGCTGCTCTTGGCCCCCTGGTTGCTCTTGGTCCCCCTGGCTGTGCTTGTTCCCCCTGGTTGCTCTTAGTCCCCCTGGTTGCTCTTGGTCTCCCTGGATGTGTTTGGTCCCCCTGGTTGCTCTTGGTTCCACTGGTTGCTCCTGGTTCCCCTGGTTGCTCTTGGTCCCCCTGGTTGCTCATGGTTCCCCTGGTTGCTCTTGGTCCCCCTGGCTGTGCTTGGTCCCCCTGGCTGCTCTTGGTCCCCCTGGCTGCTCTTGGTCCCCCTGGTCGCTCTTGGTCCCCCTGGCTGTGCTTGGTCCCCATGGCTGCTCTTGGTCCCCTTGGCTGTGCTTGGCCCCCCTGGCTGCTCTTGGTCCCCCTGGTTGCTCTTGGTGCCCCTGGCTGCTCTTGGTCCCCCTGGCTGTGCTTGGTCCCCCTGGCTGCTCTTGGTTCCCCTGGTTGCTCTTGGTCCCCCTGGCTGCTCTTTGGCCCCCTGGCTGTGCTTGGTCCCTCTGGCTGCTCTTGGTCCCCCTGGTTGCTCTTGGTCCCCCTGGCTGCTCTTGGTCCCCCTGGCTGCTCTTGGTCCCCCTGGATGCTCTTGGTCCCCCTGGTTGCTTTTGGTCCCCCTGGTCACTCTTGGCCCCCCTGGCTGCTCTTGGTCCCCCTGGCTGTGCTTGGTCCCCCTGGCTGCTCTTAGTCCTCCTGGTCGCTCTTGGTCCCCCTGGCTGTGCTTGGTCCCCATGGCTGCTCTTGGTCCCCCTGGCTGTGCTTGGCCCCCCTGGCTGCTCTTGGTCCCCCTGGTTGCTCTTGGTCCCCCTGGCTGCTCTTGGTCCCCCTGGCTGTGCTTGGTCCCCCTGGCTGCTCTTGGTTCCCCTGGTTGCTCTTGGTATTGGAGTTCTGGACTTTTTGGTTCCGTCCAGAGGTGTCAGGGAACAACACCCAAAGACCCCGGAGTTCCACCTGCCTTGGTGCGCAAATGAACAGAAACACGGGCTTCTCGATGGTGGCGTCAAAGACCAAAGGTTTATTACTGCAGGGACACAGAAGTCACAGAAACTACGCATGGGCAGTAACTAGGAGCCTGTTCGAATTGTACAAAGAGGGTTGCTCCTTATATACTCAATTTTGGCCTTCAGGCGAATTCTTCACATGTTGGTACATTCCCAAAACCTTTGTGTCATAAACAATAAATATTTGGCGTACACAGGAACCGTTGATAAAATCTGATACAAAACATCTACGAAGAGGGGTTCCCACTAGTTCATCACAATCCCTTGTCAATATTGCATTCAAGAGCCGGACCGCCTCATCGTAAATTTCGTTACCTCCCCCTAATAAAGATTCAGAAAGTAAGGAACGGAGCCAGGTGTGGAAGATAGAAAAGCGGGATAAGAGATGTTTGTGGGTTGTAAATGGGCAAGGCTACCGGCTTCGGCCGCCTAATCATGATCGGGACAATGGACACGAGAACCAGTTCAGTTGGGCTGGCCTCGGGCAGAGGAGGCAGCCTTTGTCGAGTCATGTAGCTACAGCGTGATCTGGTTTAAGGTGCACGTGTCATGAAAAAGAGGTGAATCTCCGGCTAAGGCTAGGTGTCCTTAATTGAAATGAAGTGATCAGAGGTTATTGCGTATGTGAGGGCAAGAAACACAAAATGGCTGCCATGATCTAAGATGGATGTCGTGGGTAGATCAGAAATGTGTTCATAACAGGAGTGCTCTTGCTCGTATCGTAGCGAGAACACCAGGATATGCTAAATGAATCATTTGCGGTTCGCTGATACCAATATTATGTATTTCCGACAACATTGAAAACACGGGTTCAAATCGTCACGGAACCTCAGACCCTCCTTTTGCCCTTACATAGGCAATTACTCAGTCTATGTCAGAATCTAATTCTATGCTCATCAGGTCAGTGACATGTTGTTGTATCATCATCCTTTCTCGTGCCTTTTCTCCAAACGTAGGTGGTCTCCTAAAACAGGTTGCAGCACAAAGACTACACAGAGCAGGACCACACTGGATAATCAAGCAACATGAGAATAGGAATACTAAGATGACACCAATGACCATTAGAACCTTCCATCCCCACGCTGAGATCAGAGTCCAAAACCACTCCATGAAGGACCAGTTTCCCTTGTCTACGTGTATAGAGTCGGAAATCTTGTGTAGCTTAGAGATCGCCTCATAGACTGTTGGAGCATTATTAGGAATAAAGACACAGCAGCTCGATTGGATCATTCTGCATACCCCACCTCGATCTGCAAGTATAACATCTAGAACCATACGGTTCTGTAACGTCATGAGTCTATCCGCCTGAAGCTCAGCTGTCAAATTGCTAAGGGCACCAGCAGTTTCGGTAATAGTAGATTCAACTACCCGTGTTAGCTGACGTATGTTTCTACTATTGGCCATAGGCCCCCAGAACGGAAGGAAGCCTTTGAAAAAGTCTCCAGCTTCCTGACCAGCGGTATCTTCCTTGCTGAAGACACCTCTCGCTACTCTGGTTCTGTGGTAGTCAGATGAAGCAGTGTATGTTGGAGGCAACAATCGAGCAATATAACATGAACCTGAAAAGTCGGCAGGCAACCATGTATATGCTCTGTCTCGACAGATGAAGTAGGTACCCCTAGCAGTAAGGAAGGCAGGGGAAGAGTTAGCCGGAAACACATAAGTCTCAACGCACTCACTCCTCCCTAGCTGAGCTCTCGGATTTTTCCCATTACCTTGCAGACAGACCTGGCCTCGGTGGGGTACGACCCAGACTGGAGTTGAGCTTTTACGCTTGCTTTCTCCCAAACTAAGGCGATACTCTGAAGAATTCCAACTTAAATATACTCGCAATTCGTCTCTAGGGTATGATGGAGTATTATTGACATCCTTGATCATGTCAATAATTCCCTGGACTAAGGCTTTGTTGGCAGAGTTATATTTAGTGGAACGTGGTGGGCGTGGAGGATAGGTTTCAAGGGCATAAGCAAAGATGGTTTGAAGGGCCTGAAATGATCCATTGTAGCTGAAAGGCAAAACCAGATAGGGAATGCCTTTATCCATAGTGTGGGGTATCAAGCCACACACCCAGCAGTCTGTAGTGTTAACTACTAGTTGGTGTTGGTGCAAGAGCTGTACAAAAGTGTTGTTAATGAATTCTGAGCGTCGGGCTTGCTCATGTTCAGGAAACGAATGAAAAGAGTGTATAGAGGAAATAGTAGAAATAACAGGATTAAGGGGAGGTACTGTAGTTACTGGCACATAAATCAAACTTATACCAAAAACGATTCCACCCACCAACGTTATCAAAACAATTAGAAATGTAATGGCACATTGCGTCAAAAAGCATTTGCTATGAAGAATTCTGTAAAGTCTGTTTCTGCGAACATAAATCACATTTTCTCGTTGCAGCGCAGGAAGCTCCATCTTCTACAATCCGCTCGCGACCACTGATGATGTGTACGTAGATGAAAATGCCTCTATCAGCCCTGGGAGTTCCCAGAACTAACAGAAAGATCGACCTTGTGTCAGACCCCCGCAGATTCAACTAGGCACACAGCCACGACCCTACGGCTACCCAGACGGCAAGGCAATTTTAAAAAAAACAATAAAACAATAGCAAACTTCCTGGCTGAAGACAAAAGTTAAATATTTCAAGATATCACAATATGCAGTTGCCTGCTTTTATTTGTCCATTTTACGGTTTCGTAAATTATATCTTTGCTTCGCAGGTACTGTTTGATCGGCAAATAGCGTATCACTGGTAGCTGTTGCAGTGTTCAAGTTCGCAGATGGCAGAGTTTCTTCTGATACAGGAGACAAATGTTCAGAGTTCAAAGGAGTCTTTTCAGGAGGAGAGTCAGATTTCGGAGTGTCAGTGATCAATTCGGCATCGCTGAAAGGGATGAACTTTGGCGTGTGTTCAGACTCGGAGGCACCAATTCCCTTCTTCACCCAGTCGTCGTAAGGGAGTGGCAAAGGGACACGCTTAACATGGGACGCGTGCACCCAGTGCTTGCGTCCAGCTACGCGAACTGCTGTCCTCGTTGCAAGCAGGACTTGGAAGGGACCGACGTATCTGGGCTGACGATTCTTCGTCCTCGCGAAGTTCCTGATAACTACTTGATCTCCGGGTTTCAGCTGATGCCCTGGACTCTCCGGAGGCTTTGGTAAAGCATCGAAAACCTGTTGGTGAATAAGACTCAATTTAGCAGTCAAGTCGTAAAGGTAGTCTATTAACATAGGATATTCTAGAGAACAAAACTCCTTAGGCCTTGGCACACCCCAAATATTTGCCGGGCGGCCAAACACTATCTCATAAGGGCTAAGCCCCACTCTAGAATGTACAGTTGCTCTCGTTGATAACAAAGCCAAAGGAAGTGCGTCTGGCCAGGCTAAACCTGTGGATGCTTGTATCTTAGCTAATTTCAGTTTGAGAGTGCCATTGTAACCCTCCACTAAACCAGCAGACTGAGGATGGTTCGCACTGTGGAACTTTTGTTTCAGACCTAGGCCGGCACACACACTCTGCATAACTTTCCCTATAAACTCACTTCTGTTATCTGACCATACAATCCGTGGCATTCCAAACCTAGGGAAATATTCTTTGAGAAGAATTTTGGCAGTTGATAGGGCAGTATTGTCCTTTAGTGGGTATGCTTCGATCCATCTGGAAAAAGCACAGACTACCACCAGGACATATTTCAAATTATTACAGCGATCCATGTGAATGAAGTCTAACTGAATCACTTCAAAGGGGCAGGAAGGAGGAGCGAAGTGACCAGCAGGAGTTGGAGTTCCCTTGCCAGGATTATGCATCAGGCATACCATACAATTTTTTACCACTCTCTCTGCACACTTACTGATCCCATCATTCTTCCAGACCGGAGCCAACATCTTACAGATTCCTTTAGAACTTATATGCGCTACTCCATGCGCCATCGTCACCACTGCAAGCACATACGCATCAGGCAACATCCAACGCTGCTGTTCTGTCAAATCAATCCAACACCCATTCGAATCCAACTTGCCCGTACTCTCTCTCCATACACGTTTCTCTTCCTCAGTTGCTTCTTTCTGAATCTCTTTCACACTTTCCATTGTATCCTCACACATTCCAGATTCAGCAATCCACCTTGCAGACGTAGCAACATACATTCTGCTCATTATGTCTCTAGCTGTCTGTTTAGCGATTTCATCAGCAAAAGCATTTCCACGACCAACATCATCCGTGATTGCTTTATGAGCACTGCACTTCACAATCGCAACTTCAGTCGGCAAGGTTAGAGATTCCAACAAGTCGTTAACTAGCTGACCATGTTGAATCTTCGTCCCATGGGACGTAATGAAACCTCTTTCTCTCCACAAACGGCCAAAACTATGGGCCACGCCAAATGCGTACTGGCTGTCTGTAAAAACATTCACTCTCTTTCCCTTAGCTAAAACACACGCTCTTGTTAGAGCTATTAATTCTGCAGCTTGGGCAGAATTCTGACTCACTCTTGCAGTCTCCACAATCGTCTTCAAGGTTGTTACTGCGTAAGCGGCAGTCACATCACCATTCTCCATTTTAAAACATGACCCATCCACATACAATGTACCATCTGGATTTGATAATGGAGTATCCTTTAAGTCAATACGTCCTTTTGTCTCTTCCTCCGTCCTAAAGCAACAATCATGTGGTTCAGAATCACTCGACTCTTGATTAGCCGGCAACAATGTTGCTGGATTCAATACATTACATCTTTTGATCTGAATATGACTCGCTAGTAATGTCAGCTCGTAACCGGATAGTCTCGCACTAGTAAGGTGTTGTGTCTTCGTTCGATTCATGAGTGTATCCACCGCATGAGGAACCATAACCACTAGCATGTTGTTCATCACCAAACCAGCAGATTGCCGAATGGAAGCCGCAGCTGCCGCTGTAGCTCTCAAACAACTAGGTAACGCTCTAGCTACCGGATCCAATGTTGATGAAAAATACGCACAGGGGCGTTGTTTATCACCAAACTTCTGTGTCAGAACACTCAATGCGCAACCTTCTCTCTCGTGAACGTAGAGCGTGAATGGCTTACTGTAATCGGGTGTACCCAATACAGGAGCTGAACACAATGCTTTTTGTAATTCAGTAAAACTCTCCTGACATTCATCAGACCATGGCACCGGACTCGGAACATTTTTCCCAGTCAAAGCTACCAACGGTTTCGCTAAAAGAGAAAAATTTGGGATCCACTGCCTACAGTAAGAGGTAATACCTAAAAAGGCACGTACTTCTCTCTGTGTGCGCGGAACACTCATCTGCGTAATTGCTTTTATTCTCTCTGGGGTCAACTTCCTTCCCTCCTTTGACAAGAGATGACCTAGGTAGGTCACTTCTTGGCAGCAGTATTGCATTTTTGAAGGTGATACCTTGTGATTCAAAGTAGACAAGTGATGCAATAACGAAACCGTTGCTGCTTTGCAAGTTTCCTTGTCATCGGCAGCCACTAGAAGATCATCTACATACTGCACTAGAGCAGAACCTGGAGGAAGGACAAAGGAGTCTAACTGACTTTTTAATGCTTGACTGTAAATAGATGGGCTCTCACAGTAGCCCTGTGGAGCGCGTTTAAATCTGAAACTGCGACCCCCTAGACAGAAGCCGAAAATATCTCTGCTTTCTTCGGCTATCGGAATGCTGAAAAAGGCATTCTTCAAGTCGATGACTGAAAACCAAGTAGCTGTAGCAGGAATCAATGTTAACAAGGCAGTAATGTCTGGAACCACAGGAAACTGCGGGACCACAATCTTATTGACTTCTCTGAGGTCGATGACAAACCTATACACTGGAGGCTTTGTAGGATCAGTTCGTTTCAAAATCGGTAATACAGGACTATTACAAACATTTCCTCTAGTTTCTTCAACTACACCTTTTTTAATCAAATCTTGCACAATTAATAAAAGTGCACGCTCACCTTCACTAGATATTTTGTATTGCGGAATTCTTGGAAACTTCACATTTGCTTTCAAAGTTACTACATATGGTGGTATTTCTAAAAGGCCTACATCATTAGGACCAGTCGCCCAAAGAGAATCAGGGAGCGAACGCAGCTCTGGTGGGAGTGCATCCATTGACAAGTACATCGGAGAGGTTATTCTTTTACCCAATGTAAGCTGTACTCCTTCCGGAGAACAGTACAATGTCGCATATAGTCGTTTTAACAAGTCTAAACCAAGCAGATTTTCATTACAACCCGTCGTCAAAATCAAGGGTGCTTTCAATTGACACGGTCCAACAGAAATAGACAAAGGTCCAGATATAGGGTTGTAAACAGGGGCGCCTGAAAAACCTACAGAAACATTTGTTGAGCCGGACAAAGGTGCGCCAGGGAGTTTCGCATGAATGATAGAACTTTTTGCGGCACCAGTATCCAACAGAAACGGTTCGACTACACCTGATGTTGCTACTGCGACATAAGGCCCACTCTGATCCACTGGAACTGATACTACTCCCTCTCTCTGTCCATGGCTGTCCTAGTACCCATTTTGCTGAAATCCTTCATCCACTTCACAATAGTCTTCAACAAGATATTGTTGAGATCTATTTTGCTGAGTAGACTGTCCATTTCGCTGATCAAAGTGATTGGAAGGACGATCATTCGTCTGAGGAGGCATAGCACCTCGTCCTCGTCCTCTAGAATTTTGCACAAAACCACCACGACCTCTCTGAGCTGCTGCTGCATTATTTTGCGCTAAGATCGGACATTCATTCTTGTAGTGACCCTCTTTCTTACAATACGCACACTGGTTCCATTGATATTGAGGCCTCGTTGAACTATAATCTGTCCTTTGATACGAATTCTGTTGCATATTAGTCTGATTTGTGCGAGGCGGATACGCCTGTTGCAGAAGAACTTTAGTCTTTAAATCTTTCGTTTTCTTGTCTGATTTCTCTTTTTCCTCTTTATCCCTATTTTCGTAATATTGTGCAGTTGCAAGTATTTGCGCAGTTGTAGAAACAGCCCACGCACTCTCTGAATCCTTTAATTTATTGCATAACTCAGGTAACAAATTATGCACAAATTTATCGACAAACAGTCTCTGTCCTCCTTCAGTGCTCATATCTTGACCACTATGATCTACAAAAGTCTCTTCGAACCTCGTGAAAAAGTCGGAGACACTTTCGTCTTTCTTTTGCCTGCATGCAGATAACTTGTCCCAGTTAACACGTAATGCGGGCATCAGAGTCTTCATTAAGTCGATTATCCTACCCGGAAGATTAGCAATTAGGGGTTCAGGTTTTGCACCACCCGTTTGCTGACCATCTGCTGCAGTGATAGCTGCCCAATCACCACCTAAAGCTACTTGATGATCCTCCCTACGAATTTTAGCCCACACTGGTTGCGGGACTACATTTCCGCATAACATATCAATGTCTGCTAAGTTCATTATACAAAAGGGGGTGGTGATGAACAGAGTGTCTGAATTGAGCAGACCACTCTTACCCAGTCCAAAGATCAGGGCTTGATCCATCACCGTTATTTATCTCACTGCCCCATCCCAGCTCAGAACCTGGCTATATGCAAATCAGTCTGTGCCTGGCCCAGTGCATCATGGGAACAGGGCAGACTAAACTACCAAGCCAATTCTTTACCAGAAAGGAGACAAGCTACCGGGGACCGGTTTCTGGCATTTCAGCCGTCTTCGGCCCGGCTTGCTTGAATCCTGATGGAGCAGTGAGAAAGGGACTCATGTCTGAGTATACCCTGCCACACCTATAGTGGCCAAATCGATTTACAAAAGGGGGTGGTGATGAACAGAGTGTCTGAATTGAGCAGACCACTCTTACCCAGTCCAAAGATCAGGGCTTGATCCATCACCGTTATTTATCTCACTGCCCCATCCCAGCTCAGAACCTGGCTATATGCAAATCAGTCTGTCCCTGGCCCAGTGCATCATGGGAACAGGGCAGACTAAACTACCAAGCCAATTCTTTACCAGAAAGGAGACAAGCTACCGGGGACCGGTTTCTGGCATTTCAGCCGTCTTCGGCCCGGCTTGCTTGAATCCTGATGGAGCAGTGAGAAAGGGACTCATGCACTGGGACAGGAACACACTAATTTGCATACAGCCAGGTTCTGAAACTGGGATGGTGCAGTGAGCTAAAAAACGGTGTTGGATCTAGCCCTGATCTCTTGACTGGGTGAGAGCTTTCTGCTTAATTCAGAGACTCTGTCCCTCACCACCCCTTGTTGTAAATATTTTTGTCCACCCTAAGCGTGGAAGGGTATTCTCAGATGTGAGACCCTTGCTCATTGCACCATCAGGATTCAAGCAAACCGGGCCGAAGACGGCTGTAATGCCAGAAACCGGTCCCCGGGAGCTTGTTTCCTTCCCAGTGTAAGAATTGGCTTTTGTAGTTTGGTTTGCCCTGTTCCCATCATGCACTGGGACAGGAACACACTAATTTGCATACAGCCAGGTTCTGAAACTGGGATGGTGCAGTGAGCTAAAAAACGGTGTTGGATCTAGCCCTGATCTCTTGACTGGGTGAGAGCTTTCTGCTTAATTCAGAGACTCTGTCCCTCACCACCCCTTGTTGTAAATATTTTTGTCCACCCTAAGCGTGGAAGGGTATTCTCAGATGTGAGACCCTTGCTCATTGCACCATCAGGATTCAAGCAAACCGGGCCGAAGATGGCTGTAATGCCAGAAACCGGTCCCCGGGAGCTTGTTTCCTTCCCAGTGTAAGAATTGGCTTTTGTAGTTTGGTTTGCCCTGTTCCCATCATGCACTGGGACAGGAACACACTAATTTGCATACAGCCAGGTTCTGAAACTGGGATGGTGCAGTGAGCTAAAAAACGGTGTTGGATCTAGCCCTGATCTCTTGACTGGGTGAGAGCTTTCTGCTTAATTCAGAGACTCTGTCCCTCACCACCCCTTGTTGTAAATATTTTTGTCCACCCTAAGCGTGGAAGGGTATTCTCAGATGTGAGACCCTTGCTCATTGCACCATCAGGATTCAAGCAAACCGGGCCGAAGACGGCTGTAATGCCAGAAACCGGTCCCCGGGAGCTTGTTTCCTTCCCAGTGTAAGAATTGGCTTTTGTAGTTTGGTTTGCCCTGTTCCCATCATGCACTGGGACAGGAACACACTAATTTGCATACAGCCAGGTTCTGAAACTGGGATGGTGCAGTGAGCTAAAAAACGGTGTTGGATCTAGCCCTGATCTCTTGACTGGGTGAGAGCTTTCTGCTTAATTCAGAGACTCTGTCCCTCACCACCCCTTGTTGTAAATATTTTTGTCCACCCTAAGCGTGGAAGGGTATTCTCAGATGTGAGACCCTTGCTCATTGCACCATCAGGATTCAAGCAAACCGGGCCGAAGACGGCTGTAATGCCAGAAACCGGTCCCCGGGAGCTTGTTTCCTTCCCAGTGTAAGAATTGGCTTTTGTAGTTTGGTTTGCCCTGTTCCCATCATGCACTGGGACAGGAACACACTAATTTGCATACAGCCAGGTTCTGAAACTGGGATGGTGCAGTGAGCTAAAAAACGGTGTTGGATCTAGCCCTGATCTCTTGACTGGGTGAGAGCTTTCTGCTTAATTCAGAGACTCTGTCCCTCACCACCCCTTGTTGTAAATATTTTTGTCCACCCTAAGCGTGGAAGGGTATTCTCAGATGTGAGACCCTTGCTCATTGCACCATCAGGATTCAAGCAAACCGGGCCGAAGACGGCTGTAATGCCAGAAACCGGTCCCCGGGAGCTTGTTTCCTTCCCAGTGTAAGAATTGGCTTTTGTAGTTTGGTTTGCCCTGTTCCCATCATGCACTGGGACAGGAACACACTAATTTGCATACAGCCAGGTTCTGAAACTGGGATGGTGCAGTGAGCTAAAAAACGGTGTTGGATCTAGCCCTGATCTCTTGACTGGGTGAGAGCTTTCTGCTTAATTCAGAGACTCTGTCCCTCACCACCCCTTGTTGTAAATATTTTTGTCCACCCTAAGCGTGGAAGGGTATTCTCAGATGTGAGACCCTTGCTCATTGCACCATCAGGATTCAAGCAAACCGGGCCGAAGACGGCTGTAATGCCAGAAACCGGTCCCCGGGAGCTTGTTTCCTTCCCAGTGTAAGAATTGGCTTTTGTAGTTTGGTTTGCCCTGTTCCCATCATGCACTGGGACAGGAACACACTAATTTGCATACAGCCAGGTTCTGAAACTGGGATGGTGCAGTGAGCTAAAAAACGGTGTTGGATCTAGCCCTGATCTCTTGACTGGGTGAGAGCTTTCTGCTTAATTCAGAGACTCTGTCCCTCACCACCCCTTGTTGTAAATATTTTTGTCCACCCTAAGCGTGGAAGGGTATTCTCAGATGTGAGACCCTTGCTCATTGCACCATCAGGATTCAAGCAAACCGGGCCGAAGACGGCTGTAATGCCAGAAACCGGTCCCTGGGAGCTTGTTTCCTTCCCAGTGTAAGAATTGGCTTTTGTAGTTTGGTTTGCCCTGTTCCCATCATGCACTGGGACAGGAACACACTAATTTGCATACAGCCAGGTTCTGAAACTGGGATGGTGCAGTGAGCTAAAAAACGGTGTTGGATCTAGCCCTGATCTCTTGACTGGGTGAGAGCTTTCTGCTTAATTCAGAGACTCTGTCCCTCACCACCCCTTGTTGTAAATATTTTTGTCCACCCTAAGCGTGGAAGGGTATTCTCAGATGTGAGACCCTTGCTCATTGCACCATCAGGATTCAAGCAAACCGGGCCGAAGACGGCTGTAATGCCAGAAACCGGTCCCCGGGAGCTTGTTTCCTTCCCAGTGTAAGAATTGGCTTTTGTAGTTTGGTTTGCCCTGTTCCCATCATGCACTGGGACAGGAACACACTAATTTGCATACAGCCAGGTTCTGAAACTGGGATGGTGCAGTGAGCTAAAAAACGGTGTTGGATCTAGCCCTGATCTCTTGACTGGGTGAGAGCTTTCTGCTTAATTCAGAGACTCTGTCCCTCACCACCCCTTGTTGTAAATATTTTTGTCCACCCTAAGCGTGGAAGGGTATTCTCAGATGTGAGACCCTTGCTCATTGCACCATCAGGATTCAAGCAAACCGGGCCGAAGACGGCTGTAATGCCAGAAACCGGTCCCCGGGAGCTTGTTTCCTTCCCAGTGTAAGAATTGGCTTTTGTAGTTTGGTTTGCCCTGTTCCCATCATGCACTGGGACAGGAACACACTAATTTGCATACAGCCAGGTTCTGAAACTGGGATGGTGCAGTGAGCTAAAAAACGGTGTTGGATCTAGCCCTGATCTCTTGACTGGGTGAGAGCTTTCTGCTTAATTCAGAGACTCTGTCCCTCACCACCCCTTGTTGTAAATATTTTTGTCCACCCTAAGCGTGGAAGGGTATTCTCAGATGTGAGACCCTTGCTCATTGCACCATCAGGATTCAAGCAAACCGGGCCGAAGACAGCTGTAATGCCAGAAACCGGTCCCCGGGAGCTTGTTTCCTTCCCAGTGTAAGAATTGGCTTTTGTAGTTTGGTTTGCCCTGTTCCCATCATGCACTGGGACAGGAACACACTAATTTGCATACAGCCAGGTTCTGAAACTGGGATGGTGCAGTGAGCTAAAAAACGGTGTTGGATCTAGCCCTGATCTCTTGACTGGATGAGAGCTTTCTGCTTAATTCAGAGACTCTGTCCCTCACCACCCCTTGTTGTAAATAAGTTCATTATACAAGCCTCAACTGTCTGCGTTAATTCCTTGTAATATCCAGCAGGATTCTTACGCGGATCTGGTAAGGCCTGTTTCACTGCTAGCACTTCGGCTCGCTTCCACGGAATATGTATCCATACTCTCTGGAATTGTGCTGGAGCGGCTACAATACCATTAGGAGCATCAGCTTGCACAGCTTCGCGCCAAATCGGAGGAACCTCCCTCATTGGATATTGGCGACTCAGCTTCGTCTTACCTTTCTCTAAATCTCTCGGTGAACGAAGAGATGGATCATTCCTAAAACTTAAGATCAGTTCCATCGCTTCTTCTATATTTTCACCTACTATCATACCAGCAGCAAACTCTTTCTGAACCTTGATTAAGTCTTCTAAATCCGATTCAACATCATCTTCTTCTATCTCCTCACGTAGCAGCGAGCACATCTTGTCAAAGACGTACCGTTGCGTTGGTTCCTTCCATTGCATAAATGTATCTAGCACATCTTTCGTACTATATCTCCTACTCTTCGATATCCATCTGAGAGCCGTGGAATCTAAAATTCCCCGTTCCTCAGTGCTTGGATGCTGGCTACGTCTTTGAACAGAGTCGGAAGTAGGAGTCTTAATTAAAGTTTTATAGAAAGGAGACAGCATATTAGACACAGAATCAGTGATTCTTCGACGAACAGAAAGTGGAGTCAACACACTCGCAGACGTAGAAAACACAGTGGAAGTAGGAACAGATAGCGGGACAGTAGGAGTATCGATAAAAATAGTTTGTGAAGCAGTAGGTGTAAGCGAGACAGATACAGGTATAGAAGTCGGCAATCCAGGAAGAGGAGGAGCCGTAGGAACATTCACATTAGCTACAGGAGGTACAGGAGCTTGATTCTGAGGGGCAGGAGCAGGAATACCAGGTTGTCCAGCAACCGGCAATTGAACATTTGGTACAAGTGGAGCCGTAGCGCCTTGTGCATACGGTGGAGGTGACCGTAACAGATAAGACAACAGAGGATCGTTTTCGGGGTCCTCTAGTATCTTAGCTGTTTTCGATGGCAAGGCAGGATAGCACTTGTCGATCGCTAAATTATGCTCTCTAATGGCCATCTCTATGGCCTTCTCACACTCGTTATCTTGCAACTGCTTAGTTGCTTGCTCTAGAGTCAACTCTTCTTTCTCTTTCTGTTCTTTCTTTAATCTCTTTATTTCTCTCTGTTTGGATTCCTTTCGCCAGTAACGGAAAGAATCAAACATTGCCGGCCGGGCTTTCTTCCTAAACAATTTCGCTTCTAAATTGTCAAGAATTTCGGGTTCAAAACTACCATGCAGTGGCCAACTAAGGACACCGTCTTTCTCAGTGTAGCGGACCCACACCTCATTATAGGATATAGGACCCACACCATGTTTACAATATAAGTCATATAGGGGAGTCCCAATCGGAGGAACCAGACATGAGTCCTCCAATCGTGAGTCACTGGTGCAACCAAAACAAGACAACATACAATTTCTCCGACTTACCATTTTTCAGTCCGGAACACAAAACACACAAAACACAAAACAGATATGTGCACTTGAACCAAGGAACTTTAAGGCCTACCAAAACGAACTGATGTATCGATACCCAAACTAAACCAAATAGATTATCGTAATCAGAACAACCAATGATAATCTTACGAAACCGAACCAAACCAAAAACCAAAAAGGATTATAACAACCCTTTCAAAGTCAACCACTAAATACTTAACTGAGGCACTGAAGACGTCACCAAGGAGAAACCCGTCACGTTTCGCTGTACTAAGGACTGCACCTCGGGTCCAAGACAGGGCGACGGTCAAGGCAACGGCCCACTGCAGCCGTCCAGAACGGGAACCCTCGTGGAAGAGAACTTCGGGCCACTTTTGCGATATGCCGGGATCGATGAAGTGGGGCGCCTCCCTCAGGAATCTTCACACGAAGCTTCTCGAACTCTTCAGGCTTTTGGACCGGTACCGAATGACGTCGCCCTACGTTGGGCGCCAATTGGAGTTGTGGACTTTTTGGTTCCGTCCAGAGGTGTCAGGGAACAACACCCAAAGACCCCGGAGTTCCACCTGCCTTGGTGCGCAAATGAACAGAAACACGGGCTTCTCGATGGTGGCGTCAAAGACCAAAGGTTTATTACTGCAGGGACACAGAAGTCACAGAAACTACGCATGGGCAGTAACTAGGAGCCTGTTCGAATTGTACAAAGAGGGTTGCTCCTTATATACTAAATTTTGGCCTTCAGGCGAATTCTTCACATGTTGGTACATTCCCAAAACCTTTGTGTCATAAACAATAAATATTTGGCATACACAGGAACCGTTGATAAAATCTGATACAAAACATCTACGAAGAGGGGTTCCCACTAGTTCATCACAATCCCTTGTCAATATTGCATTCAAGAGCCGGACCGCCTCATCGTAAATTTCGTTACCTCCCCCTAATAAAGATTCAGAAAGAAAGGAACGGAGCCAGGTGTGGAAGATAGAAAAGCGGGATAAGAGATGTTTGTGGGTTGTAAATGGGCAAGGCTACCGGCTTCGGCCGCCTAATCATGATCGGGACAATGGACACGAGAACCAGTTCAGTTGGGCTGGCCTCGGGCAGAGGAGGCAGCCTTTGTCGAGTCATGTAGCTACAGCGTGATCTGGTTTAAGGTGCACGTGTCATGAAAAAGAGGTGAATCTCCGGCTAAGGCTACGTGTCCTTAATTGAAATGAAGTGATCAGAGGTTATTGCGTATGTGAGGGCAAGAAACACAAAATGGCTGCCATGATCTAAGATGGATGTCGTGGGTAGATCAGAAATGTGTTCATAACAGGAGTGCTCTTGCTCGTATCGTACGCAGGAACACCAGGATATGCTAAATGAATCATTTGCGGTTCGCTGATACCAATATTATGTATTTCCGACAACATTGAAAACACGGGTTCAAATCGTCACGGAACCTCAGTACCCCTGGTTACTCTTGGTCCCCCTGGTTGCTCTAGGTCCCGCTGGCTGTGCTTGGTCCCGCTGTTTGCTCTTGGTCCCCCTGGGTGCTCTTGGTCCCCCTGGATGCTCATGGTCCCCCTGGCTGCTCTTGGTGACCCTGGCTGTGCTTGGCCTTCCTGGCTGCTCTTGGTCCTCCTGGTTGCTCTTGGTCCCCCTGGCTGTGCTTGGTTCCCTTGGCTGCTCTTGGTCCCTCTGGCTGCTCTTGGTGCCCCTGGCTGTGCTTGGTCCCCCTGGCAGCTCTTGCTCCCCCTGGTTGCTCTTGGCCCCCCTGGCTTCTCTTGGCCCCCCTTGCTGTGCTTGGTCCCCCTGGCTGCTCTTAGTACCCCTGGTTGCTCTTGGTCCCCCTGGCTGCTCTTGGTCCCCCTGGCTGCTCTTGGTCCCCCTGGTTGCTTTTGGTCCCCCTGGTCGCTCTTGGTCCCCCTGGCTGCTCTTGGTCCCTCTGGCTGTGCTTGGTCCCCCTGGCTGCTCTTGGTCCCCATGGTCGCTCTTGGTCCCCCTGGCTATGCTTGGTTCCCCTGGCTGCTCTTGGTCCCCCCGGCTGTGCTTGGTCCCCCTGGCTGCTCTTGGTCCCCCTGGTTGCTCTTGGTCCCCCTGGCTGCTCTTGGTCCCCCTGGCTGTGCTTGGCCCCACTGGCTGCTCTTGGTTCCCCTGGTTGCTCTTGGTCCCCCTGGTTGCTCTTGGTCCCCCTGGTTGCTCTTGGTCCCCCTGGCTGTGCTTGGTCGCCCTGGTTGCTCTTGGTCCCCCTGGTTGCTCTTGGTCCCCCTGGTCGCTCTTGGTCCCCCTGGCTGCTCTTGGTCCCCCTGGCTGTGCTTGGCCTTCCTGGCTGCTCTTGGTCCCCGTGGTCGCTCTTGGTCCCCCTGGCTGTGCTTGGTCCCCCTGGCTGCTCTTGGTCCCCATGGCTGTCTTTGGTCCCCCTGGCTGCTCTTGGTTCCCCTGGTTGCTCTTGGTCCCCCTGGTTGCTCTTGGTCCCCCTGGCTGTGCTTGGTCCCCCTGGTTGCTCTTGGTCTCCCTGGTTGTTCTTGGTCCCCCTGGTTGCTCTTGGTCCCACTGGCTGTGCTTGGTCCCCATTGCTCCTCCTGGTCCCCCTGGTTGCTCTTGGTCCCCCTGGCTGTGCTTGGTCCCCCTGGCTGCTCTTGGTCCCCCTGGATGCTCTTGGTCCCCTTGGTTGCTCTTGGTCCCCCTGGCTGCTCTTGGTCCCCCTGGTTGCTCTTGGTCCCCCTGGCTGTGCTTGTTCCCCCTGGTTGCTCTTGGTCCCCCTGGTTGCTCTTGGTCTCCCTGGATGGGTTTGGTCCCCCTGGTTGCTCTTGGTCCCACTGGTTGCTCCTGGTTCCCCTGGTTGCTCTTGGTACCTCTGGTTGCTCTTGGTTCCCCTGGTTGCTCTTGGTCCCCCTGGCTGTGCTTGGCCCCCCTGGCTGTGCTTGGTCCCCCTGGCTGCTCTTGGTCCCCCTGGCAGCTCTTGGTCCCCCTGGTTTCTCTTGGTCCCCCTGGCTGCTCTTGGTCCCCCTTGCTGTGCTTGGTCCCCCTGGCTGCTATTGGTCCCCCAGGCTGTGCTTGGTCCTGCTGGTTGCTCCTTGGTCCCCCTGGTTGCTCTTGGTCCCTCTGGTTGCTCTTGGTTCCCCTGGCTGCTCTTGGTCCCCCTGGCTGCTCTTGGTCCCCCTGGCTGTGCTTGGTCCCCCTGGCTGTGCTTGGTCCCCTGGCTGCTCCTGGTCCCCCTGGTTGCTCTTGGTCCCCCTGGCTGCTCTTGGTCCCCCTGGCTGCTCTTGTTCCCCCTAGCTGTGCTTGGTCCTCCTGGCTGTGCTTGGCCCTCCTGGCTGCTCTTGGTCCCCCTGTTTGCTCTTGGTCCCCCTGGCTTCTCTTGGCCCCCCTGGCTTCTCTTGGTCCCCCTGGCTGCTCTTGGTCCCCCTGGCTGCTCTTGGTCCACCTGGTTGCTCTTGGTCCCCCTGGCTGTGCTTTGTCCCCCTGGCTGCTCTTGGTCCCTCTGGCTGTGCTTGGTCCCCCTGGTTGCTCTCGGTCCACCTGGCTGTGCTTGGTCCCCCTGGCTGCTCTTGGTCCCCCTGGTCGCTCTTGGTCCCCCTGGCTGTGCTTGGTTCCCCTGGCTGCTCTTGGTCCCCCTGGCTGTGCTTGGTCCCCCTGGCTGCTCTTGGTCCCCCTGGTTGCTCTTGGTCCCCCTGTCTGCTCTTGGTCCCCCTGGCTGTGCTTGGTCCCCCTGGCTGCTCTTGGTTCCCCTGTTTGCTCTTGGTCCCCCTGGTTGCTCTTGGTCCCCCTGGCTGTGCTTGGTCGCCCTGGTTGCTCTTGGTCCCCTTGGTTGCTCTTGGTCCCCCTGGTTGCTCTTGGTCCCCCTGGCTGCTCTTGGTCCCCCTGGCTGTGCTTGGCCTTCCTGGTTGCTCTTGGTCCCCCTGCTTGTGCTTGGTCCCCCTGGCTGCTCTTGTTCCCCCTGGCTGTGCTTGGTCCCCCTGGCTACTCTTGGTCCCCCTGGTTGCTCTTGGTCCCCCTGGCTGCTCTTGGTCCCCCTGGCTGTGCTTGGTCCCCCTGTCTGCTCTTAGTTCCCCTGGTTGCTCTTGGTCCCCCTGGTTGCTCTTGGTCCCCCTGGCTGTGCTTGGTCACCCTGGTTGCTCTTGGTCCCCCTGGTTGTTCTTGGTTCACCTGGTTGCTCTTGGTCCTCATGGCTGTGCTTGGTCCCCTTGGCTCCTCCTGGTCCCCCTGGTTGCTCTTGGTCCCCCTGGCTGTGTTTGGCCCCCGGGGCTGCTCTTGGTCCCCCTGGCTGCTCGTGGTCCCCTTGGTTGCTCTTGGTCCCCCTGGCTGCTCTTGGCCCCCCTGGTTGCTCTTGGTCCCCCTGGCTGTGCTTGTTCCCCCTGGTTGCTCTTAGTCCCCCTGGTTGCTCTTGGTCTCCCTGGATGTGTTTGGTCCCCCTGGTTGCTCTTGGTCCCACTGGTTGCTCCTGGTTCCCCTGGTTGCTCTTGGTCCCCCTGGTTGCTCTTGGTTCCCCTGGTTGCTCTTGGTCCCCCTGGCTGTGCTTGGTCCCCCTGGCTGTGCTTGGTCCCCCTGGCTGCTCTTGGTCCCCCTGGCTGCTCTTGGTCCCCCTGGTCGCTCTTGGTCCTCCTGGCTGTGCTTGGTCCCCATGGCTGCTCTTGGTCCCCCTGGCTGTGCTTGGCCCCCCTGGCTGCTCTTGGTCCCCCTGGTTGCTCTTGGTCCCCCTGGCTGCTCTTGGTCCCCCTGGCTGTGCTTGGTCCCCCTGGCTGCTCTTGGTTCCCCTGGTTGCTCTTGGTACCCCTGGTTACTCTTGGTCCCCCTGGTTGCTCTAGGTCCCCCTGGCTGTGCTTGGTCCCGCTGGTTGCTCTTGGTCCCCCTGGTTGCTCTTGGTCCCCCTGGTCGCTCATGGTCCCCCTGGCTGCTCTTGGTGACCTGGCTGTGCTTGGCCTTCCTGGCTGCTCTTGGTCCTCCTGGTTGCTCTTGGTCCCCCTGGCTGTGCTTGGTTCTCTTGGCTGCTCTTGGTCCCTCTGGCTGCTCTTGGTGCCCCTGGCTGTGCTTGGTCCCCCTGGCAGCTCTTGGTCCCCCTGGTTGCTCTTGGCCCCCCTGGCTGCTCTTGGCCCCCCTTGCTGTGCTTGGTCCCCCTGGCTGCTCTTGGTCCCCCTGGTTGCTCTTGGTCCCCCTGGCTGCTCTTGGCCCCCCTGGCTGCTCTTGGTCCCCCTGGTTGGTTTTGGTCCCCCTGGTCACTCTTGGTCCCCCTGGCTGCTCTTAGTCCCCCTGGCTGTGCTTGGTCCCCCTGGCTGCTCTTGGTCCCCCTGGTCGCTCTTGGTCCCCCTGGCTGTGCTTGGTTCCCCTGGCTGCTCTTGGTCCCCCTGGCTGTGCTTTGTCCCCCTGGCTGCTCTTGGTCCCCCTGGTTGCTCTTCGTCCCCCTGGCTGCTCTTGGTCCCCCTGGCTGTGCTTGGTCCCCCTGGCTGCTCTTGGTTCCCCTGGTTGCTCTTGGTCCCCCTGGTTGCTCTTGGTCCCCCTGGCTGTGCTTGGTCACCCTGGTTGCTCTTGGTCCCCCTAGTTGCTCTTGGTCCCCCTGGTCGCTCTTGGTCCCCCTGGCTGCTCTTGGTCCCCCTGGCTGTGCCTGGCCTTCCTGGCTGCTCTTGGTCCCCGTGGTCCCTCTTGGTCCCCCTGGCTGTGCTTGGTCCCCCTGGCTGCTCTTGTTCCCCCTGGCTGTGCTTGGTCCCCCTGGCTACTCTTGGTCCCCCTGGTTGCTCTTGGTCCCCCTGGCTGCTCTTGGTCCCCCTGGCTGTGCTTGGTCCCCCGGGCTGCTCTTGGTTCCCCTGGTTGCTCTTGGTCCCCCTGGTTGCTCTTGGTCCCCCTGGCTGTGCTTGGTCCCCCCGGTTGCTCTTGGTCTCCCTGGTTGTTCTTGGTCCCCCTGGTTGCTCTTGGTCCCCCTGGCTGTGCTTGGTCCCCTTGGCTCCTCCTGGTCCCCCTGGTTGCTCTTGGTCCCCCTGGCTGTGCTTGGTCCCCCTGGCTGCTCTTGGTCCCCCTGGCTGCTCCTGGTCCCCTTGGTTGCTCTTGGTCCCCCTGGTTGCTCTTGGTTCCCCTGGTTGCTCTTGGTCCCCCTGGCTGTGCTTGGTCCCCCTGGCTGTGCTTGGTCCCCCTGGCTGCTCTTGGTCCCCCTGGCAGCTCTTGGCCCCCCTGGTTTCTCTTGGTCCCCCAGGCTGTGCTTAGTCCCCCTGGCTGCTCTTGGTCCCCCTGGCTGCTCTTGGCCCCCCTGGCTGTGCTTGGTCCCCCTGGCTGTGCTTGGTCCCCCTGGCTGCTCTGGGTCCCCCTGGTTGCTCTTGGTCCCCCTGGCTGTGCTTGGTCCCCTTTGCTGTGCTTAGTCCCCCTGGCTGCTCTTGGTCCCCCTGGCTGCTCTTGGTCCCCCTGGCTGTGCTTGGTCCCCCTGGCTGTGCTTGGTCACCCTGGCTGCTCTGGGTCCCCCTGGTTGCCCTTGGTCCCCCTGGCTGTGCTTGGTCCCCCTGGCTGTGCTTGGTCCCCTTGGCTCCTCCTGGTCCCCCTGGTTGCTCTTGGTCCCCCTGGCTGTGCTTGGTCCCCCTGGCTGCTCTTGGTCCCCCTGGCTGCTCGTGGTCCCCTTGGTTGCTCTTGGTCCCCCTGGCTGCTCTTGGCCCCCCTGGTTGCTCTTGGTCCCCCTGGTTGTTCTTGGTTCCCCTGGTTGCTCTTGGTCCCCCTGGCTGTGCTTGGTCCCCTTGGCTCCTCCTGGTCTCCCTGGTTGCTCTTGGTCCCCCTGGCTGTGCTTGGTCCCCCTGGCTGCTCTTGGTCCCCCTGGCTGCTCGTGGTCCCCTTAGTTGCTCTTGGTCCCCCTGGCTGCTCTTGGCCCCCCTGGTTGCCCTTGGTCCCCCTGGCTGTGCTTGTTCCTCCTGGTTTCTCTTGGTCCCCCTGGTTGCTCTTGGTCTCCCTGGATGTGTTTAGTCCCCCTGGTTGCTCTTGGTCCCACTGGTTGCTCCTGGTTCCCCTGGTTGCTCTTGGTCCCCCTGGTTGCTCTTGGTTCCCCTGGTTGCTCTTGGTCCCCCTGGCTGTGCTTGGTCCCCCTGGCTGTGCTTGGTCCCCCTGGCTGCTCTTGGTCCCCCTGGCTGCTCTTGGTCCCCCTGGTCGCTCTTGGTCCCCCTGGCTGTGCTTGGTCCCCATGGCTGCTCTTGGTCCCCCTGGCTGTGCTTGGCCCCCCTGGCTGCTCTTGGTCCCCCTGGTTGCTCTTGGTCCCCCTGGCTGCTCTTGGTCCCCCTGGCTGTGCTTGGTCCCCCTGGTTGCTCTTGGTTCCCCTGGTTGCTCTTGGTACCCCTGGTTACTCTTGGTCCCACTGGTTGCTCTAGGTCCCCCTTGCTGTGCTTGGTCCCGCTGGTTGCTCTTGGTCCCCCTGGTTGCTCTTGGTCCCCCTGGTCGCTCATGGTCCCAATTGCTGCTCTTGGTGACCCTGGCTGTGCTTGGCCTTCCTGGCTGCTCTTGGTCCTCCTGGTTGCTCTTGGTCCCCCTGGCTGTGCTTTGTTCCCTTGGCTGCTCTTGGTCCCTCTGGCTGCTCTTGGTGCCCCTGGCTGTGCTTGGTCCCCCTGGCATCTCTTAGTCCCCCTGGTTGCTCTTGGCCCCCCTGGCTGCTCTTGGCCCCCCTTGCTGTGCTTGGTCCCCCTGGCTGCTCTTGGTCCCCCTGGTTGCTCTTGGTCCCCCTGGCTGCTCTTGGTCCCCCTGGCTGCTCTTGGTCCCCCTGGTCGCTCTTGGTCCCCCTGGCTGCTCTTGGTCCTCCTGGCTGTGCTTGGTCCCCCTGGCTGCTCTTGGTCCCCCTGGTCGCTCTTGGTCCCCCTGGCTGTGCTTGGTTCCCCTGGCTGCTCTTGGTCCCCCTGGCTGTGCTTTGTCCCCCTGGCTGCTCTTGGTCCCCCTGGTTGCTCTTCGTCCCCCTGGCTGCTCTTGGTCCCCCTGGCTGTGCTTGGTCCCCCTGGCTGCTCTTGGTTCCCCTGGTTGCTCTTGGTCCCCCTGGTTGCTCTTGGTCCCCCTGGTTGCTCTTGGTCCACCTGGCTGTGCTTGGTCACCCTGGTTGCTCTTGGTCCCCCTGGTTGCTCTTGGTCCCCCTGGTCGCTCTTGGTCCCCCTGGCTGCTCTTGGTCCCCCTGGCTGTGCTTGGCCTTCCTGGCTGCTCTTTGTCCCCGTGGTCGCTCTTGGTCCCCCTGGCTGTGCTTGGTCCCCCTGGCTGCTCTTGTTCCCCCTGGCTGTGCTTGGTCCCCCTGGCTACTCTTGGTCCCCCTGGCTGTGCTTTGTCCCCCTGGTTGCTCTTGGTCCCACTGGTCGCTCTTGGTCCCCCTGGCTGTGCTTGGCCCCCCTGGCTGCTCTTGGTCACCCTGGTTGCTCTTGGTCCCCCTGGCTGCTCTTGGTCCCCCTGGCTGTGCTTGGTCCCCCTGGCTGCTCTTGGTTCCCCTGGTTGCTCTTGGTACCCCTGGTTACTCCTGGTCCCCCTGGTTGCTCTAGGTCCCCCCGGCTGTGCTTGGTCCCGCTGGTTGCTCTTGGTCCCCCTGGTTGCTCTTGGTCCCCCTGGTCGCTCATGGTCCCCCTGGCTGCTCTTGGTGACCCTGGCTGTGCTTGGCCTTCCTGGCTGCTCTTGGTCCTCCTGGTTGCTCTTGGTCCCCCTGGCTGTGCTTGGTTCCCTTGGCTGCTCTTGGTCCCTCCGGCTGCTCTTGGTGCCCCTGGCTGTGCTTGGTCCCCCTGGCAGCTCTTGGTCCCCCTGGTTGCTCTTGGCCCCCCTGGCTGCTCTTGGCCCCCCTTGCTGTGCTTGGTCCCCCTGGCTGCTTTTGGTACCCCTGGTTGCTCTTGGTCCCCCTGGCTGCTCTTGGTCCCCCTGGCTGCTCTTGGCCCCCCTGGTCGCTTTTGGTCCCCCTGGTCGCTCTTGGTCCCCCTGGCTGCTCTTGGTCCCCCTGGCTGTGCTTGGTCCCCCTGGCTGCTCTTGGTCCCCCTGGTCGCTCGTGGTCCCCCTGGCTGTGCTTGGTTCCCCTGGCTGCTCTTGGTCCCCCTGGCTGTGCTTGGTCCCCCTGGCTGCTCTTGGTCCCCCTGGTTGCTCTTGGTCCCCCTGGCTGCTCTTGGTCCCCCTGGCTGTGCTTGGTCCCCCTGGCTGCTCTTGGTTCCCATGGTTGCTCATTGTCCCCCTTGTTGCTCTTGGTCCCCCTGGTTGCTCTTGGTCCCCCTGGCTGTGCTTGGTAGCCCTGGTTGCTCTTGGTCCCCCTGGTTGCTCTTGGTCCCCCTGGTCGCTCTTGGTCCCCCTGGCTGCTCTTGGTCCCCCTGGCTGTGCTTGGCCTTTCTGGCTGCTCTTGGTCCCCATGGTCGCTCTTGGTCCCCCTGGCTGTGCTTGGTCCCCCTGGCTGCTCTTGGTCCCCCTGGCTGTGCTTGGTCCCCCTGGCTGCTCTTGGTTCCCCTGGTTGCTCTTGGTCCTCCTGGTTGCTCTTGGTCCCCCTGGCTGTGCTTGGTCCCCCTGGTTGCTCTTGGTCTCCCTTGTTGTTCTTGGTCCCCCTGGTTCCTCTTGATCCCCTGGCTGTGCTTGGTCCCCTTGGCTCCTCCTGGTCCCCCTGGTTGCTCTTGGTCCACCTGGCTGTGCTTGGTCCCCCTGGCTGCTCTTGGTCCCCCTGGCTGCTCTTGGTCCCCTTGGTTGCTCTTGGTCCCCCTGGCTGCTCTTGGTCCCCCTGGTTGCTCTTGGTCCCCCTGGCTGTGCTTGGTCCCCCTGGCTGTGCTTGGTCCCCCTGGCTGCTCTTGGTCCCCACGGCAGCTCTTGGTCCCCCTGGTTTCTCTTGGTCCCGCTGGCTGTGCTTAGTCCCCCTGCCTGCTCTTGGTCCCCCTGGCTGTGCTTGGTCTCCCTGGCTGCTATTGGTCCCCCTGGCTGTGCTTGGTCCTGCTGGTGGCTCCTTGGTCCACCTGGTTGCTCTTGGTCCCCCTGGCTGTGCTTGGCTCCCCTGGCTGCTCTTGGTCTCCCTGGCTGCTCTTGGTCCCCCTGGCTGTGCTTGGTCCCCCTGGCTGTGCTTGGTCCCCCTGGCTGCTCTTGGTCCCCCTGGTTGCTCTTGGTCCCCCTGGCTGCTCTTGGCCCCCCTGGCTGCTCTTGTTCCCCCTAGCTGTGCTTGGTCCCTCTGGCTGCTCTTGGCCCCCCTGGCTGTGCTTGGTCCCCCTGGTTGCTCTCGGTCCCCCTGGCTGTGCTTGGTCCCCCTGGCTGTGCTTGGTCCCCCTGGCTGCTCTTGGTCCCCCTGGTCGCTCTTGGTCCCCCAGGCCGTGCTTGGTTCCCCTGGCTGCTCTTGGTCCCCCTGGCTGTGCTTGGTCCCCCTGGCTGCTCTTGGTCCCCCTGGTTGCTCTTGGTCCCCCTGTCTGCTCTTGGTCCCCCTGGCTGTGCTTGGTCCCCCTGGCTGCTCTTGGTTCCCCTGGTTGCTCTTGGTCCCCTTGGTTGCTCTTGGTCCCCCTGGTTGCTCTTGGTCCCCCTGGCTGTGCTTGGTCGCCCTGGTTGCTCTTGGTCCCCTTGGTTGCTCTTGGTCCCCCTGGTTGCTCTTGGTCCCCCTGGCTGCTCTTGGTCCCCCTGGCTGTGCTTGGCCTTCCTGGCTGCTCTTGGTCCCCGTGGTCGCTCTTGGTCCCCCTGGCTGTGCTTGGTCCCCCTGGCTGCTCTTGTTTCCCCTGGATGTGCTTGGTCCCCCTGGCTACTCTTGGTCCCCCTGGCTGTGCTTGGTCCCCATGGCTGCTCTTGGTCCCCCTGGCTGTGCTTGGCCCCTCTGGCTGCTCTTGGTCCCCCTGGTTGCTCTTGGTCCCCCTGGCTGCTCTTGGTCCCCCTGGCTGTGCTTGGTCCCCCTGGCTGCTCTTGGTTCCCCTGGTTGCTCTTGGTACCCCTGGTTACTCCTGGTCCCCCTGGTTGCTCTAGGTCCCCCCGGCTGTGCTTGGTCCCGCTGGTTGCTCTTGGTCCCCCTGGTTGCTCTTGGTCCCCCTGGTCGCTCATGGTCCCCCTGGCTGCTCTTGGTGACCCTGGCTGTGCTTGGCCTTCCTGGCTGCTCTTGGTCCTCCTGGTTGCTCTTGGTCCCCCTGGCTGTGCTTGGTTCCCTTGGCTGCTCTTGGTCCCTCCGGCTGCTCTTGGTGCCCCTGGCTGTGCTTGGTCCCCCTGGCAGCTCTTGGTCCCCCTGGTTGCGCTTGGCCCCCCTGGCTGCTCTTGGCCCCCCTTGCTGTGCTTGGTCCCCCTGGCTGCTTTTGGTACCCCTGGTTGCTCTTGGTCCCCCTGGCTGCTCTTGGTCCCCCTGGCTGCTCTTGGCCCCCCTGGTCGCTTTTGGTCCCCCTGGTCGCTCTTGGTCCCCCTGGCTGCTCTTGGTCCCCCTGGCTGTGCTTGGTCCCCCTGGCTGCTCTTGGTCCCCCTGGTCGCTCGTGGTCCCCCTGGCTGTGCTTGGTTCCCCTGGCTGCTCTTGGTCCCCCTGGCTGTGCTTGGTCCCCCTGGCTGCTCTTGGTCCCCCTGGTTGCTCTTGGTCCCCCTGGCTGCTCTTGGTCCCCCTGGCTGTGCTTGGTCCCCCTGGCTGCTCTTGGTTCCCATGGTTGCTCATTGTCCCCCTTGTTGCTCTTGGTCCCCCTGGTTGCTCTTGGTCCCCCTGGCTGTGCTTGGTAGCCCTGGTTGCTCTTGGTCCCCCTGGTTGCTCTTGGTCCCCCTGGTCGCTCTTGGTCCCCCTGGCTGCTCTTGGTCCCCCTGGCTGTGCTTGGCCTTCCTGGCTGCTCTTGGTCCCCATGGTCGCTCTTGGTCCCCCTGGCTGTGCTTGGTCCCCCTGGCTGCTCTTGGTCCCCCTGGCTGTGCTTGGTCCCCCTGGCTGCTCTTGGTTCCCCTGGTTGCTCTTGGTCCTCCTGGTTGCTCTTGGTCCCCCTGGCTGTGCTTGGTCCCCCTGGCTGCTCTTGGTTCCCCTGGTTGCTCTTGGTCCTCCTGGTTGCTCTTGGTCCCCCTGGCTGTGCTTGGTCCCCCTGGTTGCTCTTGGTCTCCCTGGTTGTTCTTGGTCCCCCTGGTTGCTCTTGGTCCCCCTGGCTGTGCTTGGTCCCCCTGGCTGCTCTTGGTCCCCCTGGCTGCTCTTGGTCCCCTTGGTTGCTCTTGGTCCCCCTGGCTGCTCTTGGTCCCCCTGGTTGCTCTTGGTCCCCCTGGCTGTGCTTGTTCCCTCTGGTTGCTCTTGGTCCCCCTGGTTGCTTTTGGTCTCCCTGGATGGGGTTGGTCCCCCTGGTTGCTCTTTATCCCACTGGTTGCTCCTGGTTCCCCTGGTTGCTCTTGGTCCCCCTGGTTGCTCTTGGTTCCCCTGGTTGCTCTTGGTCCCCCTGGCTGTGCTTGGTCCCCCTGGCTGTGCTTGGTCCCCCTGGCTGCTCTTGGTCCCCCTGGCAGCTCTTGGTCCCCCTGGTTTCTCTTGGTCCCCCTGGCTGTGCTTAGTCCCCCTGCCTGCTCTTGGTCCCCCTGGCTGTGCGTGGTCTCCCTGGCTGCTATTGGTCCCCCTGGCTGTGCTTGGTCCTGCTGGTGGCTCCTTGGTCCCCCTGGTTGCTCTTGGTCCCCCTGGCTGTGCTTGGCTCCCCTGGCTGCTCTTGGTCTCCCTGGCTGCTCTTGGTCCCCCTGGCTGTGCTTGGTCCCCCTGGCTGTGCTTGGTCCCTCTGGCTGCTCTTGGTCCCCCTGGTTGCTCTTGGTCCCCCTGGCTGCTCTTGGCCCCCCTGGCTGCTCTTGTTCCCCCTAGCTGTGCTTGGTCCCCCTGGATGTGCGTGGCCCTCCTGGCTGCTCTTGGTCCCCCTGTTTGCTCTTGGTCCCCCTGGCTTCTCTTGGTCCCCCGGGCTTCTCTTGGTCCCCCTGGCTGCTCTTGGTCCCCCTGGCTGCTCTTGGTCCACCTGGTTGCTCTTGCTCCCCCTGGCTGTGCTTGGTCCCCCTGGCTGCTCTTGGTCCCCCTGGCTGTGCTTGGTCCCCCTGGTTGCTCTCGGTCCCCCTGGCTGTGCTTGGTCCCCCTGGCTGTGCTTGGTCCCCCTGGCTGCTCTTGGTCCCCCTGGTCGCTCTTGGTCCCCCAGGCCGTGCTTGGTTCCCCTGGCTGCTCTTGGTCCCCCTGGCTGTGCTTGGTCCCCCTGGCTGCTCTTGGTCCCCCTGGTTGCTCTTGGTCCCCCTGTCTGCTCTTGGTCCCCCTGGCTGTGCTTGGTCCCCCTGGCTGCTCTTGGTTCCCCTGGTTGCTCTTGGTCCCCTTGGTTGCTCTTGGTCCCCCTGGTTGCTCTTGGTCCCCCTGGCTGTGCTTGGTCGCCCTGGTTGCTCTTGGTCCCCTTGGTTGCTCTTGGTCCCCCTGGTTGCTCTTGGTCCCCCTGGCTGCTCTTGGTCCCCCTGGCTGTGCTTGGCCTTCCTGGCTGCTCTTGGTCCCCGTGGTCGCTCTTGGTCCCCCTGGCTGTGCTTGGTCCCCCTGGCTGCTCTTGTTTCCCCTGGATGTGCTTGGTCCCCCTGGCTACTCTTGGTCTCCCTGGTTGCTCTTGGTCCACCTGGCTGCTCTTGGTCCCCCTGGCTGTGCTTGGTCCCCCTGGCTGCTCTTAGTTCCCATAGTTGCTCTTGGTCCCCCTGGCTGTGCTTGGTCACCCTGGTTGCTCTTGGTCCCCCTGGTTGTTCTTAGTTCCCCTGGTTGCTCTTGGCCCCCCTGGCTGTGCTTGGTCCCCTTGGCTCCTCCTGGTCCCCCTGGTTGCTCTTGGTCCCCCTTGCTGTGCTTGGTCCCCCTGGCTGCTCTTGGTCCCCCTGGCTGCTCGTGGTCCCCTTGGTTGCTCTTGGTCCCCCTTTCTGCTCTTGGCCCTCCTGGTTGCTCTTGGTACCCCTGGCTGTGCTTGTTCCCCCTGGCTGCTCTTGGTCCCCCTGGTTGGTTTTGGTCCCCCTGGTCGCTCTTGGTCCCCCTGGCTGCTCTTGGTCCCCCTGGCTGTGCTTGGTCCCCCTGGCTGCTCTTGGTCCCCCTGGTCGCTCTTGGTCCCCCTGGCTGTGCTTGGTTCCCCTGGCTGCTCTTGGTCCCCCTGGCTGTGCTTTGTCCCCCTGGCTGCTCTTGGTCCCCCTGGTTGCTCTTGGTCCCCCTGGCTGCTCTTGGTCCCCCTGGCTGCGCTTGGTCCCCCTGGCTGCTCTTGGTGCCCCTGGTTGCTCATGGTCCCCCTGGTTGCTCTTGGTCCCCCTGGTTGTTCTTGGTCCCCCTGGCTGTGCTTGGTCACCCTGGTTGCTCTTGGTCCCCCTGGTTGCTCTTGGTTCCCCTGGTTGCTCTTGGTCCCCCTGGCTGTGCCTGGTCCCCCTGGCTGTGCTTGGTCCCCCTGGCAGCTCTTGGTCCCCCTGGTTTCTCTTGGTCCCCCAGGCTGTGCTTAGTCCCCCTGGCTGCTCTTGGTCCCCCTGGCTGCTCTTGGCCCCCCTGGCTGTGCTTGGTCCCCCTGGCTGTGCTTGGTCCCCCTGGCTGCTCTGGGTCCCCCTGGTTGCTCTTGGTCCCCCTGGCTGTGCTTGGTCCCCTTCGCTGTGCTTAGTCCTCCTGGCTGCTCTTGGTCCTCCTGGCTGCTCTTGGTCCCCCTGGCTGTGCTTGGTCCCCCTGGCTGTGCTTGATCCCCCTGGCTGCTCTGGGTCCCCCTGGTTGCTCTTGGTCCCCCTGGCTGTGCTTGGTCCCCCTGGCTGTGCTTGGTCCCCTTGGTTCCTCCTGGTCTCCCTGGTTGCTCTTGGTCCCCCTGGCTGTGCTTGGTCCCCCTGGCTGCTCTTGGTCCCCCTGGCTGCTCGTGGTCCCCTTGGTTGCTCTTGGTCCCCCTGGCTGCTCTTGGCCCCCCTGGTTGCTCTTGGTCCCCCTGGTTGTTCTTGGTTCCCCTGGTTGCTCTTGGTCCCCCTGGCTGTGCTTTGTCCCCTTGGCTCCTCCTGGTCTCCCTGGATGCTTTTGGTCCCCCTGGCTGTGCTTGGTCCCCCTGGCTGCTCTTGGTCCCCCTGGCTGCTCGTGGTCCCCTTGGTTGCTCTTGGTCCCCCTGGCTGCTCTTGGCCCCCCTGGTTGCCCTTGGCCCCCCTGGCTGTGATTGTTCCCTCTGGTTGCTCTTGGTCCCCCTGGTTGCTCTTGGTCTCCCTGGATGTGTTTAGTCCCCCTGGTTGCTCTTGGTCCCACTGGTTGCTCCTGGTTCCCCTGGTTGCTCTTGGTCCCCCTGGTTGCTCTTGGTTCCCCTGGTTGCTCTTGGTCCCCCTGGCTGTGCTTGGTCCCCCTGGCTGTGCTTGGTCACCCTGGCTGCTCTTGGTCCCCCTGGCTGCTCTTGGTCCCCCTGGTCGCTCTTGGTCCCCCTGGCTTTGCTTAGTCCCCATGGCTGCTCCTGGTCCCCCTGGCTGTGCTTGGCCCCCCTGGCTGCTCTTGGTCCCCCTGGTTGCTCTTGGTCCCCCTGGCTGCTCTTGGTCCCCCTGGCTGTGCTTGGTCCCCCTGGCTGCTCTTGGTTCCCCTGGTTGCTCTTGGTACCCCTGGTTACTCTTGGTCCCTCTGGTTGCTCTAGGTCCCCCTTGCTGTGCTTGGTCCCGCTGGTTGCTCTTGGTCCCCCTGGTTGCTCTTGGTCCCCCTGGTCGCTCATGGTCCCCCTGGCTGCTCTTGGTGACCCTGGCTGTGCTTGGCCTTCCTGGCTGCTCTTGGTCCTCCTGGTTGCTCTTGGTCCCCCTGGCTGTGCTTGGTTCCCTTGGCTGCTCTTGGTCCCTCTGGCTGCTCTTGGTGCCCCTGGCTGTGCTTGGTCCCCCTGGCATCTCTTGGTCCCCCTGGTTGCTCTTGGCCCCCCTGGCTGCTCTTGGCCCCCCTTGCTGTGCTTGGTCCCCCTGGCTGCTCTTGGTCCCCCTGGTTGCTCTTGGTCCCCCTGGCTGCTCTTGGTCCCCCTGGCTGCTCTTGGTCCCCCTAGTCGCTATTGGTCCCCCTGGCTGCTCTTGGCCCCCCTGGCTGTGCTTGGTCCCCCTGGCTGCTCTTGGTCCCCCTGGTCGCTCTTGGTCCCCCTGGCTGTGCTTGGTTCCCCTGGCTGCTCTTAGTCCCCCTGGCTGTGCTTGGTCCCCCTGGCTGCTCTTGGTCCCCCTGGTTGCTCTTGGTCCCCCTGGCTGCTCTTGGTCCCCCTGGCTGTGCTTGGTCCCCCTGGCTGTGCTTGGTCCCCCTGGCTGCTCTGGGTCCCCCTGGTTGCTCTTGGTCCCCCTGGCTGTGCTTGATCCCCTTCCCTGCTCTTGTTCCCCCTGGCTGCTCTTGGTACCCCTGGCTGTGCTTGGTCCCCCTGGCTGCTCTTGGTTCCCCTGGTTGCTCTTGGTCCCCCTGGCTGCTCTTTGTCCCCCTGGCTGTGCTTGGTCCCCCTGGCTGCTCTTGGTCCCCCTGGTTGCTCTTGGTCCCCCTGGCTGCTCTTGGTCCCCCTGGCTGCTCTTGCTCCCCCTGGATGCTCTTGGTCCCCCTGGTTGCTTTTGGTCCCCCTGGTTGCTCTTGGCCCCCCTGGCTGCTCTTGGTCCCCCTGGCTGTGCTTGGTCCCCCTGGCTGCTCTTGGTCCCCTTGGCTGCTCTTGGTCCATTTGGTTGCTCTTGGCCCCCCTGGCTGCTCTTGGTCCCCCTGGTTGCTCTTGGTCCCCCTGGTCGCTCTTGGTCCCCCTGGCTGCTCTTGGTCCACCTGGCTGTGCTTGGTCGCCCTGGTTGCTCTTGGTCCCCCTGGCTGCTCTTTGTCCCCGTGGTCGCTCTTGGTCCCCCTGGCTGTGCTTGGTCCCCCTGGCTGCTCTTGTTCCCCCTGGCTGTGCTTGGTCCCCCTGGCTACTCTTGGTCCCCCTGGTTGCTCTTGGTCCCCCTGGCTGCTCTTGGTCCCCCTGGCTGTGCTTGGTCTCCCTGGCTGCTCTTGGTTCCCCTGGTTGCTCTTGGTCCCCCTGGTTGCTCTTGGTCCACCTGGCTGTGCTTGGTCCCCCTGGTTGCTCTTGGTCTCCCTGGTTGTTCTTGGTCCCCCTGGTTGCTCTTGGTCCCCCTGGCAGTGCTTGGTCCCCTTGGCTCCTCCTGGTCTCCCTGGTTGCTCTTGGTCCCCCTGGCTGTGCTTGGTCCCCCTGGCTGCTCTTGATCCCCCTGGCTGCTCTTGGTCCCCTTGGTTGCTCTTGGTCCCCCTGGCTGCTCTTGGTCCCCCTGGTTGCTCTTGGTCCCCCTGGCTGTGCTTGTTCCCCCTGGTTGCTCTTGGTCCCCCTGGTTGCTCTTGGTCTCCCTGGATGGGTTTGGTCCCCCTGGTTGCTCTTGGTCCCACTGGTTGCTCCTGGTTCCCCTGGTTGCTCTTGGTCCCCCTGGTTGCTCTTGGTTCCCCTGGTTGCTCTTGGTCCCCCTGGCTGTGCTTGGTCCCCCTGGCTGTGCTTGGTCCCCCTGGCTGCTCTTGGTCCCCCTGGTAGCTCTTGGTCCCCCTGGTTTCTCTTGGTCCCCCTGGCTGTGCTTAGTCCCCCTGGCTGCTCTTGGTCCCCCTGGCTGCTCTTGGTCCCCCTGGCTGTGCTTGGTCCCCCTGGCTGTGCTTGGTCCCCCTGGCTGCTCTTGGTCCCCCTGGTTGCTCTTGGCCCCTCTGGCTGCTCTTGGTCCCCCTGGCTGCTCTTGGTCCCCCTGTTTGCTCTTGGTCCCCCTGGCTGTGCTTGGTCCCCCTGGCTGCTATTGGTCCCCCTGGCTGTGCTTGGTCCTGCTGGTTGCTCCTTGGTCCCCCTGGTTGCTCTTGGTCCCTGTGGCTGTGCTTGGCTCCCCTGGCTGCTCTTGGTCCCCCTGGTTGCTCTTGGTCCCCCTGGCTGCTCTTGGTCCCCCTGGCTGTGCTTGGTCCCCCTGGCTGTGCTTGGTCCCCTGGCTGCTCTTGGTCCCCCTGGCTACTCTTGGTCCCCCTGGCTGCTCTTGTTCCCCCTAGCTGTGCTTGGTCCCCCTGGCTGTGCTTGGCCCGCCTGGCTGCTCTTGGTCCCCCTGTTTGCTCTTGGTCCCCCTGGCTTCTCTTGGTCCCCCTGGCTGCTCTTGGTCCCCCTGGCTGCTCTTGGTCCACTTGGTTGCCCTTGGTCCCCCTGGCTGTGCTTGGTCCCCCTGGCTGCTCTTGGTCCCCCTGGCTGTGCTTGGTCCCCCTGGTTGCTCTCAGTCCCCCTGGCTGTGCTTGGTCCCCCTGGCTGTGCTTGGTGCCCCTGGCTGCTCTTGGTCCCCCTGGTTGCTCTTGGTCCCCCTGGCTGTGCTTGTTTCCCCTGGCTGCTCTTGGTCCCCCTGGCTGTGCTTGGTCCCCCTGGCTGCTCTTGGTCCCCCTGGTTGCTCTTGGTCCCCCTGTCTGCTCTTGGTCCCCCTGGCTGTGCTTGGTCCCCCTGGCTGCTCTTGGTTCCCCTGGTTGCTCTTGGTCCCCCTGGTTGCTCTTGGTCCCCCTGGCTGTGCATGGTCGCCCTGGTTGCTCTTCGTCCCCTTGGTTGCTCTTGGTTGCCCTGGTTGCTCTTGGTCCCCCTGGCTGCTCTTGGTCCCCCTGGCTGTGCTTGGCCTTCCTGGCTGCTCTTGGTCCCCGTGGTCGCTCTTGGTCCCCCTGGCTGTGCTTGGTCCCCCTGGCTGCTCTTGTTCCCCCTGGCTGTGCTTGGTCCCCCTGGCTACTCTTGGTCCCCCTGGTTGCTCTTGGTCCCCCTGGCTGCTCTTGGTTCCCCTGGCTGTGCTTGGTCCCCCTGGCTGCTCTTAGTTCCCCTGGTTGCTCTTGGTCCCCCTGGTTGCTCTTGGTCCCCCTGGCTGTGCTTGGTCACCCTGGTTGCTCTTGGTCCCCCTGGTTGTTCTTGGTTCCCCTGGTTGCTCTTGGTCCCCCTGGCTGTGCTTGCTCCCCTTGCCTCCTCCTGGTCCCCCTGGTTGCTCTTGGTCCCCCTGGCTGTGCTTGGTCCCCCTGGCTGCTCTTGGCCCCCCTGGTTGCTCTTGGTCCCCCTGGCTGTGCTTGTTCCCCCTGGTTGCTCTTGGTCCCCCTGGTTGCTCTTGGTCTCCCTGGATGTGTTTGGTCCCCCTGGTTGCTCTTGGTCCCACTGGTTGCTCCTGGTTCCCCTGGTTGCTCTTGGTCTCCCTGGTTGCTCTTGGTCCCCTTGGTTGCTCTTGGTCCCCCTGGCTGCTCTTGGCCCCCCTGGTTGCTCTTGGTCCCCCTGGCTGTGCTTGTTCCCCCTGGTTGCTCTTGGTCCCCCTGGTTGCTCTTGGTCTCCCTGGATGTGTTTGGTCCCCCTGGTTGCTCTTGGTCCCACTGGTTGCTCCTGGTTCCCCTGGTTGCTCTTGGTCCCCCTGGTTGCTCTTGGTTCCCCTGGTTGCTCTTGGTCCCCCTGGCTGTGCTTGGTCCCCCTGGCTGTGCTTGGTCCCCCTGGCTGCTCTTCGTCCCCCTGGCTGCTCTTGGTCCCCCTGGTCGCTCTTGGTCCCCCTGGCTGTGCTTGGTCCCCATGGCTGCTCTTGGTCCCCCTGGCTGTGCTTGGCCCCTCTGGCTGCTCTTGGTCCCCCTGGTTGCTCTTGGTCCCCCTGGCTGCTCTTGGTCCCCCTGGCTGTGCTTGGTCCCCCTGGCTGCTCTTGGTTCCCCTGGTTGCTCTTGGTACCCCTGGTTACTCTTGGTCCCCCTGGTTGCTCTAGGTCCCCCTGGCTGTGCTTGGTCCCCCTGGTTGCTCTTGGTCCCCCTGGCTGTGCTTGGTCCCCCTGGCTGTGCTTGGTCCCCCTGGCTGCTCTTGGTCCCCCTGGTAGCTCTTGGTCCCCCTGGTTTCTCTTGGTCCCCCTGGCTGTGCTTAGTCCCCCTGGCTGCTCTTGGTCCCCCTGGCTGCTCTTGGTCCCCCTGGCTGTGCTTGGTCCCCCTGGCTGTGCTTGGTCCCTCTGGCTGCTCTTGGTGCCCCTGGCTGTGCTTGGTCCCCCTGGCAGCTCTTGGTCCCCCTGGTTGCTCTTGGCCCCCCTGGCTGCTCTTGGCCCCCCTTGCTGTGTTTGGTCCCCCTGGTTGCTCTTGGTCCCCCTGGCTGTGCTTGGTCCCCTTGGCTCCTCCTGGTCCCCCTGGTTGCTCTTGGTCCCCCTGGCTGTGCTTGGTCCCCCTGGCTGCTCTTGTTCCCCCTGGCTGCTCTTGGTCCTCTTGGTTGCTCTTGGTCCCCCTGGTTGCTCTTGGTTCCCCTGGTTGCTCTTGGTCCCCCTGGCTGTCCCTGGTCCCCCTGGCTGTGCTTGGTCCCCCTGGCTGCTCTTGGTCCCCCTGGCAGCTCTTGGTCCCCCTGGTTTCTCTTGGTCCCACAGGCTGTGCTTAGTCCCCCTGGCTGCTCTTGGTCCCCCTGGCTGCTCTTGGCCCCCCTGGCTGTGCTTGGTCCCCCTGGCTGTGCTTGGTCCCCCTGGCTGCTCTGGGTCCCCCTGGTTGCTCTTGGTCCCCCTGGCTGTGCTTGGTCCCCTTCGCTGTGCTTAGTCCCCCTGGCTGCTCTTGGTCCTCCTGGCTGCTCTTGGTCCCCCTGGCTGTGCTTGGTCCCCCTGGCTGTGCTTGGTCCCCCTGGCTGCTCTGGGTCCCCCTGGTTGCTCTTGGTCCCCCTGGCTGTGCTTGGTCCCCCTGGCTGTGCTTGGTCCCTTTGGCTCCTCCTGGTCCCCCTGGTTGCTCTTGGTCCCCCTGGCTGTGCTTGGTCCCCCTGGCTGCTCTTGGTCCCCCTGGCTGCTCGTGGTCCCCTTGGTTGCTCTTGGTCCCCCTGGCTGCTCTTGCCCCCCCCTGGTTGCTCTTGGTCCCCCTGGTTGTTCTTGGTTCCCCTGGTTGCTCTTGGTCCCCCTGGCTGTGCTTGGTCCCCTTGGCTCCTCCTGGTCTCCCTGGTTGCTCTTGGTCCCCCTGGCTGTGCTTGGTCCCCCTGGCTGCTCTTGGCCCCCTGGCTGCTCGTGGTCCCCTTGGTTGCTCTTGGTCCCCCTGGTTGCTCTTGGTCCCCCTGGTTGCTCTTGGTCTCCCTGGATGTGTTTAGTCCCCCTGGTTGCTCTTGGTCCCACTGGTTGCTCCTGGTTCCCCTGGTTGCTCTTGGTCCCCCTGGTTGCTCTTGGTTCCCCTGGTTGCTCTTGGTCCCCCTGGCTGTGCTTGGTCCCCCTGGCTGTGCTTGGTCCCCCTGGCTGCTCTTGGTCCCCCTGGTTGCTCTTGGTCCCCCTGGTCGCTCTTGGTCCCCCTGGCTGTGCTTGGTCCCCATGGCTGCTCCTGGTCCCCCTGGCTGTGCTTGGCCCCCCTGGCTGCTCTTGGTCCCCCTGGTTGCTCTTGGTCCCCCTGGCTGCTCTTGGTCCCCCTGGCTGTGCTTGGTCCCCCTGGCTGCTCTTGGTTCCCCTGGTTGCTCTTGGTACCCCTGGTTACTCTTGGTCCCTCTGGTTGCTCTAGGTCCCCCTTGCTGTGCTTGGTCCCGCTGGTTGCTCTTGGTCCCCCTGGTTGCTCTTGGTCCCCCTGGTCGCTCATGGTCCCCCTGGCTGCTCTTGGTGACCCTGGCTGTGCTTGGCCTTCCTGGCTGCTCTTGGTCCTCCTGGTTGCTCTTGGTCCCCCTGGCTGTGCTTGGTTCCCTTGGCTGCTCTTGGTCCCTCTGGCTGCTCTTGGTGCCCCTGGCTGTTCTTGGTCCCCCTGGCATCTCTTGGTCCCCCTGGTTGCTCTTGGCCCCCCTGGCTGCTCTTGGCCCCCCTTGCTGTGCTTGGTCCCCCTGGCTGCTCTTGGTCCCCCTGGTTGCTCTTGGTCCCCCTGGCTGCTCTTGGTCCCCCTGGCTGCTCTTGGTCCCCCTGGTCGCTATTGGTCCCCCTGGCTGCTCTTGGTCCCCCTGGCTGTGCTTGATCCCCCTGGCTGCTCTTGGTCCCCCTGGTCGCTCTTGGTCCCCCTGGCTGTGCTTGGTTCCCCTGGCTGCTCTTAGTCCCCCTGGCTGTGCTTGGTCCCCCTGGCTGCTCTTGGTCCCCCTGGTTGCTCTTGGTCCCCCTGGCTGCTCTTGGTCCCCCTGGCTGTGCTTGGTCCCCCTGGCTGCTCTTGGTTCCCCTGGTTGCTCTTGGTCCCCCCAGGTTGCTCTTGGTCCCCCTGGTTTCTCTTGGTCCACCTGGCTGTGCTTGGTCGCCCTGGTTGCTCTTGGTCCCCCTGGTTGCTCTTGGTCCCCCTGGTCGCTCTTGGTCCCCCTGGCTGCTCTTGGTCCCCCTGGCTGTGCTTGGCCTTCCTGGCTGCTCTTTGTCCCAGTGGTCGCTCTTGGTCCCCCTGGCTGTGCTTGGTCCCCCTGGCTGCTCTTGTTCCCCCTGGCTGTGCTTGGTCCCCCTGGCTACTCTTGGTCCCCCTGGTTGCTCTTGGTCCCCCTGGCTGCTCTTGGTCCCCCTGGCTGTGCTTGGTCCCCCTGGCTGCTCTTGGTTCCCCTGGTTGCTCTTGGTCCCCCTGGTTGCTCTTGGTCCACCTGGCTGTGATTGGTCCCCCTGGTTGCTCTTGGTCTCCCTGGTTGTTCTTGGTCCCCCTGGTTGCTCTTGGTCCCCCTGGCAGTGCTTGGTCCCCTTGGCTCCTCCTGGTCTCCCTGGTTGCTCTTGGTCCCCCTGGCTGTGCTTGGCCCCCCTGGCTGCTCTTGATCCCCCTGGCTGCTCTTGGTCCCCTTGGTTGCTCTTGGTCCCCCTGGCTGCTCTTGGTCCCCCTGGTTGCTCTTGGTCCCCCTGGCTGTGCTTGTTCCCCCTGGTTGCTCTTGGTCCCCCTGGTTGCTCTTGGTCTCCCTGGATGGGTTTGGTCCCCCTGGTTGCTCTTGGTCCCACTGGTTGCTCCTGGTTCCCCTGGTTGCTCTTGGTCCCCCTGGTTGCTCTTGGTTCCCCTGGTTGCTCTTGGTCCCCCTGGCTGTGCTTGGTCCCCCTGGCTGTGCTTGGTCCCCCTGGCTGCTCTTGGTCCCCCTGGTAGCTCTTGGTCCCCCTGGTTTCTCTTGGTCCCCCTGGCTGTGCTTAGTCCCCCTGGCTGCTCTTGGTTCCCCTGGCTGCTCTTGGTCCCCCTGGCTGTGCTTGGTCCCCCTGGTTGTGCTTGGTCCCCCTGGCTGCTCTTGGTCCCCCTGGTTGCTCTTGGCCCCTCTGGCTGCTCTTGGTCCCCCTGGCTGCTCTTGGTCCCCCTGTTTGCTCTTGGTCCCCCTGGCTGTGCTTGGTCCCCCTGGCTGCTATTGGTCCCCCTGGCTGTGCTTGGTCCTGCTGGTTGCTCCTTGGTCCCCCTGGTTGCTCTTGGTCCCTCTGGCTGTGCTTGGCTCCCCTGGCTGCTCTTGGTCCCCCTGGTTGCTCTTGGTCCCCCTGGCTGCTCTTGGTCCCCCTGGCTGCTCTTGGTCCCCCTGGCTGTGCTTGGTCCCCCTGGCTGTGCTTGGTCCCGCTGGTTGCTCTTGGTCCCCCTGGTTGCTCTTGGTCCCCCTGGTCGCTCATGGTCCCCCTGGCTGCTCTTGGTGACCCTGGCTGTGCTTGGCCTTCCTGGCTGCTCTTGGTCCTCCTGGTTGCTCTTGGTCCCCCTGGCTGTGCTTGGTCCCTCTGGCTGCTCTTGGTGCCCCTGGCTGTGCTTGGTCCCCCTGGCAGTTCTTGGTCACCCTGGTTGCTCTTGGCCCCCCTGGCTGCTCTTGGCCCCCCTGGCTGTGCTTGGTCCCCCTGGCAGTTCTTGGTCACCCTGGTTGCTCTTGGCCCCCCTGGCTGCTCTTGGCCCCCCTTGCTGTGTTTGGTCCCCCTGGCTGCTCTTAGTCCCCCTGGTTGCTCTTGGTCCCCCTGGCTTCTCTTGGTCCCCCTGGCTGCTCTTGGTCCCCCTGGTTGCTTTTGGTCCCCCTGGTCGCTCTTTGTCCCCCTGGCTGCTCTTTGTCCCCCTGGCTGTGCTTGGTGACCCTGGCTGCTCTTGGTCCCCCTGGTCGCTCTTGGTCCCCCTGGCTGTGCTTGGTTCCCCTGGCTGCTCTTGGTCCCCCTGGCTGTGCTTGGTCCCCTTGGCTGCTTTTGGTCCCCCTGGTTGCTCTTGGTCCCCCTGGCTGCTCTTGACCCCCCTGGCTGTGCTTGGTCCCCCTGGTTGCTCTTCGTCCCCTTGGTTGCTCTTGGTTCCCCTGGTTGCTCTTGGTCCCCCTGGCTGCTCTTGGTCCCCCTGGCTGTGCTTGGCCTTCCTGGCTGCTCTTGGTCCCCGTGGTCGCTCTTGGTCCCCCTGGCTGTGCTTGGTCCCCCTGGCTGCTCTTGTTCCCCCTGGCTGTGCTTGGTCCCCCTGGCTACTCTTGGTCCCCCTGGTTGCTCTTGGTCCCCCTGGCTGCTCTTGGTCCCCCTGGCTGTGCTTGGTCCCCCTGGCTGTGCTTGGTCACCCTGGTTGCTCTTGGTCCCCCTGGTTGTTCTTGGTTCCCCTGGTTGCTCTTGGTCCCCCTGGCTGTGCTTGCTCCCCTTGGCTCCTCCTGGTCCCCCTGGTTGCTCTTGGTCCCCCTGGCTGTGCTTGGTCCCCCTGGCTGCTCTTGGCCCCCCTGGTTGCTCTTGGTCCCCCTGGCTGTGCTTGTTCCCCCTGGTTGCTCTTGGTCCCCCTGGTTGCTCTTGGTCTCCCTGGATGTGTTTGGTCCCCCTGGTTGCTCTTGGTCCAACTGGTTGCTCCTGGTTCCCCTGGTTGCTCTTGGTCCCCCTGGTTGCTCTTGGTCCCCTTGGTTGCTCTTGGTCCCCCTGGCTGCTCTTGGCCCCCCTGGTTGCTCTTGGTCCCCCTGGCTGTGCTTGTTCCCCCTGGTTGCTCTTGGTCCCCCTGGTTGCTCTTGGTCTCCCTGGATGTGTTTGGTCCCCCTGGTTGCTCTTGGTCCCACTGGTTGCTCCTGGTCCCCCTGGTTGCTCTTGGTCCCCCTGGTTGCTCTTGGTTCCCCTGGTTGCTCTTGGTCCCCCTGGCTGTGCTTGGTCCCCCTGGCTGTGCTTGGTCCCCCTGGCTGCTCTTGGTCCGCCTGGCTGCTCTTGGTCCCCCTGGTCGCTCTTGGTCCCCCTGGCTGTGCTTGGTCCCCATGGCTGCTCTTGGTCCCCCTGGCTGTGCTTGGCCCCTCTGGCTGCTCTTAGTCCCCCTGGTTGCTCTTGGTCCCCCTGGTTGCTCTTGGTCTCCCTGGATGTGTTTGGTCCCCCTGGTTGCTCTTGGTCCCACTGGTTGCTCCTGGTTCCCCTGGTTGCTCTTGGTCCCCCTGGTTGCTCTTGGTCCCCTTGGTTGCTCTTGGTCCCCCTGGCTGCTCTTGGCCCCCCTGGTTGCTCTTGGTCCCCCTGGCTGTGCTTGTTCCCCCTGGTTGCTCTTGGTCCCCCTGTGGAGTTCTGGACTTTTTGGTTCCGTCCAGAGGTGTCAGGGTACAACACCCAAAGACCCCGGAGTTCCACCTGCCTTGGTGCACAAATGAACAGAAACACGGGCTTCTCGATGGTGGCGTCAAAGACCAAAGGTTTATTACTGCAGGGACACAGAAGTCACAGAATCTACACACGGGCAGAATCTAGGAGACTGTTCGATTTGTACAAAGTGGGTTGCTCCTTATATACTAAAAATTGTGCTCTAGGCAAATATTTCACATGTCGGTACATTCCCAAACCTTTGTGTCTCTAAACAATAAATATTTGGCGTTACACAGGAACTGTCGATAAAATCTGATACCAAACATCACGAAGAGGGGTTCCCACCAGTCCATCACAATCCCTTGTCAATATTGCATTCAAGACCCGGACCGCCTCATCGTAAAGTTCGTTACCTCCCCCTAATAAAGGCCCAGAAGGAAAGGAGCAGAGCCAGGTGCAGAAGATAGAAAACGGGATAAGAGATGTTTGTGGGTTGTAAATGGGCAAGGCTACCGGCTTCGGCCGCCTAATCATGATCAGGTACAATGGACAGGAAAACCAGTTCAGGTGGGCTGGCCTCGGGCAGAGGAGGCAGCCTTTGTCGAGTCATGCAGCTTCAGCGTGATCTGGTTTAAGGTGCACGTGTCATGTAAGAGGTGAATCTCCGGCTAAGGCTACGTGTCCTTAATCAAAGTGGAGTAAATGAAATGATCAGAGGCTATTGCATATGTGAGGGCAAGGAACCACAAAATGGCGGCCATGATCTAAGATGGATGCCGTGTGTATATCAGAAATGTGTCAATGGAAGGAGTGCTCTTGCTCGTAGCGTAGCGAAAACACTAGGATATACTAAATGGATCATTTGCGGTTCGCTGATACTAATTTTATGTATTTCCGACAAACTTGAAAACACGGGTTCAAGTCGTCACGGAACCGTCACGGAACCTCAGACCCTCCTTTTGCCCTTACATAGGCAATTACTCAATCTATGTCAGAATCTAGTTCTATGCTCATCAGGTCAGTGACATGCTGTTGTATCATCATCCTTTCTCGTGTCTTTTCTCCAAATGCAGGTGGTTTCCTAAAACAGGTTGTAGCACAAAGACTACACAGAGCAGGACCACACTGGATAATCAGACAACATGAGAATAGTAATATTAAGATGACACCAATGACCATTAGAACCTTCCATCCCCACGCTGAGATCAGAGTCCAAACCCACTCCATAAAGGACCAGTTTCCCTCATCTACATGTATGGAGTCCGAAATCTTGTGCAACTTAGAGATCGCCTCGTAAACTGTTGGAGCATTATTAGGAATAAAGACACAGCAGCTCGATTGGATCATTCTGCATACCCCACCTCGATCTGCAAGTATAACATCTAGAACCATACGGTTCTGCAATGTCATGAGCCTATCCGCCTGAAGCTCAGCTGTCAGATTGCTAAGGGCACCAGCAGTTTCGGTAATAGTAGATTCAACTACCCGTGTTAGCTGACGTATGTTTCTACTATTGGCCATAGGCCCCCAGAACGGAAGGAAGCCTTTGAAGAAGTCTCCAGCTTCCTGACCAGCGGTATCTTCCTTACTGAAAACACCTCTAGCTACTCTTATTCTGTGGTAATCCGGTGAAGCAGTGTATGTCGGAGGCAATAATCGAGCAATATAACATGATCCTGAGAAGTCGGCAGGCAACCATGTATAAGCTCTGTCTCGACAAATGAAATAGGTACCCCTAGCAGTAAGAAAGGCAGGGGAAGAGTTAGCCGGAAACACATAAGTCTCTACGCACTCACTCCTCCCTAGCTGAGCTCTCGGATTTCTCCCATTACCTTGCAAACAGACCTGACCTCGGTGAGGTACGACCCAGATTGGAGTTGAGCTTTTACGCTTGCTTTCTCCTAAACTAAGGCGATACTCTGAAGTATTCCAACTTAAATATACTCGCAATTCGTCTCTAGGGTATGATGGAGTATTATTGACGTCCTTGACCATGTCAATAATTCCCTGGACTAAAGCTTTGTTGGCAGAGTTATATTTAGTGGAGCGTGGTGGACGTGGAGGATAGGTCTCAAGAGCATAAGCAAAGATGGTTTGAAGGGCCTGAAATGATCCATTGTAGCTGAAAGGCAAAACCAGATAGGGAATACCTTTATCCATAGTGTGGGGTATCAAGCCACACACCCAACAGTCTGTCGTGTTAACTACCAGTTGGTGTTGGTGCAAGAGCTGTACAAAAGTATTATTAATGAATTCTGAGCGTCGAGCTTGCTCATGTTCCGGAAACGAGTGAAAAGAGTGTATAGAAGAAACAGTAGAAATAGCAGGATCAAGGGGAGGTACTGTAGATACTGGCACAAAAATCAAATTTATGCTAAAGACAATTCCACCCACCAGTGTTGCTAAAACAATCAAAAATGTAATGGCACATTGCATCAAGAAACATTTGCTATGAAGAATTCTATTTAGTCTGTTTCTGCGAACGTAAATCACATTTTCTCGTTGCAGCGCAGGAAGTTCCATCTTCTACAATCCGCTCGCGACCACTGATGATGTGTACGTAGATGAAAATGCCTCTGTCAGCCCTGGGAGTTCCCAGTACTAACAGAAAGATCGACCTTGTGTCAGACCCCTGCAAATTCAAACTAGGCACACAGCCACGACCCTACGGCTACCCAGACGGCAAGGCAATTTTAAAAACAATAAACAATAGCAAACTTCCTGGCTGAAAAGCAAAAAAGTCCAATGTATATAAATATCAAAATCACAATATGCAGTTGCCTGCTTTATAAGTTCGTTTTATGGCTTCTAAGGTGGTATCTTTTCTTCGCTGGTACTGTTTGATCGGAAAATAGTGTATCACTAGCAGCTGTTGCAGAGTTTACGTTCGCAGATGGCAAAGTTTCTTCTGATGCTGGAGACAAATTTTCAATGTTCAAAGTAGTCTTTTCAAGAGGAGAGTCACGTTTCAAAGTGTCAGAAATCAAATCGGCATCGCTGAAAGGGACAAATTTTGGAGTTATTTCAGATTCGGAGGCACCAATTCCCTTCTTCACCCAGTCGTCGTAGGGCAGCGGCAGTGGAACACGCTTTACGTGAGAAGCGTGGATCCAGTGCTTGCGACCAGCAACACGTACAGCTGTCCTCGTCGCCAGCAGGATTTGGAAGGGGCCGATGTAGCGAGGCTGAAGATTCTTTGTCCTCGCAAAATTTCTGACCACCACGTGGTCGCCGGGTTTCAGCTGATGCCCTGGACTCTCCGGAGGTTTTGGCAAAGCATCAAAGACCTGTTGATGAATAAGACTTAATTTAGCAGTCAAGTCGTAAAGATAGTCTATCAACATAGGATATTCAATGGAGCAGAATTGTTTAGGCCTTGGCACACCCCAGACATTTGCCGGGCGGCCAAATACAATCTCATATGGAGAAAGCCCTATTCTAGAATGCACTGTTGCTCTCGTTGATAACAAGGCCAAAGGAAGTGCGTCTGGCCAAGCCAAACCTGTGGATGCTTGTATCTTGGCTATCTTAAGCTTCAGAGTGCCATTGTAACCCTCGACTAAACCAGCAGATTGGGGATGGTTTGCACTATGGAATTTTTGTTTCAATCCTAGACCAGCACACACACTCTGCATAACTTTCCCTATAAACTCACTTCCGTTATCTGACCATACAATCCGTGGCATTCCAAACCTAGGGAAAAATTCTTTGAGAAGAATTTTGGCAGTTGATAAAGCAGTGTTGTCCTTTAGTGGGTATGCTTCTATCCACCTGGAAAAAGCACAAACCACCACCAGGACGTATTTTAAATTGTTGCAGCGTTCCATGTGAATGAAGTCTAACTGTATTACTTCAAAGGGACAGGAAGGAGGAGCAAAATGACCAGCTGGAGTTGGAGTTCCCTTGCCAGGATTATGCATCAAGCACACCATACAATTTTTCACCACTCTCTCTGCACACTTACTGATTCCCTCATTCTTCCAAACCGGAGCTAACATCTTACATATCCCTTTAGAACTTATGTGCGCCACTCCATGCGCCATCGTTACTACTGCAAGCACATACGCATCAGGCAACATCCAACGCTGCTGTTCTGTCAAATCGATCCAACATCCATTCGAGTCCAATTTGCCCGTACTTTCTCTCCATACGCGTTTCTCTTCCTCAGTCGCTTCTTTCTGAATCTCTTTCACACTTTCCATTGTGTCCTCACACATTCCAGACTCAGCAATCCATCTTGCAGACGTAGCAACATACATTCTACTCATCATGTCTCTAGCTGTCTGTTTAGCGGTTTCATCAGCAAAGGCATTTCCCCGACCAACATCATCCGTGATTGCTTTATGAGCACTGCACTTCACAATCGCAACTTCAGTCGGTAAGGTTAGAGATTCTAACAAGTCGTTAACTAGCTGACCATGTTGAATCTTAGTCCCATGGGACGTAATGAAACCCCTTTCTCTCCACAACCGGCCAAAACTATGGGCCACGCCAAATGCGTACTGACTATCTGTAAACACATTCACTCTCTTTCCCTCAGCTAAAACACACGCTCTCGTAAGAGCTATTAACTCTGCAGCTTGGGCAGAATTCTGACTCACTCTTGCAGTCTCCACAATCGTCTTCAAAGTCGTTACCGCGTAGGCAGCAGTCACATCACCATTCTCCAATTTAAAACATGACCCGTCCACATACAGCGTACCATCTGGGTCGGATAGAGGAGTATCTCTCAAGTCGATACGACCTTTTGTCTCTTCCTCCGTTTTGAAATAACAGTCATGTGGCTCAGAATCACTCGACTCTTGATCAGTCGGCAACAATGTTGCTGGGTTCAATACATTGCATCTTTTGATCTGAATATGACTCGCTAATAACGTCAGCTCGTAACCAGATAATCTCGCACTAGTAAGGTGTTGTGTCTTCGTTCGGTTCATGAGTGTGTCCACTGCATGAGGAACCATGACCACTAGCATATTGTTCATCACCAAACCAGCAGATTGTCGAATGGAAGCTGCAGCTGCCGCTGTAGCCCTCAAACAACTAGGCAACGCTCTAGCTACCGGATCTAATGTTGATGAGAAATACGCACAAGGGCGTTGTTTATCACCAAACTTCTGTGTCAAGACACTCAACGCGCAACCTTCTCTTTCGTGAACGTAGAGCGTGAATGGCTTACTGTAATCAGGTGTGCCCAATACAGGAGCTGAACACAAAGCTTTTCGTAATTCAGCAAAACTCTCTTGACATTCATCAGACCATGGCACCGGACTCGGAACATTTTTCCCAGTCAAAGCTACCAACGGTTTTGCTAAAAGTGAAAAACTTGGGATCCATTGCCTACAGTAAGAGGTAATACCTAGAAAGGCACGTACTTCCCTCTGTGTGCGTGGAACACTCATCTGCGTAATTGCTTTTATTCTCTCTGGGGTCAACTTCCTTCCCTCCTTTGACAAGAGATGACCTAAGTAGGTTACTTCTTGGCAGCAATATTGCATTTTGGAAGGTGACACCTTATGATTCAAATTAGACAAATGATGCAATAGTGAAATTGTAGCTGCTTTGCAAGTTTCCTTGTCATCGGCAGCCACTAAAAGATCATCTACGTATTGTACTAGGGCAGAACCTGGAGGAAGGACAAAAGAATCTAACTGGCTTTTTAAAGCTTGACTGTAAATAGATGGACTTTCACAGTAGCCTTGTGGAGCGCGTTTAAATCTGAAACTGCGACCTCCTAAACAGAAGCCAAAAATATCTCTGCTTTCCTCGGCTATCGGAATGCTGAAAAAGGCATTCTTCAAGTCGATGACTGAGAACCAATTGGCTGTAGCGGGAATCAATGTTAGCAAGGCAGTAATGTCTGGCACTACAGGAAACTGCGGAATTACAATCTTATTAACTTCTCTAAGGTCTATGACAAACCTATAGACTGGAGGCTTTGTAGGATCTGTTCGTTTCAAAATCGGCAATACAGGACTATTACAAACATTTCCTCGCGTTTCTTCAACCACACCTTTTTTAATCAAATCTTGCACAATCAATAAGAGTGCACGCTCACCTTCATTCGATATTTTATATTGAGGAATTCTTGGAAATTTCACATTCGCTTTCAAAGTTACTACATACGGTGGAATCTCTAGTAGACCTACATCATTGGGACCAGTCGCCCAAAGAGAATCAGGGAGTGAACGTAGCTCCGGCGGGAGTTTGTCCATTGACAAGTACATCGGAGAGGTGAGTCTTTTACCCAAAGTAAGCTGTACTCCTTCCGGAGAACAGTACAATGTCGCATATAGTCGTTTTAACAAATCTAAACCAAGCAGATTTTCATTACAACCTGTCGTCAAAATTAAGGGTGCTTTCAATTGACAAGGTCCAACAGAAATAGACAAAGGACCAGATATCGGGTTGTACACAGGGGCGCCTGAAAAACCTACGGAAACATTTGTTGAGCCAGACAAAGGTGCGCCAGGGAGTTTCGCATGCATGATAGAACTTTTTGCGGCACCAGTATCCAACAGAAACGGTTCGACTACACCTGATGTTGCTACTGCGACATAAGGCCCACTCTGATCCACTGGAACTGATACTACTCCCTCTCTCTGTCCATGGCTGTCCTAGTACCCATTTTGTTGAAATCCCTCTTCAACTTCACAATAATCCTCAACAAGATATTGCTGAGATCTATTCTGTTGAGCTGACTGTACATTTCGCTGATCAAAGTGATTAGAAGGACGATCATTAGTTTGTGGAGGCATAGCACCTCGTCCCCGACCTCTAGAATTCTGTGCAAAACCACCACGACCTCTCTGAGCTGCTGCCGCATTATTTTGCGCTAAAATCTGACAATCATTTTTATAGTGACCCTCTTTCTTACAGTACGCACACTGATTCCACTGGTATTGAGGCCTGGTCGAATTATAATCTGTCTTTTGATACGAATTCTGTTGCATATTAGTCTGATTCGTGCGAGGCGGATACGCCTGCTGTAAAAGAACTTTAGTCTTTAAATCTTTCGTTTTCTTCTCTGATTTCTCCTTTTCCTCTTTATCCCTATTTTCATAGTACTGTGCAGTCGCAAGTATTTGCGCTGTCGTAGATACAGCCCACGCACTTTCTGAGTCTTTTAATTTATTGCATAATTCAGGTAACAAATTATGCACAAATTTATCGACAAACAATCTCTGTCCTCCTTCAGTGCTCATATCCTGACCACTATGGTCTACAAAAGTCTCTTCGAACCTCGTGAAGAAGTCGGAGACACTTTCGTCTTTCTTCTGCTTGCATGCGGATAATTTATCCCAATTAACACGCAATGCTGGCATCAGAGTCTTCATTAAATCTATTATTCTGCCTGGAAGATTAGCAATCAAAGGTTCGGGTTTCGCACCACCTATTTGTTGAGCATCTGCTGCAGTGATAGCTGCCCAATCACCACCTAAAGCAGCCTGATGATCCTCTCTACGAATTTTAGCCCATACTGGTTGTGGAACTACATTACCAAACAACATATCAATGTCGGCTAAGTTCATTATACAAGCCTCAACTGTCTGTGTCAATTCCTTGTAATATCCGGCTGGATTCTTACGTGGATCTGGCAAGGCCTGTTTCACTGCTAACACTTCTGCTCGCTTCCACGGAATATGTATCCATACTCTTTGGAACTGTGCTGGAGCAGCTGCAATACCCGCATTATCATCACGTTGTACTGCTTCGCGCCAAATTGGAGGAACCTCCCTCATAGGATATTGGCGACTTAGCTTCATTCTACCTTTCTCTAAATCTCTCGGCGAATGAAGAGATGGATCATTCCTAAAACTCAAAATGAGTTCCATCGCTTCCTTTATATTATCGCCCACTATCATTCCAGCAGCAAACTCTTTTTGAATCTTAATTAAATCTTCCAAATCTGATTCGACATCGTCTTCTTCTATTTCCTCACGCAACAACGAGCACATCTCGTCGAAGACGTATCGCTGTGTTGGCTCTCCCCATTGCATAAATGTCTCTAACACATCTCTCGTACTATATCTTCTAACTTTTGTAATCCATCTGAGAGCTGTGGAGTCTAAAACTCCCCGTTCCTCAGTACTTGGAAGCTGACTCCGTCTCTGAACAGAGTCAGGAGTAGGAGTCTTAATCAAGGTTTTATATATAGGAGACAGCATATTAGTAACAGAATCAGTAATTCTTCGACGAACAGAAAGTGGAGTTAGTACACTCGCAGACATAGAGAACGCAGTAGAGGTAGGAATAGATGACGAAACAGTAGGAGTATCGAGGAAAATAGTTTGAGGACCAATAGGTACAGTGGTAGATATAGGAGCGGCAGTGCAGGAAGAGGAGGAGCTGTAGGAACATTTACATTCACCACAGGAAGTAAAGGAACTTGATTCTGAGGAACAAGAGCAGGAGCACCAGGTTGTCCAGCAACCGGCAATTGAACATTCGGGATGAGCGGAGCCGTAGCACCTTGTGCATACGGTGGAGGCGACCGTAACAGATAAGATAGCAGAGGATCGTTTTCGGAGTCCTCCAGTATCTTAGCCATTTTCGATGGCAAGGCAGGATAGCACTTGTCAATCGCTAGGTTACGCTCTCTAATGGCTACATCTATGACCTTCTCACACTCGTTAGCCTGCAACTGTTTAGTCGCTTGCTCTAGAGTTAACTCTTCTAGTTCTTTTTGCTCTTTTTTCAACCTTTTCATTTCTCTCTGTTTGGATTCTTTCCGCCAATAACGAAAAGAGTCAAACATTGCCGGCCGGGCTTTCTTCCTAAATAATTTCGCTTCTAAGTTGTCGAGAATCTCTTGCTCAAAACTACCATGCAGTGGCCAACTAAGGACACCATCCTTCTTACAATAACGGACCCATATCTCATTATAAGTTATAGGACCCACACCATACTTACAATATAGGTCATATAGGGGAGTCCCAATCGGAGGAACCAGACAGGAATCCTCTAATTGTGAGTCACTGTTGCAACTAAAACAAGACAACATTTTCCGACTTACCATTCTCAGTCCGGAACACAAAACAAACAAAACACGAAACAAATTGTGCACTTGAACCAAGAACTTAGGCCTACCAAAACGAACTGATGTATCGATACCCAAACTGAACCAAATAGATTATCGTAACTAGAACAACCAATGATAATCTTACAAAACCAAACCAAACCAAGAACCGATCAAGGATTTTTAACAATCCTCACAAAAGTAACCAGCTAGCTATCACTAAATACTTAACTGAGGCACTGAAGACGTCACCAAGGAGAAACCCGTCACGTTTCGCCGTACTAAGGACTGCACCACTTCGGGTCCAAGACAGGGCGACGGTCAAGGCAACGGCCCACTGCAGCCGTCCTGAACGGGAACCCTCGTGGAAGAGAGCTTCAGGGCCACTTTTGCGATATGCCGGGATCGATGAAGTGGGGCGCCTCCCTCAGGAATCTTCACACGAAGCTTCTCGAACTCTTCAGGCTTTTGGACCGGTACCGAATGACGTCGCCCCACGTTGGGCGCCAATTGGAGTTCTGGACTTTTTGGTTCCGTCCAGAGGTGTCAGGGTACAACACCCAAAGACCCCGGAGTTCCACCTGCCTTGGTGCACAAATGAACAGAAACACGGGCTTCTCGATGGTGGCGTCAAAGACCAAAGGTTTATTACTGCAGGGACACAGAAGTCACAGAATCTACACACGGGCAGAATCTAGGAGACTGTTCGATTTGTACAAAGTGGGTTGCTCCTTATATACTAAAAATTGTGCTCTAGGCAAATATTTCACATGTCGGTACATTCCCAAACCTTTGTGTCTCTAAACAATAAATATTTGGCGTTACACAGGAACTGTCGATAAAATCTGATACCAAACATCACGAAGAGGGGTTCCCACCAGTCCATCACAATCCCTTGTCAATATTGCATTCAAGACCCGGACCGCCTCATCGTAAAGTTCGTTACCTCCCCCTAATAAAGGCCCAGAAGGAAAGGAGCAGAGCCAGGTGCAGAAGATAGAAAACGGGATAAGAGATGTTTGTGGGTTGTAAATGGGCAAGGCTACCGGCTTCGGCCGCCTAATCATGATCAGGTACAATGGACAGGAAAACCAGTTCAGGTGGGCTGGCCTCGGGCAGAGGAGGCAGCCTTTGTCGAGTCATGCAGCTTCAGCGTGATCTGGTTTAAGGTGCACGTGTCATGTAAGAGGTGAATCTCCGGCTAAGGCTACGTGTCCTTAATCAAAGTGGAGTAAATGAAATGATCAGAGGCTATTGCATATGTGAGGGCAAGGAACCACAAAATGGCGGCCATGATCTAAGATGGATGCCGTGTGTATATCAGAAATGTGTCAATGGAAGGAGTGCTCTTGCTCGTAGCGTAGCGAAAACACTAGGATATACTAAATGGATCATTTGCGGTTCGCTGATACTAATTTTATGTATTTCCGACAAACTTGAAAACACGGGTTCAAGTCGTCACGGAACCGTCACGGAACCTCACCTGGTTGCTCTTGGTCCCCCTGGTTGCTCTTGGTCTCCCTGGATATGTTTGGTCCCCCTGGTTGCTCTTGGTCCCACTGGTTGCTCCTGGTTCCCCTGGTTGCTCTTGGTCCCCCTGGTTGCTCTTGGTCCCCTTGGTTGCTCTTGGTCCCCCTGGCTGCTCCTGGCCCCCCTGGCTGCTCTTGGTCCCCCTGGCTGTGCTTGTTCCCCCTGGTTGCTCTTGGTCCCCCTGGTTGCTCTTGGTCTCCCTGGATGTGTTTGGTCCCCCTGGTTGCTCTTGGTCCCACTGGTTGCTCCTGGTCCCCCTGGTTGCTCTTGGTCCCCCTGGTTGCTCTTGGTTCCCCTGGTTGCTCTTGGTCCCCCTGGCTGTGCTTGGTCCCCCTGGCTGTGCTTGGTCCCCCTGGCTGCTCTTGGTCCCCCTGGCTGCTCTTGGTCCCCCTGGTCGCTCTTGGTCCCCCTGGCTGTGCTTGGTCCCCATGGCTGCTCTTGGTCCCCCTGGCTGTGCTTGGCCCCTCTGGCTGCTCTTAGTCCCCCTGGTTGCTCTTGGTCCCCCTGGCTGCTCTTGGTCCCCCTGGCTGTGCTTGGTCCCCCTGGCTGCTCTTGGTTCCCCTGGTTGCTCTTGGTACCCCTGGTTACTCTTGGTCCCCCTGGTTGCTCTAGGTCCCCCTGGCTGTGCTTGGTCCCGCTGGTTGCTCTTGGTCCCGCTGGTTGCTCTTGGTCCCCCTGGTCGCTCATGGTCCCCCTGGCTGCTCTTGGTGACCCTGGCTGTGCTTGGCCTTCCTGGCTGCTCTTGTTCCTCCTGGTTGCTCTTGGTCCCCCTGGCTGTGCTTGGTCCCTCTGGCTGCTCTTGGTGCCCCTGGCTGTGCTTGGTCCCCCTGGCAGCTCTTGGTCACCCTGGTTGCTCTTGGCCCCCCTGGCTGCTCTTGGCCCCCCTTGCTGTGTTTGGTCCCCCTGGCTGCTCTTAGCCCCCCTGGTTGCTCTTGGTCCCCCTGGCTGCTCTTGGTCCCCCTGGCTGCTCTTGGTCCCCCTGGTTGCTTTTGGTCCCCCTGGTCGCTCTTTGTCCCCCTGGCTGCTCTTTGTCCCCCTGGCTGTGCTTGGTGCCCCTGGCTGCTCTTGGTCCCCCTGGTCGCTCTTGGTCCCCCTGGCTGTGCTTGGTTCCCCTGGCTGCTCTTGGTCCCCCTGGCTGTGCTTGGTCCCCCTGGCTGCTCTTGGTCCCCCTGGTTGCTCTTGGTCCCCCTGGCTGCTCTTGACCCCCCTGGCTGTGCTTGGTCCCCCTGGCTGCTCTTGGTTCCCCTGGTTGCTCTTGGTCCCCCTGGTTGTTCTTGGTCCCCCTGGCTGTGCTTGGTCGCCCTGGTTGCTCTTGGTCCCCCTGGTTGCTCTTGGTCCCCCTGGTCGCTCTTGGTCCTCCTGGCTGCTCTTGGTCCCCTTGGCTGTGCTTGGCCTTCCTGGCTGCTCTTGGTCCCCGTGGTCGCTCTTGGTCCCCTTGGCTGTGCTTGGTCCCCCTGGCTGCTCTTGTTCCCCCTGGCTGTGCTTGGTCCTCCTGGCTACTCTTGGTCCCCCTGGTTGCTCTTGGTCGCCCTGGCTGCTCTTGGTCCCCCTGGCTGCTCTTGGTCCCCCTGGCTGTGCTTGGTTACCCTGGTTGCTCTTGGTCTCCCTGGTTGTTCTTGGTCCCCCTGGTTGCTCTTGGTCCCCCTGGCTGTGCTTGGTCCCCTTGGCTCCTCCTGGTCCCCCTGGTTGCTCTTGGTCCCCCTGGCTGTGCTTGGTCCCCCTGGCTGCTCTTGGTCCCCTTGGCTGCTCTTGGTCCCCTTGGTTGCTCTTGGCCCCCCTGGCTGCTCTTGGTCCCCCTGGTTGCTCTTGGTCCCCCTGGCTGTGCTTGTTCCCCCTGGTTGCTCTTGGTCCCCCTGGTTGCTCTTGGTCTCCCTGCATGGGTTTGGTCCCCGTGGTTGCTCTTGGTCCCACTGGTTGCTCCTGGTTCCCCTGGTTGCTCTTGGTCCCCCTGGTTGCTCTTGGTTCCCCTGGTTGCTCTTGGTCCCCCTGGCTGTGATTGGTCCCCCTGGCTGTGCTTGGTCCCCCTGGCTGCTCTTGGTCCCCCTGGCAGCTCTTGGTCCCCCTGGTTTCTCTTGGTCCCCCAGGCTGTGCTTAGTCCCCCTGGCTGCTCTTGGTCCCCCTGGCTGCTCTTGGTCCCCCTGGCTGTGCTTGGTCCCCCTGGCTGTGCTTGGTCCCCCTGGCTGCTCTGGGTCCCCCTGGTTGCTCTTGGTCCCCCTGGCTGTGCTTGGTCCCCTTCGCTGTGCTTAGTCCCCCTGGCTGCTCTTGGTCCCCCTGGCTGCTCTTGGTCCCCCTGGCTGTGCTTGGTCCCCCTGGCTGTGCTTGGTCCCCCTGGCTGCTCTTGGCTCCCCTGGTTGCTCTTGGTCCCCCTGGCTGCTCTTGGTCCCCCTGGCTGTGCTTGGTCCCCCTGGCTGCTCTTAGTTCCCCTGGTTGCTCTTGGTCCCCCTGGTTGCTCTTGGTCCCCCTGGCTGTGCTTGGTCACCGTGGTTGCTCTTGGTCCCCCTGGTTGTTCTTGGTTCCCCTGGTTGCTCTTGGTCCCCCTGGCTGTGCTTGCTCCCTTTGGCTCCTCCTGGTCCCCCTGGTTGCTCTTGGTCCCCCTGGCTGTGCTTGGTCCCCCTGGCTGCTCTTGGCCCCCCTGGTTGCTCTTGGTCCCCCTGGCTGTGCTTGTTCCCCCTGGTTGCTCTTGGTCCCCCTGGTTGCTCTTGGTCCCCTTGGTTGCTCTTGGTCCCCCTGGCTGCTCTTGGCCCCCCTGGTTGCTCTTGGTCCCCCTGGCTGTGCTTGTTCCCCCTGGTTGCTCTTGGTCCCCCTGGTTGCTCTTGGTCTCCCTGGATGTGTTTGGTCCCCCTGGTTGCTCTTGGTCCCACTGGTTGCTCCTGGTCCCCCTGGTTGCTCTTGGTCCCCCTGGTTGCTCTTGGTTCCCCTGGTTGCTCTTGGTCCCCCTGGCTGTGCTTGGTCCCCCTGGCTGCTCTTGGTCCCCCTGGCTGCTCTTGGTCCCCCTGGTCGCTCTTGGTCCCCCTGGCTGTGCTTGGTCCCCATGGCTGCTCTTGGTCCCCCTGGCTGTGCTTGGCCCCTCTGGCTGCTCTTGGTCCCCCTGGTTGCTCTTGGTCCCCCTGGCTGCTCTTGGTCCCCCTGGCTGTGCTTGGTCCCCCTGGCTGCTCTTGGTTCCCCTGGTTGCTCTTGGTACCCCTGGTTACTCTTGGTCCCCCTGGTTGCTCTAGGTCCCCCTGGCTGTGCTTGGTCCCGCTGGTTGCTCTTGGTCCCCCTGGTTGCTCTTGGTCCCCCTGGTCGCTCATGGTCCCCCTGGCTGCTCTTGGTGACCCTGGCTGTGCTTGGCCTTCCTGGCTGCTCTTGGTCCTCCTGGTTGCTCTTGGTCCCCCTGGCTGTGCTTGGTCCCTCTGGCTGCTCTTGGTGCCCCTGGCTGTGCTTTGTCCCCCTGGCAGCTCTTGGTCACCCTGGTTGTTCTTGGCCCCCCTGGCTGCTCTTGGCCCCCCTTGCTGTGTTTGGTCCCCCTGGCTGCTCTTAGTCCCCCTGGTTGCTCTTGGTCCCCCTGGCTGCTCTTGGTCCCCCTGGCTGCTCTTGGTCCCCCTGGTTGCTTTTGGTCCCCCTGGTCGCTCTTGGTCCCCCTGGCTGCTCTTTGTCCCCCTGGCTGTGCTTGGTGCCCCTGGCTGCTCTTGGTCCCCCTGGTCGCTCTTGGTCCCCCTGGCTGTGCTTGGTTCCCCTGGCTGCTCTTGGTCCCCCTGGCTGTGCTTGGTCCCCCTGGCTGATCTTGGTCCCCCTGGTTGCTCTTGGTCCCCCTGGCTGCTCTTGACCCCCCTGGCTGTGCTTGGTCCCCCTGGCTGCTCTTGGTTCCCCTGGTTGCTCTTGGTCCCCCTGGTTGCTCTTGGTCCCCCTGGCTGTGCTTGGTCGCCCTGGTTGCTCTTGGTCCCCCTGGTTGCTCTTGGTCCCCCTGGTCGCTCTTGGTCCTCCTGGCTGCTCTTGGTCCCCTTGGCTGTGCTTGGCCTTCCTGGCTGCTCTTGGTCCCCGTGGTCGCTCTTGGTCCCCCTGGCTGTGCTTGGTCCCCCTGGCTGCTCTTGTTCCCCCTGGCTGTGCTTGGTCCCCCTGGCTACGCTTGGTCCCCCTGGTTGCTCTTGGTCGCCCTGGCTGCTCTTGGTCCCCCTGGCTGTGCTTGGTCCCCCTGGCTGCTCTTTGTTCCCCTGGTTGCTCTTGGTCCCCCTGGTTGCTCTTGGTCCCCCTGGCTGTGCTTGGTTACCCTGGTTGCTCTTGGTCTCCCTTGTTGTTCTTGGTCCCCCTGGTTGCTCTTGGTCCCCCTGGCTGTGCTTGGTCCCCTTGGCTCCTCCTGGTCCCCCTGGTTGCTCTTGGTCCCCCTGGCTGTGCTTGGTCCCCCTGGCTGCTCTTGGTCCCCTTGGCTGCTCTTGGTCCCCTTGGTTGCTCTTGGCCCCCCTGGCTGCTCTTGGTCCCCCTGGTTGCTCTTGGTCCCCCTGGCTGTGCTTGTTCCCCCTGGTTGCTCTTGGTCCCCCTGGTTTCTCTTGGTCTCCCTGGATGGGTTTGGTCCCCCTGGTTGCTCTTGGTCCCACTGGTTGCTCCTGGTTCCCCTGGTTGCTCTTGGTCCCCCTGGTTGCTCTTGGTTCCCCTGGTTGCTCTTGGTCCCCCTGGCTGTGCTTGGTCCCCCTGGCTGTGCTTGGTCCCCCTGGCTGCTCTTGGTCCCCCTGGCAGCTCTTGGTCCCCCTGGTTTCTCTTGGTCCCCCAGGCTGTGCTTAGTCCCCCTGGCTGCTCTTGGTCCCCCTGTCTGCTCTTGGTCCCCCTGGCTGTGCTTGGTCCCCCTGGCTGTGCTTGGTCCCCCTGGCTGCTCTGGGTCCCCCTGGTTGCTCTTGGTCCCCCTGGCTGTGCTTGGTCCCCTTCGCTGTGCTTAGTCCCCCTGGCTGCTCTTTTAGTCCCCCTGGCTGCTCTTGGTCCCCCTGGCTGCTCTTGGTCCCCCTGGCTGTGCTTGGTCCCCCTGGCTGTGCTTGGTCCCCCTGGCTGCTCTTGGTTCCCCTGGTTGCTCTTGGTCCCCCTGGCTGCTCTTTGTCCCCCTGGCTGTGCTTGGTCCCCCTGCCTGCTCTTGGTCCTCTTGGTTGCTCTTGGTCCCCCTGGCTGCTCTTGGTCCCCCTGGCTGCTCTTGCTCCCCCTGGATGCTCTTGGTCCCCATGGTTGCTTTTGGTCCCCCTGGTTGCTCTTGGCCCCCCTGGCTGCTCTTGGTCCCCCTGGCTGTGCTTGGTCCCCCTGGTTGCTCTTGGTCCCCCTGGTCGCTCTTGGTCCCCCTGGCTGTGCTTGGTCCCCATGGCTGCTCTTGGTCCACCTGGCTGTGCTTGGCCCCCCTGGCTGCTCTTGGTCACCCTGGTTGCTCTTGGTCCCCCTGGCTGCTCTTGGTCCCCCTGGCTGTGCTTGGTCCCCCTGGCTGCTCTTGGTTCCCTTGGTTGCTCTTGGTACCCCAGGTTACTCCTGGTCCCCCTGGTTGCTCTAGGTCCCCCTGGCTGTGCTTGGTCCCGCTGGTTGCTCTTGGTCCCCCTGGTTGCTCTTGGTCCCCCTGGTCGCTCATGGTCCCCCTGGCTGCTCTTGGTGACCCTGGCTGTGCTTGGCCTTCCTGGCTGCTCTTGGTCCTCCTGGTTGCTCTTGGTCCCCCTGGCTGTGCTTGGTTCCCTTGGCTGCTCTTGGTCCCTCCGGCTGCTCTTGGTGCCCCTGGCTGTGCTTGGTCCCCCTGGCAGCTCTTGGTCCCCCTGGTTGCTCTTGGCCCCCCTGGCTGCTCTTGGCCCCCCTTGCTGTGCTTGGTCCCCCTGGCTGCTTTTGGTACCCCTGGTTGCTCTTGGTCCCCCTGGCTGCTCTTGGTCCCCCTGGCTGCGCTTGGTCCCCCTGGTCGCTTTTGGTCCCCCTGGTCGCTCTTGGTCCCCCTGGCTGCTCTTGGTCCCCATGGCTGTGCTTGGTCCCCCTGGCTGCTCTTGGTCCCCCTGGTCGCTTGTGGTCCCCCTGGCTGTGCTTGGTTCCCCTGGCTGCTCTTGGTCCCCCTGGCTGTGCTTGGTCCCCCTGGCTGCTCTTGGCCCCCCTGGTTGCTCTTGGTCCCCCTGGCTGCTCTTGGTCCCCCTGGCTGTGCTTGGTCCCCCTGGCTGCTCTTGGTTCCCATGGTTGCTCATTGTCCCCCTTGTTGCTCTTGGTCCCCCTCGTTGCTCTTGGTCCCCCTGGCTGTGCTTGGTAGCCCTGGTTGCTCTTGGTCCCCCTGGTTGCTCTTGGTCCCCCTGGTCGCTCTTGGTCCCCCTGGCTGCTCTTGGTCCCCCTGGCTGTGCTTGGCCTGCCTGGCTGCTCTTGGTCCCCATGGTCGCTCTTGGTCCCCCTGGCTGTGCTTGGTCCCCCTGGCTGCTCTTGGTCCCCCTGGCTGTGCTTGGTCCCCCTGGCTGCTCTTGGTTCCCCTGGTTGCTCTTGGTCCTCCTGGTTGCTCTTGGTCCCCCTGGCTGTGCTTGGTCCCCCTGGTTGCTCTTGGTCTCCCTGGTTGTTCTTGGTCCCCCTGGTTCCGCTTGATCCCCTGGCTGTGCTTGGTCCCCTTGGCTCCTCCTCGTCCCCCAGGTTGCTCTTGGTCCCCCTGGCTGTGCTTGGTCCCCCTGGCTGCTCTTGGTCCCCCTGGCTGCTCTTGGTCCCCTTGGTTGCTCTTGGTCCCCCTGGCTGCTCTTGGTCCCCCTGGTTGCTCTTGGTCCCCCTGGCTGTGCTTGTTCCCCCTGGTTGCTCTTGGTCCCCCTGGTTGCTTTTGGTCTCCCTGGATGGGTTTGGTCCCCCTGGTTGCTCTTTATCCCACTGGTTGCTCCTGGTTCCCCTGGTTGCTCTTGGTCCCCCTGGTTGCTCTTGGTTCCCTGGTTGCTCTTGGTCCCCCTGGCTGTACTTGGTCCCCCTGGCTGTGCTTGGTCCCCCTGGCTGCTCTTGGTCCCCCTGGCAGCTCTTGGTCCCCCTGGTTTCTCTTGGTCCCCCTGGCTGTGCTTAGTCCCCCTGGCTGCTCTTGGTCCCCCTGGCTGCTCTTGGTCCCCCTGGCTGTGCTTGGTCCCCCTGGCTGCTATTGGTGCCCCTGGCTGTGCTTGGTCCTGCTGGTGGCTCCTTGGTCCCCCTGGTTGCTCTTGGTCCCCCTGGCTGTGCTTGCCTCCCCTGGCTGCTCTTGGTCTCCCTGGCTGCTCTTGGTCCCCCAGGCTGTGCTTGGTCCCCCTGGCTGTGCTTGGTCCCCCTGGCTGTGCTTGGTCCCCCTGGCTGCTCTTGGTCCCCCTGGTTGCTCTTGGTCCCCCTGGCTGCTCTTGGCCCCCCTGGCTGCTCTTGTTCCCCCTAGCTGTGCTTGGTCCCCCTGGATGTGCGTGGCCCTCCTGGCTGCTCTTGGTCCCCCTGTTTGCTCTTGGTCCCCCTGGCTTCTCTTGGTCCCCCGGGCTTCTCTTGGTCCCCCTGGCTGCTCTTGGTCCCCCTGGCTGCTTTTGGTCCACCTGGTTGCTCTTGGTCCCCCTGGCTGTGCTTGGTCCCCCTGGCTGCTCTTGGTCCACCTGGCTGTGCTTGGTCCCCCTGGTTGCTCTCGGTCCCCCTGGCTGTGCTTCGTCCCCCTGGCTGTGCTTGGTCCCCCTGGCTGCTCTTGGTCCCCCTGGTCGCTCTTGGTCCCCCAGGCTGTGCTTGGTTCCCCTGGCTGCTCTTGGTCCCCCTGGCTGTGCTTGGTCCCCCTGGCTGCTCTTGGTCCCCCTGGTTGCTCTTGGTCCCCCTGTCTGCTCTTGGTCCCCCTGGCTATGCTTGGTCCCCCTGGCTGCTCTTGGTTCCCCTGGTTGCTCTTGGTCCCCTTGGTTGCTCTTGGTCCCCCTGGTTGCTCTTGGTCCCCCTGGCTGTGCTTGGTCGCCCTGGTTGCTCTTGGTCCCCTTGGTTGCTCTTGGTCCCCCTGGTTGCTCTTGGTCCCCCTGGCTGCTCTTGGTCCCCCTGGCTGTGCTTGGCCTTCCTGGCTGCTCTTGGTCCCCGTGGTCGCTCTTGGTCCCCCTGGCTGTGCTGTGTCCCCCTGGCTGCTCTTGTTTCCCCTGGATGTGCTTGGTCCCCCTGGCTACTCTTGGTCTCCCTGGTTGCTCTTGGTCCACCTGGCTGCTCTTGGTCCCCCTGGCTGTGCTTGGTCCCCCTGGCTGCTCTTAGTTCCCCTACTTGCTTTTGGTCCCCCTGGCTGTGCTTGGTCACCCTGGTTGCTCTTGGTCCCCCTGGTTGTTCTTGGTTCCCCTGGTTGCTCTTGGTCCCCCTGGCTGTGCTTGGTCCCCTTGGCTCCTCCTGGTCCCCCTGGTTGCTCTTGGTCCCCCTGGCTGTGCTTGGTCCCCCTGGCTGCTCTTGGTCCCCCTGGCTGCTCGTGGTCCCCCTGGTTGCTCTTGGTCCCCCTGGCTGTGCCTGTTCCCCCTGGTTGCTCTTGGTCCCTCTGGTTGCTCTTGGTCTCCCTGGATGTGTTTGGTCCCCCTGGTTGCTCTTGGTCCCACTGGTTGCTCCTGGTTCCCCTGGTTGCTCTTGGTCCCCCTGGTTGCTCTTGGTTCCCCTGGTTGCTCTTGGTCTCCCTGGCTGTGCTTGGTCCCCCTGGCTGTGCTTGTTCCCCCTGGCTGCTCTTGGTCCCCCTGGCTGCTCTTGGTCCCCCTGGTCGCTCTTGGTCCCCCTGGCTGTGCTTGGTCCCCATGGCTGCTCTTGGTCCCCCTGGCTGTGCTTGGCCCCCCTGGCTGCTCTTGGTCCCCTGGTTGCTCTTGGTCCCCCTGGCTGCTCTATGTTCCCCTGGCTGTGCTTGGTCCCCCTGGCTGCTCTTGGTTCCCCTGGTTGCTCTTGGTACCCCTGGTTACTCTTGGTCCCCCTGGTTGCTCTAGGTCCCCCTGGCTGTGCTTGGTCCCGCTGGTTGCTCTTGGTCCCCCTGGTTGCTCTTCGTCCCCCTGGTCGCTCATGGTCCCCCTGGCTGCTCTTGATGACCCTGGCTGTGCTTGGCCTTCCTGGCTGCTCTTGGTCCTCCTGGTTGCTCTTGGTCCCCCTGGCTGTGCTTGGTTCCCTTGGCTGCTCTTGGTCCCTCTGGCTGCTCTTGGTGCCCCTGGCTGTGCTTGGTCCCCCTGGCAGCTCTTGGTCCCCCTGGTTGCTCTTGGCCCCCCTGGCTGCTCTTGGCCCCCCTTGCTGTGCTTGGTCCACCTGGCTGCTCTTGGTCCCCCTGGTTGCTCTTGGTCCCCCTGGCTGCTCTTGGTCCCCCTGGCTGCTCTTGGTCCCCCTGGTTGCTTTTGGTCCCCCTGGTCGCTCTTGGTCCCCCTGGCTGCTCTTGATCCCCCTGGCTGTGCTTGGTCCCCCTGGCTGCTCTTGGTCCCCCTGGTCGCTCTTGGTCCCCATGGCTGTGCTTGGTTCCCCTGGCTGCTCTTGGTCCCCCTGGCTGTGCTTGGTCGCCCTGGTTGCTCTTGGTCCCCCTGGTTGCTCTTGGTCCCCCTGGTCGCTCTTGGTCCCCCTGGCTGCTCTTGGTCCCCCTGGCTGTGCTTGGCCTTCCTGGCTGCTCTTGGTCCCCATGGTCGCTCTTGGTCCCCCTGGCTGTGCTTGGTCCCCCTGGCTGCTCTTGTTCCCCCTGGCTGTGCTTGGTCCCCCTGGCTACTCTTGGTCCCCCTGGTTGCTCTTGGTCCCCCTGGCTGCTCTTGGTCCCCCTGGCTGAGCTTGGTCCCCCTGGCTGCTCTTAGTTCCCCTGGTTGCTCTTGGTCCCCCTGGTTGCTCTTGGTCCCCCTGGCTGTGCTTGGTCCCCCTGGTTGCTCTTTGTCTCCCTGGTTGTTCTTGGTCCCCCTGGTTGCTCTTGGTCCCCCTGGCTGTGCTTGGTCCCCTTGGCTCCTCCTGGTCCCCCTGGTTGCTCTTGGTCCCCCTGGCTGTGCTTGGTCCCCCTGGCTGCTCTTGGTCCTCCTGGCTGCTCTTGGTCCCCTTGGTTGCTCTTGGTCCCCCTGGCTGCTGTTGGTCCCCCTGGTTGCTCTTGGTCCCCCTGGCTGTGCTTGTTCCTCCTGGTTGCTCTTGGTCCCCCTGGTTGCTCTTGGTCTCCCTGGATGGGTTTGGTCCCCCTGGTTGCTCTTGGTCCCACTGGTAGCTCCTGGTTCCCTTGGTTGCTCTTGGTCCCCATGGCTGCTGTTGGTCCCCCTGGTTGCTCTTGGTCCCCCTGGCTGTGCTTGTTCCCCCTGGTTGCTCTTGGTCCCCCTGGTTGCTCTTGGTCTCCCTGGATGGGTTTGGTCCCCCTGGTTGCTCTTGGTCCCACTGGTTGCTCCTGGTTCCCCTGGTTGCTCTTGGTCCCCCTGGTTGCTCTTGGTTCCCCTGGTTGCTCTTGGTCCCCCTGGCTGTGCTTGGTCCCCCTGGCTGTGCTTGGTCCCCCTGGCTGCTCTTGGTCCCCCTGGCAGCTCTTGGTCCCCCTGGTTTCTCTTGGTCCCCCTGACTGTGCTTAGTCCCCCTGGCTGCTCTTGGTCCCCCTGGCTGCTCTTGGTCCCCCTGGCTGTGCTTGGTCCCCCTGGCTGTGCTTGGTCCCCCTGGCTGCTCTTGGTCCCCCTGGTTGCTCTTGGCCCCTCTGGCTGCTCTTGGTCCCCCTGGCTGCTCTTGGTCCCCCTGTTTGCTCTTGGTCCCCCTGGCTGTGCTTGGTCCCCCTGGCTGCTATTGGTCCCCCTGGCTGTGCTTGGTCCTGCTGGTTGCTCCTTGGTCCCCCTGGTTGCTCTTGGTCCCCCTGGATGTGCTTGGCTCCCCTGGCTGCTCTTGGTCCCCCTGGTTGCTCTTGGTCCCCCTGGCTTCTCTTGGTCCCCCTGGCTTTGCTTGGTCCCCCTGGCTGTGCTTGGTCCCCCTGGCTGCTCTTGGTCCCCCTGGCTGCTCTTGGTCCCCCCTCTCTGCTCTTGTTCCCCCTAGCCTTGCTTGGTCCCCCTGGCTGTGCTTGGCCCTCCTGGCTGCTCTTGGTCCCCCTGTTTGCTCTTGGTCCCCCTGGCTGCTCTTGGTCCCCCTGGCTTCTCTTGGTCCCCCTGGCTGCTCTTGGTCCCCCTGGCTGCTCTTGGTCCACATGGTTGCTCTTGGTCCCCCTGGCTGTGCTTGGTCCCCCTGGCTGCTCTTGGTCCCCCTGGCTGTGCTTGGTCCCCCTGGTTGCTCTCAGTCCCCCTGGCTGTGCTTGGTCCCCCTGGCTGTGCTTGGTCCCCCTGGCTGTGCTTGGTCCCCCTGGCTGCTCTTGGTCCCCCTGGTTGCTCTTGGTCCCCCTGGTCGCTCTTGGTCCCTCTGGCTGTGCTTGGTCCCCTTGGATCCTCCTGGTCCCCCTGGATGCTCTTGGTCCCCCTGGCTGTGTTTGGTCCCCAGGGCGGCTCTTGGTCCCCCTGGCTGCTCGTGGTCCCGTTGGTTGCTCTTGGTCCCCCTGGCTGCTCTTGGCCCCCCTGGTTGCTCTTGGTCCCCCTGGCTGTGCTTGTTCCCCCTGGTTGCTCTTAGTCCCCCTGGTTGCTCTTGGTCTCCCTGGATGTGTTTGGTCCCCCTGGTTGCTCTTGGTCCCACTGGTTGCTCCTGGTTCCCCTGGTTGCTCTTGGTCCCCCTGGTTGCTCTTGGTTCCCCTGGTTGCTCTTGGTCCCCCTGGCTGTGCTTGGTCCCCCTGGCTGTGCTTGGTCCCCCTGGCTGCTCTTGGTCCCCCTGGCTGCTCTTGGTCCCCCTGGTCGCTCTTGGTCCCCCTGGCTGTGCTTGGTCCCCATGGCTGCTCTTGGTCCCCCTGGCTGTGCTTGGCCCCCCGGGCTGCTCTTGGTCCCCCTGGTTGCTCTTGGTCCCCCTGGCTGCTCTTGGTCCCCCTGGCTGTGCTTTGTCCCCCTGGCTGCTCTTGGTCCCCCTGGCTGCGCTTGGTCCCTCTGGTTGCTCTCGGTCCCCCTGGCTGTGCTTGGTCCCCCTGGATGTGCTTGGTCCCCCTGGCTGCTCTTGGTCCCCCTGGTCGCTCTTGGTCCCCCTGGCTGTGCTTGGTTCCCCTTGCTGCTCTTGGTCCCCCTGGCTGTGCTTGGTCCCCCTGGTTGCTCTTGGTCCCCCTGTCTGCTCTTGGTTCCCCTGGTTGCTCTTGGTCCCCCTGGTTGCTCTTGGTCCCCCTGGTTGCTCTTGGTCCCCCTGGCTGTGCTTGGTCGCCCTGGTTGCTCTTGGTCCCCTTGGTTGCTCTTGGTCCCCCTGGTTGCTCTTGCTCCCCCTGGCTGCTCTTGGTCCCCCTGGCTGTGCTTGGCCTTCCTGGCTGCTCTTGGTCCCTGTGGTCGCTCTTGGTCCCCCTGGCTGTGCTTGGTCCCCCTGGCTGCTCTTGTTCCCCCTGGCTGTGCTTGGTCCCCCTGGCTACTCTTGGCCCCCCTGGTTGCTCTTGGTCCCCCTGGCTGCTCTTGCTCCCCCTGGCTGTGCTTGGTCCCCCTGTCTGCTCTTAGTTCCCCTGGTTGCTCTTGGTCCCCCTGGTTGCTCTTGGTCCCCCTGGCTGTGCTTGGTCACCCTGGTTGCTCTTGGTCCCCCTGGTTGTTCTTGGATCCCCTGGTTGCTCTTGGTCCCCCTGGCTGTGCTTGGTCCCCCTGGCTCCTCCTGGTCCCCCTGGTTGCTCTTGGTCCCCCTGGCTGTGTTTGGTCCCCAGGGCTGCTCTTGGTCCCCCTGGCTGCTCGTGGTCCCCTTGGTTGCTCTTGGTCCCCCTGGCTTCTCTTGGCCCCCCTGGTTGCTCTTGGTCCCCCTGGCTGTGCTTGTTCCCCCTGGTTGCTCTTAGTCCCCCTGGTTGCTCTTGGTCTCCCTGGATGTGTTTGGTCCCCCTGGTTGCTCTTGGTCCCACTGGTTGCTCCTGGTTCCCCTGGTTGCTCTTGGTCCCCCTGGTTGCTCTTGGTTCCCCTGGTTGCTCTTGGTCCCCCTGGCTGTGCTTGGTCCCCCTGGCTGCTCTTGGTCCCCCTGGCTGCTCTTGGTCCCCCTGGTCGCTCTTGGTCCCCCTGGCTGTGCTTGGTCCCCATGGCAGCTCTTGGTCCCCCTGGCTGTGCTTGGCCCCCCTGGCTGCTCTTGGTCCCCCTGGTTGCTCTTGGTCCCCCTGGCTGCTCTTGGTCCCCCTGGCTGTGCTTGGTCCCCCTGGCTGCTCTTGGTTCCCCTGGTTGCTCTTGGTACCCCTGGTTACTCTTGGTCCCCCTGGTTGCTCTAGGTCCCCCTGGCTGTGCTTGGTCCCGCTGGTTGCTCTTGGTCCCCCTGGTTGCTCTTGGTCCCCCTGGTCACTCATGGTCCCCCTGGCTGCTCTTGGTGACCTGGCTGTGCTTGGCCTTCCTGGCTGCTCTTGGTCCTCCTGGTCGCTCTTGGTCCCCCTGGCTGTGCTTGGTTCTCTTGGCTGCTCTTGGTCCCTCTGGCTGCTCTTGGTGCCCCTGGCTGTGCTTGGTCCCCCTGGCAGCTCTTGGTCCCCCTGGTTGCTCTTGGCCCCCCTGGCTGCTCTTGGCCCCCCTTGCTGTGCTTGGTCCCCCTGGCTGCTCTTGGCCTCCCTGGATGGGTTTGGTCCCCCTGGTTGCTCTTGGTCCCACTGGTTGCTCCTGGTTCCCCTGGTTGCTCTTGGTCCCCCTGGTTGCTCTTGGTTCCCCTGGTTGCTCTTGGTCCCCCTGGCTGTGCTTGGTCCCCCTGGCTGTGCTTGGTCCCCCTGGCTGCTCTTGGTCCCCCTGGTTGCTCTTGGTCCCCCTGTCTGCTCTTGGTCCCCCTGGCTGTGCTTGGTCCCCCTGGCTGCTCTTGGTTCCCCTGGTTGCTCTTGGTCCCCCTGGTTGCTCTTGGTCCCCCTGGCTGTGCTTGGTTGCCCTGGTTGCTCTTGGTCCCCTTGGTTGCTCTTGGTTCCCCTGGTTGCTCTTGGTCCCCCTGGCTGCTCTTGGTCCCCCTGGCTGTGCTTGGCCTTCCTGCCTGCTCTTGGTCCCCGTGGTCGCTCTTGGTCCCCCTGGCTGTGCTTGGTCCCCCTGGCTGCTCTTGTTCCCCCTGGCTGTGCTTGGTCCCCCTGGCTACTCTTGGTCCCACTGGTTGCTCTTGGTCCCCCTGGCTGCTCTTGGTCCCCCTGGCTGTGCTTGGTCCCCCTGGCTGCTCTTAGTTCCCCTGGTTGCTCTTGGTCCCCCTGGTTGCTCTTGGTCCCCCTGGCTGTGCTTGGTCACCCTGGTTGCTCTTGGTCCCCCTGGTTGTTCTTGGTTCCCCTGGTTGCTCTTGGTCCCCCTGGCTGTGCTTGCTCCCTTTGGCTCCTCCTGGTCCCCCTGGTTGCTCTTGGTCCCCCTGGCTGTGCTTGGTCCCCCTGGCTGCTCTTTGCCCCCCTGGTTGCTCTTGGTCCCCCTGGCTGTGCTTGTTCCCCCTGGTTGCTCTTGGTCCCCCTGGTTGCTCTTGGTCTCCCTGGATGTGTTTGGTCCCCCTGGTTGCTCTTGGTCCCACTGGTTGCTTCTGGTTCCCCTGGTTGCTCTTGGTCCCCCTGGTTGCTCTTGGTCCCCTTGGTTGCTCTTGGTCCCCCTGGCTGCTCTTGGCCCCCCTGGTTGCTCTTGGTCCCCCTGGCTGTGCTTGTTCCCCCTGGTTGCTCTTGGTCCCCCTGGTTGCTCTTGGTCTCCCTGGATGTGTTTGGTCCCCCTGGTTGCTCTTGGTCCCACTGGTTGCTCCTGGTTCCCCTGGTTGCTCTTGGTCCCCCTGGTTGCTCTTGGTTTCCCTGGTTGCTCTTGGTCCCCCTGGCTGTGCTTGGTCCCCTTGGCTGTGCTTGGTCCCCCTGGCTGCTCTTGGTCCCCCTGGCTGCTCTTGGTCCCCCTGGTCGCTCTTGGTCCCCCTGGCTGTGCTTGGTCCCCATGGCTGCTCTTGGTCCCCCTGGCTGTGCTTGGCCCCTCTGGCTGCTCTTGGTCCCCCTGGTTGCTCTTGGTCCCCCTGGCTGCTCTTGGTCCCCCTGGCTGTGCTTGGTCCCCCCTGGCTGCTCTTGGTTCCCCTGGTTGCTCTTGGTACCCCTGGTTACTCTTGGTCCCCCTGGTTGCTCTAGGTCCCCCTGGCTGTGCTTGGTCCCGCTGGTTGCTCTTGGTCCCCCTGGTTGCTCTTGGTCCCCCTGGTCGCTCATGGTCCCCCTGGCTGCTCTTGGTGACCCTGGCTGTGCTTGGCCTTCCTGGCTGCTCTTGGTCCTCCTGGTTGCTCTTGGTCCCCCTGGCTGTGCTTGGTCCCGCTGGTTGCTCTTGGTCCCCCTGGTTGCTCTTGGCCCCCCTGGCTGCTCTTGGTCCCCCTGGCTGTGCTTGGTCCCCCTGGTTGCTCTTGGTCCCCCTGGTCGCTCTTGGTCCCCCTGGCTGTGCTTGGTCCCCATGGCTGCTCTTGGTCCCCCTGGCTGTGCTTGGCCCCACTGGCTGCTCTTGGGCACCCTGGTTGCTCTTGGTCCCCCTGGCTGCTCTTGGTCCCCCTGGCTGTGCTTGGTCCCCCTGGCTGCTCTTGGTTCCCCTGGTTGCTCTTGGTACCCCTGGTTACTCCTGGTCCCCCTGGTTGCTCTAGGTCCCCCTGGCTGCTCTTGGTCCCCCTGGCTGCTCTTGCTCCCCCTGGATGCTCTTGGTCCCCCTGGTTGCTTTTGGTCCCCCTGGTTGCTCTTGGCCCCCCTGGCTGCTCTTGGTCCCCCTGGCTGTGCTTGGTCCCCCTGGTTGCTCTTGGTCCCCCTGGTCACTCTTGGTCCCCCTGGCTGTGCTTGGTCCCCATGGCTGCTCTTGGTCCCCCTGGCTGTGCTTGGCCCCCCTGGCTGCTCTTGGGCACCCTGGTTGCTCTTGGTCCCCCTGGCTGCTCTTGGTCCCCCTGGCTGTGCTTGGTCCCCCTGGCTGCTCTTGGTTCCCCTGGTTGCTCTTGGTACCCCTGGTTACTCCTGGTCCCCCTGGTTGCTCTAGGTCCCCCTGGCTGTGCTTGGTCCCGCTGGTTGCTCTTGGTCCCCCTGGTTGCTCTTGGTCCCCCTGGTCGCTCATGGTCCCCCTGGCTGCTCTTGGTGACCCTGGCTGTGCTTGGCCTTCCTGGCTGCTCTTGGTCCTCCTGGTTGCTCTTGGTCCCCCTGGCTGTGCTTGGTTCCCTTGGCTGCTCTTGGTCCCTCCGGCTGCTCTTGGTGCCCCTGGCTGTGCTTGGTCCCCCTGGCAGCTCTTGGTCCCCCTGGTTGCTCTTGGCCCCCCTGGCTGCTCTTGGCCCCCCTTGCTGTGCTTGGTCCCCCTGGCTGCTTTTGGTACCCCTGGTTGCTCTTGGTCCCCCTGGCTGCTCTTGGTCCCCCTGGCTGCTCTTGGTCCCCCTGGTCGCTTTTGGTCCCCCTGGTCGCTCTTGGTCCCCCTGGCTGCTCTTGGTCCCCCTGGCTGTGCTTGGTCCCCCTGGCTGCTCTTGGTCCCCCTGGTCGCCCGTGGTCCCCCTGGCTGCTCTTGGTTCCCCTGGTTGCTCTTGGTCCCCCTGGTTGCTCTTGGTCCCCCTGGCTGTGCTTGGTCGCCCTGGTTGCTCTTGGTCCCCCTGGTTGCTCTTGGTCCCCCTGGTCGCTCTTGGTCCCCCTGGCTGCTCTTGGTCCCCCTGGCTGTGCTTGGCCTTCCTGGCTGCTCTTGGTCCCCATGGTCGCCCTTGGTCCCCCTGGCTGTGCTTGGTCCCCCTGGCTGCTCTTGTTCCCCCTGGCTGTGCTTGGTCCCCCTGGCTACTCTTGGTCCCCCTGGTTGCTCTTGGTCCCCCTGGCTGCTCTTGGTCCCCCTGGCTGTGCTTGGTCCCCCTGGCTGCTCTTGGTTCCCCTGGTTGCTCTTGGTCCCCCTGGTTGCTCTTGGTCCCCCTGGCTGTGCTTGGTCCCCCTGGTTGCTCTTGGTCTCCCTGGTTGTTCTTGGTCCCCCTGGTTGCTCTTGGTCCCCCTGGCTGTGCTTGGTCCCCTTGGCTCCTCCTGGTCCCCCTGGTTGCTCTTGGTCCCCCTGGCTGTGCTTGGTCCCCCTGGCTGCTCTTGGTCCTCCTGGCTGCTCTTGGTCCCCTTGGTTGCTCTTGGTCCCCCTGGCTGCTGTTGGTCCCCCTGGTTGCTCTTGGTCCCCCTGGCTGTGCTTGTTCCCCCTGGTTGCTCTTGGTCCCCCTGGTTGCTCTTGGTCTCCCTGGATGGGTTTGGTCCCCCTGGTTGCTCTTGGTCCCACTGGTTGCTCCTGGTTCCCTTGGTTGCTCTTGGTCCCCCTGGCTGCTGTTGGTCCCCCTGGTTGCTCTTGGTCCCCCTGGCTGTGCTTGTTCCCCCTGGTTGCTCTTGGTCCCCCTGGTTGCTCTTGGTCTCCCTGGATGGGTTTGGTCCCCCTGGTTGCTCTTGGTCCCACTGGTTGCTCCTGGTTCCCCTGGTTGCTCTTGGTCCCCCTGGTTGCTCTTGGTTCCCCTGGTTGCTCTTGGTCCCCCTGGCTGTGCTTGGTCCCCCTGGCTGTGCTTGGTCCCCCTGGCTGCTCTTGGTCCCCCTGGCAGCTCTTGGTCCCCCTGGTTTCTCTTGGTCCCCCTGACTGTGCTTAGTCCCCCTGGCTGCTCTTGGTCCCCCTGGCTGCTCTTGGTCCCCCTGGCTGTGCTTGGTCCCCCTGGCTGTGCTTGGTCCCCCTGGCTGCTCTTGGTCCCCCTGGTTGCTCTTGGCCCCTCTGGCTGCTCTTGGTCCCCCTGGCTGCTCTTGGTCCCCCTGTTTGTTCTTGGTCCCCCTGGCTGTGCTTGGTCCCCCTGGCTGCTATTGGTCCCCCTGGCTGTGCTTGGTCCTGCTGGTTGCTCCTTGGTCCCCCTGGTTGCTATTGGTCCCCCTGGATGTGCTTGGCTCCCCTGGCTGCTCTTGGTCCCCCTGGTTGCTCTTGGTCCCTCTGGCTTCTCTTGGTCCCCCTGGCTTTGCTTGGTCCCCCTGGCTGTGCTTGGTCCCCCTGGCTGCTCTTGGTCCCCCTGGCTGCTCTTGGCCCCCCCTCTCTGCTCTTGTTCCCCCTAGCCTTGCTTGGTCCCCCTGGCTGTGCTTGGCCCTCCTGGCTGCTCTTGGTCCCCCTGTTTGCTCTTGGTCCCCCTGGCTGCTCTTGGTCCCCCTGGCTTCTCTTGGTCCCCCTGGCTGCTATTGGTTCCCCTGGCTGCTCTTGGTCCACCTGGTTGCTCTTGGTCCCCCTGGCTGTGCTTGGTCCCCCTGGCTGCTCTTGGTCCCCCTGGCTGTGCTTGGTCCCCCTGGTTGCTCTCAGTCCCCCTGTCTGTGCTTGGTCCCCCTGGCTGTGCTTGGTCCCCCTGGCTGTGCTTGGTCCCCCTGGCTGCTCTTGGTCCCCCTGGTTGCTCTTGGTCCCCCTGGTCACTCTTGGTCCCTCTGGCTGTGCTTGGTCCCCTTGGATCCTCCTGGTCCCCCTGGATGCTCTTGGTCCCCCTGGCTGTGTTTGGTCCCCAGGGCGGCTCTTGGTCCCCCTGGCTGCTCGTGGTCCCCTTGGTTGCTCTTGGTCCCCCTGGCTGCTCTTGGCCCCCCTGGTTGCTCTTGGTCCCCCTGGCTGTGCTTGTTCCCCCTGGTTGCTCTTAGTCCCCCTGGTTGCTCTTGGTCTCCCTGGATGTGTTTGGTCCCCCTGGTTGCTCTTGGTCCCACTGGTTGCTCCTGGTTCCCCTGGTTGCTCTTGGTCCCCCTGTTTGCTCTTGGTTCCCCTGGTTGCTCTTGGTCCCCCTGGCTGTGCTTGGTCCCCCTGGCTGTGCTTGGTCCCCCTGGCTGTGCTTGGTCCCCCTGCCTGCTCTTGGTCCTCTTGGTTGCTCTTGGTCCCCCTGGCTGCTCTTTGTCCCCCTGGCTGCTCTTGCTCCCCCTGGATGCTCTTGGTCCCCCTGGTTGCTTTTGGTCCCCCTGGTTGCTCTTGGCCCCCCTGGCTGCTCTTGGTCCCCCTGGCTGTGCTTGGTCCCCCTGGTTGCTCTTGGTCCCCCTGGTCGCTCTTGGTCCCCCTGGCTGTGCTTGGTCCCTATGGCTGCTCTTGGTCCCCCTGGCTGTGCTTGGCCCCCCTGGCTGCTCTTGGGCACCCTGGTTGCTCTTGGTCCCCCTGGCTGCTCTTGGTCCCCCTGGCTGTGCTTGGTCCCCCTGGCTGCTCTTGGTTCCCCTGGTTGCTCTTGGTACCCCTGGTTACTCCTGGTCCCCCTGGTTGCTCTAGGTCCCCCTGGCTGTGCTTGGTCCCGCTGGTTGCTCTTGGTCCCCCTGGTTGCTCTTGGCCCCCCTGGCTGCTCTTGGTCCCCCTGGCTGTGCTTGGTCCCCCTGGTTGCTCTTGGTCCCCCTGGTCGCTCTTGGTCCACCTGGCTGTGCTTGGTCCCCATGGCTGCTCTTGGTCCCCCTGGCTGTGCTTGGCCCCCCTGGCTGCTCTTGGGCACCCTGGTTGCTCTTGGTCCCCCTGGCTGCTCTTGGTCCCCCTGGCTGTGCTTGGTCCCCCTGGCTGCTCTTGGTTCCCCTGGTTGCTCTTGGTACCCCTTGCTGTGTTTTGTCCCCCTGGCTGCTCTTAGTCCCCCTGGTTGCTCTTGGTCCCCCTGGCTGCTCTTGGTCCCCCTGGCTGCTCTTGGTCCCCCTGGTTTCTTTTGGTCCCCCTGGTCGCTCTTGGTCCCCCTGGCTGCTCTTTGTCCCCCTGGCTGTGCTTGGTGCCCCTGGCTGCTCTTGGTCCCCCTGGTCGCTCTTGGTCCCCCTGGCTGTGCTTGGTTCCCCTGGGTGCTCTTGGTCCCCCTGGCTGTGCTTGGTCCCCCTGGCTGCTCTTGGTCCCCCTGGTTGCTCTTGGTCCCCCTGGCTGCTCTTGATCCCCCTGGCTGTGCTTAGTCCCCCTGGCTGCTCTTGGTTCCCCTGGTTGCTCTTGGTCCCCCTGGTTGCTCTTGGTCCCCCTGGCTGTGCTTGGTCCCCCTGGCTGTGCTTGGCCTTCCTGGCTGCTCTTGGTCCCCGTGGTCGCTCTTGGTCCCCCTGGCTGTGCTTGGTCCCCCTGGCTGCTCTTGTTCCCCCTGGCTGTGCTTGGTCCCCCTGGCTACTCTTGGTCCCCCTGGTTGCTCTTGGTCGCCCTGGCTGCTCTTGGTCCCCCTGGCTGTGCTTGGTCCCCCTGGCTGCTCTTGGTTCCCCTGGTTGCTCTTGGTCCCCCTGGTTGCTCTTGATCCCCCTGGCTGTGCTTGGTTACCCTGGTTGCTCTTGGTCTCCCTGGTTGTTCTTGGTCCCCCTGGTTGCTCTTGGTCCCCCTGGCTGTGCTTGGTCCCCTTGGCTCCTCCTGGTCCCCCTGGTTGCTCTTGGTCCCCCTGGCTGTGCTTGGTCCCCCTGGCTGCTCTTGGTCCCCTTGGCTGCTCTTGGTCCCCTTGGTTGCTCTTGGCCCCCCTGGCTGCTCTTGGTCCCCCTGGTTGCTCTTGGTCCCCCTGGCTGTGCTTGTTCTCCCTGGTTGCTCTTGGTCCCCCTGGTTGCTCTTGGTCTCCCTGGATGGGTTTGGTCCCCCTGGTTGCTCTTGGTCCCACTGGTTGCTCCTGGTTCCCCTGGTTGCTCTTGGTCCCCCTGGTTGCTCTTGGTTCCCCTGGTTGCTCTTGGTCCCCCTGGCTGTGCTTGGTCCCCCTGGCTGTGCTTGGTCCCCCTGGCTGCTCTTGGTCCCCCTGGCAGCTCTTGGTCCCCCTGGTTTCTCTTGGTCCCCCAGGCTGTGCTTAGTCCCCCTGGCTGCTCTTGGTCCCCCTGGCTGCTCGTGGTCCCCCTGGCTGTGCTTGGTCCCCCTGGCTGTGCTTGGTCCCCCTGACTGCTCTGGGTCCAACTGGTTGCTCTTGGTCCCCTTGGCTGTGCTTGGTCCCCTTCGCTGTGCTTAGTCCCCCTGGCTGCTCTTGGTCCCCCTGGCTGCTCTTGGTCCCCCTGGCTGTGCTTGGTCCTCCTGGCTGTGCTTGGTCCCCCTGGCTGCTCTGGGTCCCCCTGGTTGCTCTTGTTCCCCCTGGCTGCTCTTGTTACCCCTGGCTGTGCTTGGTCCCCCTGGCTGCTCTTGGTTCCCCTGGTTGCTCTTGGTCCCCCTGGCTGCTCTTTGTCCCCCTGGCTGTGCTTGGTCCCCCTGCCTGCTCTTGGTCCTCTTGGTTGCTCTTGGTCCCCCTGGCTGCTCTTGGTCCCCCTGGCTGCTCTTGCTCCCCCTGGATGCTCTTGGTCCCCCTGGTTGCTTTTGGTCCCCCTGGTTGCTCTTGGCCCCCGTGGCTGCTCTTGGTCCCCCTGGCTGTGCTTGGTCCCCCTGGTTGCTCTTGGTCCCCCTGGTCGCTCTTGGTCCCCCTGGCTGTGCTTGGTCCCTATGGCTGCTCTTGGTCCCCCTGGCTGTGCTTGGCCCCCCTGGCTGCTCTTGGGCACCCTGGTTGCTCTTGGTCCCCCTGGCTGCTCTTGGTCCCCCTGGCTGTGCTTGGTCCCCCTGGCTGCTCTTGGTTCCCCTGGTTGCTCTTGGTACCCCTGGTTACTCCTGGTCCCCCTGGTTGCTCTAGGTCCCCCTGGCTGTGCTTGGTCCCGCTGGTTGCTCTTGGTCCCCCTGGTTGCTCTTGGCCCCCCTGGCTGCTCTTGGTCCCCCTGGCTGTGCTTGGTCCCCCTGGTTGCTCTTGGTCCCCCTGGTCGCTCTTGGTCCCCCTGGCTGTGCTTGGTCCCCATGGCTGCTCTTGGTCCCCCTGGCTGTGCTTGGCCCCCCTGGCTGCTCTTGGGCACCCTGGTTGCTCTTGGTCCCCCTGGCTGCTCTTGGTCCCCCTGGCTGTGCTTGGTCCCCCTGGCTGCTCTTGGTTCCCCTGGTTGCTCTTGGAACCCCTGGTTACTCCTGGTCCCCCTGGTTGCTCTAGGTCCCCCTGGCTGCTCTTGGTCCCCCTGGCTGCTCTTGCTCCCCCTGGATGCTCTTGGTCCCCCTGGTTGCTTTTGGTCCCCCTGGTTGCTCTTGGCCCCCCTGGCTGCTCTTGGTCCCCCTGGCTGTGCTTGGTCCCCCTGGTTGCTCTTGGTCCCCCTGGTCACTCTTGGTCCCCCTGGCTGTGCTTGGTCCCCATGGCTGCTCTTGGTCCCCCTGGCTGTGCTTGGCCCCCCTGGCTGCTCTTGGGCACCCTGGTTGCTCTTGGTCCCCCTGGCTGCTCTTGGTCCCCCTGGCTGTGCTTGGTCCCCCTGGCTGCTCTTGGTTCCCCTGGTTGCTCTTGGTACCCCTGGTTACTCCTGGTCCCCCTGGTTGCTCTAGGTCCCCCTGGCTGTGCTTGGTCCCGCTGGTTGCTCTTGGTCCCCCTGGTTGCTCTTGGTCCCCCTGGTCGCTCATGGTCCCCCTGGCTGCTCTTGGTGACCCTGGCTGTGCTTGGCCTTCCTGGCTGCTCTTGGTCCTCCTGGTTGCTCTTGGTCCCCCTGGCTGTGCTTGGTTCCCTTGGCTGCTCTTGGTCCCTCCGGCTTCTCTTGGTGCCCCTGGCTGTGCTTGGTCCCCCTGGCAGCTCTTGGTCCCCCTGGTTGCTTTTGGTCCCCCTGGTTGCTCTTGGCCCCCCTGGCTGCTCTTGGTCCCCCTGGCTGTGCTTGGTCCCCCTGGTTGCTCTTGGTCCCCCTGGTCGCTCTTGGTCCCCCTGGCTGTGCTTGGTCCCTATGGCTGCTCTTGGTCCCCCTGGCTGTGCTTGGCCCCCCTGGCTGCTCTTGGGCACCCTGGTTGCTCTTGGTCCCCCTGGCTGCTCTTGGTCCCCCTGGCTGTGCTTGGTCCCCCTGGCTGCTCTTGGTTCCCCTGGTTGCTCTTGGTACCCCTGGTTACTCCTGGTCCCCCTGGTTGCTCTAGGTCCCCCTGGCTGTGCTTGGTCCCGCTGGTTGCTCTTGGTCCCCCTGGTTGCTCTTGGCCCCCCTGGCTGCTCTTGGTCCCCCTGGCTGTGCTTGGTCCCCCTGGTTGCTCTTGGTCCCCCTGGTCGCTCTTGGTCCCCCTGGCTGTGCTTGGTCCCCATGGCTGCTCTTGGTCCCCCTGGCTGTGCTTGGCCCCCCTGGCTGCTCTTGGGCACCCTGGTTGCTCTTGGTCCCCCTGGCTGCTCTTGGTCCCCCTGGCTGTGCTTGGTCCCCCTGGCTGCTCTTGGTTCCCCTGGTTGCTCTTGGAACCCCTGGTTACTCCTGGTCCCCCTGGTTGATCTAGGTCCCCCTGGCTGCTCTTGGTCCCCCTGGCTGCTCTTGCTCCCCCTGGATGCTCTTGGTCCCCCTGGTTGCTTTTGGTCCCCCTGGTTGCTCTTGGCCCCCCTGGCTGCTCTTGGTCCCCCTGGCTGTGCTTGGTCCCCCTGGTTGCTCTTGGTCCCCCTGGTCACTCTTGGTCCCCCTGGCTGTGCTTGGTCCCCATGGCTGCTCTTGGTCCCCCTGGCTGTGCTTGGCCCCCCTGGCTGCTCTTGGGCACCCTGGTTGCTCTTGGTCCCGCTGGCTGCTCTTGGTCCCCCTGGCTGTGCTTGGTCCCCCTGGCTGCTCTTGGTTCCCCTGGTTGCTCTTGGTACCCCTGGTTACTCCTGGTCCCCCTGGTTGCTCTAGGTCCCCCTGGCTGTGCTTGGTCCCGCTGGTTGCTCTTGGTCCCCCTGGTTGCTCTTGGTCCCCCTGGTCGCTCATGGTCCCCCTGGCTGCTCTTGGTGACCCTGGCTGTGCTTGGCCTTCCTGGCTGCTCTTGGTCCTCCTGGTTGCTCTTGGTCCCCCTGGCTGTGCTTGGTTCCCTTGGCTGCTCTTGGTCCCTCCGGCTGCTCTTGGTGCCCCTGGCTGTGCTTGGTCCCCCTGGCAGCTCTTGGTCCCCCTGGTTGCTCTTGGCCCCCCTGGCTGCTCTTGGCCCCCCTTGCTGTGCTTGGTCCCCCTGGCTGCTTTTGGTACCCCTGGTTGCTCTTGGTCCCCCTGGCTGCTCTTGGTCCCCCTGGCTGCTCTTGGTCCCCCTGGTCGCTTTTGGTCCCCCTGGTCGCTCTTGGTCCCCCTGGCTGCTCTTGGTCCCCCTGGCTGTGCTTGGTCCCCCTGGCTGCTCTTGGTCCCCCTGGTCGCTCGTGGTCCCCCTGGCTGTGCTTGGTTCCCCTGGCTGCTCTTGGTCCCCCTGGCTGTGCTTGGTCCCCCTGGCTGCTCTTGGTCCCCCTGGTTGCTCTTGGTCCCCCTGGCTGCTCTTGGTCCCCCTGGCTGTGCTTGGTCCCCCTGGCTGCTCTTGGTTCCCATGGTTGCTCATTGTCCCCCTTGTTGCTCTTGGTTCCCCTGGTTGCTCTTGGTCCCCCTGGCTGTGCTTGGTAGCCCTGGTTGCTCTTGGTCCCCCTGGTTGCTCTTGGTCCCCCTGGTTGCTCTTGGTCCCCCTGGCTGCTCTTGGTCCCCCTGGCTGTGCTTGGCCTGCCTGGCTGCTCTTGGTCCCCATGGTCGCTCTTGGTCCCCCTGGCTCTGCTTGGTCCCCCTGGCTGCTCTTGGTCCCCCTGGCTGTGCTTGGTCCCCCTGGCTGCTCTTGGTTCCCCTGGTTGCTCTTGGTCCTCCTGGTTGCTCTTGGTCCCCCTGGCTGTGCTTGGTCCCCCTGGTTGCTCTTGGTCCCCCTGGTTGTTCTTGGTCCCCCTGGTTCCTCTTGATCCCCTGGCTGTGCTTGGTCCCCTTGGCTCCTCCTGGTCCCCCTGGTTGCTCTTGGTCCCCCTGGCTGTGCTTGGTCCCCCTGGCTGCTCTTGGTCCCCCTGGCTGCTCTTGGTCCCCTTGGTTGCTCTTGGTCCCCCTGGCTGCTCTTGGTCCCCCTGGTTGCTCTTGGTTCCCCTGGTTGCTCTTGGTACCCCTGGTTACTCCTGGTCCCCCTGGTTGCTCTAGGTCCCCCTGGCTGTGCTTGGTCCCGCTGGTTGCTCTTGGTCCCCCTGGTTGCTCTTGGCCCCCCTGGCTGCTCTTGGTCCCCCTGGCTGTGCTTGGTCCCCCTGGTTGCTCTTGGTCCCCCTGGTCGCTCTTGGTCCCCCTGGCTGTGCTTGGTCCCCATGGCTGCTCTTGGTCCCCCTGGCTGTGCTTGGCCCCCCTGGCTGCTCTTGGGCACCCTGGTTGCTCTTGGTCCCCCTGGCTGCTCTTGGTCCCCCTGGCTGTGCTTGGTCCCCCTGGCTGCTCTTGGTTCCCCTGGTTGCTCTTGGTACCCCTGGTTACTCCTGGTCCCCCTGGTTGCTCTAGGTCCCCCTGGCTGCTCTTGGTCCCCCTGGCTGCTCTTGCTCCCCCTGGATGCTCTTGGTCCCCCTGGTTGCTTTTGGTCCCCCTGGTTGCTCTTGGCCCCCCTGGCTGCTCTTGGTCCCCCTGGCTGTACTTGGTCCCCCTGGTTGCTCTTGGTCCCCCTGGTCACTCTTGGTCCCCCTGGCTGTGCTTGGTCCCCATGGCTGCTCTTGGTCCCCCTGGCTGTGCTTGGCCCCCCTGGCTGCTCTTGGGCACCCTGGTTGCTCTTGGTCCCCCTGGCTGCTCTTGGTCCCCCTGGCTGTGCTTGGTCCCCCTGGCTGCTCTTGGTTCCCCTGGTTGCTCTTGGTATCCCTGGTCACTCCTGGTCCCCCTGGTTGCTCTAGGTCCCCCTGGCTGTGCTTGGTCCCGCTGGTTGCTCTTGGTCCCCCTGGTTGCTCTTGGTCCCCCTGGTCGCTCATGGTCCCCCTGGCTGCTCTTGGTGACCCTGGCTGTGCTTGGCCTTCCTGGCTGCTCTTGGTCCTCCTGGTTGCTCTTGGTCCCCCTGGCTGTGCTTGGTTCCCTTGGCTGCTCTTGGTCCCTCCGGCTGCTCTTGGTGTCCCTGGCTGTGCTTGGTCCCCCTGGCAGCTCTTGGTCCCCCTGGTTGCTCTTGACCCCCCTGGCTGCTCTTGGCCCCCCTTGCTGTGCTTGGTCCCCCTGGCTGCTTTTGGTACCCCTGGTTGCTCTTGGTCCCCCTGGCTGCTCTTGGTCCCCCTGGCTGCTCTTGGTCCCCCTGGTCGCTTTTGGTCCCCCTGGTCGCTCTTGGTCCCCCTGGCTGCTCTTGGTCCCCCTGGCTGTGCTTGGTCCCCCTGGCTGCTCTTGGTCCCCCTGGTCGCTCGTGGTCCCCCTGGCTGTGCTTGGTTCCCCTGGCTGCTCTTGGTCCCCCTGGCTGTGCTTGGTCCCCCTGGCTGCTCTTGGTCCCCCTGGTTGCTCTTGGTCCCCCTGGCTGCTCTTGGTCCCCCTGGCTGTGCTTGGTCCCCCTGGCTGCTCTTGGTTCCCATGGTTGCTCATTGTCCCCCTTGTTGCTCTTGGTTCCCCTGGTTGCTCTTGGTCCCCCTGGCTGTGCTTGGTAGCCCTGGTTGCTCTTGGTCCCCCTGGTTGCTCTTGGTCCCCCTGGTTGCTCTTGGTCCCCCTGGCTGCTCTTGGTCCCCCTGGCTGTGCTTGGCCTGCCTGGCTGCTCTTGGTCCCCATGGTCGCTCTTGGTCCCCCTGGCTCTGCTTGGTCCCCCTGGCTGCTCTTGGTCCCCCTGGCTGTGCTTGGTCCCCCTGGCTGCTCTTGGTTCCCCTGGTTGCTCTTGGTCCTCCTGGTTGCTCTTGGTCCCCCTGGCTGTGCTTGGTCCCCCTGGTTGCTCTTGGTCTCCCTGGTTGTTCTTGGTCCCCCTGGTTCCTCTTGATCCCCTGGCTGTGCTTGGTCCCCTTGGCTCCTCCTGGTCCCCCTGGTTGCTCTTGGTCCCCCTGGCTGTGCTTGGTCCCCCTGGCTGCTCTTGGTCCCCCTGGCTGCTCTTGGTCCCCTTGGTTGCTCTTGGTCCCCCTGGCTGCTCTTGGTCCCCCTGGTTGCTCTTGGTCCCCCTGGCTGTGCTTGTTACCCCTGGTTGCTCTTGGTCCCCCTGGTTGCTTTTGGTCTCCCTGGATGGGGTTGGTCCCCCTGGTTGCTCTTTATCCCACTGGTTGCTCCTGGTTCCCGTGGTTGCTCTTGGTCCCCCTGGCTGCTCTTGGTTCCCCTGGTTGCTCTTGGTCCCCCTGGCTGTGCTTGGTCCCCCTGGCTGTGCTTGGTCCCCCTGGCTGCTCTTGGTCCCCCTGGCAGCTCTTGGTCCCCCTGGTTTCTCTTGGTCCCCCTGGCTGTGCTTAGTCCCCCTGCCTGCTCTTGGTCCCCCTGGCTGTGCTTGGTCTCCCTGGCTGCTATTGGTCCCCCTGGCTGTGCTTGGTCCTGCTGGTGGCTCCTTGGTCCCCCTGGTTGCTCTTGGTCCCCCTGGCTGTGCTTGGCTCCCCTTGCTGCTCTTGGTCTCCCTGGCTGCTCTTGGTCCCCCTGGCTGTGCTTGGTCCCCCTGGCTGGTCCTGGTCCCCCTGGTTGCTCTTGGTCCCCCTGGCTGCTCTTGGCCCCCCTGGCTGCTCTTGTTCCCCCTAGCTGTGCTTTGTCCCCCTGGATGTGCGTGGCCCTCCTGGCTGCTATTGGTCCCCCTGTTTGCTCTTGGTCCCCCTGGTTCTCTTGGTCCCCCGGGCTTCTCTTGGTCCCCCTGGCTGCTCTTGGTCCCCCTGGCTGCTCTTGGTCCACCTGGTTGCTCTTGGTCCCCCTGGCTGTGCTTGGTCCCCCTGGCTGCTCTTGGTCCCCCTGGCTGTGCTTGGTGCCCCTGGTTGCTCTCGGTCCCCCTGGCTGTGCTTGGTCCCCCTGGCTGTGCTTGGTCCCCCTGGCTGCTCTTGGTCCCCCTGGTCGCTCTTGGTCCCCCAGGCCGTGCTTGGTTCCCCTGGCTGCTCTTGGTCCCCCTGGCTGTGCTTGGTCCCCCTGGCTGCTCTTGGTCCCCCAGGTTGCTCTTGGTCCCCCTGTCTGCTCTTGGTCCCCCTGGCTGTGCTTGGTCCCCCTGGCTGCTCTTGGTTCCCCTGGTTGCTCTTGGTCCCCTTGGTTGCCCTTGGTCCCCCTGGTTGCTCTTGGTCCCCCTGGCTGTGCTTGGTTGCCCTGGTTGCTCTTGGTCCACTTGGTTGCTCTTGGTCCCCCTGGTTGCTCTTGGTCCCCCTGGCTGCTCTTGGTCCCCCTGGCTGTGCTTGGCCTTCCTGGCTGCTCTTGGTCCCCGTGGTCGCTCTTGGTCCCCCTGGCTGTGCTTGGTCCCCCTGGCTGCTCTTGTTTCCCCTGGATGTGCTTGGTCCCCCTGGCTACTCTTGGTCTCCCTGGTTGCTCTTGGTCCACCTGGCTGCTCTTGGTCCCCCTGGCTGTGCTTGGTCCCCCTGGCTGCTCTTAGTTCCCCTAGTTGCTCTTGGTCCCCCTGGCTGTGCTTGGTCACCCTGGTTGCTCTTGGTCCCCCTGGTTGTTCTTGGTTCCCCTGGTTGCTCTTGGCCCCCCTGGCTGTGCTTGGTCCCCTTGGCTCCTCCTGGTCCCCCTGGTTGCTCTTGGTCCCCCTGGCTGTGCTTGGTCCCCCTGGCTGCTCTTGGTCCCCCTGGCTGCTCGTGGTCCCCTTGGTTGCTCTTGGTCCCCCTTGCTGCTCTTGGCCCCCCTGGTTGCTCTTGGTACCCCTGGCTGTGCTTGTTCCCCCTGGCTGCTCTTGGTCCCCCTGGTTGGTTTTGGTCCCCCTGGTCGCTCTTGGTCCCCCTGGCTGCTCTTGGTCCCCCTGGCTGTGCTTGGTCCCCCTGGCTGCTCTTGGTCCCCCTGGTCGCTCTTGGTCCCCCTGGCTGTGCTTGGTTCCCCTGGCTGCTCTTGGTCCCCCTGGCTGTGCTTTGTCCCCCTGGCTGCTCTTGGTCCCCCTGGTTGCTCTTGGTCCCCCTGGCTGCTCTTGGTCCCCCTGGCTGTGCTTGGTCCCCCTGGCTGCTCTTGGTGCCCCTGGTTGCTCTTGGTCCCCTTGGTTGCTCTTGGTCCCCCTGGATGTTCTTGGTCCCCCTGGCTGTGCTTGGTCACCCTGGTTGCTCTTGGTCCCCCTGGTTGCTCTTGGTCCCCCTGGTCGCTCTTGGTCCCCCTGGCTGCTCTTGGTCCCCCTGGCTGTGCCTGGCCTTCCTGGCTGCTCTTGGTCCCCGTGGTCCCTCTTGGTCCCCCTGGCTGTGCTTGGTCCCCCTGGCTGCTCTTGTTCCCCCTAGCTGTGCTTGGTCCCCCTGGCTACTCTTGGTCCCCCTGGTTGCTCTTGGTCCCCCTGGCTGCTCTTGGTCCCCCTGGCTGTGCTTGGCCCCCCTGGCTGCTCTTGGTTCCCCTGGTTGCTCTTGGTCCCCCTGGTTGCTCTTGGTCCCCCTGGCTGTGCTTGGTCCCCCTGGTTGCTCTTGGTCTCCCTGGTTGTTCTTGGTCCCCCTGGTTGCTCTTGGTCCCCCTGGCTGTGCTTGGTCCCCTTGGCTCCTCCTGGTCCCCCTGGTTGCTCTTGGTCCCCCTGGCTGTGCTTGGTCCCCCTGGCTGCTCTTGGTCCCCCTAGCTGCTCTTGGTCCCCTTGGTTGCTCTTGGTCCCCCTGGTTGCTCTTGGTTCCCCTGGTTGCTCTTGGTCCCCCTGGCTGTGCCTGGTCCCCCTGGCTGTGCTTGGTCCCCCTGGCTGCTCTTGGCCCCCCTGGCAGCTCTTGGTCCCCCTGGTTTCTCTTGGTCCCCCAGGCTGTGCTTAGTCCCCCTGGCTGCTCTTGGTCCCCCTGGCTGCTCTTGCCCCCCCTGGCTGTGCTTGGTCCCCCTGGCTGTGCTTGGTCCCCCTGGCTGCTCTGGGTCCCCCTGGTTGCTCTTGGTCCCCCTGGCTGTGCTTGGTCCCCTTCGCTGTGCTTAGTCCCCCTGGCTGCTCTTGGTCCTCCTGGCTGCTCTTGGTCCCCCTGGCTGTGCTTGGTCCCCCTGGCTGTGCTTGGTCCCCCTGGCTGCTCTGGGTCCCCCTGGTTGCTCTTGGTCCCCCTGGCTGTGCTTGGTCCCCCTGGCTGTGCTTGGTCCCCTTGGCTCCTCCTGGTCCCCCTGGTTGCTCTTGGTCCCCCTGGCTGTGCTTGGTCCCCCTGGCTGCTCTTGGTCCCCCTGGCTGCTCGTGGTCCCCTTGGTTGCTCTTGGTCCCCCTGGCTGCTCTTGGCCCCCCTGGTTGCTCTTGGTCCCCCTGGTTGTTCTTGGTTCCCCTGGTTGCTCTTGGTCCCCCTGGCTGTGCTTGGTCCCCTTGGCTCCTCCTGGTCTCCCTGGTTGCTCTTGGTCCCCCTGGCTGTGCTTGGTCCCCCTGGCTGCTCTTGGTCCCCCTGGCTGCTCGTGGTCCCCTTGGTTGCTCTTGGTCCCCCTGGCTGCTCTTGGCCCCCCTGGTTGCCCTTGGTCCCCCTGGCTGTGATTGTTCCCCCTGGTTGCTCTTGGTCCCCCTGGTTGCTCTTGGTCTCCCTGGATGTGTTTAGTCCCCCTGGTTGCTCTTGGTCCCACTGGTTGCTCCTGGTTCCCCTGGTTGCTCTTGGTCCCCCTGGTTGCTCTTGGTTCCCCTGGTTGCTCTTGGTCCCCCTGGCTGGGCTTGGTCCCCCTGGCTGTGCTTGGTCCCCCTGGCTGCTCTTGGTCCCCCTGGCTGCTCTTGGCCCCCCTGGTTGCTCTTGGTCCCCCTGGCTGTGCTTGGTCCCCATGGCTGCTCCTGGTCCCCCTGGCTGTGCTTGGCCCCCCTGGCTGCTCTTGGTCCCCCTGGTTGCTCTTGGTCCCCCTGGCTGCTCTTGGTCCCCCTGGCTGTGCTTGGTCCCCCTGGCTGCTCTTGGTTCCCCTGGTTGCTCTTGGTACCCCTGGTTACTCTTGGTCCCTCTGGTTGCTCTAGGTCCCCCTTGCTGTGCTTGGTCCCGCTGGTTGCTCTTGGTCCCCCTGGTTGCTCTTGATCCCCCTGGTCGCTCATGGTCCCCCTGGCTGCTCTTGGTGACCCTGGCTGTGCTTGGCCTTCCTGGCTGCTCTTGGTCCTCCTGGTTGCTCTTGGTCCCCCTGGCTGTGCTTTGTTCCCTTGGCTGCTCTTGGTCCCTCTGGCTGCTCTTGGTGCCCCTGGCTGTGCTTGGTCCCCCTGGCATCTCTTGGTCCCCCTGGTTGCTCTTGGCCCCCCTGGCTGCTCTTGGCCCCCCTTGCTGTGCTTGGTCCCCCTGGCTGCTCTTGGTCCCCCTGGTTGCTCTTGGTCCCCCTGGCTGCTCTTGGACCCCCTGGCTGCTCTTGGTCCCCCTGGTTGCTATTGGTCCCCCTGGCTGCTCTTGGTCCCCCTGGCTGTGCTTGGTCCCCCTGGCTGCTCTTGGTCCCCCTGGTCGCTCTTGGTCCCCCTGGCTGTGCTTGGTTCCCCTGGCTGCTCTTAGTCCCCCTGGCTGTGCTTGGTCCCCCTGGCTGCTCTTGGTCCCCCTGGTTGCTCTTGGTCCCCCTGGCTGCTCTTGGTCCCTCTGGCTGTGCTTGGTCCCCCTGGCTGCTCTTGGTTCCCCTGGTTGCTCTTGGTCCCCCTGGTTGCTCTTGGTCCCTCTGGTTGCTCTTGGTCCACCTGGCTGTGCTTGGTCGCCCTGGTTGCTCTTGGTCCCCCTGGTTGCTCTTGGTCGCCCTGGTCGCTTTTGGTCCCCCTGGCTGCTCTTGGTCCCCCTGGCTGTGCTTGGCCTTCCTGGCTGCTCTTTGTCCCCGTGGTCGCTCTTGGTCCCCCTGGCTGTGCTTGGTCCCCCTGGCTGCTCTTGTTCCCCCTGGCTGTGCTTGGTCCCCCTGGCTACTCTTGGTCCCCCTGGTTGCTCTTGGTCCCCCTGGCTGCTCTTGGTCCCCCTGGCTGTGCTTGGTCCCCCTGGCTGCTCTTGGTTCCTCTGGTTGCTCTTGGTCCCCCTGGTTGCTCTTGGTCCACCTGGCTGTGCTTGGTCCCCCTGGTTGCTCTTGGTCTCCCTGGTTGTTCTTGGTCCCCCTGGTTGCTCTTGGTCCCCCTGGCAGTGCTTGGTCCCCTTGGCTCCTCCTGGTCTCCCTGGTTGCTCTTGGTCCCCCTGGCTGTGCTTGGTCCCCCTGGCTGCTCTTGATCCCCCTGGCTGCTCTTGGTCCCCTTGGTTGCTCTTGGTCCCCCTGGCTGCTCTTGGTCCCCCTGGTTGCTCTTGGTCCCCCTGGCTGTGCTTGTTCCCCCTGGTTGCTCTTGGTCCCCCTGGTTGCTCTTGGTCTCCCTGGATGGGTTTGGTCCCCCTGGTTGCTCTTGGTCCCACTGGTTGCTCCTGGTTCCCCTGGTTGCTCTTGGTCCCCCTGGTTGCTCTTGGTTCCCCTGGTTGCTCTTGGTCCCCCTGGCTGTGCTTGGTCCCCCTGGCTGTGCTTGGTCCCCCTGGCTGCTCTTGGTCCCCCTGGTAGCTCTTGGTCCCCCTGGTTTCTCTTGGTCCCCCTGGCTGTGCTTAGTCCCCCTGGCTGCTCTTGGTCCCCCTGGCTGCTCTTGGTCCCCCTGGCTGTGCTTGGTCCCCCTGGCTGTGCTTGGTCCCCCTGGCTGCTCTTGGTCCCCCTGGTTGCTCTTGGCCCCTCTGGCTGCTCTTGGTCCCCCTGGCTGCTCTTGGTCCCCCTGTTTGCTCTTGGTCCCCCTGGCTGTGCTTGGTCCCCCTGGCTGCTATTGGTCCCCCTGGCTGTGCTTGGTCCTGCTGGTTGCTCCTTGGTCCCCCTGGTTGCTCTTGGTCCCTCTGGCTGTGCTTGGCTCCCCTGGCTGCTCTTGGTCCCCCTGGTTGCTCTTGGTCCCCCTGGCTGCTCTTGGTCCCCCTGGCTGTGCTTGGTCCCCCTGGCTGTGCTTGGTCCCCTGGCTGCTCTTGGTCCCCCTGGCTACTCTTGGTCCCCCTGGCTGCTCTTGTTCCCCCTAGCTGTGCTTGGTCCCCCTGGCTGTGCTTGGCCCGCCTGGCTGCTCTTGGTCCCCCTGTTTGCTCTTGGTCCCCCTGGCTACTCTTGGTCCCCCTGGCTGCTCTTGGTCCCCCTGGCTGCTCTTGGTCCACCTGGTTGCCCTTGGTCCCCCTGGCTGTGCTTGGTCCCCCTGGCTGCTCTTGGTCCCCCTGGCTGTGCTTGGTCCCCCTGGTTGCTCTCAGTCCCCCTGGCTGTGCTTGGTCCCCCTGGCTGTGCTTGGTCCCCCTGGCTGTGCTTGGTGCCCCTGGCTGCTCTTGGTCCCCCTGGTGTCTCTTGGTCCCCCTGGCTGTGCTTGGTTCCCCTGGCTGCTCTTGGTCCCCCTGGCTGTGCTTGGTCCCCCTGGCTGCTCTTGGTCCCCCTGGTTGCTCTTGGTCCCCCTGTCTGCTCTTGGTCCCCCTGGCTGTGCTTGGTCCCCCTGGCTGCTCTTGGTTCCCCTGGTTGCTCTTGGTCCCCCTGGTTGCTCTTGGTCCCCCTGGCTGTGCTTGGTCGCCCTGGTTGCTCTTCGTCCCCTTGGTTGCCCTTGGTTCCCCTGGTTGCTCTTGGTCCCCCTGGCTGCTCTTGGTCCCCCTGGCTGTGCTTGGCCTTCCAGGCTGCTCTTGGTCCCCGTGGTCGCTCTTGGTCCCCCTGGCTGTGCTTGGTCCCCCTGGCTGCTCTTGTTCCCCCTGGCTGTGCTTGGTCCCCCTGGCTACTCTTGGTCCCCCTGGTTGCTCTTGGTCCCCCTGGCTGCTCTTGGTCCCCCTGGCTGTGCTTGGTCCCCCTGGCTGCTCTTAGTTCCCCTGGTTGCTCTTGGTCCCCCTGGTTGCTCTTGGTCCCCCTGGCTGTGCTTGGTCACCCTGGTTGCTCTTGGTCCCCCTGGTTGTTCTTGGTTCCCCTGGTTGCTCTTGGTCCCCCTGGCTGTGCTTGCTCCCCTTGGCTCCTCCTGGTCCCCCTGGTTGCTCTTGGTCCCCCTGGCTGTGCTTGGTCCCCCTGGCTGCTCTTGGCCCCCCTGGTTGCTCTTGGTCCCCCTGGCTGTGCTTGTTCCCCCTGGTTGCTCTTGGTCCCCCTGGTTGCTCTTGGTCTCCCTGGATGTGTTTGGTCCCCCTGGTTGCTCTTGGTCCCACTGGTTGCTCCTGGTTCCCCTGGTTGCTCTTGGTCCCCCTGGTTGCTCTTGGTCCCCTTGGTTGCTCTTGGTCCCCCTGGCTGCTCTTGGCCCCCCTGGTTGCTCTTGGTCCCCCTGGCTGTGCTTGTTCCCCCTGGTTGCTCTTGGTCCCCCTGGTTGCTCTTGGTCTCCCTGGATGTGTTTGGTCCCCCTGGTTGCTCTTGGTCCCACTGGTTGCTCCTGGTTCCCCTGGTTGCTCTTGGTCCCCCTGGTTGCTCTTGGTTCCCCTGGTTGCTCTTGGTCCCCCTGGCTGTGCTTGGTCCCCCTGGCTGTGCTTGGTCCCCCTGGCTGCTCTTGGTCTCCCTGGCTGCTCTTGGTCCCCCTGGTCGCTCTTGGTCCCCCTGGCTGTGCTTGGTCCCCATGGCTGCTCTTGGTCCCCCTGGCTGTGCTTGGCCCCTCTGGCTGCTCTTGGTCCCCCTGGTTGCTTTTGGTCCCCCTGGCTGCTCTTGGTCCCCCTGGCTGTGCTTGGTCCCCCTGGCTGCTCTTGGTTCCCCTGGTTGCTCTTGGTACCCCTGGTTACTCTTGGTCCCCCTGGTTACTCTAGGTCCCCCTGGCTGTGCTTGGTCCCGCTGGTTGCTCTTTGTCCCCCTGGTTGCTCTTGGTCCCCCTGGTCGCTCATGGTCCCCCTGGCTGCTCTTGGTGACCCTGGCTGTGCTTGGCCTTCCTGGCTGCTCTTGGTCCCCCTGGCAGCTCTTGGTCACCCTGGTTGCTCTTGGCCCCCCTGGCTGCTCTTGGCCCCCCTTGCTGTGTTTGGTCCCCCTGGTTGCTCTTGGTCCCCCTGGCTGTGCTTGGTCCCCTGGGCTCCTCCTGGTCCCCCTGGTTGCTCTTGGTCCCCCTGGCTGTGCTTTGTCCCCCTGGCTGCTCTTGGTCCCCCTGGCTGCTCTTGGTCCCCTTGGTTGCTCTTGGTCCCCCTGGTTGCTCTTGGTTCCCCTGGTTGCTCTTGGTCCCCCTGGCTGTGCCTGGTCCCCCTGGCTGTGCTTGGTCCCCCTGGCTGCTCTTGGTCCCCCTGGCAGCTCTTGGTCCCCCTGGTTTCTCTTGGTCCCCCAGGCTGTGCTTAGTCCCCCTGGCTGCTCTTGGTCCCCCTGGCTGCTCTTGGCCCCCCTGGCTGTGCTTGGTCCCCCTGGCTGTGCTTGGTCCCCCTGGCTGCTCTGGGTCCCCCTGGTTGCTCTTGGTCCCCCTGGCTGTGCTTGGTCCCCTCGCTGTGCTTAGTCCCCCTGGCTGCTCTTGGTCCTCCTGGCTGCTCTTGGTCCCCCTGGCTGTGCTTGGTCCCCCTGGCTGTGCTTGGTCCCCCTGGCTGCTCTGGGTCCCCCTGGTTGCTCTTGGTCCCCCTGGCTGTGCTTGGTCCCCCTGGCTGTGCTTGGTCCCCTTGGCTCCTCCTGGTCCCCCTGGTTGCTCTTGGTCCCCCTGGCTGTGCTTGGTCCCCCTGGCTGCTCTTGGCCCCCCTGGCTGCTCGTGGTCCCCTTGGTTGCTCTTGGTCCCCCTGGCTGCTCTTGGCCCCCCTGGTTGCTCTTGGTCCCCCTGGTTGTTCTTGGTTCCCCTGGTTGCTCTTGGTCCCCCTGGCTGTGCTTGGTCCCCTTGGCTCCTCCTGGTCTCCCTGGTTGCTCTAGGTCCCCCTGGCTGTGCTTGGTCCCCCTGGCTGCTCTTGGTCCCCCTGGCTGCTCGTGGTCCCCTTGGTTGCTCTTGGTCCCCCTGGCTGCTCTTGGCCCCCCTGGTTGCCCTTGGTCCCCCTGGCTGTGATTGTTCCCCCTGGTTGCTCTTGGTCCCCCTGGTTGCTCTTGGTCTCCCTGGATGTGTTTAGTCCCCCTGGTTGCTCTTGGTCCCACTGGTTGCTCCTGGTTCCCCTGGTTGCTCTTGGTCCCCCTGGTTGCTCTTGGTTCCCCTGGTTGCTCTTGGTCCCCCTGGCTGTGCTTGGTCCACCTGGCTGTGCTTGGTCCCCCTGGCTGCTCTTGGTCCCCCTGGCTGCTCTTGGTCCCCCTGGTCGCTCTTGGTCCCCCTGGCTGTGCTTGGTCCCCATGGCTGCTCATGGTCCCCCTGGCTGTGCTTGGCCCCCCTGGCTGCTCTTGGTCCCCCTGGTTGCTCTTGGTCCCCCTGGCTGCTCTTGGTCCCCCTGGCTGTGCTTGGTCCCCCTGGCTGCTCTTGGTTCCCCTGGTTGCTCTTGGTACCCCTGGTTACTCTTGGTCCCTCTGGTTGCTCTAGGTCCCCCTTGCTGTGCTTGGTCCCGCTGGTTGCTCTTGGTCCCCCTGGTTGCTCTTGGTCCCCCTGGCTGCTCTTGGTGACCCTGGCTGTGCTTGGCCTTCCTGGCTGCTCTTGGTCCTCCTGGTTGCTCTTGGTCCCCCTGGCTGTGCTTGGTTCCCTTGGCTGCTCTTGGTCCCTCTGGCTGCTCTTGGTGCCCCTGGCTGTGCTTGGTCCCCCTGACATCTCTTGGTCCCCCTGGTTGCTCTTGGCCCCCCTGGCTGCTCTTGGCCCCCCTTGCTGTGCTGGGTCCCCCTGGCTGCTCTTGGTCCCCCTGGTTGCTCTTGGTCCCCCTGGCTGCTCTTGGTCCCCCTGGCTGCTCTTGGTCCCCCTGGCTGTGCTTGGTCCCCCTGGCTGCTCTTGGTCCCCCTGGTCGCTCTTGGTCCCCCTGGCTGTGCTTGGTTCCTCTGGCTGCTCTTAGTCCCCCTGGCTGTGCTTGGTCCCCCTGGCTGCTCTTGGTCCCCCTGGCTGCTCTTGGTCCCCCTGGCTGTGCTTGGTCCCCCTGGCTGCTCTTGGTTCCCCTGGTTGCTCTTGGTCCCCCTGGTTGCTCTTGGTCCCCCTGGTTGCTCTTGGTCCACCTGGCTGTGCTTGGTCGCCCTGGTTGCTCTTGGTCCCCCTGGTTGCTCTTGGTCCCCCTGGTCGCTCTTGGTCCCCCTGGCTGCTCTTGGTCCCCCTGGCTGTGCTTGGCCTTCCTGGCTGCTCTTTGTCCCCGTGGTCGCTCTTGGTCCCCCTGGCTGTGCTTGGTCCCCCTGGCTGCTCTTGTTCCCCCTGGCTGTGCTTTGTCCCCCTGGCTACTCTTGGTCCCCCTGGTTGCTCTTGGTCCCCCTGGCTGCTCTTGGTCCCCCTGGCTGTGCTTGGTCCCCCTGGCTGCTCTTGGTTCCCCTGGTTGCTCTTGGTCCCCCTGGTTGCTCTTGGTCCACCTGGCTGTGCTTGGTCCCCCTGGTTGCTCTTGGTCTCCCTGGTTGTTCTTGGTCCCCCTGGTTGCTCTTGGTCCCCCTGGCAGTGCTTGGTCCCCTTGGCTCCTCCTGGTCTCCCTTGTTGCTCTTGGTCCCCCTGGCTGTGCTTGGTCCCCCTGGCTGCTCTTGATCCCCCTGGCTGCTCTTGGTCCCCTTGGTTGCTCTTGGTCCCCCTGGCTGCTCTTGGTCCCCCTGGTTGCTCTTGGTCCCCCTGGCTGTGCTTGTTCCCCCTGGTTGCTCTTGGTCCCCCTGGTTGCTCTTGGTCTCCCTGGATGGGTTTGGTCGCCCTGGTTGCTCTTGGTCCCACTGGTTGCTCCTGGTTCCCCTGGTTGCTCTTGGTCCCCCTGGTTGCTCTTGGTTCCCATGGTTGCTCTTGGTCCCCCTGGCTGTGCTTGGTCCCCCTGGCTGTGCTTGGTCCCCCTGGCTGCTCTTGGTCCCCCTGGTAGCTCTTGGTCCCCCTGGTTTCTCTTGGTCCCCCTGGCTGTGCTTAGTCCCCCTGGCTGCTCTTGGTCCCCCTGGCTGCTCTTGGTCCCCCTGGCTGTGCTTGGTCCCCCTGGCTGTGCTTGGTCCCCCTGGCTGTGCTTGGTCCCCCTGGATGTGCGTGGCCCTCCTGGCTGCTCTTGGTCCCCCTGTTTGCTCTTGGTCCCCCTGGTTCTCTTGGTCCCCCGGGCTTCTCTTGGTCCCCCTGGCTGCTCTTGGTCCCCCTGGCTGCTCTTGGTCCACCTGGTTGCTCTTGGTCCCCCTGGCTGTGCTTGGTCCCCCTGGCTGCTCTTGGTCCCCCTGGCTGTGCTTGGTCCCCCTGGTTGCTCTCGGTCCCCCTGGCTGTGCTTGGTCCCCCTGGCTGTGCTTGGTCCCCCTGGCTGCTCTTGGTCCCCCTGGTCGCTCTTGGTCCCCCAGGCCGTGCTTGGTTCCCCTGGCTGCTCTTGGTCCCCCTGGCTGTGCTTGGTCCCCCTGGCTGCTCTTGGTCCCCCTGGTTGCTCTTGGTCCCCCTGTCTGCTCTTGGTCCCCCTGGCTGTGCTTGGTCCCCCTGGCTGCTCTTGGTTCCCCTGGCTGTGCTTGGCCCCCTGGCTACTCTTGGTCCCCCTGGTTGCTCTTGGTCCCCCTGGTTGCTCTTGGTCCACCTGGCTGTGCTTGGTCCCCCTGGCTGCTCTTGTTCCCCCTGGCTGTGCTTGGTCCCCCTGGCTACTCTTGGTCCCCCTGGTTGCTCTTGGTCCACCTGGCTGTGCTTGGTCCCCCTGGTTGCTCTTGGTCTCCCTGGTTGTTCTTGGTCCCCCTGGTTGCTCTTGGTCCCCCTGGCAGTGCTTGGTCCCCTTGGCTCCTCCTGGTCTCCCTGGTTGCTCTTGGTCCCCCTGGCTGTGCTTGGTCCCCCTGGCTGCTCTTGATCCCCCTGGCTGCTCTTGGTCCCCTTGGTTGCTCTTGGTCCCCCTGGCTGCTCTTGGTCCCCCTGGTTGCTCTTGGTCCCCCTGGCTGTGCTTGTTCCCCCTGGTTGCTCTTGGTCCCTCTGGTTGCTCTTGGTCTCCCTGGATGGGTTTGGTCCCCCTGGTTGCTCTTGGTCCCACTGGTTGCTCCTGGTTCCCCTGGTTGCTCTTGGTCCCCCTGGTTGCTCTTGGTTCCCATGGTTGCTCTTGGTCCCCCTGGCTGTGCTTGGTCCCCCTGGCTGTGCTTGGTCCCCCTGGCTGCTCTTGGTCCCCCTGGTTGCTCTTGGTCCCCCTGGCTGCTCTTGGTCCCCCTGGCTGTGCTTGGTCCCCCTGGCTGCTCTTGGTTCCTCTGGTTGCTCTTGGTCCCCCTGGTTGCTCTTGGTCCACCTGGCTGTGCTTGGTCCCCCTGGTTGCTCTTGGTCTCCCTGGTTGTTCTTGGTCCCCCTGGTTGCTCTTGGTCCCCCTGGCAGTGCTTGGTCCCCTTGGCTCCTCCTGGTCTCCCTGGTTGCTCTTGGTCCCCCTGGCTGTGCTTGGTCCCCCTGGCTGCTCTTGATCCCCCTGGCTGCTCTTGGTCCCCTTGGTTGCTCTTGGTCCCCCTGGCTGCTCTTGGTCCCCCTGGTTGCTCTTGGTCCCCCTGGCTGTGCTTGTTCCCCCTGGTTGCTCTTGGTCCCCCTGGTTGCTCTTGGTCTCCCTGGATGGGTTTGGTCCCCCTGGTTGCTCTTGGTCCCACTGGTTGCTCCTGGTTCCCCTGGTTGCTCTTGGTCCCCCTGGTTGCTCTTGGTTCCCCTGGTTGCTCTTGGTCCCCCTGACTGTGCTTGGTCCCCCTGGCTGTGCTTGGTCCCCCTGGCTGCTCTTGGTCCCCCTGGTAGCTCTTGGTCCCCCTGGTTTCTCTTGGTCCCCCTGGCTGTGCTTAGTCCCCCTGGCTGCTCTTGGTCCCCCTGGCTGCTCTTGGTCCCCCTGGCTGTGCTTGGTCCCCCTGGCTGTGCTTGGTCCCCCTGGCTGCTCTTGGTCCCCCTGGTTGCTCTTGGCCCCTCTGGCTGCTCTTGGTCCCCCTGGCTGCTCTTGGTCCCCCTGTTTGCTCTTGGTCCCCCTGGCTGTGCTTGGTCCCCCTGGCTGCTATTGGTCCCCCTGGCTGTGCTTGGTCCTGCTGGTTGCTCCTTGGTCCCCCTGGTTGCTCTTGGTCCCTCTGGCTGTGCTTGGCTCCCCTGGCTGCTCTTGGTCCCCCTGGTTGCTCTTGGTCCCCCTGGCTGCTCTTGGTCCCCCTGGCTGTGCTTGGTCCCCCTGGCTGTGCTTGGTCCCCTGGCTGCTCTTGGTCCCCCTGGCTACTCTTGGTCCCCCTGGCTGCTCTTGTTCCCCCTAGCTGTGCTTGGTCCCCCTGGCTGTGCTTGGCCCGCCTGGCTGCTCTTAGTCCCCCTGTTTGCTCTTGGTCCCCCTGGCTTCTCTTGGTCCCCCTGGCTGCTCTTGGTCCCCCTGGCTGCTCTTGGTCCACCTGGTTGCCCTTGGTCCCCCTGGCTGTGCTTGGTCCCCCTGGCTGCTCTTGGTCCCCCTGGCTGTGCTTGGTCCCCCTGGTTGCTCTCAGTCCCCCTGGCTGTGCTTGGTCCCCCTGGCTGTGCTTGGTCCCCCTGGCTGTGCTTGGTGCCCCTGGCTGCTCTTGGTCCCCCTGGTGTCTCTTGGTCCCCCTGGCTGTGCTTGGTTCCCCTGGCTGCTCTTGGTCCCCCTGGCTGTGCTTGGTCCCCCTGGCTGCTCTTGGTCCCCCTGGTTGCTCTTGGTACCCCTGTCTGCTCTTGGTCCCCCTGGCTGTGCTTGGTCCCCCTGGCTGCTCTTGGTTCCCCTGGTTGCTCTTGGTCCCCCTGGTTGCTCTTGGTCCCCCTGGCTGTGCTTGGTCGCCCTGGTTGCTCTTCGTCCCCTTGGTTGCTCTTGGTTCCCCTGGTTGCTCTTGGTCCCCCTGGCTGCTCTTGGTCCCCCTGGCTGTGCTTGGCCTTCCAGGCTGCTCTTGGTCCCCGTGGTCGCTCTTGGTCCCCCTGGCTGTGCTTGGTCCCCCTGGCTGCTCTTGTTCCCCCTGGCTGTGCTTGGTCCCCCTGGCTACTCTTGGTCCCCCTGGTTGCTCTTGGTCCCCCTGGCTGCTCTTGGTCCCCCTGGCTGTGCTTGGTCCCCCTGGCTGCTCTTAGTTCCCCTGGTTGCTCTTGGTCCCCCTGGTTGCTCTTGGTCCCCCTGGCTGTGCTTGGTCACCCTGGTTGCTCTTGGTCCCCCTGGTTGTTCTTGGTTCCCCTGGTTGCTCTTGGTCCCCCTGGCTGTGCTTGCTCCCCTTGGCTCCTCCTGGTCCCCCTGGTTGCTCTTGGTCCCCCTGGCTGTGCTTGGTCCCCCTGGCTGCTCTTGGCCCCCCTGGTTGCTCTTGGTCCCCCTGGCTGTGCTTGTTCCCCCTGGTTGCTCTTGGTCCCCCTGGTTGCTCTTGGTCTCCCTGGATGTGTTTGGTCCCCCTGGTTGCTCTTGGTCCCACTGGTTGCTCCTGGTTCCCCTGGTTGCTCTTGGTCCCCCTGGTTGCTCTTGGTCCCCTTGGTTGCTCTTGGTCCCCCTGGCTGCTCTTGGCCCCCCTGGTTGCTCTTGGTCCCCCTGGCTGTGCTTGTTCCCCCTGGTTGCTCTTGGTCCCCCTGGTTGCTCTTGGTCTCCCTGGATGTGTTTGGTCCCCCTGGTTGCTCTTGGTCCCACTGGTTGCTCCTGGTTCCCCTGGTTGCTCTTGGTCCCCCTGGTTGCTCTTGGTTCCCCTGGTTGCTCTTGGTCCCCCTGGCTGTGCTTGGTCCCCCTGGCTGTGCTTGGTCCCCCTGGCTGCTCTTGGTCCCCCTGGCTGCTCTTGGTCCCCCTGGTCGCTCTTGGTCCCCCTGGCTGTGCTTGGTCCCCATGGCTGCTCTTGGTCCCCCTGGCTGTGCTTGGCCCCTCTGGCTGCTCTTGGTCCCCCTGGTTGCTCTTGGTCCCCCTGGCTGCTCTTGGTCCCCCTGGCTGTGCTTGGTCCCCCTGGCTGCTCTTGGTTCCCCTGGTTGCTCTTGGTACCCCTGGTTACTCTTGGTCCCCCTGGTTACTCTAGGTCCCCCTGGCTGTGCTTGGTCCCGCTGGTTGCTCTTTGTCCCCCTGGTTGCTCTTGGTCCCCCTGGTCGCTCATGGTCCCCCTGGCTGCTCTTGGTGACCCTGGCTGTGCTTGGCCTTCCTGGCTGCTCTTGGTCCCCCTGGCAGCTCTTGGTCACCCTGGTTGCTCTTGGCCCCCCTGGCTGCTCTTGGCCCCCCTTGCTGTGTTTGGTCCCCCTGGTTGCTCTTGGTCCCCCTGGCTGTGCTTGGTCCCCTGGGCTCCTCCTGGTCCCCCTGGTTGCTCTTGGTCCCCCTGGCTGTGCTTGGTCCCCCTGGCTGCTCTTGGTCCCCCTGGCTGCTCTTGGTCCCCTTGGTTGCTCTTGGTCCCCCTGGTTGCTCTTGGTTCCCCTGGTTGCTCTTGGTCCCCCTGGCTGTGCCTGGTCCCCCTGGCTGTGCTTGGTCCCCCTGGCTGCTCTTGGTCCCCCTGGCAGCTCTTGGTCCCCCTGGTTTCTCTTGGTCCCCCAGGCTGTGCTTAGTCCCCCTGGCTGCTCTTGGTCCCCCTGGCTGCTCTTGGCCCCCCTGGCTGTGCTTGGTCCCCCTGGCTGTGCTTGGTCCCCCTGGCTGCTCTGGGTCCCCCTGGTTGCTCTTGGTCCCCCTGGCTGTGCTTGGTCCCCTCGCTGTGCTTAGTCCCCCTGGCTGCTCTTGGTCCTCCTGGCTGCTCTTGGTCCCCCTGGCTGTGCTTGGTCCCCCTGGCTGTGCTTGGTCCCCCTGGCTGCTCTGGGTCCCCCTGGTTGCTCTTGGTCCCCCTGGCTGTGCTTGGTCCCCCTGGCTGTGCTTGGTCCCCTTGGCTCCTCCTGGTCCCCCTGGTTGCTCTTGGTCCCCCTGGCTGTGCTTGGTCCCCCTGGCTGCTCTTGGCCCCCCTGGCTGCTCGTGGTCCCCTTGGTTGCTCTTGGTCCCCCTGGCTGCTCTTGGCCCCCCTGGTTGCTCTTGGTCCCCCTGGTTGTTCTTGGTTCCCCTGGTTGCTCTTGGTCCCCCTGGCTGTGCTTGGTCCCCTTGGCTCCTCCTGGTCTCCCTGGTTGCTCTAGGTCCCCCTGGCTGTGCTTGGTCCCCCTGGCTGCTCTTGGTCCCCCTGGCTGCTCGTGGTCCCCTTGGTTGCTCTTGGTCCCCCTGGCTGCTCTTGGCCCCCCTGGTTGCCCTTGGTCCCCCTGGCTGTGATTGTTCCCCCTGGTTGCTCTTGGTCCCCCTGGTTGCTCTTGGTCTCCCTGGATGTGTTTAGTCCCCCTGGTTGCTCTTGGTCCCACTGGTTGCTCCTGGTTCCCCTGGTTGCTCTTGGTCCCCCTGGTTGCTCTTGGTTCCCCTGGTTGCTCTTGGTCCCCCTGGCTGTGCTTGGTCCACCTGGCTGTGCTTGGTCCCCCTGGCTGCTCTTGGTCCCCCTGGCTGCTCTTGGTCCCCCTGGTCGCTCTTGGTCCCCCTGGCTGTGCTTGGTCCCCATGGCTGCTCCTGGTCCCCCTGGCTGTGCTTGGCCCCCCTGGCTGCTCTTGGTCCCCCTGGTTGCTCTTGGTCCCCCTGGCTGCTCTTGGTCCCCCTGGCTGTGCTTGGTCCCCCTGGCTGCTCTTGGTTCCCCTGGTTGCTCTTGGTACCCCTGGTTACTCTTGGTCCCTCTGGTTGCTCTAGGTCCCCCTTGCTGTGCTTGGTCCCGCTGGTTGCTCTTGGTCCCCCTGGTTGCTCTTGGTCCCCCTGGCTGCTCTTGGTGACCCTGGCTGTGCTTGGCCTTCCTGGCTGCTCTTGGTCCTCCTGGTTGCTCTTGGTCCCCCTGGCTGTGCTTGGTTCCCTTGGCTGCTCTTGGTCCCTCTGGCTGCTCTTGGTGCCCCTGGCTGTGCTTGGTCCCCCTGACATCTCTTGGTCCCCCTGGTTGCTCTTGGCCCCCCTGGCTGCTCTTGGCCCCCCTTGCTGTGCTTGGTCCCCCTGGCTGCTCTTGGTCCCCCTGGTTGCTCTTGGTCCCCCTGGCTGCTCTTGGTCCCCCTGGCTGCTCTTGGTCCCCCTGGCTGTGCTTGGTCCCCCTGGCTGCTCTTGGTCCCCCTGGTCGCTCTTGGTCCCCCTGGCTGTGCTTGGTTCCTCTGGCTGCTCTTAGTCTCCCTGGCTGTGCTTGGTCCCCCTGGCTGCTCTTGGTCCCCCTGGTTGCTCTTGGTCCCCCTGGCTGCTCTTGGTCCCCCTGGCTGTGCTTGGTCCCCCTGGCTGCTCTTGGTTCCCCTGGTTGCTCTTGGTCCCCCTGGTTGCTCTTGGTCCCCCTGGTTGCTCTTGGTCCACCTGGCTGTGCTTGGTCTCCCTGGTTGCTCTTGGTCCCCCTGGTTGCTCTTGGTCCCCCTGGTCGCTCTTGGTCCCCCTGGCTGCTCTTGGTCCCCCTGGCTGTGCTTGGCCTTCCTGGCTGCTCTTTGTCCCCGTGGTCGCTCTTGGTCCCCCTGGCTGTGCTTGGTCCCCCTGGCTGCTCTTGTTCCCCCTGGCTGTGCTTTGTCCCCCTGGCTGCTCTTGGTCCCCCTGGCTGTGCTTGGTCCCCCTGGCTGCTCTTGGTTCCCCTGGTTGCTCTTGGTCCCCCTGGTTGCTCTTGGTCCACCTGGCTGTGCTTGGTCCCCCTGGTTGCTCTTGGTCTCCCTGGTTGTTCTTGGTCCCCCTGGTTGCTCTTGGTCCCCCTGGCAGTGCTTGGTCCCCTTGGCTCCTCCTGGTCTCCCTTGTTGCTCTTGGTCCCCCTGGCTGTGCTTGGTCCCCCTGGCTGCTCTTGATCCCCCTGGCTGCTCTTGGTCCCCTTGGTTGCTCTTGGTCCCCCTGGCTGCTCTTGGTCCCCCTGGTTGCTCTTGGTCCCCCTGGCTGTGCTTGTTCCCCCTGGTTGCTCTTGGTCCCCCTGGTTGCTCTTGGTCTCCCTGGATGGGTTTGGTCGCCCTGGTTGCTCTTGCTCCCACTGGTTGCTCCTGGTTCCCCTGGTTGCTCTTGGTCCCCCTGGTTGCTCTTGGTTCCCATGGTTGCTCTTGGTCCCCCTGGCTGTGCTTGGTCCCCCTGGCTGTGCTTGGTCCCCCTGGCTGCTCTTGGTCCCCCTGGTAGCTCTTGGTCCCCCTGGTTTCTCTTGGTCCCCCTGGCTGTGCTTAGTCCCCCTGGCTGCTCTTGGTCCCCCTGGCTGCTCTTGGTCCCCCTGGCTGTGCTTGGTCCCCCTGGCTGTGCTTGGTCCCCCTGGCTGTGCTTGGTCCCCCTGGATGTGCGTGGCCCTCCTGGCTGCTCTTGGTCCCCCTGTTTGCTCTTGGTCCCCCTGGTTCTCTTGGTCCCCCGGGCTTCTCTTGGTCCCCCTGGCTGCTCTTGGTCCCCCTGGCTGCTCTTGGTCCACCTGGTTGCTCTTGGTCCCCCTGGCTGTGCTTGGTCCCCCTGGCTGCTCTTGGTCCCCCTGGCTGTGCTTGGTCCCCCTGGTTGCTCTCGGTCCCCCTGGCTGTGCTTGGTCCCCCTGGCTGTGCTTGGTCCCCCTGGCTGCTCTTGGTCCCCCTGGTCGCTCTTGGTCCCCCAGGCCGTGCTTGGTTCCCCTGGCTGCTCTTGGTCCCCCTGGCTGTGCTTGGTCCCCCTGGCTGCTCTTGGTCCCCCTGGTTGCTCTTGGTCCCCCTGTCTGCTCTTGGTCCCCCTGGCTGTGCTTGGTCCCCCTGGCTGCTCTTGGTTCCCCTGGCTGTGCTTGGCCCCCTGGCTACTCTTGGTCCCCCTGGTTGCTCTTGGTCCCCCTGGTTGCTCTTGGTCCACCTGGCTGTGCTTGGTCCCCCTGGCTGCTCTTGTTCCCCCTGGCTGTGCTTGGTCCCCCTGGCTACTCTTGGTCCCCCTGGTTGCTCTTGGTCCCCCTGGTTGCTCTTGGTCCACCTGGCTGTGCTTGGTCCCCCTGGTTGCTCTTGGTCTCCCTGGTTGTTCTTGGTCCCCCTGGTTGCTCTTGGTCCCCCTGGCAGTGCTTGGTCCCCTTGGCTCCTCCTGGTCTCCCTGGTTGCTCTTGGTCCCCCTGGCTGTGCTTGGTCCCCCTGGCTGCTCTTGATCCCCCTGGCTGCTCTTGGTCCCCTTGGTTGCTCTTGGTCCCCCTGGCTGCTCTTGGTCCCCCTGGTTGCTCTTGGTCCCCCTGGCTGTGCTTGTTCCCCCTGGTTGCTCTTGGTCCCCCTGGTTGCTCTTGGTCTCCCTGGATGGGTTTGGTCCCCCTGGTTGCTCTTGGTCCCACTGGTTTCTCCTGGTTCCCCTGGTTGCTCTTGGTCCCCCTGGTTGCTCTTGGTTCCCATGGTTGCTCTTGGTCCCCCTGGCTGTGCTTGGTCCCCCTGGCTGTGCTTGGTCCCCCTGGCTGCTCTTGGTCCCCCTGGTAGCTCTTGGTCCCCCTGGTTTCTCTTGGTCCCCCTGGCTGTGCTTAGTCCCCCTGGCTGCTCTTGGTCCCCCTGGCTGCTCTTGGTCCTCTGGCTGTGCTTGGTCCCCCTGGCTGTGCTTGGTCCCCCTGGCTGTGCTTGGTCCCCCTGGATGTGCGTGGCCCTCCTGGCTGCTCTTGGTCCCCCTGTTTGCTCTTGGTCCCCCTGGTTCTCTTGGTCCCCCGGGCTTCTCTTGGTCCCCCTGGCTGCTCTTTGTCCCCCTGGCTGCTTTTGGTCCACCTGGTTGCTCTTGGTCCCCCTGGCTGTGCTTGGCCCCCCTGGCTGCTCTTGGTCCCCCTGGCTGTGCTTGGTCCCCCTGGTTGCTCTCGGTCCCCCTGGCTGTGCTTGGTCCCCCTGGCTGTGCTTGGTCCCCCTGGCTGCTCTTGGTCCCCCTGGTCGCTCTTGGTCCCCCAGGCCGTGCTTGGTTCCCCTGGCTGCTCTTGGTCCCCCTGGCTGTGCTTGGTCCCCCTGGCTGCTCTTGGTCCCCCTGGTTGCTCTTGGTCCCCCTGTCTGCTCTTGGTCCCCCTGGCTGTGCTTGGTCCCCCTGGCTGCTCTTGGTTCCCCTGGTTGCTCTTGGTCCCCTTGGTTGCTCTTGGTCCCCCTGGTTGCTCTTGGTCCCCCTGGCTGTGCTTGGTCGCCCTGGTTGCTCTTGGTCCCCTTGGTTGCTCTTGGTCCCCCTGGTTGCTCTTGGTCCCCCTGGCTGCTCTTGGTCCCCCTGGCTGTGCTTGGCCTTCCTGGCTGCTCTTGGTCCCCGTGGTCGCTCTTGGTCCCCCTGGCTGTGCTTGGTCCCCCTGGCTACTCTTGGTCTCCCTGGTTGCTCTTGGTCCACCTGGCTGCTCTTGGTCCCCCTGGCTGTGCTTGGTCCCCCTGGCTGCTCTTAGTTCCCCTAGTTGCTCTTGGTCCCCCTGGCTGTGCTTGGTCACCCTGGTTGCTCTTGGTCCCCCTGGTTGTTCTTGGTTCCCCTGGTTGCTCTTGGCCCCCCTGGCTGTGCTTGGTCCCCTTGGCTCCTCCTGGTCCCCCTGGTTGCTCTTGGTCCCCATGGCTGTGCTTGGTCTCCCTGGCTGCTCTTGGTCCCCCTGGCTGCTCGTGGTCCCCTTGGTTGCTCTTGGTCCCCCTTGCTGCTCTTGGCCCCCCTGGTTGCTCTTGGTACCCCTGGCTGTGCTTGTTCCCCCTGGCTGCTCTTGGTCCCCCTGGTTGGTTTTGGTCCCCCTGGTCGCTCTTGGTCCCCCTGGCTGCTCTTGGTCCCCCTGGCTGTGCTTGGTCCCCCTGGCTGCTCTTGGACCCCCTGGTCGCTCTTGGTCCCCCTGGCTGTGCTTGGTTCCCCTGGCTGCTCTTGGTCCCCCTGGCTGTGCTTTGTCCCCCTGGCTGCTCTTGGTCCCCCTGGTTGCTCTTGGTCCCCCTGGCTGCTCTTGGTCCCCCTGGCTGTGCTTGGTCCCCCTGGCTGCTCTTGGTGCCCCTGGTTGCCCTTGGTCCCCCTGGTTGCTCTTGGTCCCCCTGGATGTTCTTGGTCCCCCTGGCTGTGCTTGGTCACCCTGGTTGCTCTTGGTCCCCCTGGTTGCTCTTGGTCCCCCTGGTCGCTCTTGGTCCCCCTGGCTGCTCTTGGTCCCCCTGGCTGTGCCTGGCCTTCCTGGCAGCTCTTGGTCCCCGTGGTCCCTCTTGGTCCCCCTGGCTGTGCTTGGTCCCCCTGGCTGCTCTTGTTCCCCCTAGCTGTGCTTGGTCCCCCTGGCTACTCTTGGTCCCCCTGGTTGCTCTTGGTCCCCCTGGCTGCTCTTGGTCCCCCTGGCTGTGCTTGGCCCCCCTGGCTGCTCTTGGTTCCCCTGGTTGCTCTTGGTCCCCCTGGTTGCTCTTGGTCCCCCTGGCTGTGCTTGGTCCCCCTGGTTGCTCTTGGTCTCCCTGGTTGTTCTTGGTCCCCCTGGTTGCTCTTGGTCCCCCTGGCTGTGCTTGGTCCCCTTGGCTCCTCCTGGTCCCCCTGGTTGCTCTTGGTCCCCCTGGCTGTGCTTGGTCCCCCTGGCTGCTCTTGGTCCCCCTGGCTGCTCTTGGTCCCCTTGGTTGCTCTTGGTCCCCCTGGTTGCTCTTGGTTCCCCTGGTTGCTCTTGGTCCACCTGGCTGTGCCTGGTCCCCCTGGCTGTGCTTGGTCCCCCTGGCTGCTCTTGGTCCCCCTGGCAGCTCTTGGTCCCCCTGGTTTCTCTTGGTCCCCCTGGCTGTGCTTGGTCCCCCTGGCTGCTCTTGGTCCCCCTGGCTGCTCGTGGTCCCCTTGGTTGCTCTTGGTCCCCCTTGCTGCTCTTGGCCCCCCTGGTTGCTCTTGGTACCCCTGGCTGTGCTTGTTCCCCCTGGCTGCTCTTGGTCCCCCTGGTTGGTTTTGGTCCCCCTGGTCGCTCTTGGTCCCCCTGGCTGCTCTTGGTCCCCCTGGCTGTGCTTGGTCCCCCTGGCTGCTCTTGGACCCCCTGGTCGCTCTTGGTCCCCCTGGCTGTGCTTGGTTCCCCTGGCTGCTCTTGGTCCCCCTGGCTGTGCTTTGTCCCCCTGGCTGCTCTTGGTCCCCCTGGTTGCTCTTGGTCCCCCTGGCTGCTCTTGGTCCCCCTGGCTGTGCTTGGTCCCCCTGGCTGCTCTTGGTGCCCCTGGTTGCCCTTGATCCCCCTGGTTGCTCTTGGTCCCCCTGGATGTTCTTGGTCCCCCTGGCTGTGCTTGGTCACCCTGGTTGCTCTTGGTCCCCCTGGTTGCTCTTGGTCCCCCTGGTCGCTCTTGGTCCCCCTGGCTGCTCTTGGTCCCCCTGGCTGTGCCTGGCCTTCCTGGCAGCTCTTGGTCCCCGTGGTCCCTCTTGGTCCCCCTGGCTGTGCTTGGTCCCCCTGGCTGCTCTTGTTCCCCCTAGCTGTGCTTGGTCCCCCTGGCTACTCTTGGTCCCCCTGGTTGCTCTTGGTCCCCCTGGCTGCTCTTGGTCCCCCTGGCTGTGCTTGGCCCCCCTGGCTGCTCTTGGTTCCCCTGGTTGCTCTTGGTCCCCCTGGTTGCTCTTGGTCCCCCTGGCTGTGCTTGGTCCCCCTGGTTGCTCTTGGTCTCCCTGGTTGTTCTTGATCCCCCTGGTTGCTCTTGGTCCCCCTGGCTGTGCTTGGTCCCCTTGGCTCCTCCTGGTCCCCCTGGTTGCTCTTGGTCCCCCTGGCTGTGCTTGGTCCCCCTGGCTGCTCTTGGTCCCCCTGGCTGCTCTTGGTCCCCTTGGTTGCTCTTGGTCCCCCTGGTTGCTCTTGGTTCCCCTGGTTGCTCTTGGTCCCCCTGGCTGTGCCTGGTCCCCCTGGCTGTGCTTGGTCCCCCTGGCTGCTCTTGGTCCCCCTGGCAGCTCTTGGTCCCCCTGGTTTCTCTTGGTCCCCCAGGCTGTGCTTAGTCCCCCTGGCTGCTCTTGGTCCCCCTGGCTGCTCTTGCCCCCCCTGGCTGTGCTTGGTCCCCCTGGCTGTGCTTGGTCCCCCTGGCTGCTCTGGGTCCCCCTGGTTGCTCTTGGTCCCCCTGGCTGTGCTTGGTCCCCTTCGCTGTGCTTAGTCCCCCTGGCTGCTCTTGGTCCTCCTGGCTGCTCTTGGTCCCCCTGGCTGTGCTTGGTCCCCCTGGCTGTGCTTGGTCCCCCTGGCTGCTCTGGGTCCCCCTGGTTGCTCTTGGTCCCCCTGGCTGTGCTTGGTCCCCCTGGCTGTGCTTGGTCCCCTTGGCTCCTCCTGGTCCCCCTGGTTGCTCTTGGTCCCCCTGGCTGTGCTTGGTCCCCCTGGCTGCTCTTGGTCCCCCTGGCTGCTCGTGGTCCCCTTGGTTGCTCTTGGTCCCCCTGGCTGCTCTTGGCCCCCCTGGTTGCTCTTGGTCCCCCTGGTTGTTCTTGGTTCCCCTGGTTGCTCTTGGTCCCCCTGGCTGTGCTTGATCCCCTTGGCTCCTCCTGGTCTCCCTGGTTGCTCTTGGTCCCCCTGGCTGTGCTTGGTCCCCCTGGCTGCTCTTGGTCCCCCTGGCTGCTCGTGGTCCCCTTGGTTGCTCTTGGTCCCCCTGGCTGCTCTTGGCCCCCCTGGTTGCCTTTGGTCCCCCTGGCTGTGATTGTTCCCCCTGGTTGCTCTTGGTCCCCCTGGTTGCTCTTGGTCTCCCTGGATGTGTTTAGTCCCCCTGGTTGCTCTTGGTCCCACTGGTTGCTCCTGGTTCCCCTGGTTGCTCTTGGTCCCCCTGGTTGCTCTTGGTTCCCCTGGTTGCTCTTGGTCCCCCTGGCTGTGCTTGGTCCCCCTGGCTGTGCTTGGTCCCCCTGGCTGCTCTTGGTCCCCCTGGCTGCTCTTGCCCCCCCTGGTCGCTCTTGGTCCCCCTGGCTGTGCTTGGTCCCCATGGCTGCTCCTGGTCCCCCTGGCTGTGCTTGGCCCCCCTGGCTGCTCTTGGTCCCCCTGGTTGCTCTTGGTCCCCCTGGCTGCTCTTGGTCCCCCTGGCTGTGCTTGGTCCCCCTGGCTGCTCTTGGTTCCCCTGGTTGCTCTTGGTACCCCTGGTTACTCTTGGTCCCTCTGGTTGCTCTAGGTCCCCCTTGCTGTGCTTGTTCCCCCTGGCTGCTCTTGGTCCCCCTGGTTGGTTTTGGTCCCCCTGGTCGCTCTTGGTCCCCCTGGCTGCTCTTGGTCCCCCTGGCTGTGCTTGGTCCCCCTGGCTGCTCTTGGACCCCCTGGTCGCTCTTGGTCCCCCTGGCTGTGCTTGGTTCCCCTGGCTGCTCTTGGTCCCCCTGGCTGTGCTTTGTCCCCCTGGCTGCTCTTGGTCCCCCTGGTTGCTCTTGGTCCCCCTGGCTGCTCTTGGTCCCCCTGGCTGTGCTTGGTCCCCCTGGCTGCTCTTGGTGCCCCTGGTTGCCCTTGGTCCCCCTGGTTGCTCTTGGTCCCCCTGGATGTTCTTGGTCCCCCTGGCTGTGCTTGGTCACCCTGGTTGCTCTTGGTCCCCCTGGTTGCTCTTGGTCCCCCTGGTCGCTCTTGGTCCCCCTGGCTGCTCTTGGTCCCCCTGGCTGTGCCTGGCCTTCCTGGCAGCTCTTGGTCCCCGTGGTCCCTCTTGGTCCCCCTGGCTGTGCTTGTGGTCCCCCTGGCTGCTCTTGTTCCCCCTAGCTGTGCTTGGTCCCCCTGGCTACTCTTGGTCCCCCTGGTTGCTCTTGGTCCCCCTGGCTGCTCTTGGTCCCCCTGGCTGTGCTTGGCCCCCCTGGCTGCTCTTGGTTCCCCTGGTTGCTCTTGGTCCCCCTGGTTGCTCTTGGTCCCCCTGGCTGTGCTTGGTCCCCCTGGTTGCTCTTGGTCTCCCTGGTTGTTCTTGGTCCCCCTGGTTGCTCTTGGTCCCCCTGGCTGTGCTTGGTCCCCTTGGCTCCTCCTGGTCCCCCTGGTTGCTCTTGGTCCCCCTGGCTGTGCTTGGTCCCCCTGGCTGCTCTTGGTCCCCCTGGCTGCTCTTGGTCCCCTTGGTTGCTCTTGGTCCCCCTGGTTGCTCTTGGTTCCCCTGGTTGCTCTTGGTCCCCCTGGCTGTGCCTGGTCCCCCTGGCTGTGCTTGGTCCCCCTGGCTGCTCTTGGTCCCCCTGGCAGCTCTTGGTCCCCCTGGTTTCTCTTGGTCCCCCAGGCTGTGCTTAGTCCCCCTGGCTGCTCTTGGTCCCCCTGGCTGCTCTTGCCCCCCCTGGCTGTGCTTGGTCCCCCTGGCTGTGCTTGGTCCCCCTGGCTGCTCTGGGTCCCCCTGGTTGCTCTTGGTCCCCCTGGCTGTGCTTGGTCCCCTTCGCTGTGCTTAGTCCCCCTGGCTGCTCTTGGTCCTCCTGGCTGCTCTTGGTCCCCCTGGCTGTGCTTGGTCCCCCTGGCTGTGCTTGGTCCCCCTGGCTGCTCTGGGTCCCCCTGGTTGCTCTTGGTCCCCCTGGCTGTGCTTGGTCCCCCTGGCTGTGCTTGGTCCCCTTGGCTCCTCCTGGTCCCCCTGGTTGCTCTTGGTCCCCCTGGCTGTGCTTGGTCCCCCTGGCTGCTATTGGTCCCCCCGGCTGCTCGTGGTCCCCTTGGTTGCTCTTGGTCCCCCTGGCTGCTCTTGGCCCCCCTGGTTGCTCTTGGTCCCCCTGGTTGTTCTTGGTTCCCCTGGTTGCTCTTGGTCCCCCTGGCTGTGCTTGGTCCCCTTGGCTCCTCCTGGTCTCCCTGGTTGCTCTTGGTCCCCCTGGCTGTGCTTGGTCCCCCTGGCTGCTCTTGGTCCCCCTGGCTGCTCGTGGTCCCCTTGGTTGCTCTTGGTCCCCCTGGCTGCTCTTGGCCCCCCTGGTTGCCCTTGGTCCCCCTGGCTGTGATAGTTCCCCCTGGTTGCTCTTGGTCCCCCTGGTTGCTCTTGGTCTCCCTGGATGTGTTTAGTCCCCCTGGTTGCTCTTGGTCCCACTGGTTGCTCCTGGTTCCCCTGGTTGCTCTTGGTCCCCCTGGTTGCTCTTGGTTCCCCTGGTTGCTCTTGGTCCCCCTGGCTGTGCTTGGTCCCCCTGGCTGTGCTTGGTCCCCCTGGCTGCTCTTGGTCCCCCTGGCTGCTCTTGCCCCCCCTGGTCGCTCTTGGTCCCCCTGGCTGTGCTTGGTCCCCATGGCTGCTCCTGGTCCCCCTGGCTGTGCTTGGCCCCCCTGGCTGCTCTTGGTCCCCCTGGCTGTGCTTGGTCCCCCTGGCTGCTCTTGGTTCCCCTGGTTGCTCTTGGTACCCTGGTTACTCTTGGTCCCTCTGGTTGCTCTAGGTCCCCCTTGCTGTGCTTGGTCCCGCTGGTTGCTCTTGGTCCCCCTGGTTGCTCTTGGTCCCCCTGGTCGCTCATGGTCCCCCTGGCTGCTCTTGGTGACCCTGGCTGTGCTTGGCCTTCCTGGCTGCTCTTGGTCCTCCTGGTTGCTCTTGGTCCCCCTGGCTGTGCTTGGTTCCCTTGGCTGCTCTTGGTCCCTCTGGCTGCTCTTGGTGCCCCTGGCTGTGCTTGGTCCCCCTGGCATCTCTTGGTCCCCCTGGTTGCTCTTGGCCCCCCTGGCTGCTCTTGGCCCCCCTTGGTGTGCTTGGTCCCCCTGGCTGCTCTTGGTCCCCCTGGTTGCTCTTGGTCCCCCTGGCTGCTCTTGGACCCCCTGGCTGCTCTTGGTCCCCCTGGTTGCTATTGGTCCCCCTGGCTGCTCTTGGTCCCCCTGGCTGTGCTTGGTCCCCCTGGCTGCTCTTGGTCCCCCTGGTCGCTCTTGGTCCCCCTGGCTGTGCTTGGTTCCCCTGGCTGCTCTTAGTCCCCCTGGCTGTGCTTGGTCCCCCTGGCTGCTCTTGGTCCCCCTTGTTGCTCTTGGTCCCCCTGGCTGCTCTTGGTCCCCCTGGCTGTGCTTGGTCCCCCTGGCTGCTCTTGGTTCCCCTGGTTGCTCTTGGTCCCCCTGGTTGCTCTTGGTCCCCCTGGTTGCTCTTGGTCCACCTGGCTGTGCTTGGTCGCCCTGGTTGCTCTTGGTCCCCCTGGTTGCTCTTGGTCCCCCTGGTCGCTCTTGGTCCCCCTGGCTGCTCTTGGTCCCCCTGGCTGTGCTTGGCCTTCCTGGCTGCTCTTTGTCCCCGTGGTCGCTCTTGGTCCCCCTGGCTGTGCTTGGTCCCCCTGGCTGCTCTTGTTCCCCCTGGCTGTGCTTGGTCCCCCTGGCTACTCTTGGTCCCCCTGGTTGCTCTTGGTCCCCCTGGCTGCTCTTGGTCCCCCTGGCTGTGCTTGGTCCCCCTGGCTGCTCTTGGTTCCCCTGTTTGCTGTTGGTCCCCCTGGTTGCTCTTGGTCCACCTGGCTGTGCTTGGTCCCACTGGTTGCTCTTGGTCTCCCTGGTTGTTCTTGGTCCCCCTGGTTGCTCTTGGTCCCCCTGGCAGTGCTTGGTCCCCTTGGCTCCTCCTGGTCTCCCTGGTTGCTCTTGGTCCCCCTGGCTGTGCTTGGTCCCCCTGGCTGCTCTTGATCCCCCTGGCTGCTCTTGGTCCCCTTGGTTGCTCTTGGTCCCCCTGGCTGCTCTTGGTCCCCCTGGTTCCTCTTGGTCCCCCTGGCTGTGCTTGTTCCCCCTGGTTGCTCTTGGTCCCCCTGGTTGCTCTTGGTCTCCCTGGATGGGTTTGGTCCCCCTGGTTGCTCTTGGTCCCACTGGTTGCTCCTGGTTCCCCTGGTTGCTCTTGGTCCCCCTGGTTGCTCTTGGTTCCCCTGGTTGCTCTTGGTCCCCCTGGCTGTGCTTGGTCCCCCTGGCTGTGCTTGGTCCCCCTGGCTGCTCTTGGTCCCCCTGGTAGCTCTTGGTCCCCCTGGTTTCTCTTGGTCCCCCTGGCTGTGCTTAGTCCCCCTGGCTGCTCTTGGTCCCCCTGGCTGCTCTTGGTCCCCCTGGCTGTGCTTGGTCCCCCTGGCTGTGCTTGGTCCCCCTGGCTGCTCTTGGTCCCCCTGGTTGCTCTTGGCCCCTCTGGCTGCTCTTGGTCCCCCTGGCTGCTCTTGGCCCCCCTGTTTGCTCTTGGTCCCCCTGGCTGTGCTTGGTCCCCCTGGCTGCTATTGGTCCCCCTGGCTGTGCTTGGTCCTGCTGGTTGCTCCTTGGCCCCCCTGGCTGCTCTTGTTCCCCCTTGCTGTGCTTGGTCCCCCTGGCTACTCTTGGTCCCCCTGGTTGCTCTTGGCCCCCCTGGCTGCTCTTGGTCCCCCTGGCTGTGCTTGGTCCCCCTGGCTGCTCTTAGTTCCCCTGGTTGCTCTTGGTCCCCCTGGTTGCTCTTGGTCCCCCTGGCTGTGCTTGGTCAGCCTGGTTGCTCTTGGTCCCCCTGGTTGTTCTTGGTTCCCCTGGTTGCTCTTGGTCCCCCTGGCTGTGCTGGCTCCCCTTGGCTCCTCCTGGTCCCCCTGGTTGCTCTTGGTCCCCCTGGCTGTGCTTGGTCCCCCTGGCTGCTCTTGGCCCCCCTGGTTGCTCTTGGTCCCCCTGGCTGTGCTTGTTCCCCCTGGTTGCTCTTGGTCCCCCTGGTTGCTCTTGGTCTCCCTGGATGTGTTTGGTCCCCCTGGTTGCTCTTGGTCCCACTGGTTGCTCCTGGTTCCCCTGGTTGCTCTTGGTCCCCCTGGTTGCTCTTGGTCCCCTTGGTTGCTCTTGGTCCCCCTGGCTGCTCTTGGTCCCCCTGGTTGCTCTTGGTCCCCCTGGCTGTGCTTGTTCCCCCTGGTTGCTCTTGGTCCCCCTGGTTGCTCTTGGTCTCCCTGGATGTGTTTGGTCCCCCTGGTTGCTCTTGGTCCCACTGGTTGCTCCTGGTTCCCCTGGTTGCTCTTGGTCCCCCTGGTTGCTCTTGGTTCCCCTGGTTGCTCTTGGTCCCCCTGGCTGTGCTTGGTCCCCCTGGCTGTGCTTGGTCCCCCTGGCTGCTCTTGGTCCCCCTGGCTGCTCTTGGTCCCCCTGGTCGCTCTTGGTCCCCCTGGCTGTGCTTGGTCCCCATGGCTGCTCTTGGTCCCCCTGGCTGTGCTTGGCCCCTCTGGCTGCTCTTGGTCCCCCTGGTTGCTCTTGGTCCCCCTGGCTGCTCTTGGTCCCCCTGGCTGTGCTTGGTCCCCCTGGCTGCTCTTGGTTCCCCTGGTTGCTCTTGGTACCCCTGGTTACTCTTGGTCCCCCTGGTTGCTCTAGGTCCCCCTGGCTGTGCTTGGTCCCCCTGGCTGTGCTTGGTCCCCCTGGCTGCTCTTGGTGCCCCTGGTTGCCCTTGGTCCCCCTGGTTGCTCTTGGTCCCCCTGGATGTTCTTGGTCCCCCTGGCTGTGCTTGGTCACCCTGGTTGCTCTTGGTCCCCCTGGTTGCTCTTGGTCCCCCTGGTCGCTCTTGGTCCCCCTGGCTGCTCTTGGTCCCCCTGGCTGTGCCTGGCCTTCCTGGCAGCTCTTGGTCCCCGTGGTCCCTCTTGGTCCCCCTGGCTGTGCTTGGTCCCCCTGGCTGCTCTTGTTCCCCCTAGCTGTGCTTGGTCCCCCTGGCTACTCTTGGTCCCCCTGGTTGCTCTTGGTCCCCCTGGCTGCTCTTGGTCCCCCTGGCTGTGCTTGGCCCCCCTGGCTACTCTTGGTTCCCCTGGTTGCTCTTGGTCCCCCTGGTTGCTCTTGGTCCCCCTGGCTGTGCTTGGTCCCCCTGGTTGCTCTTGGTCCCCCTGGTTGCTCTTGGCCCCTCTGGCTGCTCTTGGTCCCCCTGGCTGCTCTTGGTCCCCCTGTTTGCTCTTGGTCCCCCTGGCTGTGCTTGGTCCCCCTGGCTGCTATTGGTCCCCCTGGCTGTGCTTGGTCCTGCTGGTTGCTCCTTGGTCCCCCTGGCTGCTCTTGTTCCCCCTTGCTGTGCTTGGTCCCCCTGGCTACTCTTGGTCCCCCTGGTTGCTCTTGGTCCCCCTGGCTGCTCTTGGTCCCCCTGGCTGTGCTTGGTCCCCCTGGCTGCTCTTAGTTCCCCTGGTTGCTCTTGGTCCCCCTGGTTGCTCTTGGTCCCCCTGGCTGTGCTTGGTCAGCCTGGTTGCTCTTGGTCCCCCTGGTTGATCTTGGTTCCCCTGGTTGCTCTTGGTCCCCCTGGCTGTGCTGGCTCCCCTTGGCTCCTCCTGGTCCCCCTGGTTGCTCTTGGTCCCCCTGGCTGTGCTTGGTCCCCCTGGCTGCTCTTGGCCCCCCTGGTTGCTCTTGGTCCCCCTGGCTGTGCTTGTTCCCCCTGGTTGCTCTTGGTCCCCCTGGTTGCTCTTGGTCTCCCTGGATGTGTTTGGTCCCCCTGGTTGCTCTTGGTCCCACTGGTTGCTCCTGGTTCCCCTGGTTGCTCTTGGTCCCCCTGGTTGCTCTTGGTCCCCTTGGTTGCTCTTGGTCCCCCTGGCTGCTCTTGGCCCCCCTGGTTGCTCTTGGTCCCCCTGGCTGTGCTTGTTCCCCCTGGTTGCTCTTGGTCCCCCTGGTTGCTCTTGGTCTCTCTGGATGTGTTTGGTCCCCCTGGTTGCTCTTGGTCCCACTGGTTGCTCCTGGTTCCCCTGGTTGCTCTTGGTCCCCCTGGTTGCTCTTGGTTCCCCTGGTTGCTCTTGGTCCCCCTGGCTGTGCTTGGTCCCCCTGGCTGTGCTTGGTCCCCCTGGCTGCTCTTGGTCCCCCTGGCTGCTCTTGGTCCCCCTGGTCGCTCTTGGTCCCCCTGGCTGTGCTTGGTCCCCATGGCTGCTCTTGGTCCCCCTGGCTGTGCTTGGCCCCTCTGGCTGCTCTTGGTCCCCCTGGTTGCTCTTGGTCCCCCTGGCTGCTCTTGGTCCCCCTGGCTGTGCTTGGTCCCCCTGGCTGCTCTTGGTTCCCCTGGTTGCTCTTGGTACCCCTGGTTACTCTTGGTCCCCCTGGTTGCTCTAGGTCCCCCTGGCTGTGCTTGGTCCCCCTGGCTGTGCTTGGTCCCCCTGGCTGCTCTTGGTGCCCCTGGTTGCCCTTGGTCCCCCTGGTTGCTCTTGGTCCCCCTGGATGTTCTTGGTCCCCCTGGCTGTGCTTGGTCACCCTGGTTGCTCTTGGTCCCCCTGGTTGCTCTTGGTCCCCCTGGTCGCTCTTGGTCCCCCTGGCTGCTCTTGGTCCCCCTGGCTGTGCCTGGCCTTCCTGGCAGCTCTTGGTCCCCGTGGTCCCTCTTGGTCCCCCTGGCTGTGCTTGGTCCCCCTGGCTGCTCTTGTTCCCCCTAGCTGTGCTTGGTCCCCCTGGCTACTCTTGGTCCCCCTGGTTGCTCTTGGTCCCCCTGGCTGCTCTTGGTCCCCCTGGCTGTGCTTGGCCCCCCTGGCTGCTCTTGGTTCCCCTGGTTGCTCTTGGTCCCCCTGGTTGCTCTTGGTCCCCCTGGCTGTGCTTGGTCCCCCTGGTTGCTCTTGGTCTCCCTGGTTGTTCTTGGTCCCCCTGGTTGCTCTTGGTCCCCCTGGCTGTGCTTGGTCCCCTTGGCTCCTCCTGGTCCCCCTGGTTGCTCTTGGTCCCCCTGGCTGTGCTTGGTCCCCCTGGCTGCTCTTGGTCCCCCTGGCTGCTCTTGGTCCCCTTGGTTGCTCTTGGTCCCCCTGGTTGCTCTTGGTTCCCCTGGTTGCTCTTGGTCCCCCTGGCTGTGCCTGGTCCCCCTGGCTGTGCTTGGTCCCCCTGGCTGCTCTTGGTCCCCCTGGCAGCTCTTGGTCCCCCTGGTTTCTCTTGGTCCCCCAGGCTGTGCTTAGTCCCCCTGGCTGCTCTTGGTCCCCCTGGCTGCTCTTGCCCCCCCTGGCTGTGCTTGGTCCCCCTGGCTGTGCTTGGTCCCCCTGGCTGCTGTGGGTCCCCCTGGTTGCTCTTGGTCCCCCTGGCTGTGCTTGGTCCCCTTCGCTGTGCTTAGTCCCCCTGGCTGCTCTTGGTCCTCCTGGCTGCTCTTGGTCCCCCTGGCTGTGCTTGGTCCCCCTGGCTGTGCTTGGTCCCCCTGGCTGCTCTGGGTCCCCCTGGTTGCTCTTGGTCCCCCTGGCTGTGCTTGGTCCCCCTGGCTGTGCTTGGTCCCCTTGGCTCCTCCTGGTCCCCCTGGTTGCTCTTGGTCCCCCTGGCTGTGCTTGGTCCCCCTGGCTGCTCTTGGTCCCCCTGGCTGCTCGTGGTCCCCTTGGTTGCTCTTGGTCCCCCTGGCTGCTCTTGGCCCCCCTGGTTGCTCTTGGTCCCCCTGGTTGTTCTTGGTTCCCCTGGTTGCTCTTGGTCCCCCTGGCTGTGCTTGGTCCCCTTGGCTCCTCCTGGTCTCCCTGGTTGCTCTTGGTCCCCCTGGCTGTGCTTGGTCCCCCTGGCTGCTCTTGGTCCCTCTGGCTGCTCTTGGCCCCCCTGGTTGCCCTTGGTCCCCCTGGCTGTGATTGTTCCCCCTGGTTGCTCTTGGTCCCCCTGGTTGCTCTTGGTCTCCCTGGATGTGTTTAGTCCCCCTGGTTGCTCTTGGTCCCACTGGTTGCTCCTGGTTCCCCTGGTTGCTCGTGGTCCCCCTGGTTGCTCTTGGTTCCCCTGGTTGCTCTTGGTCCCCCTGGCTGTGCTTGGTCCCCCTGGCTGTGCTTGGTCCCCCTGGCTGCTCTTGGTCCCCCTGGCTGCTCTTGCCCCCCCTGGTCGCTCTTGGTCCCCCTGGCTGTGCTTGGTCCCCATGGCTGCTCCTGGTCCCCCTGGCTGTGCTTGGCCCCCCTGGCTGCTCTTGGTCCCCCTGGTTGCTCTTGGTCCCCCTGGCTGCTCTTGGTCCCCCTGGCTGTGCTTGGTCCCCCTGGCTGCTCTTGGTTCCCCTGGTTGCTCTTGGTACCCCTGGTTACTCTTGGTCCCTCTGGTTGCTCTAGGTCCCCCTTGCTGTGCTTGGTCCCGCTGGTTGCTCTTGGTCCCCCTGGTTGCTCTTGGTCCCCCTGGTCGCTCATGGTCCCCCTGGCTGCTCTTGGTGACCCTGGCTGTGCTTGGCCTTCCTGGCTGCTCTTGGTCCTCCTGGTTGCTCTTGGTCCCCCTGGCTGTGCTTGGTTCCCTTGGCTGCTCTTGGTCCCTCTGGCTGCTCTTGGTGCCCCTGGCTGTGCTTGGTCCCCCTGGCATCTCTTGGTCCCCCTGGTTGCTCTTGGCCCCCTGGCTGCTCTTGGCCCCCCTTGGTGTGCTTGGTCCCCCTGGCTGCTCTTGGTCCCCCTGGTTGCTCTTGGTCCCCCTGGCTGCTCTTGGACCCCCTGGCTGCTCTTGGTCCCCCTGGTTGCTATTGGTCCCCCTGGCTGCTCTTGGTCCCCCTGGCTGTGCTTGGTCCCCCTGGCTGCTCTTGGTCCCCCTGGTCGCTCTTGGTCCCCCTGGCTGTGCTTGGTTCCCCTGGCTGCTCTTAGTCCCCCTGGCTGTGCTTGGTCCCCCTGGCTGCTCTTGGTCCCCCTGGTTGCTCTTGGTCCCCTGGCTGCTCTTGGTCCCCCTGGCTGTGCTTGGTCCCCCTGGCTGCTCTTGGTTCCCCTGATTGCTCTTGGTCCCCCTGGTTGCTCTTGGTCCCCCTGGTTGCTCTTGGTCCACCTGGCTGTGCTTGGTCGCCCTGGTTGCTCTTGGTCCCCCTGGTTGCTCTTGGTCCCCCTGGTCGCTCTTGGTCCCCCTGGCTGCTCTTGGTCCCCCTGGCTGTGCTTGGCCTTCCTGGCTGCTCTTTGTCCCCGTGGTCGCTCTTGGTCCCCCTGGCTGTGCTTGGTCCCCCTGGCTGCTCTTGTTCCCCCTGGCTGTGCTTGGTCCCCCTGGCTACTCTTGGTCCCCCTGGTTGCTCTTGGTCCCCCTGGCTGCTCTTGGTCCCCCTGGCTGTGCTTGGTCCCCCTGGCTGCTCTTGGTTCCCCTGGTTGCTCTTGGTCCCCCTGGTTGCTCTTGGTCCACCTGGCTGTGCTTGGTCCCCCTGGTTGCTCTTGGTCTCCCTGGTTGTTCTTGGTCCCCCTGGTTGCTCTTGGTCCCCCTGGCAGTGCTTGGTCCCCTTGGCTCCTCCTGGTCTCCCTGGTTGCTCTTGGTCCCCCTGGCTGTGCTTGGTCCCCCTGGCTGCTCTTGATCCCCCTGGCTGCTCTTGGTCCCCTTGGTTGCTCTTGGTCCCCCTGGCTGCTCTTGGTCCCCCTGGTTGCTCTTGGTCCCCCTGGCTGTGCTTGTTCCCCCTGGTTGCTCTTGGTCCCCCTGGTTGCTCTTGGTCTCCCTGGATGGATTTGGTCCCCCTGGTTGCTCTTGGTCCCACTGGTTGCTCCTGGTTCCCCTGGTTGCTCTTGGTCCCCCTGGTTGCTCTTGGTTCCCCTGGTTGCTCTTGGTCCCCCTGGCTGTGCTTGGTCCCCCTGGCTGTGCTTGGTCCCCCTGGCTGCTCTTGGTCCCCCTGGTAGCTCTTGGTCCCCCTGGTTTCTCTTGGTCCCCCTGGCAGTGCTTAGTCCCCCTGGCTGCTCTTGGTCCCCCTGGCTGCTCTTGGTCCCCCTGGCTGTGCTTGGTCCCCCTGGCTGCTCTTGGTCCCCCTGGTTGCTCTTGGCCCCTCTGGCTGCTCTTGGTCCCCCTGGCTGCTCTTGGTCCCCCTGTTTGCTCTTGGTCCCCCTGGCTGTGCTTGGTCCCCATGGCTGCTATTGGTCCCCCTGGCTGTGCTTGGTCCTGCTGGTTGCACCTTGGTCCCCCTGGCTGCTCTTGTTCCCCCTTGCTGTGCTTGGTCCCCCTGGCTACTCTTGGTCCCCCTGGTTGCTCTTGGTCCCCCTGGCTGCTCTTGGTCCCCCTGGCTGTGCTTGGTCCCCCTGGCTGCTCTTAGTTCCCCTGGTTGCTCTTGGTCCCCCTGGTTGCTCTTGGTCCCCCTGGCTGTGCTTGGTCAGCCTGGTTGCTCTTGGTCCCCCTGGTTGTTCTTGGTTCCCCTGGTTGCTCTTGGTCCCCCTGGCTGTACTGGCTCCCCTTGGCTCCTCCTGGTCCCCCTGGTTGCTCTTGGTCCCCCTGGCTGTGCTTGGTCCCCCTGGCTGCTCTTGGGCCCCCTGGTTGCTCTTGGTCCCCCTGGCTGTGCTTGTTCCCCCTGGTTGCTCTTGGTCCCCCTGGTTGCTCTTGGTCTCCCTGGATGTGTTTGGTCCCCCTGGTTGCTCTTGGTCCCACTGGTTGCTCCTGGTTCCCCTGGTTGCTCTTGGTCCCCCTGGTTGCTCTTGGTCCCCTTGGTTGCTCTTGGTCCCCCTGGCTGCTCTTGGCCCCCCTGGTTGCTCTTGGTCCCCCTGGCTGTGCTTGTTCCCCGTGGTTGCTCTTGGTCCCCCTGGTTGCTCTTGGTCTCCCTGGATGTGTTTGGTCCCCCTGGTTGCTCTTGGTCCCACTGGTTGCTCCTGGTTCCCCTGGTTGCTCTTGGTCCCCCTGGTTTCTCTTGGTTCCCCTGGTTGCTCTTGGTCCCCCTGGCTGTGCTTGGTCCCCCTGGCTGTGCTTGGTCCCCCTGGCTGCTCTTGGTCCCCCTGGCTGCTCTTGGTCCCCCTGGTCGCTCTTGGTCCCCCTGGCTGTGCTTGGTCCCCATGGCTGCTCTTGGTCCCCCTGGCTGTGCTTGGCCCCTCTGGCTGCTCTTGGTCCCCCTGGTTGCTCTTGGTCCCCCTGGCTGCTCTTGGTCCCCCTGGCTGTGCTTGGTCCCCCTGGCTGCTCTTGGTTCCCCTGGTTGCTCTTGGTACCCCTGGTTACTCTTGGTCCCCCTGGTTGCTCTAGGTCCCCCTGGCTGTGCTTGGTCCCGCTGGTTGCTCTTGGTCCCCCTGGTTGCTATTGGTCCCCCTGGCTGCTCTTGGTCCCCCTGGCTGTGCTTGGTCCCCCTGGCTGCTCTTGGTTCCCCTGGTTGCTCTTGGTACCCCTGGTTACTCTTGGTCCCTCTGGTTGCTCTAGGTCCCCCTTGCTGTGCTTGGTCCCGCTGGTTGCTCTTGGTCCCCCTGGTTGCTCTTGGTCCCCCTGGTCGCTCATGGTCCCCCTGGCTGCTCTTGGTGACCCTGGCTGTGCTTGGCCTTCCTGGCTGCTCTTGGTCCTCCTGGTTGCTCTTGGTCCCCCTGGCTGTGCTTGGTTCCCTTGGCTGCTCTTGGTCCCTCTGGCTGCTCTTGGTGCCCCTGGCTGTGCTTGGTCCCCCTGGCATCTCTTGGTCCCCCTGGTTGCTCTTGGCCCCCCTGGCTGCTCTTGGCCCCCCTTGGTGTGCTTGGTCCCCTCTGGCTGCTCTTGGTCCCCCTGGTTGCTCTTGGTCCCCCTGGCTGCTCTTGGTCCCCCTGGCTGTGCTTGGTCCCCCTGGCTGCTCTTGGTTCCCCTGGTTGCTCTTGGTACCCCTGGTTACTCTTGGTCCCCCTGGTTGCTCTAGGTCCCCCTGGCTGTGCTTGGTCCCCCTGGCTGTGCTTGGTCCCCCTGGCTGCTCTTGGTGCCCCTGGTTGCCCTTGGTCCCCCTGGTTGCTCTTGGTCCCCCTGGATGTTCTTGGTCCCCCTGGCTGTGCTTGGTCACCCTGGTTGCTCTTGGTCCCCCTGGTTGCTCTTGGTCCCCCTGGTCGCTCTTGGTCCCCCTGGCTGCTCTTGGTCCCCCTGGCTGTGCCTGGCCTTCCTGGCAGCTCTTGGTCCCCGTGGTCCCTCTTGGTCCCCCTGGCTGTGCTTGGTCCCCCTGGCTGCTCTTGTTCCCCCTAGCTGTGCTTGGTCCCCCTGGCTACTCTTGGTCCCCCTGGTTGCTCTTGGTCCCCCTGGCTGCTCTTGGTCCCCCTGGCTGTGCTTGGCCCCCCTGGCTACTCTTGGTTCCCCTGGTTGCTCTTGGTCCCCCTGGTTGCTCTTGGTCCCCCTGGCTGTGCTTGGTCCCCCTGGTTGCTCTTGGTCCCCCTGGTTGCTCTTGGCCCCTCTGGCTGCTCTTGGTCCCCCTGGCTGCTCTTGGTCCCCCTGTTTGCTCTTGGTCCCCCTGGCTGTGCTTGGTCCCCCTGGCTGCTATTGGTCCCCCTGGCTGTGCTTGGTCCTGCTGGTTGCTCCTTGGTCCCCCTGGCTGCTCTTGTTCCCCCTTGCTGTGCTTGGTCCCCCTGGCTACTCTTGGTCCCCCTGGTTGCTCTTGGTCCCCCTGGCTGCTCTTGGTCCCCCTGGCTGTGCTTGGTCCCCCTGGCTGCTCTTAGTTCCCCTGGTTGCTCTTGGTCCCCCTGGTTGCTCTTGGTCCCCCTGGCTGTGCTTGGTCAGCCTGGTTGCTCTTGGTCCCCCTGGTTGATCTTGGTTCCCCTGGTTGCTCTTGGTCCCCCTGGCTGTGCTGGCTCCCCTTGGCTCCTCCTGGTCCCCCTGGTTGCTCTTGGTCCCCCTGGCTGTGCTTGGTCCCCCTGGCTGCTCTTGGCCCCCCTGGTTGCTCTTGGTCCCCCTGGCTGTGCTTGTTCCCCCTGGTTGCTCTTGGTCCCCCTGGTTGCTCTTGGTCTCCCTGGATGTGTTTGGTCCCCCTGGTTGCTCTTGGTCCCACTGGTTGCTCCTGGTTCCCCTGGTTGCTCTTGGTCCCCCTGGTTGCTCTTGGTCCCCTTGGTTGCTCTTGGTCCCCCTGGCTGCTCTTGGCCCCCCTGGTTGCTCTTGGTCCCCCTGGCTGTGCTTGTTCCCCCTGGTTGCTCTTGGTCCCCCTGGTTGCTCTTGGTCTCTCTGGATGTGTTTGGTCCCCCTGGTTGCTCTTGGTCCCACTGGTTGCTCCTGGTTCCCCTGGTTGCTCTTGGTCCCCCTGGTTGCTCTTGGTTCCCCTGGTTGCTCTTGGTCCCACTGGCTGTGCTTGGTCCCCCTGGCTGTGCTTGGTCCCCCTGGCTGCTCTTGGTCCCCCTGGCTGCTCTTGGTCCCCCTGGTCGCTCTTGGTCCCCCTGGCTGTGCTTGGTCCCCATGGCTGCTCTTGGTCCCCCTGGCTGTGCTTGGCCCCTCTGGCTGCTCTTGGTCCCCCTGGTTGCTCTTGGTCCCCCTGGCTGCTCTTGGTCCCCCTGGCTGTGCTTGGTCCCCCTGGCTGCTCTTGGTTCCCCTGGTTGCTCTTGGTACCCCTGGTTACTCTTGGTCCCCCTGGTTGCTCTAGGTCCCCCTGGCTGTGCTTGGTCCCCCTGGCTGTGCTTGGTCCCCCTGGCTGCTCTTGGTGCCCCTGGTTGCCCTTGGTCCCCCTGGTTGCTCTTGGTCCCCCTGGATGTTCTTGGTCCCCCTGGCTGTGCTTGGTCACCCTGGTTGCTCTTGGTCCCCCTGGTTGCTCTTGGTCCCCCTGGTCGCTCTTGGTCCCCCTGGCTGCTCTTGGTCCCCCTGGCTGTGCCTGGCCTTCCTGGCAGCTCTTGGTCCCCGTGGTCCCTCTTGGTCCCCCTGGCTGTGCTTGGTCCCCCTGGCTGCTCTTGTTCCCCCTAGCTGTGCTTGGTCCCCCTGGCTACTCTTGGTCCCCCTGGTTGCTCTTGGTCCCCCTGGCTGCTCTTGGTCCCCCTGGCTGTGCTTGGCCCCCCTGGCTGCTCTTGGTTCCCCTGGTTGCTCTTGGTCCCCCTGGTTGCTCTTGGTCCCCCTGGCTGTGCTTGGTCCCCCTGGTTGCTCTTGGTCTCCCTGGTTGTTCTTGGTCCCCCTGGTTGCTCTTGGTCCCCCTGGCTGTGCTTGGTCCCCTTGGCTCCTCCTGGTCCCCCTGGTTGCTCTTGGTCCCCCTGGCTGTGCTTGGTCCCCCTGGCTGCTCTTGGTCCCCCTGGCTGCTCTTGGTCCCCTTGGTTGCTCTTGGTCCCCCTGGTTGCTCTTGGTTCCCCTGGTTGCTCTTGGTCCCCCTGGCTGTGCCTGGTCCCCCTGGCTGTGCTTGGTCCCCCTGGCTGCTCTTGGTCCCCCTGGCAGCTCTTGGTCCCCCTGGTTTCTCTTGGTCCCCCAGGCTGTGCTTAGTCCCCCTGGCTGCTCTTGGTCCCCCTGGCTGCTCTTGCCCCCCCTGGCTGTGCTTGGTCCCCCTGGCTGTGCTTGGTCCCCCTGGCTGCTGTGGGTCCCCCTGGTTGCTCTTGGTCCCCCTGGCTGTGCTTGGTCCCCTTCGCTGTGCTTAGTCCCCCTGGCTGCTCTTGGTCCTCCTGGCTGCTCTTGGTCCCCCTGGCTGTGCTTGGTCCCCCTGGCTGTGCTTGGTCCCCCTGGCTGCTCTGGGTCCCCCTGGTTGCTCTTGGTCCCCCTGGCTGTGCTTGGTCCCCCTGGCTGTGCTTGGTCCCCTTGGCTCCTCCTGGTCCCCCTGGTTGCTCTTGGTCCCCCTGGCTGTGCTTGGTCCCCCTGGCTGCTCTTGGTCCCCCTGGCTGCTCGTGGTCCCCTTGGTTGCTCTTGGTCCCCCTGGCTGCTCTTGGCCCCCCTGGTTGCTCTTGGTCCCCCTGGTTGTTCTTGGTTCCCCTGGTTGCTCTTGGTCCCCCTGGCTGTGCTTGGTCCCCTTGGCTCCTCCTGGTCTCCCTGGTTGCTCTTGGTCCCCCTGGCTGTGCTTGGTCCCCCTGGCTGCTCTTGGTCCCTCTGGCTGCTCTTGGCCCCCCTGGTTGCCCTTGGTCCCCCTGGCTGTGATTGTTCCCCCTGGTTGCTCTTGGTCCCCCTGGTTGCTCTTGGTCTCCCTGGATGTGTTTAGTCCCCCTGGTTGCTCTTGGTCCCACTGGTTGCTCCTGGTTCCCCTGGTTGCTCGTGGTCCCCCTGGTTGCTCTTGGTTCCCCTGGTTGCTCTTGGTCCCCCTGGCTGTGCTTGGTCCCCCTGGCTGTGCTTGGTCCCCCTGGCTGCTCTTGGTCCCCCTGGCTGCTCTTGCCCCCCCTGGTCGCTCTTGGTCCCCCTGGCTGTGCTTGGTCCCCATGGCTGCTCCTGGTCCCCCTGGCTGTGCTTGGCCCCCCTGGCTGCTCTTGGTCCCCCTGGTTGCTCTTGGTCCCCCTGGCTGCTCTTGGTCCCCCTGGCTGTGCTTGGTCCCCCTGGCTGCTCTTGGTTCCCCTGGTTGCTCTTGGTACCCCTGGTTACTCTTGGTCCCTCTGGTTGCTCTAGGTCCCCCTTGCTGTGCTTGGTCCCGCTGGTTGCTCTTGGTCCCCCTGGTTGCTCTTGGTCCCCCTGGTCGCTCATGGTCCCCCTGGCTGCTCTTGGTGACCCTGGCTGTGCTTGGCCTTCCTGGCTGCTCTTGGTCCTCCTGGTTGCTCTTGGTCCCCCTGGCTGTGCTTGGTTCCCTTGGCTGCTCTTGGTCCCTCTGGCTGCTCTTGGTGCCCCTGGCTGTGCTTGGTCCCCCTGGCATCTCTTGGTCCCCCTGGTTGCTCTTGGCCCCCTGGCTGCTCTTGGCCCCCCTTGGTGTGCTTGGTCCCCCTGGCTGCTCTTGGTCCCCCTGGTTGCTCTTGGTCCCCCTGGCTGCTCTTGGACCCCCTGGCTGCTCTTGGTCCCCCTGGTTGCTATTGGTCCCCCTGGCTGCTCTTGGTCCCCCTGGCTGTGCTTGGTCCCCCTGGCTGCTCTTGGTCCCCCTGGTCGCTCTTGGTCCCCCTGGCTGTGCTTGGTTCCCCTGGCTGCTCTTAGTCCCCCTGGCTGTGCTTGGTCCCCCTGGCTGCTCTTGGTCCCCCTGGTTGCTCTTGGTCCCCTGGCTGCTCTTGGTCCCCCTGGCTGTGCTTGGTCCCCCTGGCTGCTCTTGGTTCCCCTGATTGCTCTTGGTCCCCCTGGTTGCTCTTGGTCCCCCTGGTTGCTCTTGGTCCACCTGGCTGTGCTTGGTCGCCCTGGTTGCTCTTGGTCCCCCTGGTTGCTCTTGGTCCCCCTGGTCGCTCTTGGTCCCCCTGGCTGCTCTTGGTCCCCCTGGCTGTGCTTGGCCTTCCTGGCTGCTCTTTGTCCCCGTGGTCGCTCTTGGTCCCCCTGGCTGTGCTTGGTCCCCCTGGCTGCTCTTGTTCCCCCTGGCTGTGCTTGGTCCCCCTGGCTACTCTTGGTCCCCCTGGTTGCTCTTGGTCCCCCTGGCTGCTCTTGGTCCCCCTGGCTGTGCTTGGTCCCCCTGGCTGCTCTTGGTTCCCCTGGTTGCTCTTGGTCCCCCTGGTTGCTCTTGGTCCACCTGGCTGTGCTTGGTCCCCCTGGTTGCTCTTGGTCTCCCTGGTTGTTCTTGGTCCCCCTGGTTGCTCTTGGTCCCCCTGGCAGTGCTTGGTCCCCTTGGCTCCTCCTGGTCTCCCTGGTTGCTCTTGGTCCCCCTGGCTGTGCTTGGTCCCCCTGGCTGCTCTTGATCCCCCTGGCTGCTCTTGGTCCCCTTGGTTGCTCTTGGTCCCCCTGGCTGCTCTTGGTCCCCCTGGTTGCTCTTGGTCCCCCTGGCTGTGCTTGTTCCCCCTGGTTGCTCTTGGTCCCCCTGGTTGCTCTTGGTCTCCCTGGATGGATTTGGTCCCCCTGGTTGCTCTTGGTCCCACTGGTTGCTCCTGGTTCCCCTGGTTGCTCTTGGTCCCCCTGGTTGCTCTTGGTTCCCCTGGTTGCTCTTGGTCCCCCTGGCTGTGCTTGGTCCCCCTGGCTGTGCTTGGTCCCCCTGGCTGCTCTTGATCCCCCTGGTAGCTCTTGGTCCCCCTGGTTTCTCTTGGTCCCCCTGGCAGTGCTTAGTCCCCCTGGCTGCTCTTGGTCCCCCTGGCTGCTCTTGGTCCCCCTGGCTGTGCTTGGTCCCCCTGGCTGCTCTTGGTCCCCCTGGTTGCTCTTGGCCCCTCTGGCTGCTCTTGGTCCCCCTGGCTGCTCTTGGTCCCCCTGTTTGCTCTTGGTCCCCCTGGCTGTGCTTGGTCCCCATGGCTGCTATTGGTCCCCCTGGCTGTGCTTGGTCCTGCTGGTTGCACCTTGGTCCCCCTGGCTGCTCTTGTTCCCCCTTGCTGTGCTTGGTCCCCCTGGCTACTCTTGGTCCCCCTGGTTGCTCTTGGTCCCCCTGGCTGCTCTTGGTCCCCCTGGCTGTGCTTGGTCCCCCTGGCTGCTCTTAGTTCCCCTGGTTGCTCTTGGTCCCCCTGGTTGCTCTTGGTCCCCCTGGCTGTGCTTGGTCAGCCTGGTTGCTCTTGGCCCCCCTGGTTGTTCTTGGTTCCCCTGGTTGCTCTTGGTCCCCCTGGCTGTACTGGCTCCCCTTGGCTCCTCCTGGTCCCCCTGGTTGCTCTTGGTCCCCCTGGCTGTGCTTGGTCCCCCTGGCTGCTCTTGGCCCCCCTGGTTGCTCTTGGTCCCCCTGGCTGTGCTTGTTCCCCCTGGTTGCTCTTGGTCCCCCTGGTTGCTCTTGGTCTCCCTGGATGTGTTTGGTCCCCCTGGTTGCTCTTGGTCCCACTGGTTGCTCCTGGTTCCCCTGGTTGCTCTTGGTCCCCCTGGTTGCTCTTGGTCCCCTTGGTTGCTCTTGGTCCCCCTGGCTGCTCTTGGCCCCCCTGGTTGCTCTTGGTCCCCCTGGCTGTGCTTGTTCCCCGTGGTTGCTCTTGGTCCCCCTGGTTGCTCTTGGTCTCCCTGGATGTGTTTGGTCCCCCTGGTTGCTCTTGGTCCCACTGGTTGCTCCTGGTTCCCCTGGTTGCTCTTGGTCCCCCTGGTTTCTCTTGGTTCCCCTGGTTGCTCTTGGTCCCCCTGGCTGTGCTTGGTCCCCCTGGCTGTGCTTGGTCCCCCTGGCTGCTCTTGGTCCCCCTGGCTGCTCTTGGTCCCCCTGGTCGCTCTTGGTCCCCCTGGCTGTGCTTGGTCCCCATGGCTGCTCTTGGTCCCCCTGGCTGTGCTTGGCCCCTCTGGCTGCTCTTGGTCCCCCTGGTTGCTCTTGGTCCCCCTGGCTGCTCTTGGTCCCCCTGGCTGTGCTTGGTCCCCCTGGCTGCTCTTGGTTCCCCTGGTTGCTCTTGGTACCCCTGGTTACTCTTGGTCCCCCTGGTTGCTCTAGGTCCCCCTGGCTGTGCTTGGTCCCGCTGGTTGCTCTTGGTCCCCCTGGTTGCTATTGGTCCCCCTGGCTGCTCTTGGTCCCCCTGGCTGTGCTTGGTCCCCCTGGCTGCTCTTGGTTCCCCTGGTTGCTCTTGGTACCCCTGGTTACTCTTGGTCCCTCTGGTTGCTCTAGGTCCCCCTTGCTGTGCTTGGTCCCGCTGGTTGCTCTTGGTCCCCCTGGTTGCTCTTGGTCCCCCTGGTCGCTCATGGTCCCCCTGGCTGCTCTTGGTGACCCTGGCTGTGCTTGGCCTTCCTGGCTGCTCTTGGTCCTCCTGGTTGCTCTTGGTCCCCCTGGCTGTGCTTGGTTCCCTTGGCTGCTCTTGGTCCCTCTGGCTGCTCTTGGTGCCCCTGGCTGTGCTTGGTCCCCCTGGCATCTCTTGGTCCCCCTGGTTGCTCTTGGCCCCCCTGGCTGCTCTTGGCCCCCCTTGGTGTGCTTGGTCCCCCTGGCTGCTCTTGGTCCCCCTGGTTGCTCTTGGTCCCCCTGGCTGCTCTTGGACCCCCTGGCTGCTCTTGGTCCCCCTGGTTGCTATTGGTCCCCCTGGCTGCTCTTGGTCCCCCTGGCTGTGCTTGGTCCCCCTGGCTGCTCTTGGTCCCCCTGGTCGCTCTTGGTCCCCCTGGCTGTGCTTGGTTCCCCTGGCTGCTCTTAGTCCCCCTGGCTGTGCTTGGTCCCCCTGGCTGCTCTTGGTCCCCCTGGTTGCTCTTGGTCCCCTGGCTGCTCTTGGTCCCCCTGGCTGTGCTTGGTCCCCCTGGCTGCTCTTGGTTCCCCTGATTGCTCTTGGTCCCCCTGGTTGCTCTTGGTCCCCCTGGTTGCTCTTGGTCCACCTGGCTGTGCTTGGTCGCCCTGGTTGCTCTTGGTCCCCCTGGTTGCTCTTGGTCCCCCTGGTCGCTCTTGGTCCCCCTGGCTGCTCTTTGTCCCCCTGGCTGTGCTTGGCCTTCCTGGCTGCTCTTTGTCCCCGTGGTCGCTCTTGGTCCCCCTGGCTGTGCTTGGTCCCCCTGGCTGCTCTTGTTCCCCCTGGCTGTGCTTGGTCCCCCTGGCTACTCTTGGTCCCCCTGGTTGCTCTTGGTCCCCCTGGCTGCTCTTGGTCCCCCTGGCTGTGCTTGGTCCCCCTGGCTGCTCTTGGTTCCCCTGGTTGCTCTTGGTCCCCCTGGTTGCTCTTGGTCCACCTGGCTGTGCTTGGTCCCCCTGGTTGCTCTTGGTCTCCCTGGTTGTTCTTGGTCCCCCTGGTTGCTCTTGGTCCCCCTGGCAGTGCTTGGTCCCCTTGGCTCCTCCTGGTCTCCCTGGTTGCTCTTGGTCCCCCTGGCTGTGCTTGGTCCCCCTGGCTGCTCTTGATCCCCCTGGCTGCTCTTGGTCCCCTTGGTTGCTCTTGGTCCCCCTGGCTGCTCTTGGTCCCCCTGGTTGCTCTTGGTCCCCCTGGCTGTGCTTGTTCCCCCTGGTTGCTCTTGGTCCCCCTGGTTGCTCTTGGTCTCCCTGGATGGGTTTGGTCCCCCTGGTTGCTCTTGGTCCCACTGGTTGCTCCTGGTTCCCCTGGTTGCTCTTGGTCCCCCTGGTTGCTCTTGGTTCCCCTGGTTGCTCTTGGTCCCCCTGGCTGTGCTTGGTCCCCCTGGCTGTGCTTGGTCCCCCTGGCTGCTCTTGGTCCCCCTGGTAGCTCTTGGTCCCCCTGGTTTCTCTTGGTCCCCCTGGCAGTGCTTAGTCCCCCTGGCTGCTCTTGGTCCCCCTGGCTGCTCTTGGTCCCCCTGGCTGTGCTTGGTCCCCCTGGCTGTGCTTGGTCCCCCTGGCTGCTCTTGGTCCCCCTGGTTGCTCTTGGCCCCTCTGGCTGCTCTTGGTCCCCCTGGCTGCTCTTGGTCCCCCTGTTTGCTCTTGGTCCCCCTGGCTGTGCTTGGTCCCCCTGGCTGCTATTGGTCCCCCTGGCTGTGCTTGGTCCTGCTGGTTGCTCCTTGGTCCCCCTGGCTGCTCTTGTTCCCCCTTGCTGTGCTTGGTCCCCCTGGCTACTCTTGGTCCCCCTGGTTGCTCTTGGTCCCCCTGGCTGCTCTTGGTCCCCCTGGCTGTGCTTGGTCCCCCTGGCTGCTCTTAGTTCCCCTGGTTGCTCTTGGTCCCCCTGGTTGCTCTTGGTCCCCCTGGCTGTGCTTGGTCAGCCTGGTTGCTCTTGGTCCCCCTGGTTGTTCTTGGTTCCCCTGGTTGCTCTTGGTCCCCCTGGCTGTGCTGGCTCCCCTTGGCTCCTCCTGGTCCCCCTGGTTGCTCTTGGTCCCCCTGGCTGTGCTTGGTCCCCCTGGCTGCTCTTGGCCCCCCTGGTTGCTCTTGGTCCCCCTGGCTGTGCTTGTTCCCCCTGGTTGCTCTTGGTCCCCCTGGTTGCTCTTGGTCTCCCTGGATGTGTTTGGTCCCCCTGGTTGCTCTTGGTCCCACTGGTTGCTCCTGGTTCCCCTGGTTGCTCTTGGTCCCCCTGGTTGCTCTTGGTCCCCTTGGTTGCTCTTGGTCCCCCTGGCTGCTCTTGGCCCCCCTGGTTGCTCTTGGTCCCCCTGGCTGTGCTTGTTCCCCGTGGTTGCTCTTGGTCCCCCTGGTTGCTCTTGGTCTCCCTGGATGTGTTTGGTCCCCCTGGTTGCTCTTGGTCCCACTGGTTGCTCCTGGTTCCCCTGGTTGCTCTTGGTCCCCCTGGTTTCTCTTGGTTCCCCTGGTTGCTCTTGGTCCCCCTGGCTGTGCTTGGTCCCCCTGGCTGTGCTTGGTCCCCCTGGCTGCTCTTGGTCCCCCTGGCTGCTCTTGGTCCCCCTGGTCGCTCTTGGTCCCCCTGGCTGTGCTTGGTCCCCATGGCTGCTCTTGGTCCCCCTGGCTGTGCTTGGCCCCTCTGGCTGCTCTTGGTCCCCCTGGTTGCTCTTGGTCCCCCTGGCTGCTCTTGGTCCCCCTGGCTGTGCTTGGTCCCCCTGGCTGCTCTTGGTTCCCCTGGTTGCTCTTGGTACCCCTGGTTACTCTTGGTCCCCCTGGTTGCTCTAGGTCCCCCTGGCTGTGCTTGGTCCCGCTGGTTGCTCTTGGTCCCCCTGGTTGCTCTTGGTCCCCCTGGTCGCTCATGGTCCCCCTGGCTGCTCTTGGTGACCCTGGCTGTGCTTGGCCTTCCTGGCTGCTCTTGGTCCTCCTGGTTGCTCTTGGTCCCCCTGGCTGTGCTTGGTCCCTCTGGCTGCTCTTGGTGCCCCTGGCTGTGCTTGGTCCCCCTGGCAGCTCTTGGTCACCCTGGTTGCTCTTGGCCCCCCTGGCTGCTCTTGGCCCCCCTTGCTGTGTTTGGTCCCCCTGGCTGCTCTTAGTCCCCCTGGTTGCTCTTGGTCCCCCTGGCTGCTCTTGGTCCCCCTGGCTGCTCTTGGTCCCCCTGGTTGCTTTTGGTCCCCCTGGTCGCTCTTGGTCCCCCTGGCTGCTCTTTGTCCCCCTGGCTGTGCTTGGTGCCCCTGGCTGCTCTTGGTCCCCCTGGTCACTCTTGGTCCCCCTGGCTGTGCTTGGTTCCCCTGGCTGCTCTTGGTCCCCCTGGCTGTGCTTGGTCCCCCTGGCTGCTCTTGGTCCCCCTGGTTGCTCTTGGTCCCCCGGGCTGCTCTTGACCCCCCTGGCTGTGCTTGGTCCCACTGGCTGCTCTTGGTTCCCCTGGTTGCTCTTGGTCCCCCTGGTTGCTCTTGGTCCCCCTGGCTGTGCTTGGTCGCCCTGGTTGCTCTTGGTCCCCCTGGTTGCTCTTGGTCCCCCTGGTCGCTCTTGGTCCCCCTGGCTGCTCTTGGTCCCCCTGGCTGTGCTTGGCCTTCCTGGCTGCTCTTGGTCCCCGTGGTCGCTCTTGGTCCCCCTGGCTGTGCTTGGTCCCCCTGGCTTGAGGTAATCTAAATTTTATGGTCAAGTTGTGTTCCCTAGCGAGTACCCCACCGTCTCCATGTACGAGTTAAAGTGCATGTAACTTCCCTCCTGTGTCAGCTATGAAGACGCAAATACATTTGCGTCCAACGTTAACATGTCCTCTTTCAGACCCACCATGAATGGGTCGAATGGTCCGTTCCTAAGTATGCTATGCCAACGTCTTTTTGTAGTGTACTCCTACGTTTTTCAGCTCTGGCTGAAGTAGGCCCTGAATCTCTGCCACCGAGCCTCTTTTCTGGCTTCTGACTCCGAGAAATCTCTGCCCAGGCAGCCCCCGTACTCGTGAACTCTGACTTACTTTCAGCGCGGCCCCTCGCGCTCGGCTCAGCCTGCTGCCTGCCAAGATTGACTATAACCTTCGAGTTATCTGTTTCCCTCCCCGAAAATACATTCCTGCCTGCTAGCTTCAGTAAACATCCTTCCTCAGCTACAGGGCTAAAGGGCCGACCTGTCTCTGTGCAAGTAATTCATAGCTTCGTTGCCATGCTTCCATGGAAGGCCCCATGCCCCCACGCTTCTCATACAGACACCCAGGCGCTTATACACGCACTCACAGCAAGTATAGAATAGCTTCTGCCCCAGAGACCTTTCCGCCCAGATAGCTTAGTTCCTAAACATCAGATATCAGATATGATAGAAGCCCAAGTTGATCTGACATGCCAGACTTTTGTCTCTTTCCGTCAGTGTAAATGTCAAGTCCCCTGCACCCCTCCAATTACACGTCATGCAGCTGCATGCGCATCCAAGCTTCCGATTTCTGCTGACATTGCCACATTTTCTGTTAGTGCCACCCCTTTGTGACACCTATCAGTGACGTTTCCAGAACACACCTCTAGTTCACGCCTCTTGATTACGCACATGTACCACGTGTATATTGTTATCTTGTCTTCTCTCAGCTGTTACGCCTTCTATACTGTTTTCAATGGTGTACAATAAGTATATAAGCTATGTACTGTTAATAAAATGAGAGCGCGCTCATCTATCCCTTCTGACACCCTGTGTGGTGATCAGAACATGATATCCTGGCCATGACCATTCCTTTTTAAGGAATAAAACCCTTAGAACTCTAACACCACGGACTCTGTCTTTTTTCACCCGATCTGAGTTATTATTGATTAAGTACTTACCTGCATAGAAATTAAGAGAGTAAATTAATTATTTACATCATTTTGGCGCCCGAATAGGGACCCCTCCCCCACCTCACGCGCCGGTTGGTGCGTTGCAACCTCTGTCCCCTGCCGTCAGTTAGCCGGAACATACGCGTACCGGCAGGATTTCCTGCATCTCCCTCTGACCCACGGAGGTGACGAAGACTGTGATCAGTGCCCAGACGAGGCGGTGAGGAGTGCGGAGGATCCCGACCAGAGCCTAGCCGAAAGAAGCAAGGTCCGAGGTGTCAAGAGGCCCACCAGTTTTCCGAAGTTTTCCGAAAATTCCCGAAGTTTTCCGAAGTTTTCTGAAGTTTTCCGAAGTATCGAGTCGAGTTCAGTCGAGTTTTCCGAGGCCTTCTGTTTCCGTGCTTCCCGGTGAGTACCATTGCTGGGTCGTATCTAGACGGGTTTGGGTACGCAAGTCCGGTCTGCACTGTTTTTAGGCAGTGTATCTGTACTGTTTAGCAGTATATCTAGTATTCCGAATTTCTGAATTTTTGCACTGTTACAACAGTGTATCTGTACTGTTGAGCAGTACATCTAGTATAGTGGGGTAGTCATCTATGTTTTAAATGTTTTTGTGATTAATGTCGTGGTATGAATGTGATTGTTTTCTTGTGCATTATTGTGTTTTTTGTATAAATAGTTACATTCAGAATTAAGTATCAAGGATCGAGCATTTCAGTATCAAGTAGGCACAATGCCGTTCTTCAACAAGTTAAAGCAGATAGGAACTAGGAAAGGGATGTTAGAGGAAGAAATTCCGATCCCCCCTGGGGACACTCCAGGTAATTTTATGTATAACAAACATGGCATAGACGCCATATTGTATCTAGAGTTATGGACCGATTATACAAAGCACCTAGAGGAAAGATACCGATGGCCAGTTAACGGAACATGGGATGCCGAGTGCATCATAAAGGTAGAAGAGGCATTACGGAAAAAGAAAGCCAGACAATCTCAGAAAGACGCCATAGAATTTTGGCGTAAGGAATCACATAAACGTGCTGAAAGAGCACTTCGTAGAGAAGACAGACTTAAAGAATCAGAAAAGGCCCAAGAAAACGAATTAGTTATTGAAGGAATTAGAGTAAAATCAGAACAAATAGATCGCATCCGAAATAGCCAAGTGAACAACATGTATCTTTTGGCCGAAGGTACACCTGACGCCATTTCAGAAATACCGAAAAATTTGCCGTCACCATTAGTTCCAACTAAAGTAATGCACAAGACTACTAAAGACATATTCCTAAATTCATACTTAGAAGATGTAGCACCAGCTTACACCAATCTGCCTGTTCGTGCCCTGCCTACTGAGAGGGACGGGGGTGGCACTCCACCCCCAGGTCACGTTCCGCCGGTACCGCAACAGACTTCTCCCGTTCCGCCAGCCCCGCCGCTTCCTGTACTCAAAACTGACCTACCGAAACCACGTTTGCCTGATCCACCTAAACGACAAGTTCAAGTTCAGATACAGACTCCACATGGAGGTAATGCACAAGCGTCCGCTTCAGGAGGTGCGACCGCGGGTCCTCAGACCCCGCCACCAACTCACAGATTCAATATCAGAGGTTTGCAGAGTCCTCTTATGTACAGATCTCCCCACTCCTCTAATTCATCCCGCCTTGACGCATTAAAAGAAAACATGTCAGTTTGCAGATATGATCCAGTACCCGGAAAAGACGATTTAATGATATTGGCATCATTACGGTTAAGATCTGCTACTGATAGCTTGTTATGCTATGCAGGAATGAAGGAGCGTCTAGACAGAATATATGAGTTTGTTCAGACAGGAAAGGACCCTGACAGTATTAAGGATGCCATGGAGAAACAGAAAGTTGGCATGCAAGCGCTGATACTACGATTCTTCATAAATTGTCTAATAAGAGAACGAGACAGGCCCGGAACAGATCAGAGTGAATTAGATGCATTGAACAAGTGGGGTCAAAATATAGCTGATGGAAAACATGACAGACAGAATTGCATAGACTCTATGTACAAGAAAATTAGGGAAGCAGTGATAGCCGTTCACCAGAAGGAGAAAGAAGAGGCTCCCTCCGAGGAGGAAGAAGAACAGGAAGAATCCGAAAGAAATGTAGGAACCATAGCATATGTAGGTAAGGGAACTTACCTTAGGAAGGGTATCCGTCCAGAGAGCAAGAGAGTTTTCTTCTCTGCCTTAACAAATCCGAATTCTGCTGAGCATCAGTTCCAGGAAACTGATAAAAGGCTTCGAGATCGAGTTGGGTACCATGTACTCAATTCTATGGATGAACAAGAACTAGCCCGATCAGCTGTATCATGGGCCGAAAATGCAGACATATATAATGATGACACAGTAGCGCAGACATTTCTGAACCTCTCCCCCGACGAACAGAAATTAGCAGGTGTATACATGATTCAGCACCTTCTCATCAAATACAGAAAACATTATTCTGATCCAGGTCCCTTACACGAGACACTAGAAGCACTACTGATGGATAGATGGAGAGGTTTAAGTACAAAATTAATTCAAATAATTCTAGAACAGCGACATAGATATGATACCTTTGTAAGCTCTGAATATGTTCCCGCCCCACCTCCAGAAAGGAAAATGTACCACATGCAATGCGGGGGTGGTATTGAAAGTCAGAACCCCTTACGAGAAGTGCACCCTGTTATGGGTGAGGATAAAACCTTGAAACGCGTGTATGTACACACGCCTCTGACTAAATTAGAACTGTTAGAAATGAAGAAACTAGTACCATGCCATGATAAAGACCCTGCAGGTTTTCATAGAGAGCTTAAAGACATGTTATTAATGGGGGATTACACGTATGATGATATCATGAAAATGTTGAAAGTATTATTGCCTACGGGTATATTCGAGAAATTAAAGGAAAAGGAATGGGAGGTGGGAGACACAAAGATTGTCTGGGCAGAAATAGAGGAAGAAGAAAAGAAACGGGTCCCAGGGTTAGGCCTTGGGGACAAAACTAAAGCATTACCAGGTTTGATAGTACAGGTCCTGCCCAGATTATTGACAACTAGAAAGGAGGATTGGGATGCAATATCGTCCTGTAAACAGAAACATGATGAAGATACTAGTGACTTCTATTCAAGATTCGAGAAATGTTTTATTATTAATAGTGGCCTCCAGCCAAGTAGCGAGTCGTACCCGCATCTTTTTGTGTCAAAGTTAGTTGAGAATTCCTTACCGTTAGTCAAAAATCGAGTGTACAAGGTCGAGAGTACATGGCAAGCAAATACGCCATCACAGATGTTACAAATGTTACAATATCATCAGAACAGAATCAGAGAAGAACAAGATCAGGAACAAAAACGTATGAAAGACACGAAAATGAAAATGTTAGTAGCTCAGACGGTCCCATCCGACGGTCACAGAAAGGGTACGACCCAGACAAGTCACACTGCAGCTCCCGTTAAAGGGACATGTAATTACTGCAAGCAGCCAGGTCACTACGTACATGAATGCCCAGTTCTGAAACATAACATAGCGACAGGTAAAACTAAAGAAAGACCGCATCCGCCTAGACAAGACCATAACCAACATCAGTCTTCACAGAATACACAGGGTACACAGCCTATGCATGCTTCCTCGATTCCAGTACAGACCGTAGCAGTACCACAGCCACAGCCTATTGCCGCAACTCAGCAAGTTTCACAGCAAATGTACCAGTATGCCCAGTCCGCTTACCCCGAATATTCCCGATATACATGAAACAGCCTAGAGAGGGAAGGTGGCTTGCCTCTTATTGAGATTCCTGTAGATCAAGAAGGTCCTTATGTACACAGTCAAGTATTGGGAAAAGACAGAAAGTTTTTAATTGACACAGGGGCAAGTCGCACTACAATAAGTCATGATGAAGTTCCAGGGGCACCCCTCTCAGGCTCACAGAATGTTTCCCTGGGTTTTTCAGGACAGCCTATTGTAAATGAGGTATCAGAACCAGTTCCCCTGGCTGTGGGTCCATTATCACGTGTTACAGACCTGTTACTCACGAAATCATGTCCAGAAAATCTGTTAGGAATTAAAACATTGAAGGCTCTAGGAGCTATAATATGCTGTTCCCCGGAGGGAGTTAGACTCTTTCTGCGGGATTTCAAGGGTCATTACGTTTTGCGTGAATTTGATGTCAGATTGAAAAATGTACCAGATTACTTGTGGGCAAAAGGCCCAACTGATGTAGGCTGTATGCACATTACACCATACCGCGTTACACTCAAGGCAGGTGTTGTATTACCCAGAATCAGACAATACAAGTTACCACCCGATGCTGTAGTGGCTTTACTGAAAATCATTGAAGAGCTCATTGCCCAAGGAGTGGTCGTCGAGACCGACTCCAATATCTGTAATTCACCCATCATTCCGATTCTTAAACGTACTGATCCCAATGCACCGCCAGTATATCGGCTGGTGATTGATCTTCGAGAATTGAATAAATGCATTATTCCACAGTATCCTGTGGTCCCCGATATCTCCTCTCTATTGACTGCCATTGATTCAGAAGCAACGTTCTTTACTGTAATTGATCTCAAGAACGCCTTCTTCAGCGTGCCTATTGATCCAGAGAGCCAATATCTCTTCGGATTCAGTTTAAATGGACGCAGCTTCAAATTTTCGCGCGCACCTCAAGGATTCACAGAAAGCCCCAGCATCTATAGTCAAGCACTGAAAAGACAACTAGATTGTATTCAAATGCCAGTTAACACCGCTTTACTGCAATACGTCGATGATCTGCTGATCACCGCACGAAGTGAGCCCGAATGTGAAAAAGCATCACTGACAGTTTTACACTTCCTGGCCGACAAGGGACACAAGGTGTCCCCTTCGAAGCTACAATTCTGTGTTCAGCAAGTTGTGTACTTGGGTCACTTGCTGTCCAAAGTGGGGAGACAGCTCACTCCCGATCGCATTCAGTTAATTGCAAATATGCCACAACCCCAGACACAAAAGGAAGTGCGGGCCTTCATAGGCCTCACCTCGTACTGCAGACAATGGATTCCCCAGTATGCATTTCTAGCAAAGCCACTCATCCAGTTAACGACACAGGAGGCAGCGACTTCGACTGCCCTCCCTTGGACTCAGGAACATACACAAGCTTTTGAAGACTTAAAGAAAGCCTTATGTCAAGCACCAGTTTTAGCGACACCATGTTACAGCAAACCGTTTACACTTTTTGTTACAGAACGTGATGGTACAGCGTTGTCTGTCCTCACCCAAGATCAAGCAGGTTCACATAAGCCTTGTGCTTATTTTTCTAGTACATTGGATTCAGTAGCCCAAGCACTCCCTGCGTGCTTAAAATCAGTAGCAGCAACAGCGTTAGCAATAAGACAAAGTGACTCAATTGTTTTAGGTCATCAGTTAACAGTTCAAGTACCACATTCTGTAGAGGTTTTGTTAAACAGAACCCAGACTCAACACTTGACTATAGCACGACTGACAGGTTATGAATTAACATTATTCCAGCCACACATAGAAATCAGACGCTGCAGTATCCTGAACCCCGCAACACTGTTACCAACAGTTATGACAGATCCAGCCCCACATGATTGTATAGAAATCATTAATGCAGTAACAAAGCCTAGACGAGATTTAACAGATGTTCCATTGACAAATCCAGACCTGACACTTTATGTGGACGGTTCATGCATGAGAACAAGTACAGGAGAATTAGTGGCCGCATATGCCGTGACCACTGAAACTGAAGTTAAAGAAACATATCGTATTGACACACTGTCTGCTCAAGCAGCAGAACTCATCGCTCTGACCCGAGCTTGTATTCTAGCCAAGAACAGAAATGTTAACATATACACTGATTCCCGTTATGCCTTCGGGGTTGTACACGACTTCGGAGTCCTCTGGCAAGAACGAGGTTTCCTGACCTCTCATGGGGCCAAGATTCAACACGGTCCCCTCATTCAAGCGCTGTTAGAAGCAATACATTTGCCCTCGGGCATATCAGTCATGAAGTGTAAGGCACATACTAAAGTTACAGATTCTGTTTCCCAGGGTAACGACCTGGCAGACCAGACAGCAAAACATACAGCACTGACTCACATCCAGATTACTGATGTGACAAAGACAATAGTACCGATAAAGTGTATGGCAGTTAGAGATCCCGCCCTAGACGTAATTGACATTCAGACACATGCTACGCCAGATGAAATAAAGAAATGGACTGAACTAGGAGGGATTCAGACAGATCAAGGTTGGATAACGAAGGAAAAATCTATATGGTTTCTCCCTGACTCAATGGTTCAAGTCATGATAAACACAGCACATAGCCCTGAGGTTCCGTGACGATTTGAACCCGTGTTTTCAAGTTTGTCGGAAATACATAATATTAGTATCAGCGAACCGCAAATGATCCATTTAGCATATCCTGGTGTTTTCGCTACGATACGAGCAAGAGCACTCTTGTTATGAACACATTTCTGATCTACCCATGGCATCCATCTTAGATCATGGCCGCCATTTTGTGTTTCCTTGCCCTCACATATGCAATAGCCTCTGATCACTTCATTCACTCCACTTTGATTAAGGACACGTAGCCTTAGCCGGAGATTCACCTCTTTCATGACACGTACACCTTAAACTAGATCACGCTGAAGCTGCATGACTCGACAAAGGCTGCCTCCTCTGCCCGAGGCCAGCCCACCTGAACTGGTTTTCCTGCCCATTGTCCTGATCATGATTAGGCGGCCGAAGCCGGTAGCCTTGCCCATTTACAACCCACAAACATCTCTTATCCCGCTTTCCTATCTTCTGCACCTGGCTCTGCTCCTTTCCTTCTGGGCCTTTATTAGGGGGAGGTAACGAACTTTACGATGAGGCGGTCCGGCTCTTGAATGCAATATTGACAAGGGATTGTGATGGACTAGTGGGAACCCCTCTTCGTGATGTTTGGCATCAGATATTATCGACAGTTCCTGTGTAACGCCAAATATTTATTGTTTAAGACACAAAGGTTTGGGAATGTACTGACATGTGAAATATTTGCCTGAAGCACAATTTTTGGTATATAAGGAGCAACCCTCAATGTACAAATCGAACAGTCTCCTAGATTCTGCCCGTGTGTAGATTCTGTGATTTCTGTGTCCCTGCAGTAATAAACCTTTGGTCTTTGACGCCACCATCGAGAAGCCCGTGTTTCTGTTCATTTGCGCACCAAGGCAGGTGGAACTCCGGGGTCTTTGGGTGTTGTTCCCTGACACCTCTGGACGGAACCAAAAAGTCCAGAACTCCAATTGGCGCCCAACGTCGGGCGACGTCATTCGGTACCGGTCCAAAAGCCTGAAGAGTTCGAGAAGCTTCGTGTGAAGATTCCTGAGGGAGGCGCCCCACTTCATCGATCCCGGCATATCGCAAAAGTGGCCCTGAAGTTCTCTTCCACGAGGGTTCCCGTTCAGGACGGCTGCAGTGGGCCGTTGCCTTGACCGTCGCCCTGTCTTGGACCCGAGGTGCAGCCTTAGTACAGCGAAACGTGACGGGTTTCTCCTTGGTGACGTCTTCAGTGCCTCAGTTAAGTATTTAGTGATAGCTAGCTGGTTACTTTGTGAGGATTGTTAAAAATCCTTGATCGGTTCTTGGTTTGGTTTGGTTTCGTAAGATTATCACTAGTTGTTCTGGTTACGATAATCTATTTGGTTCAGTTTGGGTATCGATACATTAGTTTGGTTTTGGTAGGCCTAAGTTCTTGGTTCAAGTGCACATATCTGTTTCATGTTTTGTTTGTTTTGTGTTCCAGACTGAAAATGGTAAGTCGGAAAATGTTGTCTTGTTTTAGTTGCAACAGTGACTCACGATTGGAGGATTCTTGTTTGGTTCCTCCGATTGGGACTCCCCTTTATGACCTATATTGCAAATTTGGAGTGGGTCCTATATCCTATAATGAGGTGTGGGTCCGTTATTGTAAGAAGGATGGTGTCCTTAGTTGGCCACTACATGGTAGTTTTGAGCCCGAGATCCTTGATAATTTAGAAGCGAAACTGTTTAGTAAGAAAGCCCGGCCGGCAATGTTTGATTCTTTCCGTTATTGGCGAAAAGAGTCTAAACAGAGAGAAATGAAAAGGTTGAAGAAAGAACAAAAAGAGCAAGAGGAGTTAACTCTAGAGCAAGCAACTAAACAACTGCAAGATAATGAGTGCGAAAAGGCTATAGACGTAGCAATTAGAGAGCATAATTTAGCGATTGACAAGTGCTACCCTGCCTTGCCATCGAAAACAGCTAAGATACTGGAGGATCCCGAAAACGATCCTCTGTTGTCTTATCTGTTACGTTCACCTCCACCGTACGCACAAGGTGCTGCGGCCCAACTTGTACCGAATGTTCAATTGCCGGTTGCTGGACAACCCAGTGTTCTTGTTCCTCAGAATCTAGTTCCTGTACCTCCTGTGGTTAATGTGAATGTTCCTACGGCTCCTCCTCTTCCTGGGTTGCCGACTTCTATACCTGTATCTGTCTCGCTTACACCTAATACTTCACAAACTATTTTCATCGATACTCCTACTGCTTCGCAATCTGTTCCTACCTCTACTGTGTTCTCTACGTCTGCGAGTATGTTAACTCCACTTTCTGTACGTCGAAAAATAACTGATTCTGTTGCTAATATTCTGTCTCCTCTATATAAATCCTTAATTAAGACTCCTACTTCTGATTCAGTTCAGAGACGTAGTCAGCTACCAAGTACTGAAGAACGGGGAGTTTTAGATTCCACGGCTCTCAGATGGATTACGAAAGTTAGAAGATATAATACGAGAGATGTATTAGATATGTTTATGCAGTGGAAAGAACCAACGCAACGATACGTCTTTGATGAGATGTGCTCGTTGTTACGTGAGGAAATAGAGGAAGATGATGTTGAATCAGACTTGGAGGATTTAATTAAGGTGCAAAAAGAGTTTGCTGCAGGAATGATAGTGGGTGATAATATACAAGAAGCGATGGAACTTATTTTGAGTTTTAGGAATGATCCATCTCTTCGTTCGCCGAGAGATTTAGAAAAAGGTAAAATGAAGCTAAGTCGCCAATATCCTATGAGAGAGGTTCCCCCGATTTGGCGCGAAGCTGTGCAAGCTGATCAAAACGCTGGTATTGTAGCTGCTCCAGCACAGTTCCAACGAGTGTGGATACACATTCCATGGAAACGAGCTGAAGTACTAGCAGTGAAACAGGCCTTACCAGATCCGCGTAAGAATCCGGCCGGATATTACAAAGAATTAACACAGACAGTTGAAGCTTGTATAATGAATTTGGCAGACATTGACATGCTATTTGGCAATGTAGTTCCACAACCAGTGTGGGCTAAAATTCGTAGAGAGGATCATCAAGCAGCTTTAGGTGGTGATTGGGCAGCTATCACTGCAGCAGATGGTCAGCAAACGGGTGGTGCAAAACCCGAACCCCTAATTGCTAATCTTCCAGGTAGAATAATTGACTTAATGAAGACTCTGATGCCTGCGTTGCGTGTTAATTGGGATAAACTGTCCGCATGCAAGCAAAAGAAAGATGAAAGTGTCTCCGACTTCTTCACGAGGTTCGAAGAGACTTTTGTAGACCATAGTGGTCAGGATATGAGTACTGAAGGAGGACAGAGATTGTTTGTCGATAAATTTGTGCATAATTTGTTACCTGAATTATGCAATAAATTAAAAGATTCCGAAAGTGCGTGGGCTGTATCTACGACAGCGCAAATACTTGCGACTGCACAGTACTACGAAAATAGGGATAAAGAGGAAAAGGAGAAATCAGAGAAGAAAACGAAAGATTTAAAGACTAAAGTACTTTTACAGCAGGCGTATCCGCCTCGCACGAACCAGACTAATATGCAACAGAATTCGTATCAGAGGACAGATTATAGTTCAACTAGGCCTCAATATCAGTGGAATCAGTGTGCGTACTGTAAGAAAGAGGGTCACTACAAGAATGAATGTCCGATTCTAGCGCAAAATAACGCAGCAGCAGCTCAGAGAGGTCGTGGTGGTTTTGCGCAGAATTCTAGAGGTCGAGGGCGAGGTGCTATGCCTCCGCAAACGAATGATCGTCCCTCTAATCACTTTGATCAACGAAACGTACAATCAGCTCAACAGAATAGATCTCAGCAATATCTTGTTGAGGATTATTGTGAAGTGGATGAGGGATTCCAGCAAAATGGGTACTAGGACAGCCATGGACAGAGAGAGGGAGTAGTATCAGTTCCAGTGGATCAGAGTGGGCCTTATGTCGCAGTAGCAACATCAGGTGTAGTCGAACCGTTTCTGTTGGATACTGGTGCAGCAAAAAGTTCTATAATTCATGCGAAACTCCCTGGCGCACCTTTGTCTGGCTCAACGAATGTTTCCGTAGGTTTTTCAGGCGCCCCTGTTTACAACCCGATATCTAATCCTTTGTCTATTTCTGTTGGACCATGCCAATTGAAAGCACCCTTGATTTTGACGACAGGTTGTAATGAAAATCTGCTTGGTTTAGATTTGTTAAAACGACTATATGCGACATTGTACTGTTCTCCGGAAGGAGTACAGCTTACTTTGGGTAAAAGACTCACTTCTCCGATGTACTTGTCAATGGACGCACTCCCGCCAGAGCTGCGCTCACTCCCTGATTCTCTTTGGGCGACTGGTCCTAATGATGTAGGCCTTTTGGAAATACCACCGTATGTAGTAACTTTGAAAGCAAATGTAAAATTTCCTAGAATTCCCCAATATAAAATATCGAGTGAAGGAGAACGTGCACTTTTATTGATTGTGCAAGATTTGATTAAGAAAGGTGTGGTTGAAGAAACTCGAGGAAATGTTTGTAATAGTCCTGTATTGCCAATTCTGAAACGAACTGATCCTACGAAGCCTCCAGTATATAGGTTTGTCATAGATCTTAGAGAGGTTAATAAGATTGTGGTTCCACAGTTTCCTGTGGTTCCAGACATTACTGCCTTGTTAACATTGATTCCTGCTACAGCCAATTGGTTCTCAGTCATCGACTTGAAGAATGCCTTTTTCAGCATTCCGATAGCCGAGGAAAGCAGGGATATTTTTGGCTTCTGTCTAGGAGGTCGAAGCTTCAGATTTAAACGCGCTCCACAAGGCTACTGTGAGAGTCCATCTATTTACAGTCAAGCATTAAAAAGTCAGCTAGATTCTTTTGTCCTTCCTCCAGGTTCTGCCCTAGTACAGTATGTAGACGATCTTTTAGTGGCTGCCGATGACAAGGAAACTTGCAAAGCAGCTACGGTATCGTTGTTACATCATTTGTCTGATTTGAATCACAAAGTATCACCTTCCAAGATGCAATACTGCTGCCAAGAAGTGACCTACCTAGGTCATCTCTTGTCAAAGGAGGGAAGGAAGTTGACCCCAGAAAGAATAAAAGCAATTACGCAAATGAGTGTTCCACGCACACAGAGAGAGGTACGTGCCTTTTTAGGTATTACCTCCTACTGTAGGCAGTGGATTCCAAATGTTTCTCTTTTAGCGAAACCATTGGTAGCTTTGACTGGGAAAAATGTTCCGAGTCCGGTGCCATGGTCTGATGAATGTCAAGAGAGCTTTACCGAATTACGAAAAGCCTTGTGTTCAGCTCCTGTATTAGGTACACCTGATTACAGTAAACCATTCATGCTCTACGTTCACGAGAGAGAAGGTTGCGCGTTGAGTGTCCTGACACAGAAGTTTGGTGATAAACAACGCCCTTGTGCGTATTTCTCATCAACATTAGATCCGGTAGCTAGAGCGTTGCCTAGTTGTTTGAGAGCTACAGCGGCAGCTGCGGCTTCCATTCGGCAATCTGCTGGTTTGGTGATGAACAACATGCTAGTGGTCATGGTTCCTCATGCAGTGGATACACTCATGAACCGAACGAAGACACAACACCTTACCAGTGCGAGATTATCTGGTTACGAACTGACACTACTAGCGAGTCATATTCAGATCAAAAGATGTAATGTATTGAATCCAGCAACGCTGTTGCCGACTGATCAAGAGTCGAGTGATTCTGAGCCACATGACTGCTATTTTAAAACGGAGGAAGAGACAAAAGGACGCATTGACCTTAAGGATACTCCGTTACCCGATCCGGATGGTACGCTATATGTGGACGGGTCATGTTTTAAATTGGAGAATGGTGATGTGACTGCTGCTTACGCGGTGACGACTTTGAAGACGATTGTGGAGACTGCAAGAGTGAGTCAGAATTCTGCCCAAGCTGCAGAATTAATAGCTCTAACGAGAGCATGTGTTTTAGCTGAGGGAAAGAGAGTGAATGTGTTCACAGACAGTCAGTACGCATTTGGCGTGGCCCATAGTTTTGGCCGGTTGTGGAGAGAAAGAGGTTTCATTACGTCCCATGGGACTAAGATTCAACATGGTCAGCTAGTTAACGACTTGTTGGAATCTCTAACCTTGCCGACTGAAGTTGCGATTGTGAAGTGCAGTGCTCATAAAGCAATCACGGATGATGTTGGACGTGGGAATGCTTTTGCTGATGAAATTGCTAAACAGACAGCTAGAGATGTGATGAGTAGAATGTATGTTGCAACGTCTGCAAGATGGATCGCTGAGTCTGGGATGTGTGAAGACACAATGGAAAGTGTGAAGGAGATTCAGAGAGAAGCGACTGAGAAAGAGAAACGTGTATGGAGAGAAAGTACGGGCAAGTTGGACTCGAATGGATGTTGGATTGATTTGACAGAGCAACAACGTTGGATGTTGCCGGATGCGTATGTGCTTGCAGTAGTGACAATGGCGCACGGAGTAGCGCATATAAGTTCTAAAGGCATCTGTAAGATGTTGGCTCGGGTCTGGAAGAATGATGGGATCAGTAAGTGTGCAGAGAGAGTGGTGAAAAATTGTATGGTGTGCTTGATGCATAACCCTGGCAAGGGAACTCCAACTCCAGCTGGTCATTTCGCTCCTCCTTCCTGTCCCTTTGAAGTGATTCAGTTAGATTTCATTCACATGGAACGCTGTAATAACTTGAAATACGTCCTGGTGGTGGTTTGTGCTTTTTCCAGGTGGATAGAAGCATACCCACTGAAGGACAATACCGCCTTATCAACTGCCAAAATTCTTCTCAAAGAATACTTCCCTAGATTTGGAATGCCACGGATTGTATGGTCAGATAACGGAAGTGAGTTTGTAGGGAAAGTTATGCAGAGTGTATGTGCAGGCCTAGGTTTGAAACAAAAATTTCATAGTGCGAACCATCCCCAGTCAGCTGGTCTAGTGGAGGGTTATAATGGCACCCTCAAGCTGAAGATAGCCAAAATACAAGCATCCACAGGTTTGGCTTGGCCAGACGCACTTCCTTTGGCCTTGTTATCAACGAGAGCAACAGTGCATTCTAGAATAGGGCTTTCTCCATACGAGATTGTGTTTGGCCGCCCGGCAAATGTCTGGGGTGTGCCAAGGCCTAAACAATTTTGCTCCATTGAATATCCTATGTTGATAGACTACCTTTACGACTTGACTGCTAAATTGAGTCTTATTCATCAACAGGTCTTCGATGCACTACCAAAGCCTCCGGAGAGTCCAGGGCATCAACTGAAACCGGGTGACTTCATTGTGGTCCGGAACTTCGCGAGGACAAAGAATCTTCAGCCTCGCTACATCGGCCCCTTCCAGGTCCTGCTGGCAACGAGGACAGCCGTACGTGTTGCTGGCCGCAAGAACTGGATCCACGCTTCTCACGTAAAGCGTGTTCCGTTGCCGCTGCCTTTTGACGACTGGGTGAAGAAGGGAATTGGTGCCTCCGAATCTGAAATCACCCCGAAATTTATCCCTTTCAGTGATGCCGATTTGATTACTGACACTTTGAAACCTGACTCTCCTCCTGAGAAAACTCCTTCGAACATTGAACATTTGTCTCCAGCATCAGAAGAAACTTTGTTATCTGCGAACTTAAACTCTGCAACAGCTGCTAGTGATACACTATTTTCCGATCAGACAGTACCAGCGAAGAAGAGATACAACCTTAGAAGCCATAAAAAGGACTAATAAAGCAGGCAACTGCATATTGTAATTTTGATATATATATATATATACTGAACTTTTGCTTTTCAGCCAGGAAGTTTGCTATTGTTTATTGTTTTAAAATTGCCTTGCCGTCTGGGTAGCCGTAGGGTCGTGGCTGTGTACCTAGTTTGAATTTGCAGGGGTCTGACACAAGGTCGATCTTTCTGTTGGTTTTGGGAACTCCCAGGGCTGACAGAGGCATTTTCATCTACGTACACATCATCAGTGGTCGCGAGCGGATTGTAGAAGATGGAGCTTCCTGCGCTGCAACGAGAAAATGTGATTTATGTTCGCAGAAACAGACTGTACAAAATTCTTCGTAGCAAATGCTTTTTAATGCAATGTGCCGTTACATTTTTGATTATTTTAGCAACATTGGTGGGTGGAATAGTCTTTGGTATAAAACTGATTTTTGTGCCAGTTACTACAGTACCTCCCCTTGATCCTGTTACTACTACTGTTTCTTCTATACACTCGTTTCACTCATTTCCAGAACATGAGCAAGCTCGACGCTCAGAATTCATCAACAACACTTTTGTACAGCTCTTGCACCAACACCAACTGGTAGTTAACACTACAGACTGCTGGGTGTGTGGCTTGATACCCCACACTATGGATAAAGGTATTCCCTATCTGGTTTTGCCTTTCAGCTACAATGGATCATTTCAGGCCCTTCAAACCATCTTTGCTTATGCCCTTGAGACCTATCCTCCACGTCCACCACGTTCCACTAAATATAACTCTGCCAACAAAGCTTTAGTCCAGGGAATTATTGACATGATCAAGGATGTCAATAATACTCCATCATACCCTAGGGACGAACTACGAGTGTATTTGAGTTGGAATACTTCAGAGTATCGCCTTAGTTTAGGAGAAAGCAAGCGTAAAAGCTCAACTCCAATCTGGGTCGTACCTCACCGAGGTCAGGTCTGTTTGCAAGGTAATGGGAGAAATCCGAGAGCTCAGCTAGGGAGGAGTGAGTGCGTTGAGACTTATGTGTTTCCGGCTAACTTTTCCCCTGCCTTCCTTACTGCTAGGGGTACCTATTTCATTTGTCGAGACCGAGCTTATACATGGTTACCTGCTGACTTTTCAGGTTCATGCTATATTGCTCGATTGTTGCCTCCAACATACACTGCTTCATCTGATTACCACAGAACAAGAGTAGCGAGAGGTGTCTTCAGCAAAGAAGATACCGCTGGTCAGGAAGCTGGAGACTTTTTCAAAGGCTTCCTTCCGTTTTGGGGGCCTATGGCCAATAGTAGAAACATACGTCAGCTAACACGGGTAGTTGAATCTACTATTACCGAAACTGCTGGTGCCCTTAGCAACCTGACAGCTGAGCTTCAGGCGGATAGACTCATGACGTTGCAAAACCGTATGGTTTTAGACGTTATCCTTGCAGACCGAGGTGGGGTATGCAGAATGATCCAATCGAGCTGCTGTGTCTTTATTCCTAATAATGCTCCAACAGTCTATGAGGCGATCTCTAAGCTACACAAAATCTCCGACTCTATACATGTAGACAAGGGAAACTGGTCCTTTATGGAGTGGGTTTGGACTCTGATCTCAGCGTGGGGATGGAAGGTTCTAATGGTCATTGGTGTCATCTTAGTATTCCTCTTCTCATGCTGCCTGATTATCCAGTGTGGTCCAGCCCTGTGTGGCCTCTGTGCTGCAACCTGTTTTAGGAAACCACCTGCGTTTGGAGAAAAGGCACGAGAAAGGATGATGGTACAACAACATGTCACTGACCTGATGAGTATAGAACTAGACTCTGATATAGACTGAGTAATTGCCTATGTAAGGGCAAAAGGAGGGTCTGAGGTTCTGTGACGATTTGAACCCGTGTTTTCAAGTTTGTCGGAAATACATAATATTAGTATCAGCGAACCGCAAATGATCCATTTAGCATATCCTGGTGTTTTCGCTACGATACGAGCAAGAGCACTCTTGTTATGAACACATTTCTGATCTACCCATGGCATCCATCTTAGATCATGGCCGCCATTTTGTGTTTCCTTGCCCTCACATATGCAATAGCCTCTGATCACTTCATTCACTCCACTTTGATTAAGGACACGTAGCCTTAGCCGGAGATTCACCTCTTTCATGACACGTACACCTTAAACTAGATCACGCTGAAGCTGCATGACTCGACAAAGGCTGCCTCCTCTGCCCGAGGCCAGCCCACCTGAACTGGTTTTCCTGCCCATTGTCCTGATCATGATTAGGCGGCCGAAGCCGGTAGCCTTGCCCATTTACAACCCACAAACATCTCTTATCCCGCTTTCCTATCTTCTGCACCTGGCTCTGCTCCTTTCCTTCTGGGCCTTTATTAGGGGGAGGTAACGAACTTTACGATGAGGCGGTCCGGCTCTTGAATGCAATATTGACAAGGGATTGTGATGGACTAGTGGGAACCCCTCTTCGTGATGTTTGGCATCAGATATTATCGACAGTTCCTGTGTAACGCCAAATATTTATTGTTTAAGACACAAAGGTTTGGGAATGTACTGACATGTGAAATATTTGCCTGAAGCACAATTTTTGGTATATAAGGAGCAACCCTCAATGTACAAATCGAACAGTCTCCTAGATTCTGCCCGTGTGTAGATTCTGTGATTTCTGTGTCCCTGCAGTAATAAACCTTTGGTCTTTGACGCCACCATCGAGAAGCCCGTGTTTCTGTTCATTTGCGCACCAAGGCAGGTGGAACTCCGGGGTCTTTGGGTGTTGTTCCCTGACACCTCTGGACGGAACCAAAAAGTCCAGAACTCCAGCCCGGCACATCTAGGAGAGAAGGCGATGTTAGACAGTTTACAGAATCTCTGGTACAACAAACACTTACGAGCAGCAGCAAAACAGAAAGTGCGTACTTGCATGATCTGTTGTCAGTTCAATCCAGGTAAAAGCGTCCCTGTAGAGCAAGGTGGATTTCATCCTCCCGATCACCCTTTTGAAGTCCTCCAGATGGATTATATCCAGATGAACAGTTGTCGAGGTTTTAAATATGTCCTTGTAGTTGTTTGTGCTCTGTCCCGCTGGACCGAAGCATACCCAGTTCCAGACTACACTGCTCCGACCACTGCTCGACAGTTGGTTCGTGAATTCTTCCCACGGTACGGTTTGCCCCGTGTCGTGTATTCAGATAACGGACAGCCATTCTCGTCCGAGTTGATGAAACAGGTTTCCCTTTTACTAGGATATCAGTGGAGGTTCCACTGTGTCCGACATCCCGAAGCAGCAGGCCTTGTAGAAAGGCATAATCAGACACTAAAAATCCGCCTTGCAAAGATCTGTCAGGAAAAGGGGGTCGACTGGATAGTCGCCCTGCCCGTGGCACTATTCTACATGAGAATGGTCGCCCATTCAAGATCAGGGCTATCCCCGTACGAAGTGGTCTTTGGCAGACCACCGAATATGTGGGGGACGCCCATTCCGAAGAAAATAACTGATGTTGATTGCAATATGTTGACAGATTACCTTGCCTCCTTGATGTCTGCACTCCAATCATGTCGTTCACAGGTTGCCGCAGCCTTCCCTGACAACACCGATGTAAAGGCGCATGAGGTCCGTCCTGGGGACCTGGTACTCGTCCGGAATTTCGACCGGAAAAGTCCGCTGGAGCCCCGCTGGAAGTCCCCGAAGACCGTTCTCCTTACCACCAGGGCCGCCGTGAAGATAGAGGGGAGAAAGGGGTGGGTCCACACGAGTCACATCAAACTTTGCAATGAACTAAAAAACGGACTAAAACAGGACTCTGACTCGTCCACCCCCACCAAAGACTGTGATGAAAGAAAAGACGTTACAGTGTCTGAACGAGAAAAGACTCCCCAAGAACTATATCGTATGAAACTCCGATCTAGCAAGTCAGACAGTTTAATTGTTTAAGTCCTCCCCTAGGTGAATCGGTTAAATAGTTTCTGACATGTATCCCCTAGATCGAGATAGAGAGAGAGAGAGAGAAGCAAAGAAACGTACATACTGTAAATCACTGCGTAGTCACTGTATAGTGACGTTGTTAATAATGTTTTTTCTGAGTATTCTAATTATTATTGCCAGCATTCTGCTACCTATATATTGGCCTATTTTCAGGCGTGAACAATCTGTTTACAATGTCTCTGCTGAACACACTTTTAGTGAACTTCCTGCACATGAACTCTCTTACAGACTTGCGCTGCGCAACAATACATTCATTAGTATGTTACACCACTCCCATCAGACAAATAATGCTACCGACTGCTGGATATGTGGCCGACTCCCTCCCTACCAGAATTACAAGGGAGCTCTGCCCCTCTTTCCGTACCCGTTCACTCACAATGGCTCCTGTGGGGCATGGTTTAAAATAATTAATTCCTTAGATCCTGATATTGCTGTTTTCGATGGGGGCTGGGTTTGGGGAAACTTGAACTTAGTCCTGCTCAACGTCTGTTATCCTGATAAAGAGGGACTTCCCACTCGAATAGGAACTGATCTAGAAAATGAAGTATATGGATTAGGTAATTACACAATTAGCCTTATGATCCTTACTGTAGAATCCGAGGATGCTCCAGTTCTGCCCCATATGTTAGTATTACCAGTCACAGGTGAATTATGTGTTAGCAAGAAAGGTTCAGTACACGTAGGTCATAGTAAATGCACTACTGTGGTCGAATTCAGTGATCATGGTAAATCGTCTTTCAAAGCTATCAGTCACTCCTATTTTGTTTGTGGTCATACCGCATACATACGTTTGCCTCCAGATTGGGATGGTACCTGTTACATTGCATTCCTTCTGCCACCTGTTTTTCTAGCTCCCCCAGATTACCATAGAAATACGAATCTAGTACCGAATAGACCCAAAAGAGATATTCCACTTGTCGACTACACCGAAACGGCATGGGAACAGTACACTGATTTCAATAAAGGATTCTTTTTCTTTCTAGGACCTGTCCAAAACAGTAAATTAATACGTAGATTAACTAGAACACTTGAAGCAGTGGTACATGAAACTGCCTCCGCCTTAGGTAACTTAACAGAGGAGCAATCTGCTATGCGGGTTGTTGTCCTTCAAAATCGTCTTGTTATTGACGTCATCTTGGCAGATAGAGGTGGAGCCTGTAAGGTCATCGGGTCAAGTTGCTGCGTTTTCATCCCACAAAATGCACCATCTGTCTATCAAGCTATTACCCGTCTGCATAAAATTGCGAATCAGATACATCAGAATCCAGGCACCTGGACTTGGTCCGGTTGGTTCTGGACAACGCTAACAGCTTGGGGATGGAAGATCTTATCCTTCCTAGGCATTGGCCTTGTTATAGTATTCAGCTGCTGCCTGTGCCTACAGTGTGGGCCAGCGATATGTGGACTGTGTGCCACCTCGTGCATTGAACATTCCAGTTGTCTCTCAAACAGTCAAAGAAAGAAAGATGAACATATAATGTTACAAGAACAGACTGATCGATTCATGAGGATCGATATATCATGAAGGGTCCGTAGGGAACAAGGAGGGAATGAGGTAATCTAAATTTTATGGTCAAGTTGTGTTCCCTAGCGAGTACCCCACCGTCTCCATGTACGAGTTAAAGTGCATGTAACTTCCCTCCTGTGTCAGCTATGAAGACGCAAATACATTTGCGTCCAACGTTAACATGTCCTCTTTCAGACCCACCATGAATGGGTCGAATGGTCCGTTCCTAAGTATGCTATGCCAACGTCTTTTTGTAGTGTACTCCTACGTTTTTCAGCTCTGGCTGAAGTAGGCCCTGAATCTCTGCCACCGAGCCTCTTTTCTGGCTTCTGACTCCGAGAAATCTCTGCCCAGGCAGCCCCCGTACTCGTGAACTCTGACTTACTTTCAGCGCGGCCCCTCGCGCTCGGCTCAGCCTGCTGCCTGCCAAGATTGACTATAACCTTCGAGTTATCTGTTTCCCTCCCCGAAAATACATTCCTGCCTGCTAGCTTCAGTAAACATCCTTCCTCAGCTACAGGGCTAAAGGGCCGACCTGTCTCTGTGCAAGTAATTCATAGCTTCGTTGCCATGCTTCCATGGAAGGCCCCATGCCCCCACGCTTCTCATACAGACACCCAGGCGCTTATACACGCACTCACAGCAAGTATAGAATAGCTTCTGCCCCAGAGACCTTTCCGCCCAGATAGCTTAGTTCCTAAACATCAGATATCAGATATGATAGAAGCCCAAGTTGATCTGACATGCCAGACTTTTGTCTCTTTCCGTCAGTGTAAATGTCAAGTCCCCTGCACCCCTCCAATTACACGTCATGCAGCTGCGTGCGCATCCAAGCTTCCGATTTCTGCTGACATTGCCACATTTTCTGTTAGTGCCACCCCTTTGTGACACCTATCAGTGACGTTTCCAGAACACACCTCTAGTTCACGCCTCTTGATTACGCACATGTACCACGTGTATATTGTTATCTTGTCTTCTCTCAGCTGTTACGCCTTCTATACTGTTTTCAATGGTGTACAATAAGTATATAAGCTATGTACTGTTAATAAAATGAGAGCGCGCTCATCTATCCCTTCTGACACCCTGTGTGGTGATCAGAACATGATATCCTGGCCATGACCATTCCTTTTTAAGGAATAAAACCCTTAGAACTCTAACACCACGGACTCTGTCTTTTTTCACCCGATCTGAGTTATTATTGATTAAGTACTTACCTGCATAGAAATTAAGAGAGTAAATTAATTATTTACGTCAGGCTGCTCTTGTTCCCCCTGGCTGTGCTTGGTCCCCCTGGCAACTCTTGGTCCCCCTGGTTGCTCTTGGTCGCCCTGGCTGCTCTTGGTCCCCCTGGCTGTGCTTGGTCCCCCTGGCTGCTCTTGGTTCCCCTGGGTGCTCTTGGTCCCCCTGGTTGCTCTTGGTCCCCCTGGCTGTGCTTGGTTACCCTGGTTGCTCTTGGTCTCCCTGGTTGTTCTTGGTCCCCCTGGTTGCTCTTGGTCCCCCTGGCTGTGCTTGGTCCCCTTGGCTCCTCCTGGTCCCCCTGGTTGCTCTTGGTCCCCCTGGCTGTGCTTGGTCCCCCTGGCTGCTCTTGGTCCCCTTGGCTGCTCTTGGTCCCCTTGGTTGCTCTTGGCCCCCCTGGCTGCTCTTGGTCCCCCTGGTTGCTCTTGGTCCCCCTGGCTGTGCTTGTTCCCCCTGGTTGCTCTTGGTCCCCCTGGTTGCTCTTGGTCTCCCTGGATGGGTTTGGTCCCCCTGGTTGCTCTTGGTCCCACTGGTTGCTCCTGGTTCCCCTGGTTGCTCTTGGCCCCCCTGGTTGCTCTTGGTTCCCCTGGTTGCTCTTGGTCCCCCTGGCTGTGCTTGGTCCCCCTGGCTGTGTTTGGTCCCCCTGGCTGCTCTTGGTCCCCCTGGCAGCTCTTGGTCCCCCTGGTTTCTCTTGGTCCCCCAGGCTGTGCTTAGTCCCCCTGGCTGCTCTTGGTCCCCCTGGCTGCTCTTGGTCCCCCTGGCTGTGCTTGGTCCCCCTGGCTGTGCTTGGTCCCCCTGGCTGCTCTGGGTCCCCCTGGTTGCTCTTGGTCCCCCTGGCTGTGCTTGGTCCCCTTCGCTGTGCTTAGTCCCCCTGGTTGCTCTTGGTCCCCCTGGCTGTGCTTGGTCCCCCTGGCTGCTCTTGGTCCCCTTGGCTGCTCTTGGTCCCCTTGGTTGCTCTTGGCCCCCCTGGCTGCTCTTGGTCCCCCTGGTTGCTCTTGGTCCCCCTGGCTGTGCTTGTTCCCCCTGGTTGCTCTTGGTCCCCCTGGTTGCTCTTGGTCTCCCTGGATGGGTTTGGTCCCCCTGGTTGCTCTTGGTCCCACTGGTTGCTCCTGGTTCCCCTGGTTGCTCTTGGCCCCCCTGGTTGCTCTTGGTTCCCCTGGTTGCTCTTGGTCCCCCTGGCTGTGCTTGGTCCCCCTGGCTGTGTTTGGTCCCCCTGGCTGCTCTTGGTCCCCCTGGCAGCTCTTGGTCCCCCTGGTTTCACTTGGTCCCCCAGGCTGTGCTTAGTCCCCCTGGCTGCTCTTGGTCCCCCTGGCTGCTCTTGGTCCCCCTGGCTGTGCTTGGTCCCCCTGGCTGTGCTTGGTCCCCCTGGCTGCTCTGGGTCCCCCTGGTTGCTCTTGGTCCCCCTGGCTGTGCTTGGTCCCCTTCACTGTGCTTAGTCCCCCTGGTTGCTCTTGGTCCCCCTGGTTGCTCTTGGTCCCCCTGGCTGTGCTTGGTTACCCTGGTTGCTCTTGGTCTCCCTGGTTGTTCTTGGTCCCCCTGGTTGCTCTTGGTCCCCCTGGCTGTGCTTTGTCCCATTGGCTCCTCCTGGTCCCCCTGACTGCTCTTGGTCCTCTTGGTTGCTCTTGGTCCCCCTGGCTGCTCTTGGTCCCCCTGGCTGCTCTTGCTCCCCCTGGATGCTCTTGGTCCCCCTGGTTGCTTTTGGTCCCCCTGGTTGCTCTTGGCCCCCCTGGCTGCTCTTGGTCCCCCTGGCTGTGCTTGGTCCCCCTGGTTGCTTTTGGTCCCCCTGGTCGCTCTTGGTCCCCCTGGCTGTGCTTGGTCCCCATGGCTGCTCTTGGTCCCCCTGGCTGTGCTTGGCCCCCCTGGCTGCTCTTGGTCACCCTGGTTGCTCTTGGTCCCCCTGGCTGCTCTTGGTCCCCCTGGCTGTGCTTGGTCCCCCTGGCTGCTCTTGGTTCCCCTGGTTGCTCTTGGTACCCCAGGTTACTCCTGGCCCCCCTGGTTGCTCTAGGTCCCCCTGGCTGTGCTTGGTCCCGCTGGTTGCTCTTGGTCCCCCTGGTTGCTCTTGGTCCCCCTGGTCGCTCATGGTCCCCCTGGCTGCTCTTGGTGACCCTGGCTGTGCTTGGCCTTCCTGGCTGCTCTTGGTCCTCCTGGTTGCTCTTGGTCCCCCTGGCTGTGCTTGGTTCCCTTGGCTGCTCTTGGTCCCTCCGGCTGCTCTTGGTGCCCCTGGCTGTGCTTGGTCCCCCTGGCAGCTCTTGGTCCCCCTGGTTGCTCTTGGCCCCCCTGGCTGCTCTTGGCCCCCCTTGCTGTGCTTGGTCCCCCTGGCTGCTTTTGGTACCCCTGGTTGCTCTTGGTCCCCCTGGCTGCTCTTGGTCCCCCTGGCTGCGCTTGGTCCCCCTGGTCGCTTTTGGTCCCCCTGGTCGCTCTTGGTCCCCCTGGCTGCTCTTGGTCCCCCTGGCTGTGCTTGGTCCCCCTGGCTGCTCTTGGTCCCCCTGGTCGCTAGTGGTCCCCCTGGCTGTGCTTGGTTCCCCTGGCTGCTCTTGGTCCCCCTGGCTGTGCTTGGTCCCCCTGGCTGCTCTTGGTCCCCCTGGTTGCTCTTGGTCCCCCTGGCTGCTCTTGGTCCCCCTGGCTGTGCTTGGTCCCCCTGGCTGCTCTTGGTTCCCATGGTTGCTCATTGTCCCCCTTGTTGCTCTTGGTCCCCCTGGTTGCTCTTGGTCCCCCTGGCTGTGCTTGGTAGCCCTGGTTGCTCTTGGTCCCCCTGGTTGCTCTTGGTCCCCCTGGTCGCTCTTGGTCCCCCTGGCTGCTCTTGGTCCCCCTGGCTGTGCTTGGCCTTCCTGGCTGCTCTTGGTCCCCATGGTCGCTCTTGGTCCCCCTGGCTGTGCTTGGTCCCCCTGGCTGCTCTTGGTCCCCCTGGCTGTGCTTGGTCCCCCTGGCTGCTCTTGGTTCCCCTGGTTGCTCTTGGTCCTCCTGGTTGCTCTTGGTCCCCCTGGCTGTGCTTGGTCCCCCTGGTTGCTCTTGGTCTCCCTGGTTGTTCTTGGTCCCCCTGGTTCCTCTTGATCCCCTGGCTGTGCTTGGTCCCCTTGGCTCCTCCTGGTCCCCCTGGTTGCTCTTGGTCCCCCTGGCTGTGCTTGGTCCCCCTGGCTGCTCTTGGTCCCCCTGGCTGCTCTTGGTCCCCTTGGTTGCTCTTGGTCCCCCTGGCTGCTCTTGGTCCCCCTGGTTGCTCTTGGTCCCCCTGGCTGTGCTTGTTCCCCCTGGTTGCTCTTGGTCCCCCTCGTTGCTTTTGGTATTCCTGGATGGGTTTGGTCCCCCTGGTTGCTCTTTATCCCACTGGTTGCTCCTGGTTCCCCTGGTTGCTCTTGGTCCCCCTGGTTGCTCTTAGTTCCCCTGGTTGCTCTTGGTCCCCCTGGCTGTGCTTGGTCCCCCTGGCTGTGCTTGGTCCCCCTGGCTGCTCTTGGTCCCCCTGGCAGCTCTTGGTCCCCCTGGTTTCTCTTGGTCCCCCTGGCTGTGCTTAGTCCCCCTGGCTGCTCTTGGTCCCCCTGGCTGCTCTTGGTCATCCTGGCTGTGCTTGGTCCCCCTGGCTGCTATTGGTCCCCCTGGCTGTGCTTGGTCCTGCTGGTGGTTCCTTGGTCCCCCTGGTTGCTCTTTGTCCCCCTGGCTGTGCTTAGTCCCCCTGGCTGCTCTTGGTCCCCCTGGCTGCTCTTAGTCCCCCTGGTTGTGCTTGGTCCCCCTGGCTGCTATTGGTCCCCCTGGCTGTGCTTGGTCCTGCTGGTGGCTCCTTGGTCCCCCTGGTTGCTCTTGGTCCCCCTGGCTTCTCTTGGTCCCCCGGGCTTCTTTTGGTCCCCCTGGCTGCTCTTGGTCCCCCTGGCTTCTCTTGGTCCACCTGGTTGCTCTTGGTCCCCCTGGCTGTGCTTGGTCCCCCTGGCTGCTCTTGGTCCCCCTGGCTGTGCTTGGTCCCCCTGGTTGCTCTCGGTCCCCCTGGCTGTGCTTGGTCCCCCTGGCTGTGCTTGGTCTCCCTGGCTGCTCTTGGTCCCCCTGGTCGCTCTTGGTCCCCCATGCTGTGCTTGGTCCCCCTGGCTGCTCTTGGTCCCCTTGGCTGCTCTTGGTCCCCTTGGTTGCTCTTGGCCCCCCTGGCTGCTCTTGGTCCCCCTGGTTGCTCTTGGTCCCCCTGGCTGTGCTTGTTCCCCCTGGTTGCTCTTGGTCCCCCTGGTTGCTCTTGGTCTCCCTGGATGGGTTTGGTCCCCCTGGTTGCTCTTGGTCCCACTGGTTGCTCCTGGTTCCCCTGGTTGCTCTTGGCCCCCCTGGTTGCTCTTGGTTCCCCTGGTTGCTCTTGGTCCCCCTGGCTGTGCTTGGTCCCCCTGGCTGTGTTTGGTCCCCCTGGCTGCTCTTGGTCCCCCTGGCAGCTCTTGGTCCCCCTGGTTTCTCTTGGTCCCCCAGGCTGTGCTTAGTCCCCCTGGCTGCTCTTGGTCCCCCTGGCTGCTCTTGGTCCCCCTGGCTGTGCTTGGTCCCCCTGGCTGTGCTTGGTCCCCCTGGCTGCTCTGGGTCCCCCTGGTTGCTCTTGGTCCCCCTGGCTGTGCTTGGTCCCCTTCGCTGTGCTTAGTCCCCCTGGTTGCTCTTGGTCCCCCTGGTTGCTCTTGGTCCCCCTGGCTGTGCTTGGTTACCCTGGTTGCTCTTGGTCTCCCTGGTTGTTCTTGGTCCCCCTGGTTGCTCTTGGTCCCCCTGGCTGTGCTTTGTCCTCTTGGCTCCTCCTGGTCCCCCTGACTGCTCTTGGTCCTCTTGGTTGCTCTTGGTCCCCCTGGCTGCTCTTGGTCCCCCTGGCTGCTCTTGCTCCCCCTGGATGCTCTTGGTCCCCCTGGTTGCTTTTGGTCCCCCTGGTTGCTCTTGGCCCCCCTGGCTGCTCTTGGTCCCCCTGGCTGTGCTTGGTCCCCCTGGTTGCTCTTGGTCCCCCTGGTCGCTCTTGGTCCCCCTGGCTGTGCTTGGTCCCCATGGCTGCTCTTGGTCCCCCTGGCTGTGCTTGGCCCCCCTGGCTGCTCTTGGTCACCCTGGTTGCTCTTGGTCCCCCTGGCTGCTCTTGGTCCCCCTGGCTGTGCTTGGTCCCCCTGGCTGCTCTTGGTTCCCCTGGTTGCTCTTGGTACCCCAGGTTACTCCTGGCCCCCCTGGTTGCTCTAGGTCCCCCTGGCTGTGCTTGGTCCCGCTGGTTGCTCTTGGTCCCCCTGGTTGCTCTTGGTCCCCCTGGTCGCTCATGGTCCCCCTGGCTGCTCTTGGTGACCCTGGCTGTGCTTGGCCTTCCTGGCTGCTCTTGGTCCTCCTGGTTGCTCTTGGTCCCCCTGGCTGTGCTTGGTTCCCTTGGCTGCTCTTGGTCCCTCCGGCTGCTCTTGGTGCCCCTGGCTGTGCTTGGTCCCCCTGGCAGCTCTTGGTCCCCCTGGTTGCTCTTGGCCCCCCTGGCTGCTCTTGGCCCCCCTTGCTGTGCTTGGTCCCCCTGGCTGCTTTTGGTACCCCTGGTTGCTCTTGGTCCCCCTGGCTGCTCTTGGTCCCCCTGGCTGCGCTTGGTCCCCCTGGTCGCTTTTGGTCCCCCTGGTCGCTCTTGGTCCCCCTGGCTGCTCTTGGTCCCCCTGGCTGTGCTTGGTCCCCCTGGCTGCTCTTGGTCCCCCTGGTCGCTCGTGGTCCCCCTGGCTGTGCTTGGTTCCCCTGGCTGCTCTTGGTCCCCCTGGCTGTGCTTGGTCCCCCTGGCTGCTCTTGGTCCCCCTGGTTGCTCTTGGTCCCCCTGGCTGCTCTTGGTCCCCCTGGCTGTGCTTGGTCCCCCTGGCTGCTCTTGGTTCCCATGGTTGCTCATTGTCCCCCTTGTTGCTCTTGGTCCCCCTGGTTGCTCTTGGTCCCCCTGGCTGTGCTTGGTAGCCCTGGTTGCTCTTGGTCCCCCTGGTTGCTCTTGGTCCCCCTGGTCGCTCTTGGTCCCCCTGGCTGCTCTTGGTCCCCCTGGCTGTGCTTGGCCTTCCTGGCTGCTCTTGGTCCCCATGGTCGCTCTTGGTCCCCCTGGCTGTGCTTGGTCCCCCTGGCTGCTCTTGGTCCCCCTGGCTGTGCTTGGTCCCCCTGGCTGCTCTTGGTTCCCCTGGTTGCTCTTGGTCCTCCTGGTTGCTCTTGGTCCCCCTGGCTGTGCTTGGTCCCCCTGGTTGCTCTTGGTCTCCCTGGTTGTTCTTGGTCCCCCTGGTTCCTCTTGATCCCCTGGCTGTGCTTGGTCCCCTTGGCTCCTCCTGGTCCCCCTGGTTGCTCTTGGTCCCCCTGGCTGTGCTTGGTCCCCCTGGCTGCTCTTGGTCCCCCTGGCTGCTCTTGGTCCCCTTGGTTGCTCTTGGTCCCCCTGGCTGCTCTTGGTCCCCCTGGTTGCTCTTGGTCCCCCTGGCTGTGCTTGTTCCCCCTGGTTGCTCTTGGTCCCCCTCGTTGCTTTTGGTATTCCTGGATGGGTTTGGTCCCCCTGGTTGCTCTTTATCCCACTGGTTGCTCCTGGTTCCCCTGGTTGCTCTTGGTCCCCCTGGTTGCTCTTAGTTCCCCTGGTTGCTCTTGGTCCCCCTGGCTGTGCTTGGTCCCCCTGGCTGTGCTTGGTCCCCCTGGCTGCTCTTGGTCCCCCTGGCAGCTCTTGGTCCCCCTGGTTTCTCTTGGTCCCCCTGGCTGTGCTTAGTCCCCCTGGCTGCTCTTGGTCCCCCTGGCTGCTCTTGGTCCCCCTGGCTGTGCTTGGTCCCCCTGGCTGCTATTGGTCCCCCTGGCTGTGCTTGGTCCTGCTGGTGGTTCCTGGGTCCCCCTGGTTGCTCTTTGTCCCCCTGGCTGTGCTTAGTCCCCCTGGCTGCTCTTGGTCCCCCTGGCTGCTCTTGGTCCCCCTGGCTGTGCTTGGTCCCCCTGGCTGCTATTGGTCCCCCTGGCTGTGCTTGGTCCTGCTGGTGGCTCCTTGGTCCCCCTGGTTGCTCTTGGTCCCCCTGGCTTCTCTTGGTCCCCCGGGCTTCTTTTGGTCCCCCTGGCTGCTCTTGGTCCCCCTGGCTTCTCTTGGTCCACCTGGTTGCTCTTGGTCCCCCTGGCTGTGCTTGGTCCCCCTGGCTGCTCTTGGTCCCCCTGGCTGTGCTTGGTCCCCCTGGTTGCTCTCGGTCCCCCTGGCTGTGCTTGGTCCCCCTGGCTGTGCTTGGTCCCCCTGGCTGCTCTTGGTCCCCCTGGTCGCTCTTGGTCCCCCAGGCTGTGCTTGGTTCCCCTGGCTGCTCTTGGTCCCCCTGGCTGTGCTTGGTCCCCCTGGCTGCTCTTGGTCCCCCTGGTTGCTCTTGGTCCCCCTGTCTGCTCTTGGTCCCCCTGGCTGTGTTTGGTCCCCCTCGCTGCTCTTGGTTCCCCTGGTTGCTCTTGGTCCCCTTGGTTGCTCTTGGTCCCCCTGGTTGCTCTTGGTCCCCCTGGCTGTGCTTGGTCGCCCTGGTGGCTCTTGGTCCCCTTGGTTGCTCTTGGTCCCCCTGGTTGCTCTTGGTCCCCCTGGCTGCTCTTGGTCCCCCTGGCTGTGCTTGGCCTTCCTGGCTGCTCTTGGTCCCCGTGGTCGCTCTTGGTCCCCCTGGCTGTGCTTGGTCCCCCTGGCTGCTCTTGTTTCCCCTGGATGTGCTTGGTCCCCCTGGCTACTCTTGGTCTCCCTGGTTGCTCTTGGTCCACCTGGCTGCTCTTGGTCCCCCTGGCTGTGCTTGGTCCCCCTGGCTGCTCTTAGTTCCCCTAGTTGCTTTTGGTCCCCCTGGCTGTGCTTGGTCACCCTGGTTGCTCTTGGTCTCCCTGGTTGTTCTTGGTTCCCCTGGTTGCTCTTGGTCCCCCTGGCTGTGCTTGGTCCCCTTGGCTCCTCCTGGTCCCCCTGGTTGCTCTTGGTCCCCCTGGCTGTGCTTGTTCCCCCTGGCTGCTCTTGGTCCCCCTGGTTGCTCTTGGTCTCCCTGGATGTGTTTGGTCCCCCTGGTTGCTCTTGGTCCCACTGGTTGCTCCTGGTTCCCTTGGTTGCTCTTGGTCCCCCTGGTTGCTCTTGGTTCCCCTGGTTGCTCTTGGTCTCCCTGGCTGTGCTTGGTCCCCCTGGGTGTGCTTGGTCCCCCTGGCTGCTCTTGGTCCCCCTGGCTGCTCTTGGTCCCCCTGGTCGCTCTTGGTCCCCCTGGCTGTGCTTGGTCCCCATGGCTGCTCTGGGTCCCCCTGGCTGTGCTTGGCCCCCCTGGCTGCTCTTGGTCCCCCTGGTTGCTCTTGGTCCCCCTGGCTGCTCTATGTTCCCCTGGCTGTGCTTGGTCCCCCTGGCTGCTCTTGGTTCCCCTGGTTGCTCTTGGTACCCCTGGTTACTCTTGGTCCCCCTGGTTGCTCTAGGTCCCCCTGGCTGTGCTTGGTCCCGCTGGTTGCTCTTGGTCCCCCTGGTTGCTCTTGGTCCCCCTGGTCGCTCATGGTCCCCCTGGCTGCTCTTGGTGACCCTGGCTGTGCTTGGCCTTCCTGGCTGCTCTTGGTCCTCCTGGTTGCTCTTGGTCCCCCTGGCTGTGCTTGGTTCCCTTGGCTGCTCTTGGTCCCTATGGCTGCTCTTGGTGCCCCTGGCTGTGCTTGGTCCCCCTGGCAGCTCTTGGTCCCCCTGGTTGCTCTTGGCCCCCCTGGCTGCTCTTGGCCCCCCTTGCTGTGCTTGGTCCACCTGGCTGCTCTTGGTCCCCCTGGCTGCTCTTGGTCCCCCTGGCTGCTCTTGGTCCCCCTGGTTGCTTTTGGTCCCCCTGGTCGCTCTTGGTCCCCCTGGCTGCTCTTGGTCCCCCTGGCTGTGCTTGGTCCCCCTGGCTGCTCTTGGTCCCCCTAGTCGCTCTTGGTCCCCCTGGCTGTGCTTGGTTCCCCTGGCTGCTCTTGGTCTCCCTGGCTGTGCTTGGTACCCCTGGCTGCTCTTGGTCCCCCTGGTTTCTCTTGGTCCCCCTGGCTGCCCTTTGTCCCCCTGGCTGTGCTTGGTCCCCCTGGCTGCTCTTGGTTCCCCTGGTTGCTCTTGGTCCCCCTGGTTGCTCTTGGTCCCCCTGGCTGTGCTTGGTCGCCCTGGTTGCTCTTGGTCCCCCTGGTTGCTCTTGGTCCCCCTGGTCGCTCTTGGTCCCCCTGGCTGCTCTTGGTCCCCCTGGCTGTGCTTGGCCTTCCTGGCTGCTCTTGGTCCACATGGTCGCTCTTGGTCCCCCTGGCTGTGCTTGGCCCCCCTGGCTGCTCTTGTTCAACCCTGGCTGTGCTTGGTCCCCCTGGCTACTCTTGGTCCCCCTGGTTGCTCTTGGTACCCCTGGCTGCTCTTGGTCCCCCTGGCTGTGCTTGGTCCCCCTGGCTGCTCTTGGTTCCCCTGGTTGCTCTTGGTCCCCCTGGTTGCTCTTGGTCCCCCTGGCTGTGCTTGGTCCCCCTGGTTGCTCTTGGTCTCCCTGGTTGTTCTTGGTCCCCCTGGTTGCTCTTGGTCCCCCTGGCTGTGCTTGGTCCCCTTGGCTCCTCCTGATCCCCCTGGTTGCTCTTGGTCCCCCTGGCTGTGCTTGGTCCCCCTGGCTGCTCTTGGTCCTCCTGGCTGCTCTTGGTCCCCTTGGTTGCTCTTGGTCCCCCTGGCTGCTGTTGGTCCCCCTGGTTGCTCTTGGTCCCCCTGGCTGTGCTTGTTCCCCCTGGTTGCTCTTGGTCCCCCTGGTTGCTCTTGGTCTCCCTGGATGGGTTTGGTCCCCCTGGTTGTTCTTGGTCCCACTGGTTGCTCCTGGTTCCCCTGGTTGCTCTTGGTCCCACTGGTTGCTCTTGGTTCCCCTGGTTGCTCTTGGTCCCCCTGGCTGTGCTTGGTCCCCCTGGCTGTGCTTGGTCCCCCTGGCTGCTCTTGGTCCCCCTGGCAGCTCTTGGTCCCCCTGGTTTCTCTTGGTCCCCCTGACTGTGCTTTGTCCCCCTGGCTGCTCTTGGTCCCCCTGGCTGCTCTTGGTCCCCCTGGCTGTGCTTGGTCCCCCTGGCTGTGCTTGGTCCCCCTGGCTGCTCTTGGTCCCCCTGGTTGCTCTTGGCCCCTCTGGCTGCTCTTGGTCCCCCTGGCTGCGCTTGGTCCCCCTGTTTGCTCTTGGTCCCCCTGGCTGTGCTTGGTCCCCCTGGCTGCTATTGGTCCCCCTGGCTGTGCTTGGTCCTGCTGGTTGCTCCTTGGTCCCCCTGGTTGCTCTTGGTCCCCCTGGATGTGCTTGGCTCCCCTGGCTGCTCTTGGTCCCCCTGGTTGCTCTTGGTCCCCCTGGCTTCTCTTGGTCCCCCTGGCTTTGCTTGGTCCCCCTGGCTGTGCTTGGTCCCCCTGGCTGCTCTTGGTCCCCCTGGCTGCTCTTGGTCCCCCCTCTCTGCTCTTGTTCCCCCTAGCCTTGCTTGGTCCCCCTGGCTGTGCTTGGCCCTCCTGGCTGCTCTTGGTCCCCCTGTTTGCTCTTGGTCCCCCTGGCTTCTCTTGGTCCCCCTGGCTTCTCTTGGTCCCCCTGGCTGCTCTTGGTCCCCCTGGCTGCTCTTGGTCCACCTGGTTGCTCTTGGTCCCCCTGGCTGTGCTTGGTCCCCCTGGCTGCTCTTGGTCCCCCTGGCTGTGCTTGGTCCCCCTGGTTGCTCTCAGTCCCCCTGGCTGTGCTTGGTCCCCCTGGCTGTGCTTGGTCCCCCTGGCTGTGCTTGGTCCCCCTGGCTGCTCTTGGTCCCCCTGGTTGCTCTTGGTCCCCCTGGTTGCTCTTGGTCCCCCTGGTCGCTCATGGTCCCCCTGGCTGCTCTTGGTGACCCTGGCTGTGCTTGGTCCCCCTGGCTGCTCTTGGTCCCCCTGGCTGCTCTTGGTCCCCCCTCTCTGCTCTTGTTCCCCCTAGCCTTGCTTGGTCCCCCTGGCTGTGCTTGGCCCTCCTGGCTGCTCTTGGTCCCCCTGTTTGCTCTTGGTCCCCCTGGCTTCTCTTGGTCCCCCTGGCTTCTCTTGGTCCCCCTGGCTGCTCTTGGTCCCCCTGGCTGCTCTTGGTCCACCTGGTTGCTCTTGGTCCCCCTGGCTGTGCTTGGTCCCCCTGGCTGCTCTTGGTCCCCCTGGCTGTGCTTGGTCCCCCTGGTTGCTCTCAGTCCCCCTGGCTGTGCTTGGTCCCCCTGGTTGTTCTTGGTCCCCCTGGTTGCTCTTGGTCCCCCTGGCTGTGCTTGGTCCCCTTGGCTCCTCCTGATCCCCCTGGTTGCTCTTGGTCCCCCTGGCTGTGCTTGGTCCCCCTGGCTGCTCTTGGTCCTCCTGGCTGCTCTTGGTCCCCTTGGTTGCTCTTGGTCCCCCTGGCTGCTGTTGGTCCCCCTGGTTGCTCTTGGTCCCCCTGGCTGTGCTTGTTCCCCCTGGTTGCTCTTGGTCCCCCTGGTTGCTCTTGGTCTCCCTGGATGGGTTTGGTCCCCCTGGTTGTTCTTGGTCCCACTGGTTGCTCCTGGTTCCCCTGGTTGCTCTTGGTCCCCCTGGTTGCTCTTGGTTCCCCTGGTTGCTCTTGGTCCCCCTGGCTGTGCTTGGTCCCCCTGGATGTGCTTGGTCCCCCTGGCTGTGCTTGGTCCCCCTGGCTGTGCTTGGTCCCCCTGGCTGCTCTTGGTCCCCCTGGTTGCTCTTGGCCCCTCTGGCTGCTCTTGGTCCCCCTGGCTGCGCTTGGTCCCCCTGTTTGCTCTTGGTCCCCCTGGCTGTGCTTGGTCCCCCTGGCTGCTATTGGTCCCCCTGGCTGTGCTTGGTCCTGCTGGTTGCTCCTTGGTCCCCCTGGTTGCTCTTGGTCCCCCTGGATGTGCTTGGCTCCCCTGGCTGCTCTTGGTCCCCCTGGTTGCTCTTGGTCCCCCTGGCTTCTCTTGGTCCCCCTGGCTTTGCTTGGTCCCCCTGGCTGTGCTTGGTCCCCCTGGCTGCTCTTGGTCCCCCTGGCTGCTCTTGGTCCCCCCTCTCTGCTCTTGTTCCCCCTAGCCTTGCTTGGTCCCCCTGGCTGTGCTTGGCCCTCCTGGCTGCTCTTGGTCCCCCTGTTTGCTCTTGGTCCCCCTGGCTTCTCTTGGTCCCCCTGGCTTCTCTTGGTCCCCCTGGCTGCTCTTGGTCCCCCTGGCTGCTCTTGGTCCACCTGGTTGCTCTTGGTCTCCCTGGCTGTGCTTGGTCCCCCTGGCTGCTCTTGGTCCCCCTGGCTGTGCTTGGTCCCCCTGGTTGCTCTCAGTCCCCCTGGCTGTGCTTGGTCCCCCTGGCTGTGCTTGGTCCCCCTGGCTGTGCTTGGTCCCCCTGGCTGCTCTTGGTCCCCCTGGTTGCTCTTGGTCCCCCTGGTCGCTCTTGGTCCCTCTGGCTGTGCTTGGTCCCCTTGGCTCCTCCTGGTCCCCCTGGTTGCTCTTGGTCCCCCTGGCTGTGTTTGGTCCCCAGGGCTGCTCTTGGTCCCCCTGGCTGCTCGTGGTCCCCTTGGTTGCTCTTGGTCCCCCTGGCTGCTCTTGGCCCCCCTGGTTGCTCTTGGTCCCCCTGGCTGTGCTTGTTCCCCCTGGTTGCTCTTAGTCCCCCTGGTTGCTCTTGGTCTCCCTGGATGTGTTTGGTCCCCCTGGTTGCTCTTGGTCCCACTGGTTGCTCCTGGTTCCCCTGGTTGCTCTTGGTCCCCCTGGTTGCTCTTGGTTCCCCTGGTTGCTCTTGGTCCCCCTGGCTGTGCTTGGTCACCCTGGCTGTGCTTGGTCCCCCTGGCTGCTCTTGGTCCCCCTGGCTGCTCTTGGTCCCCCTGGTCGCTCTTGGTCCCCCTGGCTGTGCTTGGTCCCCATGGCTGCTCTTGGTCCCCCTGGCTGTGCTTGGCCCCCCGGGCTGCTCTTGGTCCCCCTGGTTGCTCTTGGTCCCCCTGGCTGCTCTTGGTCCCCCTGGCTGTGCTTTGTCCCCCTGGCTGCTCTTGGTCCCCCTGGCTGTGCTTGGTCCCCCTGGTTGCTCTCGGTCCCCCTGGCTGTGCTTGGTCCCCCTGGCTGTGCTTGGTCCCCCTGGCTGCTCTTGGTCCCCCTGGTCGCTCTTGGTCCCCCTGGCTGTGCTTGGTTCCCCTGGCTGCTCTTGGTCCCCCTGGCTGTGCTTGGTCCCCCTGGCTGCTCTTGGTCCCCCTGGTTGCTCTTGGTCCCCCTGTCTGCTCTTGGTCCCCCTGGCTGTGCTTGGTCCCCCTGGCTGCTCTTGGTTCCCCTGGTTGCTCTTGGTCCCCCTGGTTGCTCTTGGTCCCCCTGGTTGCTCTTGGTCCCCCTGGCTGTGCTTGGTCGCCCTGGTTGCTCTTGGTCCCCTTGGTTGCTCTTGGTCCCCCTGGTTGCTCTTGCTCCCCCTGGCTGCTCTTGGTCCCCCTGGCTGTGCTTGGCCTTCCTGGCTGCTCTTGGTCCCCGTGGTCGCTCTTGGTCCCCCTGGCTGTGCTTGGTCCCCCTGGCTGCTCTTGTTCCCCCTGGCTGTGCTTGGTCCCCCTGGTTACTCTTGGTCCCCCTGGCTGTGCTTAGTCCCCCTGGCTGCTCTTGGTCCCCCTGGCTGCTCTTGGTCCCCCTGGCTGTGCTTGGTCCCCCTGGCTGCTATTGGTCCCCCTGGCTGTGCTTGGTCCTGCTGGTGGCTCCTTGGTCCCCCTGGTTGCTCTTGGTCCCCCTGGCTTCTCTTGGTCCCCCGGGCTTCTTTTGGTCCCCCTGGCTGCTCTTGGTCCCCCTGGCTTCTCTTGGTCCACCTGGTTGCTCTTGGTCCCCCTGGCTGTGCTTGGTCCCCCTGGCTGCTCTTGGTCCCCCTGGCTGTGCTTGGTCCCCCTGGTTGCTCTCGGTCCCCCTGGCTGTGCTTGGTCCCCCTGGCTGTGCTTGGTCTCCCTGGTTGCTCTTGGTCCCCCTGGCTGCTCTTGGTCCCCCTGGTTGCTCTTGGTCCCCCTGGCTGTGCTTGTTCCCCCTGGTTGCTCTTGGTCCCCCTCGTTGCTTTTGGTATTCCTGGATGGGTTTGGTCCCCCTGGTTGCTCTTTATCCCACTGGTTGCTCCTGGTTCCCCTGGTTGCTCTTGGTCCCCCTGGTTGCTCTTAGTTCCCCTGGTTGCTCTTGGTCCCCCTGGCTGTGCTTGGTCCCCCTGGCTGTGCTTGGTCCCCCTGGCTGCTCTTGGTCCCCCTGGCAGCTCTTGGTCCCCCTGGTTTCTCTTGGTCCCCCTGGCTGTGCTTAGTCCCCCTGGCTGCTCTTGGTCCCCCTGGCTGCTCTTGGTCCCCCTGGCTGTGCTTGGTCCCCCTGGCTGCTATTGGTCCCCCTGGCTGTGCTTGGTCCTGCTGGTGGTTCCTTGGTCCCCCTGGTTGCTCTTTGTCCCCCTGGCTGTGCTTAGTCCCCCTGGCTGCTCTTGGTCCCCCTGGCTGCTCTTGGTCCCCCTGGCTGTGCTTGGTCCCCCTGGCTGCTATTGGTGCCCCTGGCTGTGCTTGGTCCTGCTGGTGGCTCCTTGGTCCCCCTGGTTGCTCTTGGTCCCCCTGGCTTCTCTTGGTCCCCCGGGCTTCTTTTGGTCCCCCTGGCTGCTCTTGGTCCCCCTGGCTTCTCTTGGTCCACCTGGTTGCTCTTGGTCCCCCTGGCTGTGCTTGGTCCCCCTGGCTGCTCTTGGTCCCCCTGGCTGTGCTTGGTCCCCCTGGTTGCTCTCGGTCCCCCTGGCTGTGCTTGGTCCCCCTGGCTGTGCTTGGTCCCCCTGGCTGCTCTTGGTCCCCCCGGTCGCTCTTGGTCCCCCAGGCTGTGCTTGGTTCCCCTGGCTGCTCTTGGTCCCCCTGGCTGTGCTTGGTCCCCCTGGCTGCTCTTGGTCCCCCTGGTTGCTCTTGGTCCCCCTGTCTGCTCTTGGTCCCCCTGGCTGTGTTTGGTCCCCCTCGCTGCTCTTGGTTCCCCTGGTTGCTCTTGGTCCCCTTGGTTGCTCTTGGTCCCCCTGGTTGCTCTTGGTCCCCCTGGCTGTGCTTGGTCGCCCTGGTGGCTCTTGGTCCCCTTGGTTGCTCTTGGTCCCCCTGGTTGCTCTTGGTCCCCCTGGCTGCTCTTGGTCCCCCTGGCTGTGCTTGGTCCCCCTGGCTGCTCTTGTTTCCCCTGGATGTGCTTGGTCCCCCTGGCTACTCTTGGTCTCCCTGGTTGCTCTTGGTCCACCTGGCTGCTCTTGGTCCCCCTGGCTGTGCTTGGTCCCCCTGGCTGCTCTTAGTTCCCCTAGTTGCTTTTGGTCCCCCTGGCTGTGCTTGGTCACCCTGGTTGCTCTTGGTCTCCCTGGTTGTTCTTGGTTCCCCTGGTTGCTCTTGGTCCCCCTGGCTGTGCTTGGTTCCCTTGGCTCCTCCTGGTCCCCCTGGTTGCTCTTGGTCCCCCTGGCTGTGCTTGTTCCCCCTGGCTGCTCTTGGTCCCCCTGGTTGCTCTTGGTCTCCTTGGATGTGTTTGGTCCCCCTGGTTGCTCTTGGTCCCACTGGTTGCTCCTGGTTCCCTTGGTTGCTCTTGGTCCCCCTGGTTGCTCTTGGTTCCCCTGGTTGCTCTTGGTCTCCCTGGCTGTGCTTGGTCCCCCTGGGTGTGCTTGGTCCCCCTGGCTGCTCTTGGTCCCCCTGGCTGCTCTTGGTCCCCCTGGTCGCTCTTGGTCCCCCTGGCTGTGCTTGGTCCCCATGGCTGCTCTGGGTCCCCCTGGCTGTGCTTGGCCCCCCTGGCTGCTCTTGGTCCCCCTGGTTGCTCTTGGTCCCCCTGGCTGCTCTATGTTCCCCTGGCTGTGCTTGGTCCCCCTGGCTGCTCTTGGTTCCCCTGGTTGCTCTTGGTACCCCTGGTTACTCTTGGTCCCCCTGGTTGCTCTAGGTCCCCCTGGCTGTGCTTGGTCCCGCTGGTTGCTCTTGGTCCCCCTGGTTGCTCTTGGTCCCCCTGGTCGCTCATGGTCCCCCTGGCTGCTCTTGGTGACCCTGGCTGTGCTTGGCCTTCCTGGCTGCTCTTGGACCTCCTGGTTGCTCTTGGTCCCCCTGGCTGTGCTTGGTTCCCTTGGCTGCTCTTGGTCCCTATGGCTGCTCTTGGTGCCCCTGGCTGTGCTTGGTCCCCCTGGCAGCTCTTGGTCCCCCTGGTTGCTCTTGGCCCCCCTGGCTGCTCTTGGCCCCCCTTGCTGTGCTTGGTCCACCTGGCTGCTCTTGGTCCCCCTGGTTGCGCTTGGTCCCCCTGGCTGCTCTTGGTCCCCCTGGCTGCTCTTGGTCCCCCTGGTTGCTTTTGGTCCCCCTGGTCGCTCTTGGTCCCCCTGGCTGCTCTTGGTCCCCCTGGCTGTGCTTGGTCCCCCTGGCTGCTCTTGGTCCCCCTAGTCGCTCTTGGTCCCCCTGGCTGTGCTTGGTTCCCCTGGCTGCTCTTGGTCTCCCTGGCTGTGCTTGGTACCCCTGGCTGCTCTTGGTCCCCCTGGTTTCTCTTGGTCCCCCTGGCTGCCCTTTGTCCCCCTGGCTGTGCTTGGTCCCCCTGGCTGCTCTTGGTTCCCCTGGTTGCTCTTGGTCCCCCTGGTTGCTCTTGGTCCCCCTGGCTGTGCTTGGTCGCCCTGGTTGCTCTTGGTCCCCCTGGTTGCTCTTGGTCCCCCTGGTCGCTCTTGGTCCCCCTGGCTGCTCTTGGTCCCCCTGGCTGTGCTTGGCCTTCCTGGCTGCTCTTGGTCCACATGGTCGCTCTTGGTCCCCCTGGCTGTGCTTGGCCCCCCTGGTTGCTCTTGTTCAACCCTGGCTGTGCTTGGTCCCCGTGGCTACTCTTGGTCCCCCTGGTTGCTCTTGGTACCCCTGGCTGCTCTTGGTCCCCCTGGCTGTGCTTGGTCCCCCTGGCTGCTCTTGGTTCCCCTGGTTGCTCTTGGTCCCCCTGGTTGCTCTTGGTCCCCCTGGCTGTGCTTGGTCCCCCTGGTTGCTCTTGGTCTCCCTGGTTGTTCTTGGTCCCCCTGGTTGCTCTTGGTCCCCCTGGCTGTGCTTGGTCCCCTTGGCTCCTCCTGATCCCCCTGGTTGCTCTTGGTCCCCCTGGCTGTGCTTGGTCCCCCTGGCTGCTCTTGGTCCTCCTGGCTGCTCTTGGTCCCCTTGGTTGCTCTTGGTCCCCCTGGCTGCTGTTGGTCCCCCTGGTTGCTCTTGGTCCCCCTGGCTGTGCTTGTTCCCCCTGGTTGCTCTTGGTCCCCCTGGTTGCTCTTGGTCTCCCTGGATGGGTTTGGTCCCCCTGGTTGTTCTTGGTCCCACTGGTTGCTCCTGGTTCCCCTGGTTGCTCTTGGTCCCCCTGGTTGCTCTTGGTTCCCCTGGTTGCTCTTGGTCCCCCTGGCTGTGCTTGGTCCCCCTGGCTGTGCTTGGTCCCCCTGGCTGCTCTTGGTCCCCCTGGCAGCTCTTGGTCCCCCTGGTTTCTCTTGGTCCCCCTGACTGTGCTTTGTCCCCCTGGCTGCTCTTGGTCCCCCTGGCTGCTCTTGGTCCCCCTGGCTGTGCTTGGTCCCCCTGGCTGTGCTTGGTCCCCCTGGCTGCTCTTGGTCCCCCTGGTTGCTCTTGGCCCCTCTGGCTGCTCTTGGTCCCCCTGGCTGCGCTTGGTCCCCCTGTTTGCTCTTGGTCCCCCTGGCTGTGCTTGGTCCCCCTGGCTGCTATTGGTCCCCCTGGCTGTGCTTGGTCCTGCTGGTTGCTCCTTGGTCCCCCTGGTTGCTCTTGGTCCCCCTGGATGTGCTTGGCTCCCCTGGCTGCTCTTGGTCCCCCTGGTTGCTCTTGGTCCCCCTGGCTTCTCTTGGTCCCCCTGGCTTTGCTTGGTCCCCCTGGCTGTGCTTGGTCCCCCTGGCTGCTCTTGGTCCCCCTGGCTGCTCTTGGTCCCCCCTCTCTGCTCTTGTTCCCCCTAGCCTTGCTTGGTCCCCCTGGCTGTGCTTGGCCCTCCTGGCTGCTCTTGGTCCCCCTGTTTGCTCTTGGTCCCCCTGGCTTCTCTTGGTCCCCCTGGCTTCTCTTGGTCCCCCTGGCTGCTCTTGGTCCCCCTGGCTGCTCTTGGTCCACCTGGTTGCTCTTGGTCCCCCTGGCTGTGCTTGGTCCCCCTGGCTGCTCTTGGTCCCCCTGGCTGTGCTTGGTCCCCCTGGTTGCTCTCAGTCCCCCTGGCTGTGCTTGGTCCCCCTGGCTGTGCTTGGTCCCCCTGGCTGTGCTTGGTCCCCCTGGCTGCTCTTGGTCCCCCTGGTTGCTCTTGGTCCCCCTGGTCGCTCTTGGTCCCTCTGGCTGTGCTTGGTCCCCTTGGCTCCTCCTGGTCCCCCTGGTTGCTCTTGGTCCCCCTGGCTGTGTTTGGTCCCCAGGGCTGCTCTTGGTCCCCCTGGCTGCTCGTGGTCCCCTTGGTTGCTCTTGGTCCCCCTGGCTGCTCTTGGCCCCCCTGGTTGCTCTTGGTCCCCCTGGCTGTGCTTGTTCCCCCTGGTTGCTCTTAGTCCCCCTGGTTGCTCTTGGTCTCCCTGGATGTGTTTGGTCCCCCTGGTTGCTCTTGGTCCCACTGGTTGCTCCTGGTTCCCCTGGTTGCTCTTGGTCCCCCTGGTTGCTCTTGGTTCCCCTGGTTGCTCTTGGTCCCCCTGGCTGTGCTTGGTCCCCCTGGCTGTGCTTGGTCCCCCTGGCTGCTCTTGGTCCCCCTGGCTGCTCTTGGTCCCCCTGGTCGCTCTTGGTCCCCCTGGCTGTGCTTGGTCCCCATGGCTGCTCTTGGTCCCCCTGGCTGTGCTTGGCCCCCCGGGCTGCTCTTGGTCCCGCTGGTTGCTCTTGGTCCCCCTGGCTGCTCTTGGTCCCCCTGGCTGTGCTTTGTCCCCCTGGCTGCTCTTGGTCCCCCTGGCTGTGCTTGGTCCCCCTGGTTGCTCTCGGTCCCCCTGGCTGTGCTTCGTCCCCCTGGCTGTGCTTGGTCCCCCTGGCTGCTCTTGGTCCCCCTGGTCGCTCTTGGTCCCCCTGGCTGTGCTTGGTTCCCCTGGCTGCTCTTGGTCCCCCTGGCTGTGCTTGGTCCCCCTGGCTGCTCTTGGTCCCCCTGGTTGCTCTTGGTCCCCCTGTCTGCTCTTGGTCCCCCTGGCTGTGCTTGGTCCCCCTGGCTGCTCTTGGTTCCCCTGGTTGCTCTTGGTCCCCCTGGTTGCTCTTGGTCCCCCTGGTTGCTCTTGGTCCCCCTGGCTGTGCTTGGTCGCCCTGGTTGCTCTTGGTCCCCTTGGTTGCTCTTGGTCCCCCTGGTTGCTCTTGCTCCCCCTGGCTGCTCTTGGTCCCCCTGGCTGTGCTTGGCCTTCCTGGCTGCTCTTGGTCCCTGTGGTCGCTCTTGGTCCCCCTGGCTGTGCTTGGTCCCCCTGGCTGCTCTTGTTCCCCCTGGCTGTGCTTGGTCCCCCTGGTTACTCTTGGTCCCCCTGGTTGCTCTTGGTCCCCCTGGCTGATCTTGTTCCCCCTGGCTGTGCTTGGTCCCCCTGTCTGCTCTTAGTTCCCCTGGTTGCTCTTGGTCCCCCTGGTTGCTCTTGGTCCCCCTGGCTGTGCTTGGTCACCCTGGTTGCTCTTGGTCCCCCTGGTTGTTCTTGGATCCCCTGGTTGCTCTTGGTCCCCCTGGCTGTGCTTGGTCCCCCTGGCTCCTCCTGGTCCCCCTGGTTGCTCTTGGTCCCCCTGGCTGTGTTTGGTCCCCAGGGCTGCTCTTGGTCCCCCTGGCTGCTCTTGGCCCCCCTGGTTGCTCTTGGTCCCCCTGGCTGTGCTTGTTCCCCCTGGTTGCTCTTAGTCCCCCTGGTTGCTCTTGGTCTCCCTGGATGTGTTTGGTCCCCCTGGTTGCTCTTGGTCCCACTGGTTGCTCCTGGTTCCCCTGGTTGCTCTTGGTCCCCCTGGTTGCTCTTAGTTCCCCTGGTTGCTCTTGGTCCCCCTGGCTGTGCTTGGTCCCCCTGGCTGCTCTTGGTCCCCCTGTCTGCTCTTGGTCCCCCTGGTCGCTCTTGGTCCCCCTAGCTGTGCTTGGTCCCCATGGCAGCTCTTGGTCCCCCTGGCTGTGCTTGGCCCCCCTGGCTGCTCTTGGTCCCCCTGGTTGCTCTTGGTCCCCCTGGCTGCTCTTGGTCCCCCTGGCTGTGTTTGGTCCCCCTGGCTGCTCTTGGTTCCCCTGGTTGCTCTTGGTACCCCTGGTTACTCTTGGTCCCCCTGGTTGCTCTAGGTCCCCCTGGCTGTGCTTGGTCCCGCTGGTTGCTCTTGGTCCCCCTGGTTGCTCTTGGTCCCCCTGGTCACTCATGGTCCCCCTGGCTGCTCTAGGTGACCTGGCTGTGCTTGGCCTTCCTGGCTGCTCTTGGTCCTCCTGGTCGCTCTTGGTCCCCCTGGCTGTGCTCGGTTCTCTTGGCTGCTCTTGGTCCCTCTGGCTGCTCTTGGTGCCCCTGGCTGTGCTTGGTCCCCCTGGCAGCTCTTGGTCCCCCTGGTTGCTCTTGGCCCCCCTGGCTGCTCTTGGCCCCCCTTGCTGTGCTTGGTCCCCCTGGCTGCTCTTGGTCCCCCTGGTTGCTCTTGGTCCCCCTGGCTGCTCTTGGTCCCCCTGGCTGCTCTTGGTCCCCCTGGTTGCTTTTGGTCCCCCTGGTCGCTCTTGGTCCCCCTGGCTGCTCTTGGTCCCCCTGGCTGTGCTTGGTCCCCCTGGCTGCTCTTGGTCCCCCTGGTCGCTCTTGGTCCCCCTGGCTGTGCTTGGTTCCCCTGGCTGCTCTTGGTCCCCCTGGCTGCTCTTGGTCCCCCTGGTCGCTCTTGGTCCCCCTGGCTGTGCTTGGTCCCCATGGCTGCTCTTGGTCCCCCTGGCTGTGCTTGGCCCCCCTGGCTGCTCTTGGTCCCCCTGGCTGCTCTTGGTCCCCCTGGTCGCTCTTGGTCCCCCTGGCTGTGCTTGGTCCCCATGGCTGCTCTTGGTCCCCCTGGCTGTGCTTGGCCCCCCTGGCTGCTCTTGGTCCCCCTGGTTGCTCTTGGTCCCCCTGGCTGCTCTTGGTCCCCCTGGCTGTGCTTGGTCCCCCTGGCTGCTCTTGGTTCCCCTGGTTGCTCTTGATACCCCTGGTTACTCTTGGTCCCCCTGGTTGCTCTAGGTCCCCCTGGCTGTGCTTGGTCCCCCTGGCTGCTCTTGGTCCCCCTGGTTGCTCTTGGTCCCCCTGGTCGCTCTTGGTCCCCCTGGCTGCTCTTGGTCCCCCTGGCTGTGCTTGGTCCCCCTGGCTGCTCTTGGTCCCCCTGGTCGCTCTTGGTCTCCCTGGCTGTGCTTGGTCCACCTGGCTGTGCTTGGTCCCCCTGGCTGCTCTTGGTCCCCCTGGCTGCTCTTGGTCCCCCTGGTCACTCTTGGTCCCCCTGGCTGTGCTTGGTCCCCATGGCTGCTCTTGGTCCCCCTGGCTGTGCTTGGCCCCCCTGGCTGCTCTTGGTCCCCCTGGTTGCTCTTGGTCCCCCTGGCTGTGCTTGGTCCCCCTGGCTGTGCTTGGTCCCCCTGGCTGCTCTTGGTACCCCTGGTTGCTCTTGGTACCCCTGGTTACTCTTGGTCCCCCTGGTTGCTCTAGGTCCCCCTGGCTGTGCTTGAACCCGCTGGTTGCTCTTGGTCCCCCTGGTTGCTCTTGGTCCCCCTGGTCGCTCATGGTCCCCCTGGCTGCTCTTGGTGACCCTGGCTGTGCTTGGCCTTCCTGGCTGCTCTTGGTCCTCCTGGTTGCTCTTGGTCCCCCTGGCTGTGCTTGGTTCCCTTGGCTGCTCTTGGTCCCTCTGGCTGCTCTTGGTGCCCCTGGCTGTGCTTGGTCCCCCTGGCAGCTCTTGGTCCCCCTGGTTGCTCTTGGCCCCCTGGCTGCTCTTGGCCCCCCTTGCTGTGCTTGGTCCCCCTGGCTGCTCTTGGTCCCCCTGGTTGCTCTTGGTCCCCCTGGCTGCTCTTGGTCCCCCTGGCTGCTCTTGGTCCCCCTGGCTGTGCTTGGTCCCCCTGGCTGCTCTTGGTCCCCCTGGTCGCTCTTGGTCCCCCTGGCTGTGCTTGGTTCCCCTGGCAGCTCTTGGTCCCCCTGGCTGTGCTTGGTCCCCCTGGCTGCTCTTGGTCCCCCTGGTTGCTCTTGGTCCCCCTGGCTGCCCTTGGCCCCCCTGGCTGTGCTTGGTCCCCTTGGCTGCTCTTGGTTCCCCTGGTTGCTCTTGGTCCCCCTGGTTGCTCTTGGTCCCCCTGGCTGTGCTTGGTCGCCCTGGTTGCTCTTGGTCCCCCTGGCTGCTCTTGGTCCCCCTGGCTGTGCTTGGCCTTCCTGGCTGCTCTTGGTCCCCATGGTCGCTCTTGGTCCCCCTGGCTGTGCTTGGTCCCCCTGGCTGCTCTTGTTCCCCCTGGCTGTGCTTGGTCCCCCTGGCTACTCTTGGTCCCCCTGGTTGCTCTTGGTCCCCCTGGCTACTCTTGGTCCCCCTGGCTGTGCTTGGTCCCCCTGGCTGCTCTTGGTTCCCCTGGTTGCTCTTGGTCCCCCTGGTTGCTCTTGGTCCCCCTGACTGTGCTTGGTCCCCCTGGTTGCTCTTGGTCTCCCTGGTTGTTCTTGGTCCCCCTGGTTGCTCTTGGTCCCTCTGGCTGTGCTTGGTCCCCTTGGCTCCTCCTGGTCCCCCTGGTTGCTCTTGGTCCCCCTGGCTGTGCTTGGTCCCCCTTGCTGCTCTTGGTCCCCCTGGCTGCTCTTGGTCCCCTTGGTTGCTCTTGGTCCCCCTGGCTGCTCTTGGTCCCTCTGGTTGCTCTTGGTCCCCCTGGCTGTGCTTGTTCCCCCTGGTTGCTCTTGGTCCCCCTGGTTGCTCTTGGTCTCCCTGGATGGGTTTGGTCCCCCTGGTTGCTCTTGGTCCCACTGGTTGCTCCTGGTTCCCCTGGTTGCTCTTGGTCCCCCTGGCTGTGCTTGGTCCCCCTGGCTGTGCTTGGTCCCCCTGGCTGCTCTTGGTCCCCCTGGCAGCTCTTGGTCCCCCTGGTTTCTCTTGGTCCCCCTGGCTGTGCTTGGCCCCCCTGGCTGTGCTTGGTCCCCCTGGCTGCTCTTGGTCCCCCTGGCAGCTCTTGGTCCCCCTGGTTTCTCTTGGTCCCCCTGGCTGTGCTTAGTCCCCCTGGCTGCTCTTGGTCCCCCTGGCTGCTCTTGGTCCCCCTGGCTGTGCTTGGTCCCCCTCGCTGCTCTTGGTCCCCCTGGTTGCTCTTGGCCCCTCTGGCTGCTCTTGTTCCCCCTGGCTGCTCTTGGTCCCCCTGTTTGCTATTGGTCCCCCTGGCTGTGCTTGGTCCTGCTGGTTGCTCCTTGGTCCCCCTGGTTGCTCTTGGTCCCCCTGGCTGTGCTTGGCTCCCCTGGCTGCTCTTGGTCCCCCTGGTTGCTCTTGGTCCCCCTGGCTTCTCTTGGTCCCCCTGGCTGTGCTTGGTCCCCCTGGCTGCTCTTGGTCCCCCTGGCTGTGCTTGGTCCCCCTGGCTGCTCTTGGTCCCCCTGGCTGCTCTTGGTCCCCCCTCTCTGCTCTTGTTCCCCCTAGCCCTGCTTGGTCCCCCTGGCTGTGCTTGGCCCTCCTGCCTGCTCTTGGTCCCCCTGTTTGCTCTTGGTCCCCCTGGCTTCTCTTGGTCCCCCTGGCTTCTCTTGGTCCCCCTGGCTGCTCTTGGTCCCCCTGGCTGCTCTTGGTCCACCTGGTTGCTCTTGGTCCCCCTGGCTGCTCTTGGTCCCCCTGGCTGCTCTTGGTCCCCCTGGCTGTGCTCGGTCCCCCTGGTTGCTCTCGGTCCCCCTGGCTGTGCTCGGTCCCCCTGGCTGTGCTTGGTCCCCCTGGCTGCTCTTGGTCCCCCTGGTTGCTCTTGGTCCCCCTGGTCGCTCTTGGTCCCCCTGGCTGTGCTTGGTCCCCTTGGCTCCTCCTGGTCCCCCTGGTTGCTCTTGGTCCCCCTGGCTGTGTTTGGTCCCCAGGGCTGCTCTTGGTCCCCCTGGCTGCTCGTGGTCCCCTTGGTTGCTCTTGGTCCCCCTGGCTGCTCTTGGCCCCCCTGGTTGCTCTTGGTCCCCCTGGCTGTGCTTGTTCCCCCTGGTTGCTCTTAGTCCCCCTGGTTGCTCTTGGTCTCCCTGGATGTGTTTGGTCCCCCTGGTTGCTCTTGGTCCCAGTGGTTGCTCCTGGTTCCCCTGGTTGCTCTTGGTCCCACTGGTTGCTCTTGGTTCCCCTGGTTGCTCTTGGTCCCCCTGGCTGTGCTTGGTCCCCCTGGCTGTGCTTGGTCCCCCTGGCTGCTCTTGGTCTCCCTGGCTGCTCTTGGTCCCCCTGGTCGCTCTTGGTCCCCCTGGCTGTGCTTGGTCCCCATGGCTGCTCTTGGTCCCCGTGGCTGTGCTTGGTCGCCCTGGTTGCTCTTGGTCCCCCTGGTTGCTCTTGGTCCCCCTGGTCGCTCTTGGTCCCCCTGGCTGCTCTTGGTCCCCCTGGCTGTGCTTGGCCTTCCTGGCTGCTCTTGGTCCCCGTGGTCGCTCTTGGTCCCCCTGGCTGTGCTTGGTCCCCCTGGCTGCTCTTGTTCCCCCTGGCTGTGCTTGGTCCCCCTGGCTACTCTTGGTCCCCCTGGTTGCTCTTGGTCCCCCTGGCTGCTCTTGGTCCCCGTGGCTGTGCTTGGTCCCCCAGGCTGCTCTTGGTTCCCCTGGTTGCTCTTGCTCCCCCTGGTTGCTCTTGGTCCCCCTGGCTGTGCTTGGTTACCCTGGTTGCTCTTGGTACCCCTGGTTACTCTTGGTCCCCCTGGTTGCTCTAGGTCCCCCTCGCTGTGCTTGGTCCCGATGGTTGCTCTTGGTCCCCCCTGGTTGCTCTTGGTCCCCCTGGTCGCTCATGGTCCCCCTGGCTGCTCTTGGTGACCCTGGCTGTGCTTGGCCTTCCTGGCTGCTCTTGGTCCTCCTGGTTGCTCTTGGTACTCCTGGCTGTGCTTGGTTCCCTTGGCTGCTCTTGGTCCCTATGGCTGCTCTTGGTGCCCCTGGCTGTGCTTGGTCCCCCTGGCAGCTCTTGGTCCCCCTGGTTGCTCTTGGCCCCCCTGGCTGCTCTTGGCCCCCCTTGCTGTGCTTGGTCCACCTGGCTGCTCTTGGTCCCCCTGGTTGCTCTTGGTCCCCCTGGCTGCTCTTGGTCCCCCTGGCTGCTCTTGGTCCCCCTGGTTGCTTTTGGTCCCCCTGGTCGCTCTTGGTCCCCCTGGCTGCTCTTGGTCCCCCTGGCTGTGCTTGGTCCCCCTGGCTGCTCTTGGTCCCCCTAGTCGCTCTTGGTCCCCCTGGCTGTGCTTGGTTCCCCTGGCTGCTCTTGGTCTCCCTGGCTGTGCTTGGTACCCCTGGCTGCTCTTGGTCCCCCTGGTTTCTCTTGGTCCCCCTGGCTGCCCTTTGTCCCCCTGGCTGTGCTTGGTCCCCCTGGCTGCTCTTGGTTCCCCTGGTTGCTCTTGGTCCCCCTGGTTGCTCTTGGTCCCCCTGGCTGTGCTTGGTCGCCCTGGTTGCTCTTGGTCCCCCTGGTTGCTCTTGGTCCCCCTGGTCGCTCTTGGTCCCCCTGGCTGCTCTTGGTCCCCCTGGCTGTGCTTGGCCTTCCTGGCTGCTCTTGGTCCACATGGTCGCTCTTGGTCCCCCTGGCTGTGCTTGGCCCCCCTGGCTGCTCTTGTTCCCCCTGTCTGTGCTTGGTCCCCCTGGCTACTCTTGGTCCCCCTGGTTGCTCTTGGTCCCCCTGGCTGCTCTTGGTCCCCCTGGCTGTGCTTGGTCCCCCTGGCTGCTCTTGGTTCCCCTGGTTGCTCTTGGTCCCCCTGGTTGCTCTTGGTCCCCCTGGCTGTGCTTGGTCCCCCTGGTTGCTCTTGGTCTCCCTGGTTGTTCTTGGTCCCCCTGGTTGCTCTTGGTCCCCCTGGCTGTGCTTGGTCCCCTTGGCTCCTCCTGGTCCCCCTGGTTGCTCTTGGTCCCCCTGGCTGTGCTTGGTCCCCCTGGCTGCTCTTGGTCCTCCTGGCTGCTCTTGGTCCCCTTGGTTGCTCTTGGTCCCCCTGGCTGCTGTTGGTCCCCCTGGTTGCTCTTGGTCCCCCTGGCTGTGCTTGTTCCCCCTGGTTGCTCTTGGTCCCCCTGGTTGCTCTTGGTCTCCCTGGATGGGTTTGGTCCCCCTGGTTGTTCTTGGTCCCACTGGTTGCTCCTGGTTCCCTTGGTTGCTCTTGGTCCCCCTGGCTGTGCTTGGCCTTCCTGGCTGCTCTTGGTCCTCCTGGTCGCTCTTGGTCCCCCTGGCTGTGCTCGGTTCTCTTGGCTGCTCTTGGTCCCCCTGGCAGCTCTTGGTCCCCCTGGTTGCTCTTGGCCCCCCTGGCTGCTCTTGGCCCCCCTTGCTGTGCTTGGTCCCCCTGGCTGCTCTTGGTCCCCCTGGTTGCTCTTGGTCCCCCTGGCTGCTCTTGGTCCCCCTGGCTGCTCTTGGTCCCCCTGGTTGCTTTTGGTCCCCCTGGTCGCTCTTGGTCCCCCTGGCTGCTCTTGGTCCCCCTGGCTGTGCTTGGTCCCCCTGGCTGCTCTTGGTCCCCCTGGTCGCTCTTGGTCCCCCTGGCTGTGCTTGGTTCCCCTGGCTGCTCTTGGTCCCCCTGGCTGCTCTTGGTCCCCCTGGTCGCTCTTGGTCCCCCTGGCTGTGCTTGGTCCCCATGGCTGCTCTTGGTCAACCTGGCTGTGCTTGGCCCCCCTGGCTGCTCTTGGTCCCCCTGGCTGCTCTTGGTCCCCCTGGTCGCTCTTGGTCCCCCTGGCTGTGCTTGGTCCCCATGGCTGCTCTTGGTCCCCCTGGCTGTGCTTGGCCCCCCTGGCTGCTCTTGGTCCCCCTGGTTGCTCTTGGTCCCCCTGGCTGCTCTTGGTCCCCCTGGCTGTGCTTGGTCCCCCTGGCTGCTCTTGGTTCCCCTGGTTGCTCTTGATACCCCTGGTTACTCTTGGTCCCCCTGGTTGCTCTAGGTCCCCCTGGCTGTGCGTGGTCCCCCTGGCTGCTCTTGGTCCCCCTGGTTGCTCTTGGTCCCCCTGGTCGCTCTTGGTCCCCCTGGCTGCTCTTGGTCCCCCTGGCTGTGCTTGGTCCCCCTGGCTGCTCTTGGTCCCCCTGGTCGCTCTTGGTCTCCCTGGCTGTGCTTTGATCCACCTGGCTGTGCTTGGTCCCCCTGGCTGCTCTTGGTCCCCCTGGCTGCTCTTGGTCCCCCTGGTCACTCTTGGTCCCCCTGGCTGTGCTTGGTCCCCATGGCTGCTCTTGGTCCCCCTGGCTGTGCTTGGCCCCCCTGGCTGCTCTTGGTCCCCCTGGTTGCTCTTGGTCCCCCTGGCTGTGCTTGGTCCCCCTGGCTGTGCTTGGTCCCCCTGGCTGCTCTTGGTACCCCTGGTTGCTCTTGGTACCCCTGGTTACTCTTGGTCCCCCTGGTTGCTCTAGGTCCCCCTGGCTGTGCTTGAACCCGCTGGTTGCTCTTGGTCCCCCTGGTTGCTCTTGGTCCCCCTGGTCGCTCATGGTCCCCCTGGCTGCTCTTGGTGACCCTGGCTGTGCTTGGCCTTCCTGGCTGCTCTTGGTCCTCCTGGTTGCTCTTGGTCCCCCTGGCTGTGCTTGGTTCCCTTGGCTGCTCTTGGTCCCTCTGGCTGCTCTTGGTGCCCCTGGCTGTGCTTGGTCCCCCTGGCAGCTCTTGGTCCCCCTGGTTGCTCTTGGCCCCCTGGCTGCTCTTGGCCCCCCTTGCTGTGCTTGGTCCCCCTGGCTGCTCTTGGTCCCCCTGGTTGCTCTTGGTCCCCCTGGCTGCTCTTGGTCCCCCTGGCTGCTCTTGGTCCCCCTGGCTTCTCTTGGTCCCCCTGGCTGTGCTTGGTCCCCCTGGCTGCTCTTGGTCCCCCTGGCTGTGCTTGGTCCCCCTGGCTGCTCTTGGTCCCCCTGGTCGCTCTTGGTCTCCCTGGCTGTGCTTGGTCCACCTGGCTGTGCTTGGTCCCCCTGGCTGCTCTTGGTCCCCCTGGCTGCTCTTGGTCCCCCTGGTCACTCTTGGTCCCCCTGGCTGTGCTTGGTCCCCATGGCTGCTCTTGGTCCCCCTGGCTGTGCTTGGCCCCCCTGGCTGCTCTTGGTCCCCCTGGTTGCTCTTGGTCCCCCTGGCTGTGCTTGGTCCCCCTGGCTGTGCTTGGTCCCCCTGGCTGCTCTTGGTACCCCTGGTTGCTCTTGGTACCCCTGGTTACTCTTGGTCCCCCTGGTTGCTCTAGGTCCCCCTGGCTGTGCTTGAACCCGCTGGTTGCTCTTGGTCCCCCTGGTTGCTCTTGGTCCCCCTGGTCGCTCATGGTCCCCCTGGCTGCTCTTGGTGACCCTGGCTGTGCTTGGCCTTCCTGGCTGCTCTTGGTCCTCCTGGTTGCTCTTGGTCCCCCTGGCTGTGCTTGGTTCCCTTGGCTGCTCTTGGTCCCTCTGGCTGCTCTTGGTGCCCCTGGCTGTGCTTGGTCCCCCTGGCAGCTCTTGGTCCCCCTGGTTGCTCTTGGCCCCCTGGCTGCTCTTGGCCCCCCTTGCTGTGCTTGGTCCCCCTGGCTGCTCTTGGTCCCCCTGGTTGCTCTTGGTCCCCCTGGCTGCTCTTGGTCCCCCTGGCTGCTCTTGGTCCCCCTGGTTGCTTTTGGTCCCCCTGGTCGCTCTTGGTCCCCCTGGCTGCTCTTGGTCCCCCTGGCTGTGCTTGGTCCCCCTGGCTGCTCTTGGTCCCCCTGGTCGCTCTTGGTCCCCCTGGCTGTGCTTGGTTCCCCTGGCAGCTCTTGGTCCCCCTGGCTGTGCTTGGTCCCCCTGGCTGCTCTTGGTCCCCCTGGTTGCTCTTGGTCCCCCTGGCTGCCCTTGGCCCCCCTGGCTGTGCTTGGTCCCCCTGGCTGCTCTTGGTTCCCCTGGTTGCTCTTGGTCCCCCTGGTTGCTCTTGGTCCCCCTGGCTGTGCTTGGTCGCCCTGGTTGCTCTTGGTCCCCCTGGTTGCTCTTGGTCCCCCTGGTCGCTCTTGGTCCCCCTGGCTGCTCTTGGCCCCCCTGGCTGTGCTTGGCCTTCCTGGCTGCTCTTGGTCCCCATGGTCGCTCTTGGTCCCCCTGGCTGTGCTTGGTCCCCCTGGCTGCTCTTGTTCCCCCTGGCTGTGCTTGGTCCCCCTGGCTACTCTTGGTCCCCCTGGTTGCTCTTGGTCCCCCTGGCTACTCTTGGTCCCCCTGGCTGTGCTTGGTCCCCCTGGCTGCTCTTGGTTCCCCTGGTTGCTCTTGGTCCCCCTGGTTGCTCTTGGTCCCCCTGACTGTGCTTGGTCCCCCTGGTTGCTCTTGGTCTCCCTGGTTGTTCTTGGTCCCCCTGGTTGCTCTTGGTCCCTCTGGCTGTGCTTGGTCCCCTTGGCTCCTCCTGGTCCCCCTGGTTGCTCTTGGTCCCCCTGGCTGTGCTTGGTCCCCCTTGCTGCTCTTGGTCCCCCTGGCTGCTCTTGGTCCCCTTGGTTGCTCTTGGTCCCGCTGGCTGCTCTTGGCCCCCCTGGTTGCTCTTGGTCCCCCTGGCTGTGCTTGTTCCCCCTGGTTGCTCTTGGTCCCCCTGGTTGCTCTTGGTCTCCCTGGATGGGTTTGGTCCCCCTGGTTGCTCTTGGTCCCACTGGTTGCTCCTGGTCCCCCTGGTTGCTCTTGGTCCCCCTGGCTGTGCTTGGTCCCCCTGGCTGTGCTTGGTCCCCCTGGCTGCTCTTGGTCCCCCTGGCAGCTCTTGGTCCCCCTGGTTTCTCTTGGTCCCCCTGGCTGTGCTTGGTCCCCCTGGCTGCTCTTGGTCCCCCTGGCAGCTCTTGGTCCCCCTGGTTTCTCTTGGTCCCCCTGGCTGTGCTTAGTCCCCCTGGCTGCTCTTGGTCCCCCTGGCTGCTCTTGGTCCCCCTGGCTGTGCTTGGTCCCCCTGGCTGCTCTTGGTCCCCCTGGTTGCTCTTGGCCCCTCTGGCTGCTCTTGTTCCCCCTGGCTGCTCTTGGTCCCCCTGTTTGCTATTGGTCCCCCTGGCTGTGCTTGGTCCTGCTGGTTGCTCCTTGGTCCCCCTGGTTGCTCTTGGTCCCCCTGGCTGTGCTTGGCTCCCCTGGCTGCTCTTGGTCCCCCTGGTTGCTCTTGGTCCCCCTGGCTTCTCTTGGTCCCCCTGGCTGTGCTTGGTCCCCCTGGCTGCTCTTGGTCCCCCTGGCTGTGCTTGGTCCCCCTGGCTGCTCTTGGTCCCCCTGGCTGCTCTTGGTCCCCCCTCTCTGCTCTTGTTCCCCCTAGCCTTGCTTGGTCCCCCTGGCTGTGCTTGGCCCTCCTGCCTGCTCTTGGTCCCCCTGTTTGCTCTTGGTCCCCCTGGCTTCTCTTGGTCCCCCTGGCTTCTCTTGGTCCCCCTGGCTGCTCTTGGTCCCCCTGGCTGCTCTTGGTCCACCTGGTTGCTCTTGGTCCCCCTGGCTGTGCTTGGTCCCCCTGGCTGCTCTTGGTCCCCCTGGCTGTGCTTGGTCCCCCTGGTTGCTCTCGGTCCCCCTGGCTGTGCTTGGTCCCCCTGGCTGTGCTTGGTCCCCCTGGCTGCTCTTGGTCCCCCTGGTTGCTCTTGGTCCCCCTGGTCGCTCTTGGTCCCCCTGGCTGTGCTTGGTCCCCTTGGCTCCTCCTGGTCCCCCTGGTTGCTCTTGGTCCCCCTGGCTGTGTTTGGTCCCCAGGGCTGCTCTTGGTCCCCCTGGCTGCTCTTGGTCCCCTTGGTTGCTCTTGGTCCCCCTGGCTGCTCTTGGCCCCCCTGGTTGCTCTTGGTCCCCCTGGCTGTGCTTGTTCCCCCTGGTTGCTCTTAGTCCCCCTGGTTGCTCTTGGTCTCCCTGGATGTGTTTGGTCCCCCTGGTTGCTCTTGGTCCCAGTGGTTGCTCCTGGTTCCCCTGGTTGCTCTTGGTCCCACTGGTTGCTCTTGGTTCCCCTGGTTGCTCTTGGTCCCCCTGGCTGTGCTTGGTCCCCCTGGCTGTGCTTGGTCCCCCTGGCTGCTCTTGGTCTCCCTGGCTGCTCTTGGTCCCCCTGGTCGCTCTTGGTCCCCCTGGCTGTGCTTGGTCCCCATGGCTGCTCTTGGTCCCCCTGGCTGTGCTTGGCCCCCCTGGCTGCTCTTGGTCACCCTGGTTGGTCTTGGTCCCCCTGGCTGCTCTTGGTCCCCCTGGCTGTGCTTGGTCCCCCTGGCTGCTCTTGGTTCCCCTGGTTGCTCTTGGTACCCCAGGTTACTCCTGGCCCCCCTGGTTGCTTTAGGTCCCCCTGGCTGTGCTTGGTCCCGCTGGTTGCTCTTGGTCCCCCGGTTGCTCTTGGTCCCCCTGGTCGCTCATGGTCCCCCTGACTGCTCTTGGTGACCCTGGCTGTGCTTGGCCTTCCTGGCTGCTCTTGGTCCTCCTGGTTGCTCTTGGTCCCCCTGGCTGTGCTTGGTTCCCTTGGCTGCTCTTGGTCCCTCCGGCTGCTCTTGGTGCCCCTGGCTGTGCTTGGTCCCCCTGGCAGCTCTTGGTCCCCCTGGTTGCTCTTGGCCCCCCTGGCTGCTCTTGGCCCCCCTTGCTGTGCTTGGTCCCCCTGGCTGCTTTTGGTACCCCTGGTTGCTCTTGGTCCCCCTGGCTGCTCTTGGTCCCCCTGGCTGCGCTTGGTCCCCCTGGTCGCTTTTGGTCCCCCTGGTCGCTCTTGGTCCCCCTGGCTGCTCTTGGTCCCCCTGGCTGTGCTTGGTCCCCCTGGCTGCTCTTGGTCCCCCTGGTCGCTCGTGGTCCCCCTGGCTGTGCTTGGTTCCCCTGGCTGCTCTTGGTCCCCCTGGCTGTGCTTGGTCCCCCTGGCTGCTCTTGGTCCCCCTGGTTGCTCTTGGTCCCCCTGGCTGCTCTTGGTCCCCCTGGCTGTGCTTGGTCCCCCTGGCTGCTCTTGGTTCCCATGGTTGCTCATTGTCCCCCTTGTTGCTCTTGGTCCCCCTGGTTGCTCTTGGTCCCCCTGGCTGTGCTTGGTAGCCCTGGTTGCTCTTGGTCCCCCTGGTTGCTCTTGGTCCCCCTGGTCGCTCTTGGTCCCCCTGGCTGCTCTTGGTCCCCCTGGCTGTGCTTGGCCTTCCTGGCTGCTCTTGGTCCCCATGGTCGCTCTTGGTCCCCCTGGCTGTGCTTGGTCCCCCTGGCTGCTCTTGGTCCCCCTGGCTGTGCTTGGTCCCCCTGGCTGCTCTTGGTTCCCCTGGTTGCTCTTGGTCCTCCTGGTTGCTCTTGGTCCCCCTGGCTGTGCTTGGTCCCCCTGGTTGCTCTTGGTCTCCCTGGTTGTTCTTGGTCCCCCTGGTTCCTCTTGATCCCCTGGCTGTGCTTGGTCCCCTTGGCTCCTCCTGGTCCCCCTGGCTGTGCTTGGTCCCCCTGGCTGCTCTTGGTCCCCCTGGTCGCTCTTGGTCCCCCTGGCTGTGCTTGGTTCCCCTGGCTGCTCTTGGTCCCCCTGGCTGCTCTTGGTCCCCCTGGTCGCTCTTGGTCCCCCTGGCTGTGCTTGGTCCCCATGGCTGCTCTTGGTCAACCTGGCTGTGCTTGGCCCCCCTGGCTGCTCTTGGTCCCCCTGGCTGCTCTTGGTCCCCCTGGTCGCTCTTGGTCCCCCTGGCTGTGCTTGGTCCCCATGGCTGCTCTTGGTCCCCCTGGCTGTGCTTGGCCCCCCTGGCTGCTCTTGGTCCCCCTGGTTGCTCTTGGTCCCCCTGGCTGCTCTTGGTCCCCCTGGCTGTGCTTGGTCCCCCTGGCTGCTCTTGGTTCCCCTGGTTGCTCTTGATACCCCTGGTTACTCTTGGTCCCCCTGGTTGCTCTAGGTCCCCCTGGCTGTGCGTGGTCCCCCTGGCTGCTCTTGGTCCCCCTGGTTGCTCTTGGTCCCCCTGGTCGCTCTTGGTCCCCCTGGCTGCTCTTGGTCCCCCTGGCTGTGCTTGGTCCCCCTGGCTGCTCTTGGTCCCCCTGGTCGCTCTTGGTCTCCCTGGCTGTGCTTTGATCCACCTGGCTGTGCTTGGTCCCCCTGGCTGCTCTTGGTCCCCCTGGCTGCTCTTGGTCCCCCTGGTCACTCTTGGTCCCCCTGGCTGTGCTTGGTCCCCATGGCTGCTCTTGGTCCCCCTGGCTGTGCTTGGCCCCCCTGGCTGCTCTTGGTCCCCCTGGTTGCTCTTGGTCCCCCTGGCTGTGCTTGGTCCCCCTGGCTGTGCTTGGTCCCCCTGGCTGCTCTTGGTACCCCTGGTTGCTCTTGGTACCCCTGGTTACTCTTGGTCCCCCTGGTTGCTCTAGGTCCCCCTGGCTGTGCTTGAACCCGCTGGTTGCTCTTGGTCCCCCTGGTTGCTCTTGGTCCCCCTGGTCGCTCATGGTCCCCCTGGCTGCTCTTGGTGACCCTGGCTGTGCTTGGCCTTCCTGGCTGCTCTTGGTCCTCCTGGTTGCTCTTGGTCCCCCTGGCTGTGCTTGGTTCCCTTGGCTGCTCTTGGTCCCTCTGGCTGCTCTTGGTGCCCCTGGCTGTGCTTGGTCCCCCTGGCAGCTCTTGGTCCCCCTGGTTGCTCTTGGCCCCCTGGCTGCTCTTGGCCCCCCTTGCTGTGCTTGGTCCCCCTGGCTGCTCTTGGTCCCCCTGGTTGCTCTTGGTCCCCCTGGCTGCTCTTGGTCCCCCTGGCTGCTCTTGGTCCCCCTGGCTTCTCTTGGTCCCCCTGGCTGTGCTTGGTCCCCCTGGCTGCTCTTGGTCCCCCTGGCTGTGCTTGGTCCCCCTGGCTGCTCTTGGTCCCCCTGGTCGCTCTTGGTCTCCCTGGCTGTGCTTGGTCCACCTGGCTGTGCTTGGTCCCCCTGGCTGCTCTTGGTCCCCCTGGCTGCTCTTGGTCCCCCTGGTCACTCTTGGTCCCCCTGGCTGTGCTTGGTCCCCATGGCTGCTCTTGGTCCCCCTGGCTGTGCTTGGCCCCCCTGGCTGCTCTTGGTCCCCCTGGTTGCTCTTGGTCCCCCTGGCTGTGCTTGGTCCCCCTGGCTGTGCTTGGTCCCCCTGGCTGCTCTTGGTACCCCTGGTTGCTCTTGGTACCCCTGGTTACTCTTGGTCCCCCTGGTTGCTCTAGGTCCCCCTGGCTGTGCTTGAACCCGCTGGTTGCTCTTGGTCCCCCTGGTTGCTCTTGGTCCCCCTGGTCGCTCATGGTCCCCCTGGCTGCTCTTGGTGACCCTGGCTGTGCTTGGCCTTCCTGGCTGCTCTTGGTCCTCCTGGTTGCTCTTGGTCCCCCTGGCTGTGCTTGGTTCCCTTGGCTGCTCTTGGTCCCTCTGGCTGCTCTTGGTGCCCCTGGCTGTGCTTGGTCCCCCTGGCAGCTCTTGGTCCCCCTGGTTGCTCTTGGCCCCCTGGCTGCTCTTGGCCCCCCTTGCTGTGCTTGGTCCCCCTGGCTGCTCTTGGTCCCCCTGGTTGCTCTTGGTCCCCCTGGCTGCTCTTGGTCCCCCTGGCTGCTCTTGGTCCCCCTGGTTGCTTTTGGTCCCCCTGGTCGCTCTTGGTCCCCCTGGCTGCTCTTGGTCCCCCTGGCTGTGCTTGGTCCCCCTGGCTGCTCTTGGTCCCCCTGGTCGCTCTTGGTCCCCCTGGCTGTGCTTGGTTCCCCTGGCAGCTCTTGGTCCCCCTGGCTGTGCTTGGTCCCCCTGGCTGCTCTTGGTCCCCCTGGTTGCTCTTGGTCCCCCTGGCTGCCCTTGGCCCCCCTGGCTGTGCTTGGTCCCCCTGGCTGCTCTTGGTTCCCCTGGTTGCTCTTGGTCCCCCTGGTTGCTCTTGGTCCCCCTGGCTGTGCTTGGTCGCCCTGGTTGCTCTTGGTCCCCCTGGTTGCTCTTGGTCCCCCTGGTCGCTCTTGGTCCCCCTGGCTGCTCTTGGCCCCCCTGGCTGTGCTTGGCCTTCCTGGCTGCTCTTGGTCCCCATGGTCGCTCTTGGTCCCCCTGGCTGTGCTTGGTCCCCCTGGCTGCTCTTGTTCCCCCTGGCTGTGCTTGGTCCCCCTGGCTACTCTTGGTCCCCCTGGTTGCTCTTGGTCCCCCTGGCTACTCTTGGTCCCCCTGGCTGTGCTTGGTCCCCCTGGCTGCTCTTGGTTCCCCTGGTTGCTCTTGGTCCCCCTGGTTGCTCTTGGTCCCCCTGACTGTGCTTGGTCCCCCTGGTTGCTCTTGGTCTCCCTGGTTGTTCTTGGTCCCCCTGGTTGCTCTTGGTCCCTCTGGCTGTGCTTGGTCCCCTTGGCTCCTCCTGGTCCCCCTGGTTGCTCTTGGTCCCCCTGGCTGTGCTTGGTCCCCCTTGCTGCTCTTGGTCCCCCTGGCTGCTCTTGGTCCCCTTGGTTGCTCTTGGTCCCGCTGGCTGCTCTTGGCCCCCCTGGTTGCTCTTGGTCCCCCTGGCTGTGCTTGTTCCCCCTGGTTGCTCTTGGTCCCCCTGGTTGCTCTTGGTCTCCCTGGATGGGTTTGGTCCCCCTGGTTGCTCTTGGTCCCACTGGTTGCTCCTGGTCCCCCTGGTTGCTCTTGGTCCCCCTGGCTGTGCTTGGTCCCCCTGGCTGTGCTTGGTCCCCCTGGCTGCTCTTGGTCCCCCTGGCAGCTCTTGGTCCCCCTGGTTTCTCTTGGTCCCCCTGGCTGTGCTTGGTCCCCCTGGCTGCTCTTGGTCCCCCTGGCAGCTCTTGGTCCCCCTGGTTTCTCTTGGTCCCCCTGGCTGTGCTTAGTCCCCCTGGCTGCTCTTGGTCCCCCTGGCTGCTCTTGGTCCCCCTGGCTGTGCTTGGTCCCCCTGGCTGCTCTTGGTCCCCCTGGTTGCTCTTGGCCCCTCTGGCTGCTCTTGTTCCCCCTGGCTGCTCTTGGTCCCCCTGTTTGCTATTGGTCCCCCTGGCTGTGCTTGGTCCTGCTGGTTGCTCCTTGGTCCCCCTGGTTGCTCTTGGTCCCCCTGGCTGTGCTTGGCTCCCCTGGCTGCTCTTGGTCCCCCTGGTTGCTCTTGGTCCCCCTGGCTTCTCTTGGTCCCCCTGGCTGTGCTTGGTCCCCCTGGCTGCTCTTGGTCCCCCTGGCTGTGCTTGGTCCCCCTGGCTGCTCTTGGTCCCCCTGGCTGCTCTTGGTCCCCCCTCTCTGCTCTTGTTCCCCCTAGCCTTGCTTGGTCCCCCTGGCTGTGCTTGGCCCTCCTGCCTGCTCTTGGTCCCCCTGTTTGCTCTTGGTCCCCCTGGCTTCTCTTGGTCCCCCTGGCTTCTCTTGGTCCCCCTGGCTGCTCTTGGTCCCCCTGGCTGCTCTTGGTCCACCTGGTTGCTCTTGGTCCCCCTGGCTGTGCTTGGTCCCCCTGGCTGCTCTTGGTCCCCCTGGCTGTGCTTGGTCCCCCTGGTTGCTCTCGGTCCCCCTGGCTGTGCTTGGTCCCCCTGGCTGTGCTTGGTCCCCCTGGCTGCTCTTGGTCCCCCTGGTTGCTCTTGGTCCCCCTGGTCGCTCTTGGTCCCCCTGGCTGTGCTTGGTCCCCTTGGCTCCTCCTGGTCCCCCTGGTTGCTCTTGGTCCCCCTGGCTGTGTTTGGTCCCCAGGGCTGCTCTTGGTCCCCCTGGCTGCTCTTGGTCCCCTTGGTTGCTCTTGGTCCCCCTGGCTGCTCTTGGCCCCCCTGGTTGCTCTTGGTCCCCCTGGCTGTGCTTGTTCCCCCTGGTTGCTCTTAGTCCCCCTGGTTGCTCTTGGTCTCCCTGGATGTGTTTGGTCCCCCTGGTTGCTCTTGGTCCCAGTGGTTGCTCCTGGTTCCCCTGGTTGCTCTTGGTCCCACTGGTTGCTCTTGGTTCCCCTGGTTGCTCTTGGTCCCCCTGGCTGTGCTTGGTCCCCCTGGCTGTGCTTGGTCCCCCTGGCTGCTCTTGGTCTCCCTGGCTGCTCTTGGTCCCCCTGGTCGCTCTTGGTCCCCCTGGCTGTGCTTGGTCCCCATGGCTGCTCTTGGTCCCCCTGGCTGTGCTTGGCCCCCCTGGCTGCTCTTGGTCACCCTGGTTGGTCTTGGTCCCCCTGGCTGCTCTTGGTCCCCCTGGCTGTGCTTGGTCCCCCTGGCTGCTCTTGGTTCCCCTGGTTGCTCTTGGTACCCCAGGTTACTCCTGGCCCCCCTGGTTGCTCTAGGTCCCCCTGGCTGTGCTTGGTCCCGCTGGTTGCTCTTGGTCCCCCGGTTGCTCTTGGTCCCCCTGGTCGCTCATGGTCCCCCTGGCTGCTCTTGGTGACCCTGGCTGTGCTTGGCCTTCCTGGCTGCTCTTGGTCCTCCTGGTTGCTCTTGGTCCCCCTGGCTGTGCTTGGTTCCCTTGGCTGCTCTTGGTCCCTCCGGCTGCTCTTGGTGCCCCTGGCTGTGCTTGGTCCCCCTGGCAGCTCTTGGTCCCCCTGGTTGCTCTTGGCCCCCCTGGCTGCTCTTGGCCCCCCTTGCTGTGCTTGGTCCCCCTGGCTGCTTTTGGTACCCCTGGTTGCTCTTGGTCCCCCTGGCTGCTCTTGGTCCCCCTGGCTGCGCTTGGTCCCCCTGGTCGCTTTTGGTCCCCCTGGTCGCTCTTGGTCCCCCTGGCTGCTCTTGGTCCCCCTGGCTGTGCTTGGTCCCCCTGGCTGCTCTTGGTCCCCCTGGTCGCTCGTGGTCCCCCTGGCTGTGCTTGGTTCCCCTGGCTGCTCTTGGTCCCCCTGGCTGTGCTTGGTCCCCCTGGCTGCTCTTGGTCCCCCTGGTTGCTCTTGGTCCCCCTGGCTGCTCTTGGTCCCCCTGGCTGTGCTTGGTCCCCCTGGCTGCTCTTGGTTCCCATGGTTGCTCATTGTCCCCCTTGTTGCTCTTGGTCCCCCTGGTTGCTCTTGGTCCCCCTGGCTGTGCTTGGTAGCCCTGGTTGCTCTTGGTCCCCCTGGTTGCTCTTGGTCCCCCTGGTCGCTCTTGGTCCCCCTGGCTGCTCTTGGTCCCCCTGGCTGTGCTTGGCCTTCCTGGCTGCTCTTGGTCCCCATGGTCGCTCTTGGTCCCCCTGGCTGTGCTTGGTCCCCCTGGCTGCTCTTGGTCCCCCTGGCTGTGCTTGGTCCCCCTGGCTGCTCTTGGTTCCCCTGGTTGCTCTTGGTCCTCCTGGTTGCTCTTGGTCCCCCTGGCTGTGCTTGGTCCCCCTGGTTGCTCTTGGTCTCCCTGGTTGTTCTTGGTCCCCCTGGTTCCTCTTGATCCCCTGGCTGTGCTTGGTCCCCTTGGCTCCTCCTGGTCCCCCTGGTTGCTCTTGGTCCCCCTGGCTGTGCTTGGTCCCCCTGGCTGCTCTTGGTCCCCCTGGCTGCTCTTGGTCCCCTTGGTTGCTCTTGGTCCCCCTGGCTGCTCTTGGTCCCCCTGGTTGCTCTTGGTCCCCCTGGCTGTGCTTGTTCCCCCTGGTTGCTCTTGGTCCCCCTCGTTGCTTTTGGTATTCCTGGATGGGTTTGGTCCCCCTGGTTGCTCTTTATCCCACTGGTTGCTCCTGGTTCCCCTGGTTGCTCTTGGTCCCCCTGGTTGCTCTTAGTTCCCCTGGTTGCTTTTGGTCCCCCTGGCTGTGCTTGGTCCCCCTGGCTGTGCTTGGTCCCCCTGGCTGCTCTTGGTCCCCCTGGCAGCTCTTGGTCCCCCTGGTTTCTCTTGGTCCCCCTGGCTGTGCTTAGTCCCCCTGGCTGCTCTTGGTCCCCCTGGCTGCTCTTGGTCCCCCTGGCTGTGCTTGGTCCCCCTGGCTGCTATTGGTCCCCCTGGCTGTGCTTGGTCCTGCTGGTGGTTCCTTGGTCCCCCTGGTTGCTCTTTGTCCCCCTGGCTGTGCTTAGTCCCCCTGGCTGCTCTTGGTCCCCCTGGCTGCTCTTGGTCCCCCTGGCTGTGCTTGGTCCCCCTGGCTGCTATTGGTCCCCCTGGCTGTGCTTGGTCCTGCTGGTGGCTCCTTGGTCCCCCTGGTTGCTCTTGGTCCCCCTGGCTTCTCTTGGTCCCCCGGGCTTCTTTTGGTCCCCCTGGCTGCTCTTGGTCCCCCTGGCTTCTCTTGGTCCACCTGGTTGCTCTTGGTCCCCCTGGCTGTGCTTGGTCCCCCTGGCTGCTCTTGGTCCCCCTGGCTGTGCTTGGTCCCCCTGGTTGCTCTCGGTCCCCCTGGCTGTGCTTGGTCCCCCTGGCTGTGCTTGGTCCCCCTGGCTGCTCTTGGTCCCCCTGGTCGCTCTTGGTCCCCCAGGCTGTGCTTGGTTCCCCTGGCTGCTCTTGGTCCCCCTGGCTGTGCTTGGTCCCCCTGGCTGCTCTTGGTCCCCCTGGTTGCTCTTGGTCCCCCTGTCTGCTCTTGGTCCCCCTGGCTGTGTTTGGTCCCCCTCGCTGCTCTTGGTTCCCCTGGTTGCTCTTGGTCCCCTTGGTTGCTCTTGGTCCCCCTGGTTGCTCTTGGTCCCCCTGGCTGTGCTTGGTCGCCCTGGTGGCTCTTGGTCCCCTTGGTTGCTCTTGGTCCCCCTGGTTGCTCTTGGTCCCCCTGGCTGCTCTTGGTCCCCCTGGCTGTGCTTGGCCTTCCTGGCTGCTCTTGGTCCCCGTGGTCGCTCTTGGTCCCCCTGGCTGTGCTTGGTCCCCCTGGCTGCTCTTGTTTCCCCTGGATGTGCTTGGTCCCCCTGGCTACTCTTGGTCTCCCTGGTTGCTCTTGGTCCACCTGGCTGCTCTTGGTCCCCCTGGCTGTGCTTGGTCCCCCTGGCTGCTCTTAGTTCCCCTAGTTGCTTTTGGTCCCCCTGGCTGTGCTTGGTCACCCTGGTTGCTCTTGGTCTCCCTGGTTGTTCTTGGTTCCCCTGGTTGCTCTTGGTCCCCCTGGCTGTGCTTGGTTCCCTTGGCTCCTCCTGGTCCCCCTGGTTGCTCTTGGTCCCCCTGGCTGTGCTTGTTCCCCCTGGCTGCTCTTGGTCCCCCTGGTTGCTCTTGGTCTCCCTGGATGTGTTTGGTCCCCCTGGTTGCTCTTGGTCCCACTGGTTGCTCCTGGTTCCCTTGGTTACTCTTGGTCCCCCTGGTTGCTCTTGGTTCCCCTGGTTGCTCTTGGTCTCCCTGGCTGTGCTTGGTCCCCATGGCTGCTCTGGGTCCCCCTGGCTGTGCTTGGTCCCCCTGGCTGCTCTTGGTCCCCCTGGCTGCTCTTGGTCCCCCTGGTCGCTCTTGGTCCCCCTGGCTGTGCTTGGTCCCCATGGCTGCTCTGGGTCCCCCTGGCTGTGCTTGGCCCCCCTGGCTGCTCTTGGTCCCCCTGGTTGCTCTTGGTCCCCCTGGCTGCTCTATGTTCCCCTGGCTGTGCTTGGTCCCCCTGGCTGCTCTTGGTTCCCCTGGTTGCACTTGGTACCCCTGGTTACTCTTGGTCCCCCTGGTTGCTCTAGGTCCCCCTGGCTGTGCTTGGTCCCGCTGGTTGCTCTTGGTCCCCCTGGTTGCTCTTGGTCCCCCTGGTCGCTCATGGTCCCCCTGGCTGCTCTTGGTGACCCTGGCTGTGCTTGGCCTTCCTGGCTGCTCTTGGACCTCCTGGTTGCTCTTGGTCCCCCTGGCTGTGCTTGGTTCCCTTGGCTGCTCTTGGTCCCTATGGCTGCTCTTGGTGCCCCTGGCTGTGCTTGGTCCCCCTGGCAGCTCTTGGTCCCCCTGGTTGCTCTTGGCCCCCCTGGCTGCTCTTGGCCCCCCTTGCTGTGCTTGGTCCACCTGGCTGCTCTTGGTCCCCCTGGTTGCGCTTGGTCCCCCTGGCTGCTCTTGGTCCCCCTGGCTGCTCTTGGTCCCCCTGGTTGCTTTTGGTCCCCCTGGTCGCTCTTGGTCCCCCTGGCTGCTCTTGGTCCCCCTGGCTGTGCTTGGTCCCCCTGGCTGCTCTTGGTCCCCCTAGTCGCTCTTGGTCCCCCTGGCTGTGCTTGGTTCCCCTGGCTGCTCTTGGTCTCCCTGGCTGTGCTTGGTACCCCTGGCTGCTCTTGGTCCCCCTGGTTTCTCTTGGTCCCCCTGGCTGCCCTTTGTCCCCCTGGCTGTGCTTGGTCCCCCTGGCTGCTCTTGGTTCCCCTGGTTGCTCTTGGTCCCCCTGGTTGCTCTTGGTCCCCCTGGCTGTGCTTGGTCGCCCTGGTTGCTCTTGGTCCCCCTGGTTGCTCTTGGTCCCCCTGGTCGCTCTTGGTCCCCCTGGCTGCTCTTGGTCCCCCTGGCTGTGCTTGGCCTTCCTGGCTGCTCTTGGTCCACATGGTCGCTCTTGGTCCCCCTGGCTGTGCTTGGCCCCCCTGGCTGCTCTTGTTCAACCCTGGCTGTGCTTGGTCCCCCTGGCTACTCTTGGTCCCCCTGGTTGCTCTTGGTACCCCTGGCTGCTCTTGGTCCCCCTGGATGTGCTTGGTCCCCCTGGCTGCTCTTGGTTCCCCTGGTTGCTCTTGGTCCCCCTGGTTGCTCTTGGTCCCCCTGGCTGTGCTTGGTCCCCCTGGTTGCTCTTGGTCTCCCTGGTTGTTCTTGGTCCCCCTGGTTGCTCTTGGTCCCCCTGGCTGTGCTTGGTCCCCTTGGCTCCTCCTGATCCCCCTGGTTGCTCTTGGTCCCCCTGGCTGTGCTTGGTCCCCCTGGCTGCTCTTGGTCCTCCTGGCTGCTCTTGGTCCCCTTGGTTGCTCTTGGTCCCCCTGGCTGCTGTTGGTCCCCCTGGTTGCTCTTGGTCCCCCTGGCTGTGCTTGTTCCCCCTGGTTGCTCTTGGTCCCCCTGGTTGCTCTTGGTCTCCCTGGATGGGTTTGGTCCCCCTGGTTGTTCTTGGTCCCACTGGTTGCTCCTGGTTCCCCTGGTTGCTCTTGGTCCCCCTGGTTGCTCTTGGTTCCCCTGGTTGCTCTTGGTCCCCCTGGCTGTGCTTGGTCCCCCTGGCTGTGCTTGGTCCCCCTGGCGGCTCTTGGTCCCCCTGGCAGCTCTTGGTCCCCCTGGTTTCTCTTGGTCCCCCTGACTGTGCTTTGTCCCCCTGGCTGCTCTTGGTCCCCCTGGCTGCTCTTGGTCCCCCTGGCTGTGCTTGGTCCCCCTGGCTGTGCTTGGTCCCCCTGGCTGCTCTTGGTCCCCCTGGTTGCTCTTGGCCCCTCTGGCTGCTCTTGGTCCCCCTGGCTGCGCTTGGTCCCCCTGTTTGCTCTTGGTCCCCCTGGCTGTGCTTGGTCCCCCTGGCTGCTATTGGTCCCCCTGGCTGTGCTTGGTCCTGCTGGTTGCTCCTTGGTCCCCCTGGTTGCTCTTGGTCCCCCTGGATGTGCTTGGCTCCCCTGGCTGCTCTTGGTCCCCCTGGTTGCTCTTGGTCCCCCTGGCTTCTCTTGGTCCCCCTGGCTTTGCTTGGTCCCCCTGGCTGTGCTTGGTCCCCCTGGCTGCTCTTGGTCCCCCTGGCTGCTCTTGGTCCCCCCTCTCTGCTCTTGTTCCCCCTAGCCTTGCTTGGTCCCCCTGGCTGTGCTTGGCCCTCCTGGCTGCTCTTGGTCCCCCTGTTTGCTCTTGGTCCCCCTGGCTTCTCTTGGTCCCCCTGGCTTCTCTTGGTCCCCCTGGCTGCTCTTGGTCCCCCTGGCTGCTCTTGGTCCACCTGGTTGCTCTTGGTCCCCCTGGCTGTGCTTGGTCCCCCTGGCTGCTCTTGGTCCCCCTGGCTGTGCTTGGTCCCCCTGGTTGCTCTCAGTCCCCCTGGCTGTGCTTGGTCCCCCTGGCTGTGCTTGGTCCCCCTGGCTGTGCTTGGTCCCCCTGGCTGCTCTTGGTCCCCCTGGTTGCTCTTGGTCCCCCTGGTCGCTCTTGGTCCCTCTGGCTGTGCTTGGTCCCCTTGGCTCCTCCTGGTCCCCCTGGTTGCTCTTGGTCCCCCTGGCTGTGTTTGGTCCCCAGGGCTGCTCTTGGTCCCCCTGGCTGCTCGTGGTCCCCTTGGTTGCTCTTGGTCCCCCTGGCTGCTCTTGGCCCCCCTGGTTGCTCTTGGTCCCCCTGGCTGTGCTTGTTCCCCCTGGTTGCTCTTAGTCCCCCTGGTTGCTCTTGGTCTCCCTGGATGTGTTTGGTCCCCCTGGTTGCTCTTGGTCCCACTGGTTGCTCCTGGTTCCCCTGGTTGCTCTTGGTCCCCCTGGTTGCTCTTGGTTCCCCTGGTTGCTCTTGGTCCCCCTGGCTGTGCTTGGTCCCCCTGGCTGTGCTTGGTCCCCCTGGCTGCTCTTGGTCCCCCTGGCTGCTCTTGGTCCCCCTGGTCGCTCTTGGTCCCCCTGGCTGTGCTTGGTCCCCATGGCTGCTCTTGGTCCCCCTGGCTGTGCTTGGCCCCCCGGGCTGCTCTTGGTCCCCCTGGTTGCTCTTGGTCCCCCTGGCTGCTCTTGGTCCCCCTGGCTGTGCTTTGTCCCCCTGGCTGCTCTTGGTCCCCCTGGCTGTGCTTGGTCCCCCTGGTTGCTCTCGGTCCCCCTGGCTGTGCTTGGTCCCCCTGGCTGTGCTTGGTCCCCCTGGCTGCTCTTGGTCCCCCTGGTCGCTCTTGGTCCCCCTGGCTGTGCTTGGTTCCCCTGGCTGCTCTTGGTCCCCCTGGCTGTGCTTGGTCCCCCTGGCTGCTCTTGGTCCCCCTGGTTGCTCTTGGTCCCCCTGTCTGCTCTTGGTCCCCCTGGCTGTGCTTGGTCCCCCTGGCTGCTCTTGGTTCCCCTGGTTGCTCTTGGTCCCCCTGGTTGCTCTTGGTCCCCCTGGTTGCTCTTGGTCCCCCTGGCTGTGCTTGGTCGCCCTGGTTGCTCTTGGTCCCCTTGGTTGCTCTTGGTCCCCCTGGTTGCTCTTGCTCCCCCTGGCTGCTCTTGGTCCCCCTGGCTGTGCTTGGCCTTCCTGGCTGCTCTTGGTCCCCGTGGTCGCTCTTGGTCCCCCTGGCTGTGCTTGGTCCCCCTGGCTGCTCTTGTTCCCCCTGGCTGTGCTTGGTCCCCCTGGTTACTCTTGGTCCCCCTGGTTGCTCTTGGTCCCCCTGGCTGATCTTGTTCCCCCTGGGTGTGCTTGGTCCCCCTGTCTGCTCTTAGTTCCCCTGGTTGCTCTTGGTCCCCCTGGTTGCTCTTGGTCCCCCTGGCTGTGCTTGGTCACCCTGGTTGCTCTTGGTCCCCCTGGTTGTTCTTGGATCCCCTGGTTGCTCTTGGTCCCCCTGGCTGTGCTTGGTCCCCCTGGCTCCTCCTGGTCCCCCTGGTTGCTCTTGGTCCCCCTGGCTGTGTTTGGTCCCCAGGGCTGCTCTTGGTCCCCCTGGCTGCTCTTGGCCCCCCTGGTTGCTCTTGGTCCCCCTGGCTGTGCTTGTTCCCCCTGGTTGCTCTTAGTCCCCCTGGTTGCTCTTGGTCTCCCTGGATGTGTTTGGTCCCCCTGGTTGCTCTTGGTCCCACTGGTTGCTCCTGGTTCCCCTGGTTGCTCTTGGTCCCCCTGGTTGCTCTTAGTTCCCCTGGTTGCTCTTGGTCCCCCTGGCTGTGCTTGGTCCCCCTGGCTGCTCTTGGTCCCCCTGTCTGCTCTTGGTCCCCCTGGTCGCTCTTGGTCCCCCTAGCTGTGCTTGGTCCCCATGGCAGCTCTTGGTCCCCCTGGCTGTGCTTGGCCCCCCTGGCTGCTCTTGGTCCCCCTGGTTGCTCTTGGTCCCCCTGGCTGCTCTTGGTCCCCCTGGCTGTGTTTGGTCCCCCTGGCTGCTCTTGGTTCCCCTGGTTGCTCTTGGTACCCCTGGTTACTCTTGGTCCCCCTGGTTGCTCTAGGTCCCCCTGGCTGTGCTTGGTCCCGCTGGTTGCTCTTGGTCCCCCTGTCTGCTCTTGGTCCCCCTGGTCGCTCTTGGTCCCCCTAGCTGTGCTTGGTCCCCATGGCAGCTCTTGGTCCCCCTGGCTGTGCTTGGCCCCCCTGGCTGCTCTTGGTCCCCCTGGTTGCTCTTGGTCCCCCTGGCTGCTCTTGGTCCCCCTGGCTGTGTTTGGTCCCCCTGGCTGCTCTTGGTTCCCCTGGTTGCTCTTGGTACCCCTGGTTACTCTTGGTCCCCCTGGTTGCTCTAGGTCCCCCTGGCTGTGCTTGGTCCCGCTGGTTGCTCTTGGTCCCCCTGGTTGCTCTTGGTCCCCCTGGTCACTCATGGTCCCCCTGGCTGCTCTAGGTGACCTGGCTGTGCTTGGCCTTCCTGGCTGCTCTTGGTCCTCCTGGTCGCTCTTGGTCCCCCTGGCTGTGCTCGGTTCTCTTGGCTGCTCTTGGTCCCTCTGGCTGCTCTTGGTGCCCCTGGCTGTGCTTGGTCCCCCTGGCAGCTCTTGGTCCCCCTGGTTGCTCTTGGCCCCCCTGGCTGCTCTTGGCCCCCCTTGCTGTGCTTGGTCCCCCTGGCTGCTCTTGGTCCCCCTGGTTGCTCTTGGTCCCCCTGGCTGCTCTTGGTCCCCCTGGCTGCTCTTGGTCCCCCTGGTTGCTTTTGGTCCCCCTGGTCGCTCTTGGTCCCCCTGGCTGCTCTTGGTCCCCCTGGCTGTGCTTGGTCCCCCTGGCTGCTCTTGGTCCCCCTGGCTGTGCTTGGTTCCCCTGGCTGCTCTTGGTCCCCCTGGCTGCTCTTGGTCCCCCTGGTCGCTCTTGGTCCCCCTGGCTGTGCTTGGTCCCCATGGCTGCTCTTGGTCCCCCTGGCTGTGCTTGGCCCCCCTGGCTGCTCTTGGTCCCCCTGGCTGCTCTTGGTCCCCCTGGTCGCTCTTGGTCCCCCTGGCTGTGCTTGGCCCCCCTGGCTGCTCTTGGTCCCCCTGGTTGCTCTTGGTCCCCCTGGCTGCTCTTGGTCCCCCTGGCTGTGCTTGGTCCCCCTGGCTGCTCTTGGTTCCCCTGGTTGCTCTTGATACCCCTGGTTACTCTTGGTCCCCCTGGTTGCTCTAGGTCCCCCTGGCTGTGCTTGGTCCCCCTGGCTGCTCTTGGTCCCCCTGGTTGCTCTTGGTCCCCCTGGTCGCTCTTGGTCCCCCTGGCTGCTCTTGGTCCCCCTGGCTGTGCTTGGTCCCCCTGGCTGCTCTTGGTCCCCCTGGTCGCTCTTGGTCTCCCTGGCTGTGCTTGGTCCACCTGGCTGTGCTTGGTCCCCCTGGCTGCTCTTGGTCCCCCTGGCTGCTCTTGGTCCCCCTGGTCACTCTTGGTCCCCCTGGCTGTGCTTGGTCCCCATGGCTGCTCTTGGTCCCCCTGGCTGTGCTTGGCCCCCCTGGCTGCTCTTGGTCCCCCTGGTTGCTCTTGGTCCCCCTGGCTGTGCTTGGTCCCCCTGGCTGTGCTTGGTCCCCCTGGCTGCTCTTGGTACCCCTGGTTGCTCTTGGTACCCCTGGTTACTCTTGGTCCCCCTGGTTGCTCTAGGTCCCCCTGGCTGTGCTTGAACCCGCTGGTTGCTCTTGGTCCCCCTGGTTGCTCTTGGTCCCCCTGGTCGCTCATGGTCCCCCTGGCTGCTCTTGGTGACCCTGGCTGTGCTTGGCCTTCCTGGCTGCTCTTGGTCCTCCTGGTTGCTCTTGGTCCCCCTGGCTGTGCTTGGTTCCCTTGGCTGCTCTTGGTCCCTCTGGCTGCTCTTGGTGCCCCTGGCTGTGCTTGGTCCCCCTGGCAGCTCTTGGTCCCCCTGGTTGCTCTTGGCCCCCTGGCTGCTCTTGGCCCCCCTTGCTGTGCTTGGTCCCCCTGGCTGCTCTTGGTCCCCCTGGTTGCTCTTGGTCCCCCTGGCTGCTCTTGGTCCCCCTGGCTGCTCTTGGTCCCCCTGGCTGTGCTTGGTCCCCCTGGCTGCTCTTGGTCCCCCTGGTCGCTCTTGGTCCCCCTGGCTGTGCTTGGTTCCCCTGGCAGCTCTTGGTCCCCCTGGCTGTGCTTGGTCCCCCTGGCTGCTCTTGGTCCCCCTGGTTGCTCTTGGTCCCCCTGGCTGCCCTTGGCCCCCCTGGCTGTGCTTGGTCCCCTTGGCTGCTCTTGGTTCCCCTGGTTGCTCTTGGTCCCCCTGGTTGCTCTTGGTCCCCCTTGAAGGACTGGGTTCTTTGGACCCAGCGGTGCCAGGGCACAACACCTGAAACCTTCGTGGGTAACCTGCTCCGGCGTACAAGTCACAGAGACACGGGACACTTCCTTCGGCGTCAAAGAGTCAAGGTTTATTTACTGCAGGGAACACAGAAGTCACAGGAAGTACATCGAGTGTAGTTCGGGGAGACTGCTTCAAATTGTATTTGTGGATCGCTCTTTTTATACAGTTTTTACCCATAGGATAACATTGAACACAAAGGTTTACAACTCAGTTCTCACAAGTCGCTCTCAGAGGGGTCGCTTAGATCACTTTGAAACACACAAGATCCGGAACATAAGTGCGGAAACATTTTGGCGGTTCCCAACTGTAAAAACCCATCTTCCCACCATTAGCAAATTCCAATCAGCAGTAAAGTAGATCGAAATAGGAACGAAGACAGGTGCAGAGGAAGACGGAGACAGTGGGGAGATCGGAAAGGGTGTAAAAGGGGAGGTGCCGGGAAGCACGAGATACAGGCATCAAAGGGACGTGCCTAATGAGATGCACGGCTGAGACAATAAGTCCGTGCGGCAAGATGAGCCTCGAGCGGCGCCACCTGCCTTACAGTAGCAACCCCCTCATCATAAAGACACTTTCAAAGGACATGTGTCTTCCGCAAATATCTTGGGAGTCCCAGGGTCGCGAAGCGGACAGCGTCCGTTCGCTGACTACTTGAGGGCAAGAGACAAAATGGATGCCGTATCTAAGATGGAACCCGTGGGTACAGATGAAAAGCCCACATAACAAACGAACGGTGTAAGTTAGCACAGCGAAACTGCGCACACTTACAAAACTCGTCATTTGCGGTTCATAGATACTAGACTCGACCATATTCGTGCGAGTCGAAAACACCACTTACAATCGTCACGGAACCTCAGACGCTCCTTTTGCCCTCATGTAGGCAAGCACTAGTCGGAATCATACTCGATATTCATCAGACCATCAAGATGTCGTTGTAGCATAGCTCTGTCCAACCGAGTCCCCTTGGTAACAGATGGTTGTCTCATACACGTTGTAGCACAGAGGCCACATAAGGCAGGACCACACTGCACACAAAGGCAACACGTGAACAGGAACACTACCACAACCCCGATGATCGTCAGAATCTTCCAACCCCAAGTCGACACCAGGCCCCAAAACCAACCAAGTAGCGTCCAATCCCCTACATCCACGTGTATGGATTCGGAGATCTTATGCAACTTCGAGATGGCTTGATAGACAGTAGGAGCATTATCAGGTATGAAAATGCAACAGCTCGAATGGATCACTTTACATACCCCACCGCGATCTGCCAAAACGACATCTAAAACCATACGGTTTTGTAGTGTCATAAGTCTCTCCGCCTGAAGTTCTGTGGTGATATTACCAAGGGCACTGGCAGTAATGTTAGCTGTCGATTCTACCACTCGAGTCAAATGTCTCAGGTTCCTACTATTAACCATAGGTCCCCAAAACGGGAGGAAACCCTTGAAAAAGTCTCCTGCCTCTTGACCGGCAGTGTCCTCTTCGCTAATTACGCCTCGTACAACTCTAGTCTTATGATAATCGGCATCTACAGTAAACGTCGGAGGCAACAGATTTGCAATGAAACACGAGCCCATAAAGTCTGGGGGCAACCATGTATATGCACGATCATGACAGATGAAGTACGTACCCTTGGCAGCCAGAAGCACAGGGATCGGGGACATTGACAGAACGTAACTTTCAGTGCAAGCACTTACTCCAAGTGAGGCTTGCGAACCACGACCCACGATACAAAGATTACCAGTGTGGGGTACGACCCATATTGGAGACGAGCTTTTAAGTTGCTTTTCATTAATGAACGCAGTATATTCCACTCTATCCGAGGCCCTATAGGCTTGTACCTCTGCCTTAGGGATGAGATAAGCATCATAGATCTCATCTTCCAAATCCTGTATTATCATCGATACCACCCACTGCCATGAGGTAGGACCCGGTTTGGGGGAACGTTCTAAAGAGGGGTGGAAACCTAGTGCGCTTCGAAGCATTATTTGGTATGCTCGAGCTGACCCTTGGGAACTATACGGTAACACCAGATATGGAATTCCCTTACCCGTAGTATGTGGCATCAACCCACACACCCAACAATTAGTAGTGTTAACCACTAACTGATGCTGATGGAGGAGCTGGATAAAGGAATTGTTGCGGAATTCTACACGTCTAGCCTGTTCGTGTTCCGGTAACATATGAAAGGAATGAGGAGAAGCAGTAGAAGTAATGTTAGGGTAAGGAGTAGGAGTAGGGGTAGGAAGTAAGAAGTAAGACATAGTGTAATACACCCCACCCGCCAAAAATGCAGAAGCAGTTAAAAACAAAACAAACAACTGGGATACAAAACATTTCGTACGACTAAGTTTCTGCAGCTTGACTCTATATGCCTGAGCTCCTTCCAAATCATTCAGCTTCGAAAATGCCATTTCCCTACGACCGTCCGCAACGTTTCTTGACGCACTTCGTTCTGTGCAGCAATAGTCAATCCCCAGGAGTTCCTAGGAACCGACGGTCTTTAACCTAGTGTCAAGACCTACTGTCCAGAAGGAAGTACGCGCGCGGCCCTACGGCCCTCAATACACAATATGTATATATTAGCACAATATTTCTCAGCTGTGGAAGAAAAAGATACAAGGAAGAAGCTTGATATATATATATATATACAAAACAATTTTCAATGATACGAATGTTCAAAGTTGATCATGGGAAACGAAGATATTGCAGTTATCAATTTCAGCAAAGCAAGCAAATTTTTATTTGTCCTTAGTGTGAGATCGCAAAGAATATCGATGTTTCCCGGGACGTGTCTGCACGTCGAACAAAGGAGCTGTCGAAGAGACAGCGTCCTGCTGATCAGTTCGTTGGTCTGGTCTTGAGTCTCTTGCTGACAAATGTTCAACAGTGGCTTTCTGCTGCGCTGAGGGTTCTCCAACAAGCTGTGCGTCGCTAAAAGGTACAAACGCCGGCAATGTTTCTGTTTCTGTTGACGCAATGCCTTTCCTTACCCACGGGTCTGCCGACAAAGGAATAGGGACTCGCTTACAATGGGTAGCATGTACCCAATTTTTCCGCCCCTCAAGACGAACGGCAGTCCTCGTGGCCAGGAGCACCTGGTAAGGTCCGGTGAAGCGAGGGTCCAGATTGTTTTTTCGTGAAAAATTTCGGGTAACCACCCAATCTCCGGGCTGGAGCTGGTGGCCTGGACCCTCCGTCTGCGTCGGCAAGGCGTCGTAAACCTGTTGATGAATTAACCTCAGTTTAGCAGTCAAGTCATGTAAGTAATCAATCAACATCGGAAACTCAAGATCAGAGAATATTCCTGGCCTAGGAACCCCCCACACATTCGCAGGACGGCCGAACACTATTTCATAGGGACTGAGCCCTATTCGGGAGTGTACAGTCGCCCTAGTTGACAGTAATGCTAGAGGCAAAGCATCAGGCCACGAAAGTCCAGTCGTAGCTTGAATCTTCGCTAATTTTAGTTTAAGGGTGCCATTGTACCCTTCAACCAATCCAGCTGACTGAGGATGATTGGCGCTATGGAATTTCTGATTTATTCCAAGGCCCTTACACACACTCTTCATCACACTTCCAACAAACTCACTTCCGTTATCTGACCACACGACTCTAGGCATTCCATACCGAGGAAAGTATTCCTTCAGTAGGATTTTCGCAGTAGACAAAGCAGTATTGTCTTTGAGGGGATAGGCCTCGATCCATCGGGAGAATGCGCAAACCACAACCAAAACGTATTTCAGGTTATTGCATCGCTCCATATGGATGAAGTCCAATTGGATCACCTCAAAGGGATACAAAGGAGGAGCAAAACTGCCAGGGGGAGTTGGGGTTCCTTTGCCAGGATTGTACATTATACACACCATACAATTCTTCACCAAACGTTCAGCACACTTAGTAATTCCATCATTCTTCCACACATCAGCCAACAACTTGCAAATACCTTTCGCGCTAATATGTGCTAACCCATGTGCCATTTGCACAACGGCCAGTACATACGCATCAGGCAACATCCATCTTTTCTGATCTGACAAATCAATCCAGCAACCATTCACATCCAACCTTCCCGTACTTTCTTTCCACTTCATCTTTTCAGTGTCGGTGGCCTCATTCTGAATTGCTTTCACACTCTCTATAGTATTCTCACACATACTTGATTCTGTAGGCCACCTAACCGAATTCGTCACATACATTCGAGTGCTAAGGTTCCGGGCAGTCTCCTTAGCAATCTCATCTGCAAACGCATTACCACGACCAACATCATCCGTCGCTTTACGATGCGCACTACACTTAACAATCGCAACTTGAGCAGGCAAAGTCAATGCATCCAAAAGATCATTCACAAGCTGGCCATGCTGTATTTTCGTGCCGTGTGACGTCAAGAAACCACGTTCTCGCCACAATCGTCCGAAACTATGCGCTACACCGAAAGCATACTGACTATCGGTGTACACATTCACACGTTTACCTTTTGCTAATACACATGCTCTAGTAAGAGCGATCAGCTCTGCAGCTTGGGCAGAATTCTGATTCAATCTCGCAGTCTCAACAACAGTATTCAATGTCACCACAGCATAAGCAGTAGTCACATCACCATTCGGCAATTTAAAACATGACCCATCCACATACAGGATGCCATCCGGGTCTTCCAATGGGGTGTTTTTAAGGTCCACACGACCTTTTGTTTCCTCCTCTGTCCGCAAGTAACAGTCATGTTCTGTTACTGCATCTGACTCTGCACTAATTGGTAACAAAGTTGCCGGATTTAGGACATTACAACGTTTTATCTGAATGTGGCTTGCCAAGAGCGTCAATTCGTACCCAGATAACCTCGCACTCGTCAAGTGCTGAGTTTTCGTACGGTTCAAAAGAGTATCGACTGCATGCGGAACCATCACCGTAAGCATATTATCCATGACCAATCCTGCTGATTGTCGGATGGAGACCGCAGCTGCCGCAGTTGCTCTCAAACAACTCGGCAATGCTCTAGCTACTGGGTCTAAGGTCGAGGAAAAATATGCACATGGACGTTGCTTACCACCAAAAGGTTGCGTTAAGACGCTTAAAGCACAACCTTCCCTCTCGTGAACATATAACGTGAACGGTTTACTGTAATCAGGGGTACCTAACACAGGAGCCGAACACAATGAATCACGTAATTCAGAAAAACTTTTCTGACATTCTTCCGTCCATGGTAAAGGAGTCGAAACATCCTTGCACGTAAGAGCCACCAATGGTTTCGCTAGCAATGAAAAATTAGGAATCCACTGCCTGCAGTACGATGTGATACCTAGAAAGGCACGCACATCTCTTTGGGTTTGTGGCACAGCCATGCGCGCAATCGCTGCAATTCTCTCTGGGGTCAATCTCCTTCCCTCCTTTGACAATAAGTGACCTAGGTAGGTTACTTCTTGACAACAATATTGGAGTTTAGAAGGTGACACCTTGTGATTTAACTCACAGAGATGTTGCAGCAACGACACTGTAGCAATTTTGCAAATGTCCTGAGTATCAGCAGCCACCAATAAGTCGTCGACGTATTGGATTAAAGCCGCACCAACCGGCAACCTAAACGCATCTAGTTGACCCTTCAAAGCTTGACTGTAAATCGATGGACTTTCACAGTAGCCCTGAGGAGCGCGTTTGAACCGGAAGCTACGTCCACCAAGAGAGAAACCGAAAAGGTCCCTGCTCTCTTCGGCAATCGGGATGCTGAAAAACGCATTTTTCAAATCAATCACCGAAAACCATGAAGCTGTAGCTGGAATCAGAGTCAGTAGCGCCGTAATGTCAGGCACAACAGGGAATTGAGGAACCACAATTTTATTCACCTCCCGTAAATCGATAACAAAACGATAAACAGGCGGTTTGGTAGGATCAGTACGTTTAAGAATGGGCAGTACAGGACTATTGCACACGTTTCCCCGAGTTTCTTCAATGACATCTTTCTCGATCAAATCATAGATGATCGCTAACAAAGCTCGTTCACCATCAAGGGAGATACGATATTGGGGAATACGTGGCAATCGCACATTCGATTTCAACTGAACAACATAAGGGGAGATATCAAGTAGGCCCACGTCATTTGGACCCGCCGCCCACAAAGATGCAGGAAGAGAACTCAATTCCGGTGGAAGCTTATCGAGGGACAAGTACATGGGAGAGACTACCCTCTCTCCGAACGTAAGCTTTACACCCGCAGGAGAACAATACAAAGTCGCATACAAGCGTTTAAGCAAATCCAGACCCAAAAGATTTTCGCCACAACCAGTAGACAAAATCAATGGAGCTTCGAGCTCACGTAGCCCAATTTTAAGGGGCAAAGGGCGCGAAACTGGATTGCTAACGGGGGCGCCAGAGAATCCAACGGAAACATTTGTTAAGCCAGACAAAGGTGCGCCAGGGAGTTTCGAATGTATGATAGAACTTTTCGCTGCACCAGTGTCCAACAGAAAAGGCTCAACGACGCCCGATGTAGCAACTGCGACGTAAGGCCCTCTCTGATCAACCGGAACTGATACCACTCCCTCTCCTTGTCTTTGGCTGTCCTAGTAATTACTATCGTCAGGTCCCTGATCGACGTAATAATCGTCTACATTGTACTGCGCAGATCGTCCTTGCGATGATCCACGTTGATCGAAACAGTTATTAGAATTTGATGAATGGTCAGAGCGATCATTCTGAGCACCACGACCTCTACCACGTGATGCGTGCTGTGCACCACCACGACCTCCTCTAGACGAATTACCACCACTACGGTCATTTAAAGCAGGACAATTGAATTTAATGTGTCCCTCCTGTCTACAATAAGCACATTGATTGTACCCTAATGAAGATCTCTGAAAAGATGAATCATTACGCGGCTGCGATCGATTCGATTGCGACTGCGATCTATTCTGCTGAGGCGCATTCTGATTAGAACGCGGCGGATATGCTTGTTGTAACAACACTTTAGTTTTCAGCTCTTTCGTCTTTTTATCGGCACGGTCATTTTCCTCTTTTTCTCTATTCTCGTAATATTGTGCCGTAGCCAATATCTGAGCTGAGGTAGAAACGGCCCATGAACTTTCTGAATTTTTCAATTTATGGCTCAAGTCGGGCAATAAGTTCGATACGAATTTATCCACAAACAACCTCTGTCCACCCTCAGTACCCATATCCTGCCCACTATGATCGACGAATGTTTCCTCGAACCTCGTAAAGAAGTCTGAAACACTCTCATCTTTCTTCTGCTTACAGGCTGACAACTTGTCCCAATTTACCCTCATAGCTGGCATAAGCGTTTTCATTAATGTAATGATTCGCTGGGGAAGAAGTTCAATCAACTGATCGGGTTTAGTAGCAGCCACTTGTCCAGCGTCTGCCGCTGTAATGGCAGCCCAATCACCACCTAATTCATTCGCGTGATCTTGGTGACGAATCTTGGCCCATACCGGTTGCGGTACGACATTGCCAAACAACATGTCGATATCGGCCAGATTCATTATCGTAGCGTCTACGAGCTGCGATAATTCTTTGTAATACCCCGCAGGATTTTTGCGAGGATCAGGCAAAGTTTGTTTCACCTGAAGCACTTCCGATCGTTTCCAAGGGAGGTGTATCCACACTCTCTGGAAATGTGCTGGTATTGGAGCATTAGCATTAGTATTATCAGCGGGTACCCAAACTGGCGGAACTTCACGCATAGGATATTGGCCAGACCCATCTCGTTGTTCAATGTCCTCAACGAACAATGCATGAGGAATAGGAGCGGGACGAAGAGATAGCAACCGCTCAATAGCACGTCGGACATTAGTGTCGACTATCAGTCCAGTTGCGAACTGAAGCCGGAGTTCAGACAGGGCGGTCAGCACCTCGTCAGGCGCATTGGCCGCTATCTGATCATGTAAGAACTTGCACATTTCATCAAACACATATCTCTGAGTAGGTATGTTGAATTGATCAAACGTTTCGAGGACAACACGAGGTGGATTTCTAACAGGGTTTATCATCCAACCCATCGCCATATTGTATAGCGCAACACGTTCTCTATTACCAGGAAGCTGGCTACGTCTCTGTGGACCATCAGAACCTGCAGACCCAAAAACAGGTCCGAACGACTGAAAGAAGTTTGTCGCAAGGGGAGAATCACGATTACGAGTAGAGGGAGAAGAGTAAGACACAGGACTAACAAGAGAAGGAGTATAGACGTTAGCAGCAACAGGGGTTAACAACACAGGAGCAGTAGCGTGAGCAGTAGCGGGAACAGGAGTATGTGGAAGCGGAGGAGCAGTAGGAATAGAAATAGGCAAAGGAGCAGGAACAGTCGGAAGAGCAGGTGCAGGTTGAGGAACTGGTGGAGGAATAACAGGTGGAAGAACAGGTACGGCAGGGACCACAGGAGCTGCGGTACCCTGTACGTACGGAGGTGGCGACTTCATAAGATAGGACATTAAAGAATCCTCAACTGCCTCTTCCTTCTTATCCGACTCCGTAGGCAAAACAGGATAGCATTTGTCTATGGACATACGCTGTAATCTCTCAAACACTTCCTTATCCTTATCCTCCTTATCACGCTGAAACTGCTCAGCTTTCTTCACTATAGTAGCAACAGTATCTCGCTGACTACGTTTATTTTGTCTGATCTCTTTCTGTCGGGCTTCTTTGCGCCAGAACCGAAAGGCATCAAACATGGCCGGCCTTGATTTACGTTCGAACAATTTTATTTCCAAATTATCTAAGATCGACGCTTCGAAGCTACCGTGAGGTGGCCAACGAAGATCGCCGTCTTTCTTTGTATATTTGATCCAATAATCGTTAAAAGCAATCGGGCCTAGCCCATGTTTGCTATATAAGTCATATGTAGGAGTTCCAACCGGAGGTATCGGACACGAGTCCTCCAGCAGGGAATCCGCACCACAAGGTCTAAAGCAACTGAACAAAGTACTGCGACCAGGCATCTTGCACACTAGCCGAGTTTCACAAACTTCAAGGGTTACGGGATTTCGGGATTTACCAAGTCCCAGCAAAGAACTAAACCCTCGGTCTTTGGCGGCTGCAGTCGTCAAACAAATACAACAACAACAAAGTACGCTAGCAAAGTGTCACCGACAAAAACACTCACACAGCGTGTACAACAAAGACACCCGGTAAAGTGTCTACAACAAAAACACTCGCTAAAGTGTTTACAACAAAGACACTCGCTAAAGTGTCTACAACCAAGAACTCTGGGAGCGACCCACAAATACTTAACTCAAAGATCAATGGCGTCCTCAGGAAGGCCCGTCAATCGTCTCGCTATACCAAGGTCTACGCCAGGCGCCAAAACAGGTCTACAGTCAGGGCAGCAGTCCGTCGCAGCCGTTAGGAGGCGGGAATCTTCGCGGGAAAAGTCTTCGGGCCACTTATTTCGACAACAGGATCGATGAAGCGGGGTGCACCTTCCCTCGGAGATTTCACACGAAGTTCCTCACGATCATCGGGCTTGGACCGGTACCACTGATGCAGCCCCACGTTGGGCGCCAACTGAAGGACTGGGTTCTTTGGACCCAGCGGTGCCAGGGCACAACACCTGAAACCTTCGTGGGTAACCTGCTCCGGCGTACAAGTCACAGAGACACGGGACACTTCCTTCGGCGTCAAAGAGTCAAGGTTTATTTACTGCAGGGAACACAGAAGTCACAGGAAGTACATCGAGTGTAGTTCGGGGAGACTGCTTCAAATTGTATTTGTGGATCGCTCTTTTTATACAGTTTTTACCCATAGGATAACATTGAACACAAAGGTTTACAACTCAGTTCTCACAAGTCGCTCTCAGAGGGGTCGCTTAGATCACTTTGAAACACACAAGATCCGGAACATAAGTGCGGAAACATTTTGGCGGTTCCCAACTGTAAAAACCCATCTTCCCACCATTAGCAAATTCCAATCAGCAGTAAAGTAGATCGAAATAGGAACGAAGACAGGTGCAGAGGAAGACGGAGACAGTGGGGAGATCGGAAAGGGTGTAAAAGGGGAGGTGCCGGGAAGCACGAGATACAGGCATCAAAGGGACGTGCCTAATGAGATGCACGGCTGAGACAATAAGTCCGTGCGGCAAGATGAGCCTCGAGCGGCGCCACCTGCCTTACAGTAGCAACCCCCTCATCATAAAGACACTTTCAAAGGACATGTGTCTTCCGCAAATATCTTGGGAGTCCCAGGGTCGCGAAGCGGACAGCGTCCGTTCGCTGACTACTTGAGGGCAAGAGACAAAATGGATGCCGTATCTAAGATGGAACCCGTGGGTACAGATGAAAAGCCCACATAACAAACGAACGGTGTAAGTTAGCACAGCGAAACTGCGCACACTTACAAAACTCGTCATTTGCGGTTCATAGATACTAGACTCGACCATATTCGTGCGAGTCGAAAACACCACTTACAATCGTCACGGAACCTCACCCTGGCTGTGCTTGGTCGCCCTGGTTGCTCTTGATCCCCCTGGTTGCTCTTGGTCCCCCTGGTCGCTCTTGGTCCCCCTGGCTGCTCTTGGTCCCCCTGGCTGTGCTTGGCCTTCCTGGCTGCTCTTGGTCCCCATGGTCGCTCTTGGTCCCCCTGGCTGTGCTTGGTCCCCCTGGCTGCTCTTGTTCCCCCTGGCTGTGCTTGGTCCCCCTGGCTACTCTTGGTCCCCCTGGTTGCTCTTGGTCCCCCTGGCTACTCTTGGTCCCCCTGGCTGTGCTTGGTCCCCCTGGCTGCTCTTGGTTCCCCTGGTTGCTCTTGGTCCCCCTGGTTGCTCTTGGTCCCCCTGACTGTGCTTGGTCCCCCTGGTTGCTCTTGGTCTCCCTGGTTGTTCTTGGTCCCCCTGGTTGCTCTTGGTCCCTCTGGCTGTGCTTGGTCCCCTTGGCTCCTCCTGGTCCCCCTGGTTGCTCTTGGTCCCCCTGGCTGTGCTTGGTCCCCCTTGCTGCTCTTGGTCCCCCTGGCTGCTCTTGGTCCCCTTGGTTGCTCTTGGTCCCCCTGGCTGCTCTTGGTCCCCCTGGTTGCTCTTGGTCCCCCTGGCTGTGCTTGTTCCCCCTGGTTGCTCTTGGTCCCCCTGGTTGCTCTTGGTCTCCCTGGATGGGTTTGGTCCCCCTGGTTGCTCTTGGTCCCACTGGTTGCTCCTGGTTCCCCTGGTTGCTCTTGGTCCCCCTGGCTGTGCTTGGTCCCCCTGGCTGTGCTTGGTCCCCCTGGCTGCTCTTGGTCCCCCTGGCAGCTCTTGGTCCCCCTGGTGTCTCTTGGTCCCCCTGGCTGTGCTTGGCCCCCCTGGCTGTGCTTGGTCCCCCTGGCTGCTCTTGGTCCCCCTGGCAGCTCTTGGTCCCCCTGGTTTCTCTTGGTCCCCCTGGCTGTGCTTAGTCCCCCTGGCTGCTCTTGGTCCCCCTGGCTGCTCTTGGTCCCCCTGGCTGTGCTTGGTCCCCCTCGCTGCTCTTGGTCCCCCTGGTTGCTCTTGGCCCCTCTGGCTGCTCTTGTTCCCCCTGGCTGCTCTTGGTCCCCCTGTTTGCTATTGGTCCCCCTGGCTGTGCTTGGTCCTGCTGGTTGCTCCTTGGTCCCCCTGGTTGCTCTTGGTCCCCCTGGCTGTGCTTGGCTCCCCTGGCTGCTCTTGGTCCCCCTGGTTGCTCTTGGTCCCCCTGGCTTCTCTTGGTCCCCCTGGCTGTGCTTGGTCCCCCTGGCTGCTCTTGGTCCCCCTGGCTGTGCTTGGTCCCCCTGGCTGCTCTTGGTCCCCCTGGCTGCTCTTGGTCCCCCCTCTCTGCTCTTGTTCCCCCTAGCCTTGCTTGGTCCCCCTGGCTGTGCTTGGCCCTCCTGCCTGCTCTTGGTCCCCCTGTTTGCTCTTGGTCCCCCTGGCTTCTCTTGGTCCCCCTGGCTTCTCTTGGTCCCCCTGGCTGCTCTTGGTCCCCCTGGCTGCTCTTGGTCCACCTGGTTGCTCTTGGTCCCCCTGGCTGCTCTTGGTCCCCCTGGCTGCTCTTGGTCCCCCTGGCTGTGCTCGGTCCCCCTGGTTGCTCTCGGTCCCCCTGGCTGTGCTCGGTCCCCCTGGCTGTGCTTGGTCCCCCTGGCTGCTCTTGGTCCCCCTGGTTGCTCTTGGTCCCCCTGGTCGCTCTTGGTCCCCCTGGCTGTGCTTGGTCCCCTTGGCTCCTCCTGGTCCCCCTGGTTGCTCTTGGTCCCCCTGGCTGTGTTTGGTCCCCAGGGCTGCTCTTGGTCCCCCTGGCTGCTCGTGGTCCCCTTGGTTGCTCTTGGTCCCCCTGGCTGCTCTTGGCCCCCCTGGTTGCTCTTGGTCCCCCTGGCTGTGCTTGTTCCCCCTGGTTGCTCTTAGTCCCCCTGGTTGCTCTTGGTCTCCCTGGATGTGTTTGGTCCCCCTGGTTGCTCTTGGTCCCAGTGGTTGCTCCTGGTTCCCCTGGTTGCTCTTGGTCCCACTGGTTGCTCTTGGTTCCCCTGGTTGCTCTTGGTCCCCCTGGCTGTGCTTGGTCCCCCTGGCTGTGCTTGGTCCCCCTGGCTGCTCTTGGTCTCCCTGGCTGCTCTTGGTCCCCCTGGTCGCTCTTGGTCCCCCTGGCTGTGCTTGGTCCCCATGGCTGCTCTTGGTCCCCGTGGCTGTGCTTGGTCGCCCTGGTTGCTCTTGGTCCCCCTGGTTGCTCTTGGTCCCCCTGGTCGCTCTTGGTCCCCCTGGCTGCTCTTGGTCCCCCTGGCTGTGCTTGGCCTTCCTGGCTGCTCTTGGTCCCCGTGGTCGCTCTTGGTCCCCCTGGCTGTGCTTGGTCCCCCTGGCTGCTCTTGTTCCCCCTGGCTGTGCTTGGTCCCCCTGGCTACTCTTGGTCCCCCTGGTTGCTCTTGGTCCCCCTGGCTGCTCTTGGTCCCCGTGGCTGTGCTTGGTCCCCCAGGCTGCTCTTGGTTCCCCTGGTTGCTCTTGCTCCCCCTGGTTGCTCTTGGTCCCCCTGGCTGTGCTTGGTTACCCTGGTTGCTCTTGGTACCCCTGGTTACTCTTGGTCCCCCTGGTTGCTCTAGGTCCCCCTCGCTGTGCTTGGTCCCGCTGGTTGCTCTTGGTCCCCCCTGGTTGCTCTTGGTCCCCCTGGTCGCTCATGGTCCCCCTGGCTGCTCTTGGTGACCCTGGCTGTGCTTGGCCTTCCTGGCTGCTCTTGGTCCTCCTGGTTGCTCTTGGTCCCCCTGGCTGTGCTTGGTTCCCTTGGCTGCTCTTGGTCCCTATGGCTGCTCTTGGTCCCCCTGTTTGCTATTGGTCCCCCTGGCTGTGCTTGGTCCTGCTGGTTGCTCCTTGGTCCCCCTGGTTGCTCTTGGTCCCCCTGGCTGTGCTTGGCTCCCCTGGCTGCTCTTGGTCCCCCTGGTTGCTCTTGGTCCCCCTGGCTTCTCTTGGTCCCCCTGGCTGTGCTTGGTCCCCCTGGCTGCTCTTGGTCCCCCTGGCTGTGCTTGGTCCCCCTGGCTGCTCTTGGTCCCCCTGGCTGCTCTTGGTCCCCCCTCTCTGCTCTTGTTCCCCCTAGCCTTGCTTGGTCCCCCTGGCTGTGCTTGGCCCTCCTGCCTGCTCTTGGTCCCCCTGTTTGCTCTTGGTCCCCCTGGCTTCTCTTGGTCCCCCTGGCTTCTCTTGGTCCCCCTGGCTGCTCTTGGTCCCCCTGGCTGCTCTTGGTCCACCTGGTTGCTCTTGGTCCCCCTGGCTGCTCTTGGTCCCCCTGGCTGCTCTTGGTCCCCCTGGCTGTGCTCGGTCCCCCTGGTTGCTCTCGGTCCCCCTGGCTGTGCTCGGTCCCCCTGGCTGTGCTTGGTCCCCCTGGCTGCTCTTGGTCCCCCTGGTTGCTCTTGGTCCCCCTGGTCGCTCTTGGTCCCCCTGGCTGTGCTTGGTCCCCTTGGCTCCTCCTGGTCCCCCTGGTTGCTCTTGGTCCCCCTGGCTGTGTTTGGTCCCCAGGGCTGCTCTTGGTCCCCCTGGCTGCTCGTGGTCCCCTTGGTTGCTCTTGGTCCCCCTGGCTGCTCTTGGCCCCCCTGGTTGCTCTTGGTCCCCCTGGCTGTGCTTGTTCCCCCTGGTTGCTCTTAGTCCCCCTGGTTGCTCTTGGTCTCCCTGGATGTGTTTGGTCCCCCTGGTTGCTCTTGGTCCCAGTGGTTGCTCCTGGTTCCCCTGGTTGCTCTTGGTCCCACTGGTTGCTCTTGGTTCCCCTGGTTGCTCTTGGTCCCCCTGGCTGTGCTTGGTCCCCCTGGCTGTGCTTGGTCCCCCTGGCTGCTCTTGGTCTCCCTGGCTGCTCTTGGTCCCCCTGGTCGCTCTTGGTCCCCCTGGCTGTGCTTGGTCCCCATGGCTGCTCTTGGTCCCCGTGGCTGTGCTTGGTCGCCCTGGTTGCTCTTGGTCCCCCTGGTTGCTCTTGGTCCCCCTGGTCGCTCTTGGTCCCCCTGGCTGCTCTTGGTCCCCCTGGCTGTGCTTGGCCTTCCTGGCTGCTCTTGGTCCCCGTGGTCGCTCTTGGTCCCCCTGGCTGTGCTTGGTCCCCCTGGCTGCTCTTGTTCCCCCTGGCTGTGCTTGGTCCCCCTGGCTACTCTTGGTCCCCCTGGTTGCTCTTGGTCCCCCTGGCTGCTCTTGGTCCCCGTGGCTGTGCTTGGTCCCCCAGGCTGCTCTTGGTTCCCCTGGTTGCTCTTGCTCCCCCTGGTTGCTCTTGGTCCCCCTGGCTGTGCTTGGTTACCCTGGTTGCTCTTGGTACCCCTGGTTACTCTTGGTCCCCCTGGTTGCTCTAGGTCCCCCTCGCTGTGCTTGGTCCCGCTGGTTGCTCTTGGTCCCCCCTGGTTGCTCTTGGTCCCCCTGGTCGCTCATGGTCCCCCTGGCTGCTCTTGGTGACCCTGGCTGTGCTTGGCCTTCCTGGCTGCTCTTGGTCCTCCTGGTTGCTCTTGGTCCCCCTGGCTGTGCTTGGTTCCCTTGGCTGCTCTTGGTCCCTATGGCTGCTCTTGGTGCCCCTGGCTGTGCTTGGTCCCCCTGGCAGCTCTTGGTCCCCCTGGTTGCTCTTGGCCCCCCTGGCTGCTCTTGGCCCCCCTTGCTGTGCTTGGTCCACCTGGCTGCTCTTGGTCCCCCTGGTTGCTCTTGGTCCCCCTGGCTGCTCTTGGTCCCCCTGGCTGCTCTTGGTCCCCCTGGTTGCTTTTGGTCCCCCTGGTCGCTCTTGGTCCCCCTGGCTGCTCTTGGTCCCCCTGGCTGTGCTTGGTCCCCCTGGCTGCTCTTGGTCCCCCTAGTCGCTCTTGGTCCCCCTGGCTGTGCTTGGTTCCCCTGGCTGCTCTTGGTCTCCCTGGCTGTGCTTGGTACCCCTGGCTGCTCTTGGTCCCCCTGGTTTCTCTTGGTCCCCCTGGCTGCCCTTTGTCCCCCTGGCTGTGCTTGGTCCCCCTGGCTGCTCTTGGTTCCCCTGGTTGCTCTTGGTCCCCCTGGTTGCTCTTGGTCCCCCTGGCTGTGCTTGGTCGCCCTGGTTGCTCTTGGTCCCCCTGGTTGCTCTTGGTCCCCCTGGTCGCTCTTGGTCCCCCTGGCTGCTCTTGGTCCCCCTGGCTGTGCTTGGCCTTCCTGGCTGCTCTTGGTCCACATGGTCGCTCTTGGTCCCCCTGGCTGTGCTTGGCCCCCCTGGCTGCTCTTGTTCCCCCTGGCTGTGCTTGGTCCCCCTGGCTACTCTTGGTCCCCCTGGTTGCTCTTGGTCCCCCTGGCTGCTCTTGGTCCCCCTGGCTGTGCTTGGTCCCCCTGGCTGCTCTTGGTTCCCCTGGTTGCTCTTGGTCCCCCTGGTTGCTCTTGGTCCCCCTGGCTGTGCTTGGTCCCCCTGGTTGCTCTTGGTCTCCCTGGTTGTTCTTGGTCCCCCTGGTTGCTCTTGGTCCCCCTGGCTGTGCTTGGTCCCCTTGGCTCCTCCTGGTCCCCCTGGTTGCTCTTGGTCCCCCTGGCTGTGCTTGGTCCCCCTGGCTGCTCTTGGTCCTCCTGGCTGCTCTTGGTCCCCTTGGTTGCTCTTGGTCCCCCTGGCTGCTGTTGGTCCCCCTGGTTGCTCTTGGTCCCCCTGGCTGTGCTTGTTCCCCCTGGTTGCTCTTGGTCCCCCTGGTTGCTCTTGGTCTCCCTGGATGGGTTTGGTCCCCCTGGTTGTTCTTGGTCCCACTGGTTGCTCCTGGTTCCCTTGGTTGCTCTTGGTCCCCCTGGCTGCTGTTGGTCCCCCTGGTTGCTCTTGGTCCCCCTGGCTGTGCTTGTTCCCCCTGGTTGCTCTTGGTCCCCCTGGTTGCTCTTGGTCTCCCTGGATGGGTTTGGCCCCCCTGGTTGCTCTTGGTCCCACTGGTTGCTCCTGGTTCCCCTGGTTGCTCTTGGTCCCCCTGGTTGCTCTTGGTTCCCCTGGTTGCTCTTGGTCCCCCTGGCTGTGCTTGGTCCCCCTGGCTGTGCTTGGTCCCCCTGGCTGCTCTTGGTCCCCCTGGCAGCTCTTGGTCCCCCTGGTTTCTCTTGGTCCCCCTGACTGTGCTTTGTCCCCCTGGCTGCTCTTGGTCCCCCTGGCTGCTCTTGGTCCCCCTGGCTGTGCTTGGTCCCCCTGGCTGTGCTTGGTCCCCCTGGCTGCTCTTGGTCCCCCTGGTTGCTCTTGGCCCCTCTGGCTGCTCTTGGTCCCCCTGGCTGCGCTTGGTCCCCCTGTTTGCTTTTGGTCCCCCTGGCTGTGCTTGGTCCCCCTGGCTGCTATTGGTCCCCCTGGCTGTGCTTGGTCCTGCTGGTTGCTCCTTGGTCCCCCTGGTTGCTCTTGGTCCCCCTGGATGTGCTTGGCTCCCCTGGCTGCTCTTGGTCCCCCTGGTTGCTCTTGGTCCCCCTGGCTTCTCTTGGTCCCCCTGGCTTTGCTTGGTCCCCCTGGCTGTGCTTGGTCCCCCTGGCTGCTCTTGGTCCCCCTGGCTGCTCTTGGTCCCCCCTCTCTGCTCTTGTTCCCCCTAGCCTTGCTTGGTCCCCCTGGCTGTGCTTGGCCCTCCTGGCTGCTCTTGGTCCCCCTGTTTGCTCTTGGTCCCCCTGGCTTCTCTTGGTCCCCCTGGCTTCTCTTGGTCCCCCTGGCTGCTCTTGGTCCCCCTGGCTGCTCTTGGTCCACCTGGTTGCTCTTGGTCCCCCTGGCTGTGCTTGGTCCCCCTGGCTGCTCTTGGTCCCCCTGGCTGTGCTTGGTCCCCCTGGTTGCTCTCAGTCCCCCTGGCTGTGCTTGGTCCCCCTGGCTGTGCTTGGTCCCCCTGGCTGTGCTTGGTCCCCCTGGCTGCTCTTGGTCCCCCTGGTTGCTCTTGGTCCCCCTGGTCGCTCTTGGTCCCTCTGGCTGTGCTTGGTCCCCTTGGCTCCTCCTGGTCCCCCTGGTTGCTCTTGGTCGCCCTGGCTGTGTTTGGTCCCCAGGGCTGCTCTTGGTCCCCCTGGCTGCTCGTGGTCCCCTTGGTTGCTCTTGGTCCCCCTGGCTGCTCTTGGCCCCCCTGGTTGCTCTTGGTCCCCCTGGCTGTGCTTGTTCCCCCTGGTTGCTCTTAGTCCCCCTGGTTGCTCTTGGTCTCCCTGGATGTGTTTGGTCCCCCTGGTTGCTCTTGGTCCCACTGGTTGCTCCTGGTTCCCCTGGTTGCTCTTGGTCCCCCTGGTTGCTCTTGGTTCCCCTGGTTGCTCTTGGTCCCCCTGGCTGTGCTTGGTCCCCCTGGCTGTGCTTGGTCCCCCTGGCTGCTCTTGGTCCCCCTGGCTGCTCTTGGTCCCCCTGGTCGCTCTTGGTCCCCCTGGCTGTGCTTGGTCCCCATGGCTGCTCTTGGTCCCCCTGGCTGTGCTTGGCCCCCCGGGCTGCTCTTGGTCCCCCTGGTTGCTCTTGGTCCCCCTGGCTGCTCTTGGTCCCCCTGGCTGTGCTTTGTCCCCCTGGCTGCTCTTGGTCCCCCTGGCTGTGCTTGGTCCCCCTGGTTGCTCTCGGTCCCACTGGCTGTGCTTGGTCCCCCTGGCTGTGCTTGGACCCCCTGGCTGCTCTTGGTCCCCCTGGTCGCTCTTGGTCCCCCTGGCTGTGCTTGGTTCCCCTGGCTGCTCTTGGTCCCCCTGGCTGTGCTTGGTCCCCCTGGCTGCTCTTGGTCCCCCTGGTTGCTCTTGGTCCCCCTGTCTGCTCTTGGTCCCCCTGGCTGTGCTTGGTCCCCCTGGCTGCTCTTGGTTCCCCTGGTTGCTCTTGGTCCCCCTGGTTGCTCTTGGTCCCCCTGGTTGCTCTTGGTCCCCCTGGCTGTGCTTGGTCGCCCTGGTTGCTCTTGGTCCCCTTGGTTGCTCTTGGTCCCCCTGGTTGCTCTTGCTCCCCCTGGCTGCTCTTGGTCCCCCTGGCTGTGCTTGGCCTTCCTGGCTGCTCTTGGTCCCCGTGGTCGCTCTTGGTCCCCCTGGCTGTGCTTGGTCCCCCTGGCTGCTCTTGTTCCCCCTGGCTGTGCTTGGTCCCCCTGGTTACTCTTGGTCCCCGTGGTTGCTCTTGGTCCCCCTGGCTGCTCTTGCTCCCCCTGGCTGTGCTTGGTCCCCCTGTCTGCTCTTAGTTCCCCTGGTTGCTCTTGGTCCCCCTGGTTGCTCTTGGTCCCCCTGGCTGTGCTTGGTCACCCTGGTTGCTCTTGGTCCCCCTGGTTGTTCTTGGATCCCCTGGTTGCTCTTGGTCCCCCTGGCTGTGCTTGGTCCCCCTGGCTCCTCCTGGTCCCCCTGGTTGCTCTTGGTCCCCCTGGCTGTGTTTGGTCCCCAGGGCTGCTCTTGGTCCCCCTGGCTGCTCGTGGTCCCCTTGGTTGCTCTTGGTCCCCCTGGCTGCTCTTGGCCCCCCTGGTTGCTCTTGGTCCCCCTGGCTGTGCTTGGTCCCCCTGGCTGCTCTTGGTCCCCCTGTCTGCTCTTGGTCCCCCTGGTCGCTCTTGGTCCCCCTAGCTGGTCTTGGTCCCCATGGCAGCTCTTGGTCCCCCTGGCTGTGCTTGGCCCCCCTGGTTGCTCTTGGTCTCCCTGGATGTGTTTGGTCCCCCTGGTTGCTCTTGGTCCCACTGGTTGCTCCTGGTTCCCCTGGTTGCTCTTGGTCCCCCTGGTTGCTCTTAGTTCCCCTGGTTGCTCTTGGTCCCCCTGGCTGTGCTTGGTCCCCCTGGCTGCTCTTGGTCCCCCTGTCTGCTCTTGGTCCCCCTGGTCGCTCTTGGTCCCCCTAGCTGGTCTTGGTCCCCATGGCAGCTCTTGGTCCCCCTGGCTGTGCTTGGCCCCCCTGGCTGCTCTTGGTCCCCCTGGTTGCTCTTGGTCCCCCTGGCTGCTCTTGGTCCCCCTGGCTGTGCTTGGTCCCCCTGGCTGCTCTTGGTTCTCCTGGTTGTTCTTGGTACCACTGGTTACTCTTGGTCCCCCTGGTTGCTCTAGGTCCCCCTGGCTGTGCTTGGTCCCGCTGGTTGCTCTTGGTCCCCCTGGTTGCTCTTGGTCCCCCTGGTCACTCATGGTCCCCCTGGCTGCTCTTGGTGACCTGGCTGTGCTTGGCCTTCCTGGCTGCTCTTGGTCCTCCTGGTCGCTCTTGGTCCCCCTGGCTGTGCTCGGTTCTCTTGGCTGCTCTTGGTCCCTCTGGCTGCTCGTTTTGCCCCTGGCTGTGCTTGGTCCCCCTGGCAGCTCTTGGTCCCCCTGGTTGCTCTTGGCCCCCCTGGCTGCTCTTGGCCCCCCTTGCTGTGCTTGGTCCCCCTGGCTGCTCTTGGTCCCCCTGGTTGCTCTTGGTCCCCCTGGCTGCTCTTGGTCCCCCTGGCTGCTCTTGGTCCCCCTGGTTGCTTTTGGTCCCCCTGGTCGCTCTTGGTCCCCCTGGCTGCTCTTGGTCCCCCTGGCTGTGCTTGGTCCCCCTGGCTGCTCTTGGTCCCCCTGGTCGCTCTTGGTCCCCCTGGCTGTGCTTGGTTCCCCTGGCTGCTCTTGGTCCCCCTGGCTGCTCTTGGTCCCCCTGGTCGCTCTTGGTCCCCCTGGCTGTGCTTGGTCCCCATGGCTGCTCTTGGTCAACCTGGCTGTGCTTGGCCCCCCTGGCTGCTCTTGGTCCCCCTGGCTGCTCTTGGTCCCCCTGGTCGCTCTTGGTCCCCCTGGCTGTGCTTGGTCCCCATGGCTGCTCTTGGTCCCCCTGGCTGTGCTTGGCCCCCCTGGCTGCTCTTGGTCCCCCTGGTTGCTCTTGGTCCCCCTGGCTGCTCTTGGTCCCCCTGGCTGTGCTTGGTCCCCCTGGCTGCTCTTGGTTCCCCTGGTTGCTCTTGATACCCCTGGTTACTCTTGGTCCCCCTGGTTGCTCTAGGTCCCCCTGGCTGTGCTTGGTCCCCCTGGCTGCTCTTGGTCCCCCTGGTTGCTCTTGGTCCCCCTGGTCGCTCTTGGTCCCCCTGGCTGCTCTTGGTCCCCCTGGCTGTGCTTGGTCCCCCTGGCTGCTCTTGGTCCCCCTGGTCGCTCTTGGTCTCCCTGGCTGTGCTTTGATCCACCTGGCTGTGCTTGGTCCCCCTGGCTGCTCTTGGTCCCCCTGGCTGCTCTTGGTCCCCCTGGTCACTCTTGGTCCCCCTGGCTGTGCTTGGTCCCCATGGCTGCTCTTGGTCCCCCTGGCTGTGCTTGGCCCCCCTGGCTGCTCTTGGTCCCCCTGGTTGCTCTTGGTCCCCCTGGCTGTGCTTGGTCCCCCTGGCTGTGCTTGGTCCCCCTGGCTGCTCTTGGTACCCCTGGTTGCTCTTGGTACCCCTGGTTACTCTTGGTCCCCCTGGTTGCTCTAGGTCCCCCTGGCTGTGCTTGAACCCGCTGGTTGCTCTTGGTCCCCCTGGTTGCTCTTGGTCCCCCTGGTCGCTCATGGTCCCCCTGGCTGCTCTTGGTGACCCTGGCTGTGCTTGGCCTTCCTGGCTGCTCTTGGTCCTCCTGGTTGCTCTTGGTCCCCCTGGCTGTGCTTGGTTCCCTTGGCTGCTCTTGGTCCCTCTGGCTGCTCTTGGTGCCCCTGGCTGTGCTTGGTCCCCCTGGCAGCTCTTGGTCCCCCTGGTTGCTCTTGGCCCCCTGGCTGCTCTTGGCCCCCCTTGCTGTGCTTGGTCCCCCTGGCTGCTCTTGGTCCCCCTGGTTGCTCTTGGTCCCCCTGGCTGCTCTTGGTCCCCCTGGTCGCTCTTGGTCCCCCTGGCTGCTCTTGGTCCCCCTGGCTGTGCTTGGTCCCCCTGGCTGCTCTTGGTCCCCCTGGTCGCTCTTGGTCTCCCTGGCTGTGCTTTGATCCACCTGGCTGTGCTTGGTCCCCCTGGCTGCTCTTGGTCCCCCTGGCTGCTCTTGGTCCCCCTGGTCACTCTTGGTCCCCCTGGCTGTGCTTGGTCCCCATGGCTGCTCTTGGTCCCCCTGGCTGTGCTTGGCCCCCCTGGCTGCTCTTGGTCCCCCTGGTTGCTCTTGGTCCCCCTGGCTGTGCTTGGTCCCCCTGGCTGTGCTTGGTCCCCCTGGCTGCTCTTGGTACCCCTGGTTGCTCTTGGTACCCCTGGTTACTCTTGGTCCCCCTGGTTGCTCTAGGTCCCCCTGGCTGTGCTTGAACCCGCTGGTTGCTCTTGGTCCCCCTGGTTGCTCTTGGTCCCCCTGGTCGCTCATGGTCCCCCTGGCTGCTCTTGGTGACCCTGGCTGTGCTTGGCCTTCCTGGCTGCTCTTGGTCCTCCTGGTTGCTCTTGGTCCCCCTGGCTGTGCTTGGTTCCCTTGGCTGCTCTTGGTCCCTCTGGCTGCTCTTGGTGCCCCTGGCTGTGCTTGGTCCCCCTGGCAGCTCTTGGTCCCCCTGGTTGCTCTTGGCCCCCTGGCTGCTCTTGGCCCCCCTTGCTGTGCTTGGTCCCCCTGGCTGCTCTTGGTCCCCCTGGTTGCTCTTGGTCCCCCTGGCTGCTCTTGGTCCCCCTGGCTGCTCTTGGTCCCCCTGGCTTCTCTTGGTCCCCCTGGCTGTGCTTGGTCCCCCTGGCTGCTCTTGGTCCCCCTGGCTGTGCTTGGTCCCCCTGGCTGCTCTTGGTCCCCCTGGTCGCTCTTGGTCTCCCTGGCTGTGCTTGGTCCACCTGGCTGTGCTTGGTCCCCCTGGCTGCTCTTGGTCCCCCTGGCTGCTCTTGGTCCCCCTGGTCACTCTTGGTCCCCCTGGCTGTGCTTGGTCCCCATGGCTGCTCTTGGTCCCCCTGGCTGTGCTTGGCCCCCCTGGCTGCTCTTGGTCCCCCTGGTTGCTCTTGGTCCCCCTGGCTGTGCTTGGTCCCCCTGGCTGTGCTTGGTCCCCCTGGCTGCTCTTGGTACCCCTGGTTGCTCTTGGTACCCCTGGTTACTCTTGGTCCCCCTGGTTGCTCTAGGTCCCCCTGGCTGTGCTTGAACCCGCTGGTTGCTCTTGGTCCCCCTGGTTGCTCTTGGTCCCCCTGGTCGCTCATGGTCCCCCTGGCTGCTCTTGGTGACCCTGGCTGTGCTTGGCCTTCCTGGCTGCTCTTGGTCCTCCTGGTTGCTCTTGGTCCCCCTGGCTGTGCTTGGTTCCCTTGGCTGCTCTTGGTCCCTCTGGCTGCTCTTGGTGCCCCTGGCTGTGCTTGGTCCCCCTGTGTAGGAAGGGGGAGACTCTAGTTGGCGCAGTGCAAGCACTAGCGACAAGCAGGGACTCTCTCTTCCTCGTCAGGGCTGAGGGTTACCTTCCAGACAACCTCTGCTTACCCTCTAGGTAGTGTGGCTTAAGCAGTCGTAGGCTAATCTTTGGGGCACATAGGGTTAAACACTTGCAACAGTACACCTTCACAACCAACCCACCACACAACGAGACCAGACTGTATTCTTGTAAAAATATATCTCTTTATATAAACTTTACGCAGGCTTGGGAATACAGTCAATAACTTTACGGGTACGGTTGCAGGTTATTAGCTTTAGGTTACCACAGTTCTTATCGTAGTTCTTGTGAGGCCCGTAGGCCGATGTTAAACAAAGTTCTTTGTGGAGCCAGCGGCTTCCAGGGGATCTGTCCCACGTCGCGTTGCCTTCCCGGTGTCGCTGATCGTTGCGGCTCTTCGGCCGAGCAGGTCACTGGTCGTCCGGGGCAGCGGTGCTCTGTGGCGGCACGGTCCTCTCTTTGTCGTCTGCTCCGACCTTGGAGTCGGCGGCTGTGTGGCGGTGACAAGTGGCAGTACGGTCCCCAAGTGCAGGACGTACCCAGCCAAATGTCGGTGCAGCTGTGGGCTCACAGCTGGGCTGTCGGGCAGGTTACCGACTTTGTGGATTCTCGTAGGGCAATAGTCTGTCCTTGCAGGTGAGGGACGGCTCGCTATGCAGTCGCCTCGATAGCTCGGACCAGACGGGTCCTCCTTCGCTTTGCTCTCGGGCTCCCAGCGCAGGTGTGGTCACGATGTTCGGGCCAGCGGCGGCTGGTCCTCACTGTGCTTCCGCTGTAGCTTTGGGCCCCGGTCACGGTGGTCGGGAGGGAGTGGATGCCTTAGAGGAGCTTCCTCTTTGTCGGTACTGCGGCGATGGTCAGCACCCGCAGTCGCGTTCTTCCAAGGGGGGTTTTAGCGTCCACTGGTCCTGGGACGCTGGTCAGGGGGCAAGTTCAGTTTCCAAGCCCTCGGAGATCTCTTTGCAGAGTTTGGCACAAAGTAGCACAAAAGTCGTTTCGTCGTTTTGTCTTCCTCTCCTTCAGCAGCAAGGCACCAGACACAAGCAAGAGTCAGCACCCTTCTTTGTCTTCTCGCGGTCCTTCTCGTAGGGCAGAGTCGTTCTGTGGCCCAAACTGGATCTAACTTTCAAGGAGCAGGGCTCCATCTTTTATAGGCCAATTCTTTTGTTCTCGCAGGCCAGGGGGGCCTTTGCATAGCCACTCTCAGTTCTGGAGTACCCCGGCGGGTGTACTCCGGCTTCTGCTTTCAGTGTGAGGGGCAGGCGCATCAGACGCCCCACAGGAGGTGGAGCCAGCATTGTCCGGACAGGAGTGGCCAGAGTACCTTGTTGATGGGGGCTTCGCCCTTCCTGGGCCAGGTGCCGGCAGAGTCATCCGCCGCTCCCCAGGAGGGTGGAGCCAGCATTGTGGTGGCCGAGCACAGTGACAGTTCGAGTCAAGAGGCACTCCTACCTCCCACTAAGGTGTAATCTGCGCATTCACCACCTGTCGTCCCTCCAGCCCTGTCACTCACACATCCCAGACAGTCGGATACACATACGGGCAGAGGCAACTGAAATGGTTAAGCAAGCAAATGCTAACTTTCTAAAAGTAGCAGTTGCAAACCCAGGATACTGAAATAAACTTGACTACAAGAAATATCTCCTCATCCTGAGTTCAGGCATACTAAACATGACTCACTACCATGCTCCTTGAGCCTGCGGGGATTATAGGGTATAATAATCCTCGCAGCTCAGTCTGGCCTAATGGAGCAGGTAGCCTTCAGTAGTGAAATACGGTCTTCGTTGTAAGTCACTACCAGGACATGCCACGCACATCAGGGCTTGTCCTACCTCGCACCTACAATGCACCCTGCCCGCAGGCCTACCATAGGGGTGACTAATATGTAGTCAAGGGAAGGGTCGGGGCTGGCAAGTGGGGACACTTGCCCAGCTAGCGTGACAGTACGAGACTGCACGCGGGTTCTGCGGTCGCAGTTCCCAGACACAAGTTTACGGCTGCTCGGGTGGGTGGCGCAACCAGCGCTGCAAGCCCACCAGCAGTATCGGCATCTACACGCCCCGGCACTCTCTCGTGCGCTTTACTGGGGACTAACAGTAAATCCAATGCACCAATCATGGATACCAATCGTATGTACAGTTTACAGTAGGGAGCACTTGCACTGCGGCACGGATCAGCCGTGGCGCAGTGCCCTGAGTATCGGAAAACCAGCAAAACATCGGAGGCACATCAGCAAAAAGTGGAAGGGAGACTCACGCCAAGGTGCCAGGTCTAACACGTGTCCCCTCCAGCTGAAATGTGGGGGGAACTACCCTTCCCCAGGGAGTTCCACATCACTAAGGCGGAAAAATCTGGACAGACCGTCAGCGTTGGCGTGATCGGTGCCAGGGCGGTGTTCCACCGTAAAGTCCATACTCTGTAGAGAAATGGACCACCTCAACAGTTTCGGGTTCTCACCCCTCATTTGCATCAACCATCTGAGGGGCCTGTGGTCCGTCTGAACTCGGAAGTGAGACCCAAACAGGTAGGGTCTTAGCTTCTTCAGTGCCCAGACCACAGCAAATGCTTCACGCTCTATTGCACTCCACCTACTTTCCCGTGGAAGTAACCTCCGACTTATGAAGGCTACGGGTTGGTCAAAGCCCTCCTCAGTCATCTGTGAAAGAACAGCCCCTACACCATGCTCTGAAGCGTCTGTTTGCACAATGAACTCTTTGGAGAAATCAGGGGCCAGGAGCACGGGCGCCGTGCACATGGCAGTCTTCAGGGTGTCGAAAGCTTTCTGACAGGTGTCAGTCCAAGTCACATTCCTGGGCTGCTTTTTCGAAGTCAGCTCTGTCAAGGGGGTCACGATCGTGCCATAGCCCTTGACAAACCTCCTGTAATACCCAGTGAGCCCCAGGAAGGCTCTCACTGCAGTCTGGGTCTTGGGGGGTTCCCAAGCCAGGATGGTTTCGATTTTGGGCTGCAAGGGGGCTACCTTGCCACTCCCAACTTGGTGTCCCAAGTACACCACGGAACCCTGCCCAATCTGGCACTTGCTTGCCTTGATTGTGAGGCCTGCTCTGCGCAGGGCCATCAACACGTCCCAGAGGTGTCGCAGGTGTTCGGGCCAGCTGCCGCTGAACACCGCGATGTCATCCAGGTAGGCGGCACTGAACTCGTCCAGCCCAGCCAACACCTGGTTGACCAATCTCTGAAAGGTGGCAGGGGCATTCTTCATTCCAAATGGCATGACCCGGAACTGGAAATGCCCATCTGGTGTAGAGAATGCTGACCTCTCCTTTGCCCCATCGGTCAAGGCGATCTGCCAGTACCCAGACGTCAGATCAAACGTGCTGAGAAACCGGGCAGCCCCTAGCCGATCAATGAGCTCGTCAGCTCTGGGGATGGGGTGCGCGTCAGTCTTCGTGACTGAATTGAGTCCTCTGTAGTCCACACAGAACCGGAGTTCGGGTGTGGCTCCCGGCGCAGCAGCCTTCGGAACCAAGACCACGGGGCTGGACCAAGGACTGCTGGAAGACTCAACCACCCCGAGGGCAAGCATCTTGGAGACCTCCTCCTTGATGCAGGCCCGTACCCTGTCAGTCACCCGGTAAGCCTTATGCTTCACCGGCAAGCTGTCTCCAGTGTCCACATCATGGACGCACCAATCTGTGACACTCGGAACCAGGGAAAACAGGTCTGGAAACTGCCCCAGCAACTGGCGGCAATCCTCCTGTTGTTCGGCGGTCAGGGAGGGTGAGAGGTTAACTCCATCCACTGACCCATCCTTCTCATGGGCCACCAAGAGGTCCGGTAGAGGCTCTGACTCCTCCTCCATTCCGTCATCGGTTGCCAACAACATGCCCACTTCGGACCTTCGCAAGTGGGGCTTGAGGCGCTTGACATGTAGGACCCGCAAAGGGTTCCTGGCCGTCTTCATGTCCACCAAGTATGTCACGGGGCTTTTCCGCTCCACAACCTCGAATGGTCCTGTCCACTTATCTTGAAGGGCACAGGGCTCCACCGGGGCTAAGACATACACCTCTTGTCCAGGCTGAAGCTCGACCAGAGTGGCATTCTGATCGTACCACCGCTTCATCTCTTCCTGGCTCGCTTCCAGATTTGCCTCGGCAAGTTGTCTGAAGCGCCTGGTCTGGTTTCTGAAGGCCAGCATGTAGCTATATACACTCTGGGGAGGTTTCCTGGGAGATTGCTCCCAGCCTTCCTTTACCAAACTCAGCGGTCCTCTCACGGGGTGGCCGTACAGCAGTTCAAAGGGACTGAACCCTAGGGACTTCTGTGGCACCTCGCGATATGCAAATAGTAGGCATGGTAAGAGGACGTCCCACTTACGCCTCATCGGACCTTCCAGGCCCATGATCATGCCTTTGAGGGTTCGGTTGAATCTTTCAACCAACCCGTTACCTTGGGGATGGTAAGGTGTGGTGAACTTGTACGTTACGCCACACTCTTGCCAAAGGGATTTCATATATTTCGATATGAAATTGGTCCCCCTGTCGCTCACTACCTCTAGAGGGAATCCTACTCGTGAGAAAATTCCCATCAGTGCACGCCCCACCACGGGAGCCGTCACTGTCCTCAGAGGTATGGCTTCAGGGTACCGGGTGGCATGGTCCACCAAGACCAGGATGAACCTGTTGCCCATGGCTGTCTTGGGGTCCAGAGGCCCGACGATGTCAATACCCACTCGCTGGAATGGCGTACCGACGACAGGGAAGGGTTGGAGGGGAGCCTTGTTCTTCCCTCCCGTCTTCCCACTTGCCTGGCAAGTCGGACAGGTTCTGCAATAAGTATCGGAACTCTTATGCATTTGGGGCCAGTAAAAGTGGGTGACAAGCCTGTCATAGGTCTTGTCCATCCCCAAATGTCCTGCTAAAGGCACATCATGAGCCAGACCCAGTAGGAAGGCTCTGAACTTCTGGGGTACCACCAGCACACGGGCTGACCCAGGTTCAGCAGCCTTAGGCTCCGAATACAGGAGGTCGTTCTCCCAGTACACGTAATGTGTTTTGGCCTGAACACCATTGGCCTGGTCTGCAGCCTGCTGCCGCATACCCACGAGAGAAGGGCATTCTTTCTGCTCCCTGCAGAATTCCTCCCTGGAGGGTCCTCCTTCTTGCTGCCAATGGGTCAGCTCAGGCAGGTCCCCCAGTTCGGCGATCTGTTCCCCTGTAGGCTCCAGGGCATCCCCCCCAAGGTCTGCCTCCTCCTGGACCGTAGGAACTTCAGGGGCCGGTTTCCCGCGCCCCCTGCACCTTCTCCCTAAGGCCGGTTCCTGGGCCTCTCCATCAGGCCCCAGGACCTCTCGATCACCCTTACTGGCTGCCATCGACCGTGTGGTCACGCACGCCCAGTCAGGCAGACCCACCATCCGCAGGTGAGTCGTTTTCTCCACCTTTTCCCAAGGGGAGTGCTCCAAGTCGTTCCCTAGCAAACAGTCAACAGGCATGGTTTTTCTCACACAGACCTGCAGAGTACCAGAGACCCCCCCCCACTCGAAGGGAACTTGAGCCATCGGACACTGACTCTCAGAATTATCAGCGTTGATAACCCTACAGTAGGCATGGGGTACAACCTGCTCTTGAGACACCAGGTGCTGCCTCACTGCAGTCACACTGGCTCCTGTGTCTCTAAGAGCCTCGGCTTCCTTACCATTGATGATCACCACCTGCCCATATTTTTTAGTGTTAGAGGGCAGGTAGTTCGTAGGGATCATCTCGCTGTCTCCTAACGAGACCAGGGTCATGTGAACGGGATCTCCACCCCCCGGGACCATCATTTCTTCTCCCAGGTGAACGCTAGTCACTTGTCGGGGCGGAGCACCAGTGGGTGCGGGTTTTCCAAATAGGCGACACTTGGGGTCACTCGATATGTGCCCAGGCTCGCCACATTTGAAACAATTGAAGGGCCCCTTTGGAACAGGTTTACCTGTCGGGGCCCCATTCTGCTTCGAGGGTGGGGGAGGCTGAGAACCCTGCTGCGGATTCCCTTGGGAACTACTTTGGGGGCCTTTTTGGAACCCTTTCTGTTTTCCCCCCTTGTCCCCCCCACTCTTCTGCTGGGGACCCTGCCCACTCTTGGCGGAATCTCCCACGGGACCCTTGTGGACCCTGGTGCTGAGCCAGCGGTCCGCCTCCTCAGCAAGCTTCCTCGGGTTGGACAGCTTGCTATCGATCAGATGTTGGCGTAACTCAGGAAAACAGTGATCAGACAAGTGCTCCCATGCAATTAAATCAAAGAGACCTTGAAAATCATTCACTTTGTTACCTTTCACCCAACCATCCAGTGCTCTGCAAAAGTAAGTCACATATTCCACATACGTATTCCCAGGCCGCTTAGTACATCCCCTAAACTTCTGTCTATACATTTCAGGGGTAAGCCCGTACCTGCTCAACAAAGCTTCTTTCATGTGGGTATAGGACCTCTGATTCTCGACGGGCAAATCTAGCAAGGTATCTCTCCCTTCGCTAAGGAACCTTCCCCACAACCCCGCTCCCCAATCCTTCTCAGGGACCCGGTGGGAGGACATGGCTACCTCATATGCCCTAAACCATTGTCCTATGTCATCCCCCTTAAAGAACTCCTTGACTACGTCCTTCGGGATATGCACTCTTGACTCTACCTGCACTGGCGATGTGCTGCCACCAGAGGGAGGACGATCCAAGCCTCTTTCCTTGAGACTTATCTCCCTCATTTTCACCTCATAATCCATCTGGTGCTTTCGCTCTTCCAGCGCCATTCTTTTCGTTTCAAGCTCCAGCTGGATTTTCAATTCTGCCAACTTTCTTTCGTGATTCCGGGTTTCCTTCCTGTCCGCCAGCTCCTCTGGCGACAGGCCTTTACCCAAGCTGTGCTCGCTGTCTTGTCGCTCGAGATCGATCAGATCCCCAAGGGCATTCTGCTCCTCCGTTGCATTCTGCTCGGCGAGGTCGTCTTGCTCTTCCGGGGTCTTTCTTGATTCCACCCAGGCTTTCAGGGCCTTGTAGAGCTCCGGTTTGTTTTTGCAACCAGCGTGCGGAACCTTTAGTTTCCTACAAAAAAACTTCAGCTCCAGCTTTGAGTACTTGTCTAGCTTTGCGGCGTCCCATTCTATCTCCAAAACCTCGGAGGTCGTGGACTCTGCTCCATCCAGGCTCTTTGTGCCCGGCATGGTTTCTGCACTCGGAATCTTCTTTTCAAAAAGCAAAGTCTGTGGTTTAGTAACCGTACCGTAATCCTTGTGTAGCGGTCAGAAGCTCAGGTATAATTATCGCAAGTGTAAATTCGAAAATCCCACCGCTGCCACCAATGTAGGAAGGGGGAGACTCTAGTTGGCGCAGTGCAAGCACTAGCGACAAGCAGGGACTCTCTCTTCCTCGTCAGGGCTGAGGGTTACCTTCCAGACAACCTCTGCTTACCCTCTAGGTAGTGTGGCTTAAGCAGTCGTAGGCTAATCTTTGGGGCACATAGGGTTAAACACTTGCAACAGTACACCTTCACAACCAACCCACCACACAACGAGACCAGACTGTATTCTTGTAAAAATATATCTCTTTATATAAACTTTACGCAGGCTTGGGAATACAGTCAATAACTTTACGGGTACGGTTGCAGGTTATTAGCTTTAGGTTACCACAGTTCTTATCGTAGTTCTTGTGAGGCCCGTAGGCCGATGTTAAACAAAGTTCTTTGTGGAGCCAGCGGCTTCCAGGGGATCTGTCCCACGTCGCGTTGCCTTCCCGGTGTCGCTGATCGTTGCGGCTCTTCGGCCGAGCAGGTCACTGGTCGTCCGGGGCAGCGGTGCTCTGTGGCGGCACGGTCCTCTCTTTGTCGTCTGCTCCGACCTTGGAGTCGGCGGCTGTGTGGCGGTGACAAGTGGCAGTACGGTCCCCAAGTGCAGGACGTACCCAGCCAAATGTCGGTGCAGCTGTGGGCTCACAGCTGGGCTGTCGGGCAGGTTACCGACTTTGTGGATTCTCGTAGGGCAATAGTCTGTCCTTGCAGGTGAGGGACGGCTCGCTATGCAGTCGCCTCGATAGCTCGGACCAGACGGGTCCTCCTTCGCTTTGCTCTCGGGCTCCCAGCGCAGGTGTGGTCACGATGTTCGGGCCAGCGGCGGCTGGTCCTCACTGTGCTTCCGCTGTAGCTTTGGGCCCCGGTCACGGTGGTCGGGAGGGAGTGGATGCCTTAGAGGAGCTTCCTCTTTGTCGGTACTGCGGCGATGGTCAGCACCCGCAGTCGCGTTCTTCCAAGGGGGGTTTTAGCGTCCACTGGTCCTGGGACGCTGGTCAGGGGGCAAGTTCAGTTTCCAAGCCCTCGGAGATCTCTTTGCAGAGTTTGGCACAAAGTAGCACAAAAGTCGTTTCGTCGTTTTGTCTTCCTCTCCTTCAGCAGCAAGGCACCAGACACAAGCAAGAGTCAGCACCCTTCTTTGTCTTCTCGCGGTCCTTCTCGTAGGGCAGAGTCGTTCTGTGGCCCAAACTGGATCTAACTTTCAAGGAGCAGGGCTCCATCTTTTATAGGCCAATTCTTTTGTTCTCGCAGGCCAGGGGGGCCTTTGCATAGCCACTCTCAGTTCTGGAGTACCCCGGCGGGTGTACTCCGGCTTCTGCTTTCAGTGTGAGGGGCAGGCGCATCAGACGCCCCACAGGAGGTGGAGCCAGCATTGTCCGGACAGGAGTGGCCAGAGTACCTTGTTGATGGGGGCTTCGCCCTTCCTGGGCCAGGTGCCGGCAGAGTCATCCGCCGCTCCCCAGGAGGGTGGAGCCAGCATTGTGGTGGCCGAGCACAGTGACAGTTCGAGTCAAGAGGCACTCCTACCTCCCACTAAGGTGTAATCTGCGCATTCACCACCTGTCGTCCCTCCAGCCCTGTCACTCACACATCCCAGACAGTCGGATACACATACGGGCAGAGGCAACTGAAATGGTTAAGCAAGCAAATGCTAACTTTCTAAAAGTAGCAGTTGCAAACCCAGGATACTGAAATAAACTTGACTACAAGAAATATCTCCTCATCCTGAGTTCAGGCATACTAAACATGACTCACTACCATGCTCCTTGAGCCTGCGGGGATTATAGGGTATAATAATCCTCGCAGCTCAGTCTGGCCTAATGGAGCAGGTAGCCTTCAGTAGTGAAATACGGTCTTCGTTGTAAGTCACTACCAGGACATGCCACGCACATCAGGGCTTGTCCTACCTCGCACCTACAATGCACCCTGCCCGCAGGCCTACCATAGGGGTGACTAATATGTAGTCAAGGGAAGGGTCGGGGCTGGCAAGTGGGGACACTTGCCCAGCTAGCGTGACAGTACGAGACTGCACGCGGGTTCTGCGGTCGCAGTTCCCAGACACAAGTTTACGGCTGCTCGGGTGGGTGGCGCAACCAGCGCTGCAAGCCCACCAGCAGTATCGGCATCTACACGCCCCGGCACTCTCTCGTGCGCTTTACTGGGGACTAACAGTAAATCCAATGCACCAATCATGGATACCAATCGTATGTACAGTTTACAGTAGGGAGCACTTGCACTGCGGCACGGATCAGCCGTGGCGCAGTGCCCTGAGTATCGGAAAACCAGCAAAACATCGGAGGCACATCAGCAAAAAGTGGAAGGGAGACTCACGCCAAGGTGCCAGGTCTAACACCCTGGCAGCTCTTGGTCCCCCTGGTTGCTCTTGGCCCCCTGGCTGCTCTTGGCCCCCCTTGCTGTGCTTGGTCCCCCTGGCTGCTCTTGGTCCCCCTGGTTGCTCTTGGTCCCCCTGGCTGCTCTTGGTCCCCCTGGCTGCTCTTGGTCCCCCTGGTTGCTTTTGGTCCCCCTGGTCGCTCTTGGTCCCCCTGGCTGCTCTTGGTCCCCCTGGCTGTGCTTGGTCCCCCTGGCTGCTCTTGGTCCCCCTGGTCGCTCTTGGTCCCCCTGGCTGTGCTTGGTTCCCCTGGCAGCTCTTGGTCCCCCTGGCTGTGCTTGGTCCCCCTGGCTGCTCTTGGTCCCCCTGGTTGCTCTTGGTCCCCCTGGCTGCCCTTGGCCCCCCTGGCTGTGCTTGGTCCCCCTGGCTGCTCTTGGTTCCCCTGGTTGCTCTTGGTCCCCCTGGTTGCTCTTGGTCCCCCTGGCTGTGCTTGGTCGCCCTGGTTGCTCTTGGTCCCCCTGGTTGCTCTTGGTCCCCCTGGTCGCTCTTGGTCCCCCTGGCTGCTCTTGGCCCCCCTGGCTGTGCTTGGCCTTCCTGGCTGCTCTTGGTCCCCATGGTCGCTCTTGGTCCCCCTGGCTGTGCTTGGTCCCCCTGGCTGCTCTTGTTCCCCCTGGCTGTGCTTGGTCCCCCTGGCTACTCTTGGTCCCCCTGGTTGCTCTTGGTCCCCCTGGCTACTCTTGGTCCCCCTGGCTGTGCTTGGTCCCCCTGGCTGCTCTTGGTTCCCCTGGTTGCTCTTGGTCCCCCTGGTTGCTCTTGGTCCCCCTGACTGTGCTTGGTCCCCCTGGTTGCTCTTGGTCTCCCTGGTTGTTCTTGGTCCCCCTGGTTGCTCTTGGTCCCTCTGGCTGTGCTTGGTCCCCTTGGCTCCTCCTGGTCCCCCTGGTTGCTCTTGGTCCCCCTGGCTGTGCTTGGTCCCCCTTGCTGCTCTTGGTCCCCCTGGCTGCTCTTGGTCCCCTTGGTTGCTCTTGGTCCCGCTGGCTGCTCTTGGCCCCCCTGGTTGCTCTTGGTCCCCCTGGCTGTGCTTGTTCCCCCTGGTTGCTCTTGGTCCCCCTGGTTGCTCTTGGTCTCCCTGGATGGGTTTGGTCCCCCTGGTTGCTCTTGGTCCCACTGGTTGCTCCTGGTCCCCCTGGTTGCTCTTGGTCCCCCTGGCTGTGCTTGGTCCCCCTGGCTGTGCTTGGTCCCCCTGGCTGCTCTTGGTCCCCCTGGCAGCTCTTGGTCCCCCTGGTTTCTCTTGGTCCCCCTGGCTGTGCTTGGTCCCCCTGGCTGCTCTTGGTCCCCCTGGCAGCTCTTGGTCCCCCTGGTTTCTCTTGGTCCCCCTGGCTGTGCTTAGTCCCCCTGGCTGCTCTTGGTCCCCCTGGCTGCTCTTGGTCCCCCTGGCTGTGCTTGGTCCCCCTGGCTGCTCTTGGTCCCCCTGGTTGCTCTTGGCCCCTCTGGCTGCTCTTGTTCCCCCTGGCTGCTCTTGGTCCCCCTGTTTGCTATTGGTCCCCCTGGCTGTGCTTGGTCCTGCTGGTTGCTCCTTGGTCCCCCTGGTTGCTCTTGGTCCCCCTGGCTGTGCTTGGCTCCCCTGGCTGCTCTTGGTCCCCCTGGTTGCTCTTGGTCCCCCTGGCTTCTCTTGGTCCCCCTGGCTGTGCTTGGTCCCCCTGGCTGCTCTTGGTCCCCCTGGCTGTGCTTGGTCCCCCTGGCTGCTCTTGGTCCCCCTGGCTGCTCTTGGTCCCCCCTCTCTGCTCTTGTTCCCCCTAGCCTTGCTTGGTCCCCCTGGCTGTGCTTGGCCCTCCTGCCTGCTCTTGGTCCCCCTGTTTGCTCTTGGTCCCCCTGGCTTCTCTTGGTCCCCCTGGCTTCTCTTGGTCCCCCTGGCTGCTCTTGGTCCCCCTGGCTGCTCTTGGTCCACCTGGTTGCTCTTGGTCCCCCTGGCTGTGCTTGGTCCCCCTGGCTGCTCTTGGTCCCCCTGGCTGTGCTTGGTCCCCCTGGTTGCTCTCGGTCCCCCTGGCTGTGCTTGGTCCCCCTGGCTGTGCTTGGTCCCCCTGGCTGCTCTTGGTCCCCCTGGTTGCTCTTGGTCCCCCTGGTCGCTCTTGGTCCCCCTGGCTGTGCTTGGTCCCCTTGGCTCCTCCTGGTCCCCCTGGTTGCTCTTGGTCCCCCTGGCTGTGTTTGGTCCCCAGGGCTGCTCTTGGTCCCCCTGGCTGCTCTTGGTCCCCTTGGTTGCTCTTGGTCCCCCTGGCTGCTCTTGGCCCCCCTGGTTGCTCTTGGTCCCCCTGGCTGTGCTTGTTCCCCCTGGTTGCTCTTAGTCCCCCTGGTTGCTCTTGGTCTCCCTGGATGTGTTTGGTCCCCCTGGTTGCTCTTGGTCCCAGTGGTTGCTCCTGGTTCCCCTGGTTGCTCTTGGTCCCACTGGTTGCTCTTGGTTCCCCTGGTTGCTCTTGGTCCCCCTGGCTGTGCTTGGTCCCCCTGGCTGTGCTTGGTCCCCCTGGCTGCTCTTGGTCTCCCTGGCTGCTCTTGGTCCCCCTGGTCGCTCTTGGTCCCCCTGGCTGTGCTTGGTCCCCATGGCTGCTCTTGGTCCCCCTGGCTGTGCTTGGCCCCCCTGGCTGCTCTTGGTCACCCTGGTTGGTCTTGGTCCCCCTGGCTGCTCTTGGTCCCCCTGGCTGTGCTTGGTCCCCCTGGCTGCTCTTGGTTCCCCTGGTTGCTCTTGGTACCCCAGGTTACTCCTGGCCCCCCTGGTTGCTTTAGGTCCCCCTGGCTGTGCTTGGTCCCGCTGGTTGCTCTTGGTCCCCCGGTTGCTCTTGGTCCCCCTGGTCGCTCATGGTCCCCCTGACTGCTCTTGGTGACCCTGGCTGTGCTTGGCCTTCCTGGCTGCTCTTGGTCCTCCTGGTTGCTCTTGGTCCCCCTGGCTGTGCTTGGTTCCCTTGGCTGCTCTTGGTCCCTCCGGCTGCTCTTGGTGCCCCTGGCTGTGCTTGGTCCCCCTGGCAGCTCTTGGTCCCCCTGGTTGCTCTTGGCCCCCCTGGCTGCTCTTGGCCCCCCTTGCTGTGCTTGGTCCCCCTGGCTGCTTTTGGTACCCCTGGTTGCTCTTGGTCCCCCTGGCTGCTCTTGGTCCCCCTGGCTGCGCTTGGTCCCCCTGGTCGCTTTTGGTCCCCCTGGTCGCTCTTGGTCCCCCTGGCTGCTCTTGGTCCCCCTGGCTGTGCTTGGTCCCCCTGGCTGCTCTTGGTCCCCCTGGTCGCTCGTGGTCCCCCTGGCTGTGCTTGGTTCCCCTGGCTGCTCTTGGTCCCCCTGGCTGTGCTTGGTCCCCCTGGCTGCTCTTGGTCCCCCTGGTTGCTCTTGGTCCCCCTGGCTGCTCTTGGTCCCCCTGGCTGTGCTTGGTCCCCCTGGCTGCTCTTGGTTCCCATGGTTGCTCATTGTCCCCCTTGTTGCTCTTGGTCCCCCTGGTTGCTCTTGGTCCCCCTGGCTGTGCTTGGTAGCCCTGGTTGCTCTTGGTCCCCCTGGTTGCTCTTGGTCCCCCTGGTCGCTCTTGGTCCCCCTGGCTGCTCTTGGTCCCCCTGGCTGTGCTTGGCCTTCCTGGCTGCTCTTGGTCCCCATGGTCGCTCTTGGTCCCCCTGGCTGTGCTTGGTCCCCCTGGCTGCTCTTGGTCCCCCTGGCTGTGCTTGGTCCCCCTGGCTGCTCTTGGTTCCCCTGGTTGCTCTTGGTCCTCCTGGTTGCTCTTGGTCCCCCTGGCTGTGCTTGGTCCCCCTGGTTGCTCTTGGTCTCCCTGGTTGTTCTTGGTCCCCCTGGTTCCTCTTGATCCCCTGGCTGTGCTTGGTCCCCTTGGCTCCTCCTGGTCCCCCTGGCTGTGCTTGGTCCCCCTGGCTGCTCTTGGTCCCCCTGGTCGCTCTTGGTCCCCCTGGCTGTGCTTGGTTCCCCTGGCTGCTCTTGGTCCCCCTGGCTGCTCTTGGTCCCCCTGGTCGCTCTTGGTCCCCCTGGCTGTGCTTGGTCCCCATGGCTGCTCTTGGTCAACCTGGCTGTGCTTGGCCCCCCTGGCTGCTCTTGGTCCCCCTGGCTGCTCTTGGTCCCCCTGGTCGCTCTTGGTCCCCCTGGCTGTGCTTGGTCCCCATGGCTGCTCTTGGTCCCCCTGGCTGTGCTTGGCCCCCCTGGCTGCTCTTGGTCCCCCTGGTTGCTCTTGGTCCCCCTGGCTGCTCTTGGTCCCCCTGGCTGTGCTTGGTCCCCCTGGCTGCTCTTGGTTCCCCTGGTTGCTCTTGATACCCCTGGTTACTCTTGGTCCCCCTGGTTGCTCTAGGTCCCCCTGGCTGTGCGTGGTCCCCCTGGCTGCTCTTGGTCCCCCTGGTTGCTCTTGGTCCCCCTGGTCGCTCTTGGTCCCCCTGGCTGCTCTTGGTCCCCCTGGCTGTGCTTGGTCCCCCTGGCTGCTCTTGGTCCCCCTGGTCGCTCTTGGTCTCCCTGGCTGTGCTTTGATCCACCTGGCTGTGCTTGGTCCCCCTGGCTGCTCTTGGTCCCCCTGGCTGCTCTTGGTCCCCCTGGTCACTCTTGGTCCCCCTGGCTGTGCTTGGTCCCCATGGCTGCTCTTGGTCCCCCTGGCTGTGCTTGGCCCCCCTGGCTGCTCTTGGTCCCCCTGGTTGCTCTTGGTCCCCCTGGCTGTGCTTGGTCCCCCTGGCTGTGCTTGGTCCCCCTGGCTGCTCTTGGTACCCCTGGTTGCTCTTGGTACCCCTGGTTACTCTTGGTCCCCCTGGTTGCTCTAGGTCCCCCTGGCTGTGCTTGAACCCGCTGGTTGCTCTTGGTCCCCCTGGTTGCTCTTGGTCCCCCTGGTCGCTCATGGTCCCCCTGGCTGCTCTTGGTGACCCTGGCTGTGCTTGGCCTTCCTGGCTGCTCTTGGTCCTCCTGGTTGCTCTTGGTCCCCCTGGCTGTGCTTGGTTCCCTTGGCTGCTCTTGGTCCCTCTGGCTGCTCTTGGTGCCCCTGGCTGTGCTTGGTCCCCCTGGCAGCTCTTGGTCCCCCTGGTTGCTCTTGGCCCCCTGGCTGCTCTTGGCCCCCCTTGCTGTGCTTGGTCCCCCTGGCTGCTCTTGGTCCCCCTGGTTGCTCTTGGTCCCCCTGGCTGCTCTTGGTCCCCCTGGCTGCTCTTGGTCCCCCTGGCTTCTCTTGGTCCCCCTGGCTGTGCTTGGTCCCCCTGGCTGCTCTTGGTCCCCCTGGCTGTGCTTGGTCCCCCTGGCTGCTCTTGGTCCCCCTGGTCGCTCTTGGTCTCCCTGGCTGTGCTTGGTCCACCTGGCTGTGCTTGGTCCCCCTGGCTGCTCTTGGTCCCCCTGGCTGCTCTTGGTCCCCCTGGTCACTCTTGGTCCCCCTGGCTGTGCTTGGTCCCCATGGCTGCTCTTGGTCCCCCTGGCTGTGCTTGGCCCCCCTGGCTGCTCTTGGTCCCCCTGGTTGCTCTTGGTCCCCCTGGCTGTGCTTGGTCCCCCTGGCTGTGCTTGGTCCCCCTGGCTGCTCTTGGTACCCCTGGTTGCTCTTGGTACCCCTGGTTACTCTTGGTCCCCCTGGTTGCTCTAGGTCCCCCTGGCTGTGCTTGAACCCGCTGGTTGCTCTTGGTCCCCCTGGTTGCTCTTGGTCCCCCTGGTCGCTCATGGTCCCCCTGGCTGCTCTTGGTGACCCTGGCTGTGCTTGGCCTTCCTGGCTGCTCTTGGTCCTCCTGGTTGCTCTTGGTCCCCCTGGCTGTGCTTGGTTCCCTTGGCTGCTCTTGGTCCCTCTGGCTGCTCTTGGTGCCCCTGGCTGTGCTTGGTCCCCCTGGCAGCTCTTGGTCCCCCTGGTTGCTCTTGGCCCCCTGGCTGCTCTTGGCCCCCCTTGCTGTGCTTGGTCCCCCTGGCTGCTCTTGGTCCCCCTGGTTGCTCTTGGTCCCCCTGGCTGCTCTTGGTCCCCCTGGCTGCTCTTGGTCCCCCTGGTTGCTTTTGGTCCCCCTGGTCGCTCTTGGTCCCCCTGGCTGCTCTTGGTCCCCCTGGCTGTGCTTGGTCCCCCTGGCTGCTCTTGGTCCCCCTGGTCGCTCTTGGTCCCCCTGGCTGTGCTTGGTTCCCCTGGCAGCTCTTGGTCCCCCTGGCTGTGCTTGGTCCCCCTGGCTGCTCTTGGTCCCCCTGGTTGCTCTTGGTCCCCCTGGCTGCCCTTGGCCCCCCTGGCTGTGCTTGGTCCCCCTGGCTGCTCTTGGTTCCCCTGGTTGCTCTTGGTCCCCCTGGTTGCTCTTGGTCCCCCTGGCTGTGCTTGGTCGCCCTGGTTGCTCTTGGTCCCCCTGGTTGCTCTTGGTCCCCCTGGTCGCTCTTGGTCCCCCTGGCTGCTCTTGGCCCCCCTGGCTGTGCTTGGCCTTCCTGGCTGCTCTTGGTCCCCATGGTCGCTCTTGGTCCCCCTGGCTGTGCTTGGTCCCCCTGGCTGCTCTTGTTCCCCCTGGCTGTGCTTGGTCCCCCTGGCTACTCTTGGTCCCCCTGGTTGCTCTTGGTCCCCCTGGCTACTCTTGGTCCCCCTGGCTGTGCTTGGTCCCCCTGGCTGCTCTTGGTTCCCCTGGTTGCTCTTGGTCCCCCTGGTTGCTCTTGGTCCCCCTGACTGTGCTTGGTCCCCCTGGTTGCTCTTGGTCTCCCTGGTTGTTCTTGGTCCCCCTGGTTGCTCTTGGTCCCTCTGGCTGTGCTTGGTCCCCTTGGCTCCTCCTGGTCCCCCTGGTTGCTCTTGGTCCCCCTGGCTGTGCTTGGTCCCCCTTGCTGCTCTTGGTCCCCCTGGCTGCTCTTGGTCCCCTTGGTTGCTCTTGGTCCCGCTGGCTGCTCTTGGCCCCCCTGGTTGCTCTTGGTCCCCCTGGCTGTGCTTGTTCCCCCTGGTTGCTCTTGGTCCCCCTGGTTGCTCTTGGTCTCCCTGGATGGGTTTGGTCCCCCTGGTTGCTCTTGGTCCCACTGGTTGCTCCTGGTCCCCCTGGTTGCTCTTGGTCCCCCTGGCTGTGCTTGGTCCCCCTGGCTGTGCTTGGTCCCCCTGGCTGCTCTTGGTCCCCCTGGCAGCTCTTGGTCCCCCTGGTTTCTCTTGGTCCCCCTGGCTGTGCTTGGTCCCCCTGGCTGCTCTTGGTCCCCCTGGCAGCTCTTGGTCCCCCTGGTTTCTCTTGGTCCCCCTGGCTGTGCTTAGTCCCCCTGGCTGCTCTTGGTCCCCCTGGCTGCTCTTGGTCCCCCTGGCTGTGCTTGGTCCCCCTGGCTGCTCTTGGTCCCCCTGGTTGCTCTTGGCCCCTCTGGCTGCTCTTGTTCCCCCTGGCTGCTCTTGGTCCCCCTGTTTGCTATTGGTCCCCCTGGCTGTGCTTGGTCCTGCTGGTTGCTCCTTGGTCCCCCTGGTTGCTCTTGGTCCCCCTGGCTGTGCTTGGCTCCCCTGGCTGCTCTTGGTCCCCCTGGTTGCTCTTGGTCCCCCTGGCTTCTCTTGGTCCCCCTGGCTGTGCTTGGTCCCCCTGGCTGCTCTTGGTCCCCCTGGCTGTGCTTGGTCCCCCTGGCTGCTCTTGGTCCCCCTGGCTGCTCTTGGTCCCCCCTCTCTGCTCTTGTTCCCCCTAGCCTTGCTTGGTCCCCCTGGCTGTGCTTGGCCCTCCTGCCTGCTCTTGGTCCCCCTGTTTGCTCTTGGTCCCCCTGGCTTCTCTTGGTCCCCCTGGCTTCTCTTGGTCCCCCTGGCTGCTCTTGGTCCCCCTGGCTGCTCTTGGTCCACCTGGTTGCTCTTGGTCCCCCTGGCTGTGCTTGGTCCCCCTGGCTGCTCTTGGTCCCCCTGGCTGTGCTTGGTCCCCCTGGTTGCTCTCGGTCCCCCTGGCTGTGCTTGGTCCCCCTGGCTGTGCTTGGTCCCCCTGGCTGCTCTTGGTCCCCCTGGTTGCTCTTGGTCCCCCTGGTCGCTCTTGGTCCCCCTGGCTGTGCTTGGTCCCCTTGGCTCCTCCTGGTCCCCCTGGTTGCTCTTGGTCCCCCTGGCTGTGTTTGGTCCCCAGGGCTGCTCTTGGTCCCCCTGGCTGCTCTTGGTCCCCTTGGTTGCTCTTGGTCCCCCTGGCTGCTCTTGGCCCCCCTGGTTGCTCTTGGTCCCCCTGGCTGTGCTTGTTCCCCCTGGTTGCTCTTAGTCCCCCTGGTTGCTCTTGGTCTCCCTGGATGTGTTTGGTCCCCCTGGTTGCTCTTGGTCCCAGTGGTTGCTCCTGGTTCCCCTGGTTGCTCTTGGTCCCACTGGTTGCTCTTGGTTCCCCTGGTTGCTCTTGGTCCCCCTGGCTGTGCTTGGTCCCCCTGGCTGTGCTTGGTCCCCCTGGCTGCTCTTGGTCTCCCTGGCTGCTCTTGGTCCCCCTGGTCGCTCTTGGTCCCCCTGGCTGTGCTTGGTCCCCATGGCTGCTCTTGGTCCCCCTGGCTGTGCTTGGCCCCCCTGGCTGCTCTTGGTCACCCTGGTTGGTCTTGGTCCCCCTGGCTGCTCTTGGTCCCCCTGGCTGTGCTTGGTCCCCCTGGCTGCTCTTGGTTCCCCTGGTTGCTCTTGGTACCCCAGGTTACTCCTGGCCCCCCTGGTTGCTCTAGGTCCCCCTGGCTGTGCTTGGTCCCGCTGGTTGCTCTTGGTCCCCCGGTTGCTCTTGGTCCCCCTGGTCGCTCATGGTCCCCCTGGCTGCTCTTGGTGACCCTGGCTGTGCTTGGCCTTCCTGGCTGCTCTTGGTCCTCCTGGTTGCTCTTGGTCCCCCTGGCTGTGCTTGGTTCCCTTGGCTGCTCTTGGTCCCTCCGGCTGCTCTTGGTGCCCCTGGCTGTGCTTGGTCCCCCTGGCAGCTCTTGGTCCCCCTGGTTGCTCTTGGCCCCCCTGGCTGCTCTTGGCCCCCCTTGCTGTGCTTGGTCCCCCTGGCTGCTTTTGGTACCCCTGGTTGCTCTTGGTCCCCCTGGCTGCTCTTGGTCCCCCTGGCTGCGCTTGGTCCCCCTGGTCGCTTTTGGTCCCCCTGGTCGCTCTTGGTCCCCCTGGCTGCTCTTGGTCCCCCTGGCTGTGCTTGGTCCCCCTGGCTGCTCTTGGTCCCCCTGGTCGCTCGTGGTCCCCCTGGCTGTGCTTGGTTCCCCTGGCTGCTCTTGGTCCCCCTGGCTGTGCTTGGTCCCCCTGGCTGCTCTTGGTCCCCCTGGTTGCTCTTGGTCCCCCTGGCTGCTCTTGGTCCCCCTGGCTGTGCTTGGTCCCCCTGGCTGCTCTTGGTTCCCATGGTTGCTCATTGTCCCCCTTGTTGCTCTTGGTCCCCCTGGTTGCTCTTGGTCCCCCTGGCTGTGCTTGGTAGCCCTGGTTGCTCTTGGTCCCCCTGGTTGCTCTTGGTCCCCCTGGTCGCTCTTGGTCCCCCTGGCTGCTCTTGGTCCCCCTGGCTGTGCTTGGCCTTCCTGGCTGCTCTTGGTCCCCATGGTCGCTCTTGGTCCCCCTGGCTGTGCTTGGTCCCCCTGGCTGCTCTTGGTCCCCCTGGCTGTGCTTGGTCCCCCTGGCTGCTCTTGGTTCCCCTGGTTGCTCTTGGTCCTCCTGGTTGCTCTTGGTCCCCCTGGCTGTGCTTGGTCCCCCTGGTTGCTCTTGGTCTCCCTGGTTGTTCTTGGTCCCCCTGGTTCCTCTTGATCCCCTGGCTGTGCTTGGTCCCCTTGGCTCCTCCTGGTCCCCCTGGTTGCTCTTGGTCCCCCTGGCTGTGCTTGGTCCCCCTGGCTGCTCTTGGTCCCCCTGGCTGCTCTTGGTCCCCTTGGTTGCTCTTGGTCCCCCTGGCTGCTCTTGGTCCCCCTGGTTGCTCTTGGTCCCCCTGGCTGTGCTTGTTCCCCCTGGTTGCTCTTGGTCCCCCTCGTTGCTTTTGGTATTCCTGGATGGGTTTGGTCCCCCTGGTTGCTCTTTATCCCACTGGTTGCTCCTGGTTCCCCTGGTTGCTCTTGGTCCCCCTGGTTGCTCTTAGTTCCCCTGGTTGCTTTTGGTCCCCCTGGCTGTGCTTGGTCCCCCTGGCTGTGCTTGGTCCCCCTGGCTGCTCTTGGTCCCCCTGGCAGCTCTTGGTCCCCCTGGTTTCTCTTGGTCCCCCTGGCTGTGCTTAGTCCCCCTGGCTGCTCTTGGTCCCCCTGGCTGCTCTTGGTCCCCCTGGCTGTGCTTGGTCCCCCTGGCTGCTATTGGTCCCCCTGGCTGTGCTTGGTCCTGCTGGTGGTTCCTTGGTCCCCCTGGTTGCTCTTTGTCCCCCTGGCTGTGCTTAGTCCCCCTGGCTGCTCTTGGTCCCCCTGGCTGCTCTTGGTCCCCCTGGCTGTGCTTGGTCCCCCTGGCTGCTATTGGTCCCCCTGGCTGTGCTTGGTCCTGCTGGTGGCTCCTTGGTCCCCCTGGTTGCTCTTGGTCCCCCTGGCTTCTCTTGGTCCCCCGGGCTTCTTTTGGTCCCCCTGGCTGCTCTTGGTCCCCCTGGCTTCTCTTGGTCCACCTGGTTGCTCTTGGTCCCCCTGGCTGTGCTTGGTCCCCCTGGCTGCTCTTGGTCCCCCTGGCTGTGCTTGGTCCCCCTGGTTGCTCTCGGTCCCCCTGGCTGTGCTTGGTCCCCCTGGCTGTGCTTGGTCCCCCTGGCTGCTCTTGGTCCCCCTGGTCGCTCTTGGTCCCCCAGGCTGTGCTTGGTTCCCCTGGCTGCTCTTGGTCCCCCTGGCTGTGCTTGGTCCCCCTGGCTGCTCTTGGTCCCCCTGGTTGCTCTTGGTCCCCCTGTCTGCTCTTGGTCCCCCTGGCTGTGTTTGGTCCCCCTCGCTGCTCTTGGTTCCCCTGGTTGCTCTTGGTCCCCTTGGTTGCTCTTGGTCCCCCTGGTTGCTCTTGGTCCCCCTGGCTGTGCTTGGTCGCCCTGGTGGCTCTTGGTCCCCTTGGTTGCTCTTGGTCCCCCTGGTTGCTCTTGGTCCCCCTGGCTGCTCTTGGTCCCCCTGGCTGTGCTTGGCCTTCCTGGCTGCTCTTGGTCCCCGTGGTCGCTCTTGGTCCCCCTGGCTGTGCTTGGTCCCCCTGGCTGCTCTTGTTTCCCCTGGATGTGCTTGGTCCCCCTGGCTACTCTTGGTCTCCCTGGTTGCTCTTGGTCCACCTGGCTGCTCTTGGTCCCCCTGGCTGTGCTTGGTCCCCCTGGCTGCTCTTAGTTCCCCTAGTTGCTTTTGGTCCCCCTGGCTGTGCTTGGTCACCCTGGTTGCTCTTGGTCTCCCTGGTTGTTCTTGGTTCCCCTGGTTGCTCTTGGTCCCCCTGGCTGTGCTTGGTTCCCTTGGCTCCTCCTGGTCCCCCTGGTTGCTCTTGGTCCCCCTGGCTGTGCTTGTTCCCCCTGGCTGCTCTTGGTCCCCCTGGTTGCTCTTGGTCTCCCTGGATGTGTTTGGTCCCCCTGGTTGCTCTTGGTCCCACTGGTTGCTCCTGGTTCCCTTGGTTACTCTTGGTCCCCCTGGTTGCTCTTGGTTCCCCTGGTTGCTCTTGGTCTCCCTGGCTGTGCTTGGTCCCCATGGCTGCTCTGGGTCCCCCTGGCTGTGCTTGGTCCCCCTGGCTGCTCTTGGTCCCCCTGGCTGCTCTTGGTCCCCCTGGTCGCTCTTGGTCCCCCTGGCTGTGCTTGGTCCCCATGGCTGCTCTGGGTCCCCCTGGCTGTGCTTGGCCCCCCTGGCTGCTCTTGGTCCCCCTGGTTGCTCTTGGTCCCCCTGGCTGCTCTATGTTCCCCTGGCTGTGCTTGGTCCCCCTGGCTGCTCTTGGTTCCCCTGGTTGCACTTGGTACCCCTGGTTACTCTTGGTCCCCCTGGTTGCTCTAGGTCCCCCTGGCTGTGCTTGGTCCCGCTGGTTGCTCTTGGTCCCCCTGGTTGCTCTTGGTCCCCCTGGTCGCTCATGGTCCCCCTGGCTGCTCTTGGTGACCCTGGCTGTGCTTGGCCTTCCTGGCTGCTCTTGGACCTCCTGGTTGCTCTTGGTCCCCCTGGCTGTGCTTGGTTCCCTTGGCTGCTCTTGGTCCCTATGGCTGCTCTTGGTGCCCCTGGCTGTGCTTGGTCCCCCTGGCAGCTCTTGGTCCCCCTGGTTGCTCTTGGCCCCCCTGGCTGCTCTTGGCCCCCCTTGCTGTGCTTGGTCCACCTGGCTGCTCTTGGTCCCCCTGGTTGCGCTTGGTCCCCCTGGCTGCTCTTGGTCCCCCTGGCTGCTCTTGGTCCCCCTGGTTGCTTTTGGTCCCCCTGGTCGCTCTTGGTCCCCCTGGCTGCTCTTGGTCCCCCTGGCTGTGCTTGGTCCCCCTGGCTGCTCTTGGTCCCCCTAGTCGCTCTTGGTCCCCCTGGCTGTGCTTGGTTCCCCTGGCTGCTCTTGGTCTCCCTGGCTGTGCTTGGTACCCCTGGCTGCTCTTGGTCCCCCTGGTTTCTCTTGGTCCCCCTGGCTGCCCTTTGTCCCCCTGGCTGTGCTTGGTCCCCCTGGCTGCTCTTGGTTCCCCTGGTTGCTCTTGGTCCCCCTGGTTGCTCTTGGTCCCCCTGGCTGTGCTTGGTCGCCCTGGTTGCTCTTGGTCCCCCTGGTTGCTCTTGGTCCCCCTGGTCGCTCTTGGTCCCCCTGGCTGCTCTTGGTCCCCCTGGCTGTGCTTGGCCTTCCTGGCTGCTCTTGGTCCACATGGTCGCTCTTGGTCCCCCTGGCTGTGCTTGGCCCCCCTGGCTGCTCTTGTTCAACCCTGGCTGTGCTTGGTCCCCCTGGCTACTCTTGGTCCCCCTGGTTGCTCTTGGTACCCCTGGCTGCTCTTGGTCCCCCTGGATGTGCTTGGTCCCCCTGGCTGCTCTTGGTTCCCCTGGTTGCTCTTGGTCCCCCTGGTTGCTCTTGGTCCCCCTGGCTGTGCTTGGTCCCCCTGGTTGCTCTTGGTCTCCCTGGTTGTTCTTGGTCCCCCTGGTTGCTCTTGGTCCCCCTGGCTGTGCTTGGTCCCCTTGGCTCCTCCTGATCCCCCTGGTTGCTCTTGGTCCCCCTGGCTGTGCTTGGTCCCCCTGGCTGCTCTTGGTCCTCCTGGCTGCTCTTGGTCCCCTTGGTTGCTCTTGGTCCCCCTGGCTGCTGTTGGTCCCCCTGGTTGCTCTTGGTCCCCCTGGCTGTGCTTGTTCCCCCTGGTTGCTCTTGGTCCCCCTGGTTGCTCTTGGTCTCCCTGGATGGGTTTGGTCCCCCTGGTTGTTCTTGGTCCCACTGGTTGCTCCTGGTTCCCCTGGTTGCTCTTGGTCCCCCTGGTTGCTCTTGGTTCCCCTGGTTGCTCTTGGTCCCCCTGGCTGTGCTTGGTCCCCCTGGCTGTGCTTGGTCCCCCTGGCGGCTCTTGGTCCCCCTGGCAGCTCTTGGTCCCCCTGGTTTCTCTTGGTCCCCCTGACTGTGCTTTGTCCCCCTGGCTGCTCTTGGTCCCCCTGGCTGCTCTTGGTCCCCCTGGCTGTGCTTGGTCCCCCTGGCTGTGCTTGGTCCCCCTGGCTGCTCTTGGTCCCCCTGGTTGCTCTTGGCCCCTCTGGCTGCTCTTGGTCCCCCTGGCTGCGCTTGGTCCCCCTGTTTGCTCTTGGTCCCCCTGGCTGTGCTTGGTCCCCCTGGCTGCTATTGGTCCCCCTGGCTGTGCTTGGTCCTGCTGGTTGCTCCTTGGTCCCCCTGGTTGCTCTTGGTCCCCCTGGATGTGCTTGGCTCCCCTGGCTGCTCTTGGTCCCCCTGGTTGCTCTTGGTCCCCCTGGCTTCTCTTGGTCCCCCTGGCTTTGCTTGGTCCCCCTGGCTGTGCTTGGTCCCCCTGGCTGCTCTTGGTCCCCCTGGCTGCTCTTGGTCCCCCCTCTCTGCTCTTGTTCCCCCTAGCCTTGCTTGGTCCCCCTGGCTGTGCTTGGCCCTCCTGGCTGCTCTTGGTCCCCCTGTTTGCTCTTGGTCCCCCTGGCTTCTCTTGGTCCCCCTGGCTTCTCTTGGTCCCCCTGGCTGCTCTTGGTCCCCCTGGCTGCTCTTGGTCCACCTGGTTGCTCTTGGTCCCCCTGGCTGTGCTTGGTCCCCCTGGCTGCTCTTGGTCCCCCTGGCTGTGCTTGGTCCCCCTGGTTGCTCTCAGTCCCCCTGGCTGTGCTTGGTCCCCCTGGCTGTGCTTGGTCCCCCTGGCTGTGCTTGGTCCCCCTGGCTGCTCTTGGTCCCCCTGGTTGCTCTTGGTCCCCCTGGTCGCTCTTGGTCCCTCTGGCTGTGCTTGGTCCCCTTGGCTCCTCCTGGTCCCCCTGGTTGCTCTTGGTCCCCCTGGCTGTGTTTGGTCCCCAGGGCTGCTCTTGGTCCCCCTGGCTGCTCGTGGTCCCCTTGGTTGCTCTTGGTCCCCCTGGCTGCTCTTGGCCCCCCTGGTTGCTCTTGGTCCCCCTGGCTGTGCTTGTTCCCCCTGGTTGCTCTTAGTCCCCCTGGTTGCTCTTGGTCTCCCTGGATGTGTTTGGTCCCACTGGTTGCTCCTGGTTCCCCTGGTTGCTCTTGGTCCCCCTGGTTGCTCTTGGTTCCCCTGGTTGCTCTTGGTCCCCCTGGCTGTGCTTGGTCCCCCTGGCTGTGCTTGGTCCCCCTGGCTGCTCTTGGTCCCCCTGGCTGCTCTTGGTCCCCCTGGTCGCTCTTGGTCCCCCTGGCTGTGCTTGGTCCCCATGGCTGCTCTTGGTCCCCCTGGCTGTGCTTGGCCCCCCGGGCTGCTCTTGGTCCCCCTGGTTGCTCTTGGTCCCCCTGGCTGCTCTTGGTCCCCCTGGCTGTGCTTTGTCCCCCTGGCTGCTCTTGGTCCCCCTGGCTGTGCTTGGTCCCCCTGGTTGCTCTCGGTCCCCCTGGCTGTGCTTGGTCCCCCTGGCTGTGCTTGGTCCCCCTGGCTGCTCTTGGTCCCCCTGGTCGCTCTTGGTCCCCCTGGCTGTGCTTGGTTCCCCTGGCTGCTCTTGGTCCCCCTGGCTGTGCTTGGTCCCCCTGGCTGCTCTTGGTCCCCCTGGTTGCTCTTGGTCCCCCTGTCTGCTCTTGGTCCCCCTGGCTGTGCTTGGTCCCCCTGGCTGCTCTTGGTTCCCCTGGTTGCTCTTGGTCCCCCTGGTTGCTCTTGGTCCCCCTGGTTGCTCTTGGTCCCCCTGGCTGTGCTTGGTCGCCCTGGTTGCTCTTGGTCCCCTTGGTTGCTCTTGGTCCCCCTGGTTGCTCTTGCTCCCCCTGGCTGCTCTTGGTCCCCCTGGCTGTGCTTGGCCTTCCTGGCTGCTCTTGGTCCCCGTGGTCGCTCTTGGTCCCCCTGGCTGTGCTTGGTCCCCCTGGCTGCTCTTGTTCCCCCTGGCTGTGCTTGGTCCCCCTGGTTACTCTTGGTCCCCCTGGTTGCTCTTGGTCCCCCTGGCTGATCTTGTTCCCCCTGGGTGTGCTTGGTCCCCCTGTCTGCTCTTAGTTCCCCTGGTTGCTCTTGGTCCCCCTGGTTGCTCTTGGTCCCCCTGGCTGTGCTTGGTCACCCTGGTTGCTCTTGGTCCCCCTGGTTGTTCTTGGATCCCCTGGTTGCTCTTGGTCCCCCTGGCTGTGCTTGGTCCCCCTGGCTCCTCCTGGTCCCCCTGGTTGCTCTTGGTCCCCCTGGCTGTGTTTGGTCCCCAGGGCTGCTCTTGGTCCCCCTGGCTGCTCTTGGCCCCCCTGGTTGCTCTTGGTCCCCCTGGCTGTGCTTGTTCCCCCTGGTTGCTCTTAGTCCCCCTGGTTGCTCTTGGTCTCCCTGGATGTGTTTGGTCCCCCTGGTTGCTCTTGGTCCCACTGGTTGCTCCTGGTTCCCCTGGTTGCTCTTGGTCCCCCTGGTTGCTCTTAGTTCCCCTGGTTGCTCTTGGTCCCCCTGGCTGTGCTTGGTCCCCCTGGCTGCTCTTGGTCCCCCTGTCTGCTCTTGGTCCCCCTGGTCGCTCTTGGTCCCCCTAGCTGTGCTTGGTCCCCATGGCAGCTCTTGGTCCCCCTGGCTGTGCTTGGCCCCCCTGGCTGCTCTTGGTCCCCCTGGTTGCTCTTGGTCCCCCTGGCTGCTCTTGGTCCCCCTGGCTGTGTTTGGTCCCCCTGGCTGCTCTTGGTTCCCCTGGTTGCTCTTGGTACCCCTGGTTACTCTTGGTCCCCCTGGTTGCTCTAGGTCCCCCTGGCTGTGCTTGGTCCCGCTGGTTGCTCTTGGTCCCCCTGTCTGCTCTTGGTCCCCCTGGTCGCTCTTGGTCCCCCTAGCTGTGCTTGGTCCCCATGGCAGCTCTTGGTCCCCCTGGCTGTGCTTGGCCCCCCTGGCTGCTCTTGGTCCCCCTGGTTGCTCTTGGTCCCCCTGGCTGCTCTTGGTCCCCCTGGCTGTGTTTGGTCCCCCTGGCTGCTCTTGGTTCCCCTGGTTGCTCTTGGTACCCCTGGTTACTCTTGGTCCCCCTGGTTGCTCTAGGTCCCCCTGGCTGTGCTTGGTCCCGCTGGTTGCTCTTGGTCCCCCTGGTTGCTCTTGGTCCCCCTGGTCACTCATGGTCCCCCTGGCTGCTCTAGGTGACCTGGCTGTGCTTGGCCTTCCTGGCTGCTCTTGGTCCTCCTGGTCGCTCTTGGTCCCCCTGGCTGTGCTCGGTTCTCTTGGCTGCTCTTGGTCCCTCTGGCTGCTCTTGGTGCCCCTGGCTGTGCTTGGTCCCCCTGGCAGCTCTTGGTCCCCCTGGTTGCTCTTGGCCCCCCTGGCTGCTCTTGGCCCCCCTTGCTGTGCTTGGTCCCCCTGGCTGCTCTTGGTCCCCCTGGTTGCTCTTGGTCCCCCTGGCTGCTCTTGGTCCCCCTGGCTGCTCTTGGTCCCCCTGGTTGCTTTTGGTCCCCCTGGTCGCTCTTGGTCCCCCTGGCTGCTCTTGGTCCCCCTGGCTGTGCTTGGTCCCCCTGGCTGCTCTTGGTCCCCCTGGCTGTGCTTGGTTCCCCTGGCTGCTCTTGGTCCCCCTGGCTGCTCTTGGTCCCCCTGGTCGCTCTTGGTCCCCCTGGCTGTGCTTGGTCCCCATGGCTGCTCTTGGTCCCCCTGGCTGTGCTTGGCCCCCCTGGCTGCTCTTGGTCCCCCTGGCTGCTCTTGGTCCCCCTGGTCGCTCTTGGTCCCCCTGGCTGTGCTTGGCCCCCCTGGCTGCTCTTGGTCCCCCTGGTTGCTCTTGGTCCCCCTGGCTGCTCTTGGTCCCCCTGGCTGTGCTTGGTCCCCCTGGCTGCTCTTGGTTCCCCTGGTTGCTCTTGATACCCCTGGTTACTCTTGGTCCCCCTGGTTGCTCTAGGTCCCCCTGGCTGTGCTTGGTCCCCCTGGCTGCTCTTGGTCCCCCTGGTTGCTCTTGGTCCCCCTGGTCGCTCTTGGTCCCCCTGGCTGCTCTTGGTCCCCCTGGCTGTGCTTGGTCCCCCTGGCTGCTCTTGGTCCCCCTGGTCGCTCTTGGTCTCCCTGGCTGTGCTTGGTCCACCTGGCTGTGCTTGGTCCCCCTGGCTGCTCTTGGTCCCCCTGGCTGCTCTTGGTCCCCCTGGTCACTCTTGGTCCCCCTGGCTGTGCTTGGTCCCCATGGCTGCTCTTGGTCCCCCTGGCTGTGCTTGGCCCCCCTGGCTGCTCTTGGTCCCCCTGGTTGCTCTTGGTCCCCCTGGCTGTGCTTGGTCCCCCTGGCTGTGCTTGGTCCCCCTGGCTGCTCTTGGTACCCCTGGTTGCTCTTGGTACCCCTGGTTACTCTTGGTCCCCCTGGTTGCTCTAGGTCCCCCTGGCTGTGCTTGAACCCGCTGGTTGCTCTTGGTCCCCCTGGTTGCTCTTGGTCCCCCTGGTCGCTCATGGTCCCCCTGGCTGCTCTTGGTGACCCTGGCTGTGCTTGGCCTTCCTGGCTGCTCTTGGTCCTCCTGGTTGCTCTTGGTCCCCCTGGCTGTGCTTGGTTCCCTTGGCTGCTCTTGGTCCCTCTGGCTGCTCTTGGTGCCCCTGGCTGTGCTTGGTCCCCCTGGCAGCTCTTGGTCCCCCTGGTTGCTCTTGGCCCCCTGGCTGCTCTTGGCCCCCCTTGCTGTGCTTGGTCCCCCTGGCTGCTCTTGGTCCCCCTGGTTGCTCTTGGTCCCCCTGGCTGCTCTTGGTCCCCCTGGCTGCTCTTGGTCCCCCTGGCTGTGCTTGGTCCCCCTGGCTGCTCTTGGTCCCCCTGGTCGCTCTTGGTCCCCCTGGCTGTGCTTGGTTCCCCTGGCAGCTCTTGGTCCCCCTGGCTGTGCTTGGTCCCCCTGGCTGCTCTTGGTCCCCCTGGTTGCTCTTGGTCCCCCTGGCTGCCCTTGGCCCCCCTGGCTGTGCTTGGTCCCCTTGGCTGCTCTTGGTTCCCCTGGTTGCTCTTGGTCCCCCTGGTTGCTCTTGGTCCCCCTGGCTGTGCTTGGTCGCCCTGGTTGCTCTTGATCCCCCTGGTTGCTCTTGGTCCCCCTGGTCGCTCTTGGTCCCCCTGGCTGCTCTTGGTCCCCCTGGCTGTGCTTGGCCTTCCTGGCTGCTCTTGGTCCCCATGGTCGCTCTTGGTCCCCCTGGCTGTGCTTGGTCCCCCTGGCTGCTCTTGTTCCCCCTGGCTGTGCTTGGTCCCCCTGGCTACTCTTGGTCCCCCTGGTTGCTCTTGGTCCCCCTGGCTACTCTTGGTCCCCCTGGCTGTGCTTGGTCCCCCTGGCTGCTCTTGGTTCCCCTGGTTGCTCTTGGTCCCCCTGGTTGCTCTTGGTCCCCCTGACTGTGCTTGGTCCCCCTGGTTGCTCTTGGTCTCCCTGGTTGTTCTTGGTCCCCCTGGTTGCTCTTGGTCCCTCTGGCTGTGCTTGGTCCCCTTGGCTCCTCCTGGTCCCCCTGGTTGCTCTTGGTCCCCCTGGCTGTGCTTGGTCCCCCTTGCTGCTCTTGGTCCCCCTGGCTGCTCTTGGTCCCCTTGGTTGCTCTTGGTCCCCCTGGCTGCTCTTGGTCCCCCTGGTTGCTCTTGGTCCCCCTGGCTGTGCTTGTTCCCCCTGGTTGCTCTTGGTCCCCCTGGTTGCTCTTGGTCTCCCTGGATGGGTTTGGTCCCCCTGGTTGCTCTTGGTCCCACTGGTTGCTCCTGGTTCCCCTGGTTGCTCTTGGTCCCCCTGGCTGTGCTTGGTCCCCCTGGCTGTGCTTGGTCCCCCTGGCTGCTCTTGGTCCCCCTGGCAGCTCTTGGTCCCCCTGGTGTCTCTTGGTCCCCCTGGCTGTGCTTGGCCCCCCTGGCTGTGCTTGGTCCCCCTGGCTGCTCTTGGTCCCCCTGGCAGCTCTTGGTCCCCCTGGTTTCTCTTGGTCCCCCTGGCTGTGCTTAGTCCCCCTGGCTGCTCTTGGTCCCCCTGGCTGCTCTTGGTCCCCCTGGCTGTGCTTGGTCCCCCTCGCTGCTCTTGGTCCCCCTGGTTGCTCTTGGCCCCTCTGGCTGCTCTTGTTCCCCCTGGCTGCTCTTGGTCCCCCTGTTTGCTATTGGTCCCCCTGGCTGTGCTTGGTCCTGCTGGTTGCTCCTTGGTCCCCCTGGTTGCTCTTGGTCCCCCTGGCTGTGCTTGGCTCCCCTGGCTGCTCTTGGTCCCCCTGGTTGCTCTTGGTCCCCCTGGCTTCTCTTGGTCCCCCTGGCTGTGCTTGGTCCCCCTGGCTGCTCTTGGTCCCCCTGGCTGTGCTTGGTCCCCCTGGCTGCTCTTGGTCCCCCTGGCTGCTCTTGGTCCCCCCTCTCTGCTCTTGTTCCCCCTAGCCTTGCTTGGTCCCCCTGGCTGTGCTTGGCCCTCCTGCCTGCTCTTGGTCCCCCTGTTTGCTCTTGGTCCCCCTGGCTTCTCTTGGTCCCCCTGGCTTCTCTTGGTCCCCCTGGCTGCTCTTGGTCCCCCTGGCTGCTCTTGGTCCACCTGGTTGCTCTTGGTCCCCCTGGCTGCTCTTGGTCCCCCTGGCTGCTCTTGGTCCCCCTGGCTGTGCTCGGTCCCCCTGGTTGCTCTCGGTCCCCCTGGCTGTGCTCGGTCCCCCTGGCTGTGCTTGGTCCCCCTGGCTGCTCTTGGTCCCCCTGGTTGCTCTTGGTCCCCCTGGTCGCTCTTGGTCCCCCTGGCTGTGCTTGGTCCCCTTGGCTCCTCCTGGTCCCCCTGGTTGCTCTTGGTCCCCCTGGCTGTGTTTGGTCCCCAGGGCTGCTCTTGGTCCCCCTGGCTGCTCGTGGTCCCCTTGGTTGCTCTTGGTCCCCCTGGCTGCTCTTGGCCCCCCTGGTTGCTCTTGGTCCCCCTGGCTGTGCTTGTTCCCCCTGGTTGCTCTTAGTCCCCCTGGTTGCTCTTGGTCTCCCTGGATGTGTTTGGTCCCCCTGGTTGCTCTTGGTCCCAGTGGTTGCTCCTGGTTCCCCTGGTTGCTCTTGGTCCCACTGGTTGCTCTTGGTTCCCCTGGTTGCTCTTGGTCCCCCTGGCTGTGCTTGGTCCCCCTGGCTGTGCTTGGTCCCCCTGGCTGCTCTTGGTCTCCCTGGCTGCTCTTGGTCCCCCTGGTCGCTCTTGGTCCCCCTGGCTGTGCTTGGTCCCCATGGCTGCTCTTGGTCCCCGTGGCTGTGCTTGGTCGCCCTGGTTGCTCTTGGTCCCCCTGGTTGCTCTTGGTCCCCCTGGTCGCTCTTGGTCCCCCTGGCTGCTCTTGGTCCCCCTGGCTGTGCTTGGCCTTCCTGGCTGCTCTTGGTCCCCGTGGTCGCTCTTGGTCCCCCTGGCTGTGCTTGGTCCCCCTGGCTGCTCTTGTTCCCCCTGGCTGTGCTTGGTCCCCCTGGCTACTCTTGGTCCCCCTGGTTGCTCTTGGTCCCCCTGGCTGCTCTTGGTCCCCGTGGCTGTGCTTGGTCCCCCAGGCTGCTCTTGGTTCCCCTGGTTGCTCTTGCTCCCCCTGGTTGCTCTTGGTCCCCCTGGCTGTGCTTGGTTACCCTGGTTGCTCTTGGTACCCCTGGTTACTCTTGGTCCCCCTGGTTGCTCTAGGTCCCCCTCGCTGTGCTTGGTCCCGCTGGTTGCTCTTGGTCCCCCCTGGTTGCTCTTGGTCCCCCTGGTCGCTCATGGTCCCCCTGGCTGCTCTTGGTGACCCTGGCTGTGCTTGGCCTTCCTGGCTGCTCTTGGTCCTCCTGGTTGCTCTTGGTCCCCCTGGCTGTGCTTGGTTCCCTTGGCTGCTCTTGGTCCCTATGGCTGCTCTTGGTCCCCCTGTTTGCTATTGGTCCCCCTGGCTGTGCTTGGTCCTGCTGGTTGCTCCTTGGTCCCCCTGGTTGCTCTTGGTCCCCCTGGCTGTGCTTGGCTCCCCTGGCTGCTCTTGGTCCCCCTGGTTGCTCTTGGTCCCCCTGGCTTCTCTTGGTCCCCCTGGCTGTGCTTGGTCCCCCTGGCTGCTCTTGGTCCCCCTGGCTGTGCTTGGTCCCCCTGGCTGCTCTTGGTCCCCCTGGCTGCTCTTGGTCCCCCCTCTCTGCTCTTGTTCCCCCTAGCCTTGCTTGGTCCCCCTGGCTGTGCTTGGCCCTCCTGCCTGCTCTTGGTCCCCCTGTTTGCTCTTGGTCCCCCTGGCTTCTCTTGGTCCCCCTGGCTTCTCTTGGTCCCCCTGGCTGCTCTTGGTCCCCCTGGCTGCTCTTGGTCCACCTGGTTGCTCTTGGTCCCCCTGGCTGCTCTTGGTCCCCCTGGCTGCTCTTGGTCCCCCTGGCTGTGCTCGGTCCCCCTGGTTGCTCTCGGTCCCCCTGGCTGTGCTCGGTCCCCCTGGCTGTGCTTGGTCCCCCTGGCTGCTCTTGGTCCCCCTGGTTGCTCTTGGTCCCCCTGGTCGCTCTTGGTCCCCCTGGCTGTGCTTGGTCCCCTTGGCTCCTCCTGGTCCCCCTGGTTGCTCTTGGTCCCCCTGGCTGTGTTTGGTCCCCAGGGCTGCTCTTGGTCCCCCTGGCTGCTCGTGGTCCCCTTGGTTGCTCTTGGTCCCCCTGGCTGCTCTTGGCCCCCCTGGTTGCTCTTGGTCCCCCTGGCTGTGCTTGTTCCCCCTGGTTGCTCTTAGTCCCCCTGGTTGCTCTTGGTCTCCCTGGATGTGTTTGGTCCCCCTGGTTGCTCTTGGTCCCAGTGGTTGCTCCTGGTTCCCCTGGTTGCTCTTGGTCCCACTGGTTGCTCTTGGTTCCCCTGGTTGCTCTTGGTCCCCCTGGCTGTGCTTGGTCCCCCTGGCTGTGCTTGGTCCCCCTGGCTGCTCTTGGTCTCCCTGGCTGCTCTTGGTCCCCCTGGTCGCTCTTGGTCCCCCTGGCTGTGCTTGGTCCCCATGGCTGCTCTTGGTCCCCGTGGCTGTGCTTGGTCGCCCTGGTTGCTCTTGGTCCCCCTGGTTGCTCTTGGTCCCCCTGGTCGCTCTTGGTCCCCCTGGCTGCTCTTGGTCCCCCTGGCTGTGCTTGGCCTTCCTGGCTGCTCTTGGTCCCCGTGGTCGCTCTTGGTCCCCCTGGCTGTGCTTGGTCCCCCTGGCTGCTCTTGTTCCCCCTGGCTGTGCTTGGTCCCCCTGGCTACTCTTGGTCCCCCTGGTTGCTCTTGGTCCCCCTGGCTGCTCTTGGTCCCCGTGGCTGTGCTTGGTCCCCCAGGCTGCTCTTGGTTCCCCTGGTTGCTCTTGCTCCCCCTGGTTGCTCTTGGTCCCCCTGGCTGTGCTTGGTTACCCTGGTTGCTCTTGGTACCCCTGGTTACTCTTGGTCCCCCTGGTTGCTCTAGGTCCCCCTCGCTGTGCTTGGTCCCGCTGGTTGCTCTTGGTCCCCCCTGGTTGCTCTTGGTCCCCCTGGTCGCTCATGGTCCCCCTGGCTGCTCTTGGTGACCCTGGCTGTGCTTGGCCTTCCTGGCTGCTCTTGGTCCTCCTGGTTGCTCTTGGTCCCCCTGGCTGTGCTTGGTTCCCTTGGCTGCTCTTGGTCCCTATGGCTGCTCTTGGTGCCCCTGGCTGTGCTTGGTCCCCCTGGCAGCTCTTGGTCCCCCTGGTTGCTCTTGGCCCCCCTGGCTGCTCTTGGCCCCCCTTGCTGTGCTTGGTCCACCTGGCTGCTCTTGGTCCCCCTGGTTGCTCTTGGTCCCCCTGGCTGCTCTTGGTCCCCCTGGCTGCTCTTGGTCCCCCTGGTTGCTTTTGGTCCCCCTGGTCGCTCTTGGTCCCCCTGGCTGCTCTTGGTCCCCCTGGCTGTGCTTGGTCCCCCTGGCTGCTCTTGGTCCCCCTAGTCGCTCTTGGTCCCCCTGGCTGTGCTTGGTTCCCCTGGCTGCTCTTGGTCTCCCTGGCTGTGCTTGGTACCCCTGGCTGCTCTTGGTCCCCCTGGTTTCTCTTGGTCCCCCTGGCTGCCCTTTGTCCCCCTGGCTGTGCTTGGTCCCCCTGGCTGCTCTTGGTTCCCCTGGTTGCTCTTGGTCCCCCTGGTTGCTCTTGGTCCCCCTGGCTGTGCTTGGTCGCCCTGGTTGCTCTTGGTCCCCCTGGTTGCTCTTGGTCCCCCTGGTCGCTCTTGGTCCCCCTGGCTGCTCTTGGTCCCCCTGGCTGTGCTTGGCCTTCCTGGCTGCTCTTGGTCCACATGGTCGCTCTTGGTCCCCCTGGCTGTGCTTGGCCCCCCTGGCTGCTCTTGTTCCCCCTGGCTGTGCTTGGTCCCCCTGGCTACTCTTGGTCCCCCTGGTTGCTCTTGGTCCCCCTGGCTGCTCTTGGTCCCCCTGGCTGTGCTTGGTCCCCCTGGCTGCTCTTGGTTCCCCTGGTTGCTCTTGGTCCCCCTGGTTGCTCTTGGTCCCCCTGGCTGTGCTTGGTCCCCCTGGTTGCTCTTGGTCTCCCTGGTTGTTCTTGGTCCCCCTGGTTGCTCTTGGTCCCCCTGGCTGTGCTTGGTCCCCTTGGCTCCTCCTGGTCCCCCTGGTTGCTCTTGGTCCCCCTGGCTGTGCTTGGTCCCCCTGGCTGCTCTTGGTCCTCCTGGCTGCTCTTGGTCCCCTTGGTTGCTCTTGGTCCCCCTGGCTGCTGTTGGTCCCCCTGGTTGCTCTTGGTCCCCCTGGCTGTGCTTGTTCCCCCTGGTTGCTCTTGGTCCCCCTGGTTGCTCTTGGTCTCCCTGGATGGGTTTGGTCCCCCTGGTTGTTCTTGGTCCCACTGGTTGCTCCTGGTTCCCTTGGTTGCTCTTGGTCCCCCTGGCTGCTGTTGGTCCCCCTGGTTGCTCTTGGTCCCCCTGGCTGTGCTTGTTCCCCCTGGTTGCTCTTGGTCCCCCTGGTTGCTCTTGGTCTCCCTGGATGGGTTTGGCCCCCCTGGTTGCTCTTGGTCCCACTGGTTGCTCCTGGTTCCCCTGGTTGCTCTTGGTCCCCCTGGTTGCTCTTGGTTCCCCTGGTTGCTCTTGGTCCCCCTGGCTGTGCTTGGTCCCCCTGGCTGTGCTTGGTCCCCCTGGCTGCTCTTGGTCCCCCTGGCAGCTCTTGGTCCCCCTGGTTTCTCTTGGTCCCCCTGACTGTGCTTTGTCCCCCTGGCTGCTCTTGGTCCCCCTGGCTGCTCTTGGTCCCCCTGGCTGTGCTTGGTCCCCCTGGCTGTGCTTGGTCCCCCTGGCTGCTCTTGGTCCCCCTGGTTGCTCTTGGCCCCTCTGGCTGCTCTTGGTCCCCCTGGCTGCGCTTGGTCCCCCTGTTTGCTTTTGGTCCCCCTGGCTGTGCTTGGTCCCCCTGGCTGCTATTGGTCCCCCTGGCTGTGCTTGGTCCTGCTGGTTGCTCCTTGGTCCCCCTGGTTGCTCTTGGTCCCCCTGGATGTGCTTGGCTCCCCTGGCTGCTCTTGGTCCCCCTGGTTGCTCTTGGTCCCCCTGGCTTCTCTTGGTCCCCCTGGCTTTGCTTGGTCCCCCTGGCTGTGCTTGGTCCCCCTGGCTGCTCTTGGTCCCCCTGGCTGCTCTTGGTCCCCCCTCTCTGCTCTTGTTCCCCCTAGCCTTGCTTGGTCCCCCTGGCTGTGCTTGGCCCTCCTGGCTGCTCTTGGTCCCCCTGTTTGCTCTTGGTCCCCCTGGCTTCTCTTGGTCCCCCTGGCTTCTCTTGGTCCCCCTGGCTGCTCTTGGTCCCCCTGGCTGCTCTTGGTCCACCTGGTTGCTCTTGGTCCCCCTGGCTGTGCTTGGTCCCCCTGGCTGCTCTTGGTCCCCCTGGCTGTGCTTGGTCCCCCTGGTTGCTCTCAGTCCCCCTGGCTGTGCTTGGTCCCCCTGGCTGTGCTTGGTCCCCCTGGCTGTGCTTGGTCCCCCTGGCTGCTCTTGGTCCCCCTGGTTGCTCTTGGTCCCCCTGGTCGCTCTTGGTCCCTCTGGCTGTGCTTGGTCCCCTTGGCTCCTCCTGGTCCCCCTGGTTGCTCTTGGTCGCCCTGGCTGTGTTTGGTCCCCAGGGCTGCTCTTGGTCCCCCTGGCTGCTCGTGGTCCCCTTGGTTGCTCTTGGTCCCCCTGGCTGCTCTTGGCCCCCCTGGTTGCTCTTGGTCCCCCTGGCTGTGCTTGTTCCCCCTGGTTGCTCTTAGTCCCCCTGGTTGCTCTTGGTCTCCATGGATGTGTTTGGTCCCCCTGGTTGCTCTTGGTCCCACTGGTTGCTCCTGGTTCCCCTGGTTGCTCTTGGTCCCCCTGGTTGCTCTTGGTTCCCCTGGTTGCTCTTGGTCCCCCTGGCTGTGCTTGGTCCCCCTGGCTGTGCTTGGTCCCCCTGGCTGCTCTTGGTCCCCCTGGCTGCTCTTGGTCCCCCTGGTCGCTCTTGGTCCCCCTGGCTGTGCTTGGTCCCCATGGCTGCTCTTGGTCCCCCTGGCTGTGCTTGGCCCCCCGGGCTGCTCTTGGTCCCCCTGGTTGCTCTTGGTCCCCCTGGCTGCTCTTGGTCCCCCTGGCTGTGCTTTGTCCCCCTGGCTGCTCTTGGTCCCCCTGGCTGTGCTTGGTCCCCCTGGTTGCTCTCGGTCCCACTGGCTGTGCTTGGTCCCCCTGGCTGTGCTTGGACCCCCTGGCTGCTCTTGGTCCCCCTGGTCGCTCTTGGTCCCCCTGGCTGTGCTTGGTTCCCCTGGCTGCTCTTGGTCCCCCTGGCTGTGCTTGGTCCCCCTGGCTGCTCTTGGTCCCCCTGGTTGCTCTTGGTCCCCCTGTCTGCTCTTGGTCCCCCTGGCTGTGCTTGGTCCCCCTGGCTGCTCTTGGTTCCCCTGGTTGCTCTTGGTCCCCCTGGTTGCTCTTGGTCCCCCTGGTTGCTCTTGGTCCCCCTGGCTGTGCTTGGTCGCCCTGGTTGCTCTTGGTCCCCTTGGTTGCTCTTGGTCCCCCTGGTTGCTCTTGCTCCCCCTGGCTGCTCTTGGTCCCCCTGGCTGTGCTTGGCCTTCCTGGCTGCTCTTGGTCCCCGTGGTCGCTCTTGGTCCCCCTGGCTGTGCTTGGTCCCCCTGGCTGCTCTTGTTCCCCCTGGCTGTGCTTGGTCCCCCTGGTTACTCTTGGTCCCCGTGGTTGCTCTTGGTCCCCCTGGCTGCTCTTGCTCCCCCTGGCTGTGCTTGGTCCCCCTGTCTGCTCTTAGTTCCCCTGGTTGCTCTTGGTCCCCCTGGTTGCTCTTGGTCCCCCTGGCTGTGCTTGGTCACCCTGGTTGCTCTTGGTCCCCCTGGTTGTTCTTGGATCCCCTGGTTGCTCTTGGTCCCCCTGGCTGTGCTTGGTCCCCCTGGCTCCTCCTGGTCCCCCTGGTTGCTCTTGGTCCCCCTGGCTGTGTTTGGTCCCCAGGGCTGCTCTTGGTCCCCCTGGCTGCTCGTGGTCCCCTTGGTTGCTCTTGGTCCCCCTGGCTGCTCTTGGCCCCCCTGGTTGCTCTTGGTCCCCCTGGCTGTGCTTGGTCCCCCTGGCTGCTCTTGGTCCCCCTGTCTGCTCTTGGTCCCCCTGGTCGCTCTTGGTCCCCCTAGCTGGTCTTGGTCCCCATGGCAGCTCTTGGTCCCCCTGGCTGTGCTTGGCCCCCCTGGTTGCTCTTGGTCTCCCTGGATGTGTTTGGTCCCCCTGGTTGCTCTTGGTCCCACTGGTTGCTCCTGGTTCCCCTGGTTGCTCTTGGTCCCCCTGGTTGCTCTTAGTTCCCCTGGTTGCTCTTGGTCCCCCTGGCTGTGCTTGGTCCCCCTGGCTGCTCTTGGTCCCCCTGTCTGCTCTTGGTCCCCCTGGTCGCTCTTGGTCCCCCTAGCTGGTCTTGGTCCCCATGGCAGCTCTTGGTCCCCCTGGCTGTGCTTGGCCCCCCTGGCTGCTCTTGGTCCCCCTGGTTGCTCTTGGTCCCCCTGGCTGCTCTTGGTCCCCCTGGCTGTGCTTGGTCCCCCTGGCTGCTCTTGGTTCTCCTGGTTGTTCTTGGTACCACTGGTTACTCTTGGTCCCCCTGGTTGCTCTAGGTCCCCCTGGCTGTGCTTGGTCCCGCTGGTTGCTCTTGGTCCCCCTGGTTGCTCTTGGTCCCCCTGGTCACTCATGGTCCCCCTGGCTGCTCTTGGTGACCTGGCTGTGCTTGGCCTTCCTGGCTGCTCTTGGTCCTCCTGGTCGCTCTTGGTCCCCCTGGCTGTGCTCGGTTCTCTTGGCTGCTCTTGGTCCCTCTGGCTGCTCGTTTTGCCCCTGGCTGTGCTTGGTCCCCCTGGCAGCTCTTGGTCCCCCTGGTTGCTCTTGGCCCCCCTGGCTGCTCTTGGCCCCCCTTGCTGTGCTTGGTCCCCCTGGCTGCTCTTGGTCCCCCTGGTTGCTCTTGGTCCCCCTGGCTGCTCTTGGTCCCCCTGGCTGCTCTTGGTCCCCCTGGTTGCTTTTGGTCCCCCTGGTCGCTCTTGGTCCCCCTGGCTGCTCTTGGTCCCCCTGGCTGTGCTTGGTCCCCCTGGCTGCTCTTGGTCCCCCTGGTCGCTCTTGGTCCCCCTGGCTGTGCTTGGTTCCCCTGGCTGCTCTTGGTCCCCCTGGCTGCTCTTGGTCCCCCTGGTCGCTCTTGGTCCCCCTGGCTGTGCTTGGTCCCCATGGCTGCTCTTGGTCAACCTGGCTGTGCTTGGCCCCCCTGGCTGCTCTTGGTCCCCCTGGCTGCTCTTGGTCCCCCTGGTCGCTCTTGGTCCCCCTGGCTGTGCTTGGTCCCCATGGCTGCTCTTGGTCCCCCTGGCTGTGCTTGGCCCCCCTGGCTGCTCTTGGTCCCCCTGGTTGCTCTTGGTCCCCCTGGCTGCTCTTGGTCCCCCTGGCTGTGCTTGGTCCCCCTGGCTGCTCTTGGTTCCCCTGGTTGCTCTTGATACCCCTGGTTACTCTTGGTCCCCCTGGTTGCTCTAGGTCCCCCTGGCTGTGCTTGGTCCCCCTGGCTGCTCTTGGTCCCCCTGGTTGCTCTTGGTCCCCCTGGTCGCTCTTGGTCCCCCTGGCTGCTCTTGGTCCCCCTGGCTGTGCTTGGTCCCCCTGGCTGCTCTTGGTCCCCCTGGTCGCTCTTGGTCTCCCTGGCTGTGCTTTGATCCACCTGGCTGTGCTTGGTCCCCCTGGCTGCTCTTGGTCCCCCTGGCTGCTCTTGGTCCCCCTGGTCACTCTTGGTCCCCCTGGCTGTGCTTGGTCCCCATGGCTGCTCTTGGTCCCCCTGGCTGTGCTTGGCCCCCCTGGCTGCTCTTGGTCCCCCTGGTTGCTCTTGGTCCCCCTGGCTGTGCTTGGTCCCCCTGGCTGTGCTTGGTCCCCCTGGCTGCTCTTGGTACCCCTGGTTGCTCTTGGTACCCCTGGTTACTCTTGGTCCCCCTGGTTGCTCTAGGTCCCCCTGGCTGTGCTTGAACCCGCTGGTTGCTCTTGGTCCCCCTGGTTGCTCTTGGTCCCCCTGGTCGCTCATGGTCCCCCTGGCTGCTCTTGGTGACCCTGGCTGTGCTTGGCCTTCCTGGCTGCTCTTGGTCCTCCTGGTTGCTCTTGGTCCCCCTGGCTGTGCTTGGTTCCCTTGGCTGCTCTTGGTCCCTCTGGCTGCTCTTGGTGCCCCTGGCTGTGCTTGGTCCCCCTGGCAGCTCTTGGTCCCCCTGGTTGCTCTTGGCCCCCTGGCTGCTCTTGGCCCCCCTTGCTGTGCTTGGTCCCCCTGGCTGCTCTTGGTCCCCCTGGTTGCTCTTGGTCCCCCTGGCTGCTCTTGGTCCCCCTGGCTGCTCTTGGTCCCCCTGGCTTCTCTTGGTCCCCCTGGCTGTGCTTGGTCCCCCTGGCTGCTCTTGGTCCCCCTGGCTGTGCTTGGTCCCCCTGGCTGCTCTTGGTCCCCCTGGTCGCTCTTGGTCTCCCTGGCTGTGCTTGGTCCACCTGGCTGTGCTTGGTCCCCCTGGCTGCTCTTGGTCCCCCTGGCTGCTCTTGGTCCCCCTGGTCACTCTTGGTCCCCCTGGCTGTGCTTGGTCCCCATGGCTGCTCTTGGTCCCCCTGGCTGTGCTTGGCCCCCCTGGCTGCTCTTGGTCCCCCTGGTTGCTCTTGGTCCCCCTGGCTGTGCTTGGTCCCCCTGGCTGTGCTTGGTCCCCCTGGCTGCTCTTGGTACCCCTGGTTGCTCTTGGTACCCCTGGTTACTCTTGGTCCCCCTGGTTGCTCTAGGTCCCCCTGGCTGTGCTTGAACCCGCTGGTTGCTCTTGGTCCCCCTGGTTGCTCTTGGTCCACCTGGTCGCTCATGGTCCCCCTGGCTGCTCTTGGTGACCCTGGCTGTGCTTGGCCTTCCTGGCTGCTCTTGGTCCTCCTGGTTGCTCTTGGTCCCCCTGGCTGTGCTTGGTTCCCTTGGCTGCTCTTGGTCCCTCTGGCTGCTCTTGGTGCCCCTGGCTGTGCTTGGTCCCCCTGGCAGCTCTTGGTCCCCCTGGTTGCTCTTGGCCCCCTGGCTGCTCTTGGCCCCCCTTGCTGTGCTTGGTCCCCCTGGCTGCTCTTGGTCCCCCTGGTTGCTCTTGGTCCCCCTGGCTGCTCTTGGTCCCCCTGGCTGCTCTTGGTCCCCCTGGTTGCTTTTGGTCCCCCTGGTCGCTCTTGGTCCCCCTGGCTGCTCTTGGTCCCCCTGGCTGTGCTTGGTCCCCCTGGCTGCTCTTGGTCCCCCTGGTCGCTCTTGGTCCCCCTGGCTGTGCTTGGTTCCCCTGGCAGCTCTTGGTCCCCCTGGCTGTGCTTGGTCCCCCTGGCTGCTCTTGGTCCCCCTGGTTGCTCTTGGTCCCCCTGGCTGCCCTTGGCCCCCCTGGCTGTGCTTGGTCCCCCTGGCTGCTCTTGGTTCCCCTGGTTGCTCTTGGTCCCCCTGGTTGCTCTTGGTCCCCCTGGCTGTGCTTGGTCGCCCTGGTTGCTCTTGGTCCCCCTGGTTGCTCTTGGTCCCCCTGGTCGCTCTTGGTCCCCCTGGCTGCTCTTGGTCCCCCTGGCTGTGCTTGGCCTTCCTGGCTGCTCTTGGTCCCCATGGTCGCTCTTGGTCCCCCTGGCTGTGCTTGGTCCCCCTGGCTGCTCTTGTTCCCCCTGGCTGTGCTTGGTCCCCCTGGCTACTCTTGGTCCCCCTGGTTGCTCTTGGTCCCCCTGGCTACTCTTGGTCCCCCTGGCTGTGCTTGGTCCCCCTGGCTGCTCTTGGTTCCCCTGGTTGCTCTTGGTCCCCCTGGTTGCTCTTGGTCCCCCTGACTGTGCTTGGTCCCCCTGGTTGCTCTTGGTCTCCCTGGTTGTTCTTGGTCCCCCTGGTTGCTCTTGGTCCCTCTGGCTGTGCTTGGTCCCCTTGGCTCCTCCTGGTCCCCCTGGTTGCTCTTGGTCCCCCTGGCTGTGCTTGGTCCCCCTTGCTGCTCTTGGTCCCCCTGGCTGCTCTTGGTCCCCTTGGTTGCTCTTGGTCCCGCTGGCTGCTCTTGGTCCCCCTGGTTGCTCTTGGTCCCCCTGGCTGTGCTTGTTCCCCCTGGTTGCTCTTGGTCCCCCTGGTTGCTCTTGGTCTCCCTGGATGGGTTTGGTCCCCCTGGTTGCTCTTGGTCCCACTGGTTGCTCCTGGTCCCCCTGGTTGCTCTTGGTCCCCCTGGCTGTGCTTGGTCCCCCTGGCTGTGCTTGGTCCCCCTGGCTGCTCTTGGTCCCCCTGGCAGCTCTTGGTCCCCCTGGTTTCTCTTGGTCCCCCTGGCTGTGCTTGGTCCCCCTGGCTGCTCTTGGTCCCCCTGGCAGCTCTTGGTCCCCCTGGTTTCTCTTGGTCCCCCTGGCTGTGCTTAGTCCCCCTGGCTGCTCTTGGTCCCCCTGGCTGCTCTTGGTCCCCCTGGCTGTGCTTGGTCCCCCTGGCTGCTCTTGGTCCCCCTGGTTGCTCTTGGCCCCTCTGGCTGCTCTTGTTCCCCCTGGCTGCTCTTGGTCCCCCTGTTTGCTATTGGTCCCCCTGGCTGTGCTTGGTCCTGCTGGTTGCTCCTTGGTCCCCCTGGTTGCTCTTGGTCCCCCTGGCTGTGCTTGGCTCCCCTGGCTGCTCTTGGTCCCCCTGGTTGCTCTTGGTCCCCCTGGCTTCTCTTGGTCCCCCTGGCTGTGCTTGGTCCCCCTGGCTGCTCTTGGTCCCCCTGGCTGTGCTTGGTCCCCCTGGCTGCTCTTGGTCCCCCTGGCTGCTCTTGGTCCCCCCTCTCTGCTCTTGTTCCCCCTAGCCTTGCTTGGTCCCCCTGGCTGTGCTTGGCCCTCCTGCCTGCTCTTGGTCCCCCTGTTTGCTCTTGGTCCCCCTGGCTTCTCTTGGTCCCCCTGGCTTCTCTTGGTCCCCCTGGCTGCTCTTGGTCCCCCTGGCTGCTCTTGGTCCACCTGGTTGCTCTTGGTCCCCCTGGCTGTGCTTGGTCCCCCTGGCTGCTCTTGGTCCCCCTGGCTGTGCTTGGTCCCCCTGGTTGCTCTCGGTCCCCCTGGCTGTGCTTGGTCCCCCTGGCTGCTCTTGGTCCCCCTGGTTGCTCTTGGTCCCCCTGGTCGCTCTTGGTCCCCCTGGCTGTGCTTGGTCCCCTTGGCTCCTCCTGGTCCCCCTGGTTGCTCTTGGTCCCCCTGGCTGTGTTTGGTCCCCAGGGCTGCTCTTGGTCCCCCTGGCTGCTCTTGGTCCCCTTGGTTGCTCTTGGTCCCCCTGGCTGCTCTTGGCCCCCCTGGTTGCTCTTGGTCCCCCTGGCTGTGCTTGTTCCCCCTGGTTGCTCTTAGTCCCCCTGGTTGCTCTTGGTCTCCCTGGATGTGTTTGGTCCCCCTGGTTGCTCTTGGTCCCAGTGGTTGCTCCTGGTTCCCCTGGTTGCTCTTGGTCCCACTGGTTGCTCTTGGTTCCCCTGGTTGCTCTTGGTCCCCCTGGCTGTGCTTGGTCCCCCTGGCTGTGCTTGGTCCCCCTGGCTGCTCTTGGTCTCCCTGGCTGCTCTTGGTCCCCCTGGTCGCTCTTGGTCCCCCTGGCTGTGCTTGGTCCCCATGGCTGCTCTTGGTCCCCGTGGCTGTGCTTGGTCGCCCTGGTTGCTCTTGGTCCCCCTGGTTGCTCTTGGTCCCCCTGGTCGCTCTTGGTCCCCCTGGCTGCTCTTGGTCCCCCTGGCTGTGCTTGGCCTTCCTGGCTGCTCTTGGTCCCCGTGGTCGCTCTTGGTCCCCCTGGCTGTGCTTGGTCCCCCTGGCTGCTCTTGTTCCCCCTGGCTGTGCTTGGTCCCCCTGGCTACTCTTGGTCCCCCTGGTTGCTCTTGGTCCCTCTGGCTGCTCTTGGTCCCCGTGGCTGTGCTTGGTCCCCCTGGCTGCTCTTGGTTCCCCTGGTTGCTCTTGCTCCCCCTGGTTGCTCTTGGTCCCCCTGGCTGTGCTTGGTTACCCTGGTTGCTCTTGGTCTCCCTGGTTGTTCTTGGTCCCCCTGGTTGCTCCTGGTCCCCCTGGCTGTGCTTGGTCCCCTTGGCTCCTCCTGGTCCCCCTGGTTGCTCTTGGTCCCCCTGGCTGTGCTTGGTCCCCCTGGCTGCTCTTGGTCCCCTTGGCTGCTCTTGGTCCCCTTGGTTGCTCTTGGCCCCCCTGGCTGCTCTTGGTCCCCCTGGTTGCTCTTGGTCCCCCTGGCTGTGCTTGTTCCCCCTGGTTGCTCTTGGTCCCCCTGGTTGCTCTTGGTCTCCCTGGATGGGTTTGGTCCCCCTGGTTTGGAGTTCTGGACTTTTTTTTGTTCCGTCCAGAGGTGTCAGGGTACAACACCCAAAGACCCCGGAGTCCCACCTGCCTTGGTGCACAAATGAACAGAAACACGGGCTTCTCGATGGTGGCGTCAAAGACCAAAGGTTTATTACTGCAGGGACACAGAAGTCACAGAATCTACACACGGGCAGAATCTAGGAGACTGTTCGATTTGTACAAAGTGGGTTGCTCCTTATATACTAAAAATTGTGCTCTAGGCAAATATTTCACATGTCGGTACATTCCCAAACCTTTGTGTCTCTAAACAATAAATATTTGGCGTTACACAGGAACTGTCGATAATATCTGATACCAAACATCACGAAGAGGGGTTCCCACCAGTCCATCACAATCCCTTGTCAATATTGCATTCAAGACCCGGACCGCCTCATCGTAAAGTTCGTTACCTCCCCCTAATAAAGGCCCAGAAGGAAAGGAGCAGAGCCAGGTGCAGAAGATAGAAAAGCGGGATAAGAGATGTTTGTGGGTTGTAAATGGGCAAGGCTACCGGCTTCGGCCGCCTAATCATGATCAGGTACAATGGACAGGAAAACCAGTTCAGGTGGGCTGGCCTCGGGCAGAGGAGGCAGCCTTTGTCGAGTCATGCAGCTTCAGCGTGATCTGGTTTAAGGTGCACGTGTCATGTAAGAGGTGAATCTCCGGCTAAGGCTACGTGTCCTTAATCAAAGTGAAGTGAATGAAATGATCAGAGGCTATTGCATATGTGAGGGCAAGGAACCACAAAATGGCGGCCATGATCTTAAGATGGATGCCGTGTGTATATCAGAAATGTGTCAGTGGAAGGAGTGCTCTTGCTCGTAGCGTAGCGAAAACACTAGGATATACTAAATGGATCATTTGCGGTTCGCTGATACTAATTTTATGTATTTCCGACAAACTTGAAAACACGGGTTCAAGTCGTCACGGAACCGTCACGGAACCTCAGACCCTCCTTTTGCCCTTACATAGGCAATTACTCAATCTATGTCTGAATCTAGTTCTATGCTCATCAGGTCAGTGACATGCTGTTGTATCATCATCCTTTCTCGTGTCTTTTCTCCAAATGCAGGTGGTTTCCTAAAACAGGTTGTAGCACAAAGACTACACAGAGCAGGACCACACTGGATAATCAGACAACATGAGAATAGTAATATTAAGATGACACCAATGACCATTAGAACCTTCCATCCCCACGCTGAGATCAGAGTCCAAACCCACTCCATAAAGGACCAGTTTCCCTCATCTACATGTATGGAGTCCGAAATCTTGTGCAACTTAGAGATCGCCTCGTAAACTGTTGGAGCATTATTAGGAATAAAGACACAGCAGCTCGATTGGATCATTCTGCATACCCCACCTCGATCTGCAAGTATAACATCTAGAACCATACGGTTCTGCAATGTCATGAGCCTATCCGCCTGAAGCTCAGCTGTCAGATTGCTAAGGGCACCAGCAGTTTCGGTAATAGTAGATTCAACTACCCGTGTTAGCTGACGTATGTTTCTACTATTGGCCATAGGCCCCCAGAACGGAAGGAAGCCTTTGAAGAAGTCTCCAGCTTCCTGACCAGCTGTATCTTCCTTGCTGAAGACACCTCTCGCTACTCTTGTTCTGTGGTAATCAGGTGAAGCAGTGTATGTCGGAGGCAATAATCGAGCAATATAACATGATCCTGAGAAGTCGGCAGGCAACCATGTATAAGCTCTGTCTCGACAAATGAAATAGGTACCCCTAGCAGTAAGAAAGGCAGGGGAAGAGTTAGCCGGAAACACATAAGTCTCTACGCACTCACTCCTCCCTAGCTGAGCTCTCGGATTTCTCCCATTACCTTGCAAACAGACCTGACCTCGGTGAGGTACGACCCAGATTGGAGTTGAGCTTTTACGCTTGCTTTCTCCTAAACTAAGGCGATACTCTGAAGTATTCCAACTTAAATATACTCGCAATTCGTCTCTAGGGTATGATGGAGTATTATTGACGTCTTTGACCATGTCAATAATTCCCTGGACTAAAGCTTTGTTGGCAGAGTTATATTTAGTGGAACGTGGTGGACGTGGAGGATAGGTCTCAAGAGCATAAGCAAAGATGGTTTGAAGGGCCTGAAATGATCCATTGTAGCTGAAAGGCAAAACCAGATAGGGAATACCTTTATCCATAGTGTGGGGTATCAAGCCACACACCCAACAGTCTGTCGTGTTAACTACCAGTTGGTGTTGGTGCAAGAGCTGTACAAAAGTATTATTAATGAATTCTGAGCGTCGAGCTTGCTCATGTTCCGGAAACGAGTGAAAAGAGTGTATAGAAGAAACAGTAGAAATAGCAGGATCAAGGGGAGGTACTGTAGATACTGGCACAAAAATCAAATTTATGCTAAAGACAATTCCACCCACCAGTGTTGCTAAAACAATCAAAAATGTAATGGCACATTGCATCAAGAAACATTTGCTATGAAGAATTCTATTTAGTCTGTTTCTGCGAACGTAAATCACATTCTTTCGTTGCAGCGCAGGAAGCTCCATCTTCTACAATCCGCTCGCGACCACTGATGATGTGTACGTAGATGAAAATGCCTCTGTCAGCCCTGGGAGTTCCCAGTACTAACAGAAAGATCGACCTTGTGTCAGACCCCTGCAAATTCAAACTAGGCACACAGCCACGACCCTACGGCTACCCAGACGGCAAGGCAATTTATTAAAAACAATAAACAATAGCAAACTTCCTGGCTGAAAAGCAAAAAAGTCCAATGTATATAAATATCAAAATCACAATATGCAGTTGCCTGCTTTATTTGTCCTTTTTATGGCTTCTAAGGTTGTATTTCTGCTTCGCTGGTACTGTCTGATCGGAGAATAGTGTATCACTAGCAGCTGTTGCAGAGTTTACGTTCGCAGATGGCAAAGTTTCTTCTGATGCTGGAGACAAATTTTCAATGTTCAAAGCAGTCTTTTCAAGAGGAGAGTCACGTTTCAAAGTGTCAGAAATCAAATCGGCATCGCTGAAAGGGACAAATTTCGGAGTTGTTTCAGCTTCGGAGGCACCAATTCCCTTCTTCACCCAGTCGTCGTAGGGCAGCGGCAGTGGAACACGCTTTACGTGAGAAGCGTGGATCCAGTGCTTGCGACCAGCAACACGTACAGCTGTCCTCGTCGCCAGCAGGATTTGGAAGGGGCCGATGTAGCGAGGCTGAAGATTCTTTGTCCTCCCAAAATTTCTGACCACCACGTGGTCGCCGGGTTTCAGCTGATGCCCTGGACTCTCCGGAGGTTTTGGCAAAGCATCAAAGACCTGTTGATGAATAAGACTTAATTTAGCAGTCAAGTCGTAAAGATAGTCTATCAACATAGGATATTCAATGGAGCAGAATTGTTTAGGCCTTGGCACACCCCAGACATTTGCCGGGCGGCCAAATACAATCTCATATGGAGAAAGCCCTATTCTAGAATGCACTGTTGCTCTCGTTGATAACAAGGCCAAAGGAAGTGCGTCTGGCCAAGCCAAACCTGTGGATGCTTGAATTTTGGCTATTTTAAGCTTGAGGGTGCCATTGTAACCCTCAACTAAACCAGCAGACTGGGGATGGTTCGCACTATGAAATTTTTGTTTCAATCCTAGACCAGCACACACACTCTGCATAACTTTCCCTATAAACTCACTTCCGTTATCTGACCATACAATCCGTGGCATTCCAAACCTAGGGAAAAATTCTTTGAGAAGAATTTTGGCAGTTGATAAAGCAGTGTTGTCCTTTAGTGGGTATGCTTCTATCCACCTGGAAAAAGCACAAACCACCACCAGGACGTATTTTAAATTGTTGCAGCGTTCCATGTGAATGAAGTCTAACTGTATTACTTCAAAGGGACAGGAAGGAGGAGCAAAATGACCAGCTGGAGTTGGAGTTCCCTTGCCAGGATTATGCATCAAGCACACCATACAATTTTTCACCACTCTCTCTGCACACTTACTGATTCCCTCATTCTTCCAAACCGGAGCTAACATCTTACATATCCCTTTAGAACTTATGTGCGCCACTCCATGCGCCATCGTCACTACTGCAAGCACATACGCATCAGGCAACATCCAACGCTGCTGTTCTGTCAAATCGATCCAACATCCATTCGAGTCCAATTTGCCCGTACTTTCTCTCCATACGCGTTTCTCTTCCTCAGTCGCTTCTTTCTGAATCTCTTTCACACTTTCCATTGTGTCCTCACACATTCCAGACTCAGCAATCCATCTTGCAGACGTAGCAACGTACATTCTACTCATCATGTCTCTAGCTGTCTGTTTAGCGGTTTCATCAGCAAAGGCATTTCCCCGACCAACATCATCCATGATTGCTTTATGAGCACTGCACTTCACAATCGCAACTTCAGTCGGTAAGGTTAGAGATTCTAACAAGTCGTTAACTAGCTGACCATGTTGAATCTTAGTCCCATGGGACGTAATGAAACCCCTTTCTCTCCACAACCGGCCAAAACTATGGGCCACGCCAAATGCGTACTGACTATCTGTAAACACATTCACTCTCTTTCCCTCAGCTAAAACACACGCTCTCGTAAGAGCTATTAACTCTGCAGCTTGGGCAGAATTCTGACTCACTCTTGCAGTCTCCACAATCGTCTTCAAAGTCGTTACCGCGTAGGCAGCAGTCACATCACCATTCTCCAATTTAAAACATGACCCGTCCACATACAGCGTACCATCTGGGTCGGATAGAGGAGTATCTCTCAAGTCGATACGACCTTTTGTCTCTTCCTCCGTTTTGAAATAACAGTCATGTGGCTCAGAATCACTCGACTCTTGATCAGTCGGCAACAATGTTGCTGGGTTCAATACATTGCATCTTTTGATCTGAATATGACTCGCTAATAACGTCAGCTCGTAACCAGATAATCTCGCACTAGTAAGGTGTTGTGTCTTCGTTCGGTTCATGAGTGTGTCCACTGCATGAGGAACCATGACCACTAGCATATTGTTCATCACCAAACCAGCAGATTGTCGAATGGAAGCTGCAGCTGCCGCTGTAGCCCTCAAACAACTAGGCAATGCTCTAGCTACCGGATCTAATGTTGATGAGAAATACGCACAAGGGCGTTGTTTATCACCAAACTTCTGTGTCAAGACACTCAACGCGCAACCTTCTCTTTCGTGAACGTAGAGCGTGAATGGCTTACTGTAATCAGGTGTGCCCAATACAGGAGCTGAACACAAAGCTTTTCGTAATTCAGCAAAACTCTCTTGACATTCATCAGACCATGGCACCGGACTCGGAACATTTTTCCCAGTCAAAGCTACCAACGGTTTTGCTAAAAGTGAAAAATTTGGGATCCATTGCCTACACTCATTTGCATAATTGCTTTTATTCTTTCTGGGGTCAACTTCCTTCCCTCCTTTGACAAGAGATGACCTAAGTAGGTTACTTCTTGGCAGCAATATTGCATTTTGGAAGGTGACACCTTATGATTCAAATTAGACAAATGATGCAATAGTGAAATTGTAGCTGCTTTGCAAGTTTCCTTGTCATCGGCAGCCACCAAAAGATCATCTACGTATTGTACTAGGGCAGAACCTGGAGGAAGGACAAAAGAATCTAACTGGCTTTTTAAAGCTTGACTGTAAATAGATGGACTTTCACAGTAGCCTTGTGGAGCGCGTTTAAATCTGAAACTGCGACCTCCTAAACAGAAGCCAAAAATATCTCTGCTTTCCTCGGCTATCGGAATGCTGAAAAAGGCATTCTTCAAGTCGATGACTGAGAACCATGTAGCTGTAGCAGGAATCAATGTTAACAAAGCAGTAATGTCTGGCACTACAGGAAACTGCGGAATTACAATCTTATTAACTTCTCTAAGGTCTATGACAAACCTATAGACTGGAGGTTTTGTAGGATCTGTTCGTTTCAAAATCGGCAATACAGGACTATTACAAACATTTCCTCGCGTTTCTTCAACCACACCTTTTTTAATCAAATCTTGCACAATCAATAAGAGTGCACGCTCACCTTCATTCGATATTTTATATTGAGGAATTCTTGGAAATTTCACATTCGCTTTCAAAGTTACTACATACGGTGGAATCTCTAGTAGACCTACATCATTGGGACCAGTCGCCCAAAGAGAATCAGGGAGTGAACGTAGCTCCGGCGGGAGTTTGTCCATTGACAAGTACATCGGAGAGGTGAGTCTTTTACCCAAAGTAAGCTGTACTCCTTCCGGAGAACAGTACAATGTCGCATATAGTCGTTTTAACAAATCTAAACCAAGCAGATTTTCATTACAACCTGTCGTCAAAATTAAGGGTGCTTTCAATTGACACGGTCCAACAGAAATAGACAAAGGACCAGATATCGGGTTGTACACAGGGGCGCCTGAAAAACCTACGGAAACATTTGTTGAGCCAGACAAAGGTGCGCCAGGGAGTTTCGCATGCATGATAGAACTTTTTGCGGCACCAGTATCCAACAGAAACGGTTCGACTACACCTGATGTTGCTACTGCGACATAAGGCCCACTCTGATCCACTGGAACTGATACTACTCCCTCTCTCTGTCCATGGCTGTCCTAGTACCCATTTTGTTGAAATCCCTCTTCAACTTCACAATAATCCTCAACAAGATATTGCTGAGATCTATTCTGTTGAGCTGACTGTACATTTCGCTGATCAAAGTGATTAGAAGGACGATCATTAGTTTTTGGAGTCATAGCACCTCGTCCCCGACCTCTAGAATTCTGTGCAAAACCACCACGACCTCTCTGAGCTGCTGCCGCATTATTTTGCGCTAAAATCTGACAATCATTTTTATAGTGACCCTCTTTCTTACAGTACGCACACTGATTCCACTGGTATTGAGGCCTGGTCGAATTATAATCTGTCTTTTGATACGAATTCTGTTGCATATTAGTCTGATTCGTGCGAGGCGGATACGCCTGCTGTAAAAGAACTTTAGTCTTTAAATCTTTCGTTTTCTTCTCTGATTTCTCCTTTTCCTCTTTATCCCTATTTTCATAGTACTGTGCAGTCGCAAGTATTTGCGCTGTCGTAGATACAGCCCACGCACTTTCTGAGTCTTTCAATTTATTGCATAATTCGGGTAACAAATTATGCACAAATTTATCGACAAACAATCTCTGTCCTCCTTCAGTGCTCATATCCTGACCACTATGGTCTACAAAAGTCTCTTCGAACCTCGTGAAGAAGTCGGAGACACTTTCGTCTTTCTTCTGCTTGCATGCGGATAATTTATCCCAATTAACACGCAATGCTGGCATCAGAGTCTTCATTAAATCTATTATTCTGCCAGGAAGATTAGCAATTAGGGGTTCGGGTTTCGCACCACCTATTTGTTGAGCATCTGCTGCAGTGATAGCTGCCCAATCACCACCTAAAGCAGCCTGATGATCCTCTCTACGAATTTTAGCCCACACTGGTTGTGGAACTACATTACCAAACAACATATCAATGTCGGCTAAGTTCATTATACAAGCCTCAACTGTCTGTGTCAATTCCTTGTAATATCCGGCTGGATTCTTACGTGGATCTGGCAAGGCCTGTTTCACTGCTAACACTTCTGCTCGCTTCCACGGAATATGTATCCATACTCTTTGGAACTGTGCTGGAGCAGCTGCAATACCCGCATTATCATCACGTTGTACTGCTTCGCGCCAAATTGGAGGAACTTCCCTCATAGGATATTGGCGACTTAGCTTCATTCTACCTTTCTCTAAATCTCTCGGCGAACGAAGAGATGGATCATTCCTAAAACTCAAAATGAGTTCCATCGCTTCCTTTATATTATCGCCCACTATTATTCCAGCAGCAAACTCTTTTTGAATCTTAATTAAATCTTCCAAATCTGATTCGACATCGTCTTCTTCTATTTCCTCACGCAACAACGAGCACATCTCGTCGAAGACGTATCGCTGTGTTGGCTCTCCCCATTGCATAAATGTCTCTAACACATCTTTCGTACTATATCTTCTAACTTTTGTAATCCATCTGAGAGCTGTGGAGTCTAAAACTCCCCGTTCCTCAGTACTTGGAAGCTGACTCCGTCTCTGAACATAGTCAGGAGTAGGAGTCTTAATCAAGGTTTTATATATAGGAGACAGCATATTAGTAACAGAATCAGTGATTCTTCGACGAACAGAAAGTGGAGTTAGTACACTCGCAGACATAGAGAACGCAGTAGAGGTAGGAATAGATGACGAAACAGTAGGAGTATCGAGGAAAATAGTTTGAGGACCAATAGGTACAGTGGTAGGTATAGGAGCGGGCAGTGCAGGAAGAGGAGGAGCTGTAGGAACATTTACATTCACCACAGGAGGTATAGGAACTTGATTCTGAGGAACAAGAACACCAGGTTGTCCAGCAACCGGCAATTGAACATCCGGTATAAGTGGAGCCGCAGCACCTTGTGCATACGGTGGAGGCGACCGTAACAGATAAGATAGCAGAGGATCGTTTTCGGAATCCTCCAGTATCTTAGCCATTTTCGATGGCAAGGCAGGATAGCACTTGTCAATCGCTAAGTTACGCTCTCTAATGGCTACATCTATGGCTTTCTCACACTCGTTAGCCTGCAACTGCTTAGTCGCTTGCTCTAGAGTTAACTCTTCTAGTTCTTTTTGCTCTTTTTTCAACCTTTTCATTTCTCTCTGTTTGGATTCTTTCCGCCAATAACGAAAAGAGTCAAACATTGCCGGCCGGGCTTTCTTCCTAAACAATTTCGCTTCTAAATTGTCGAGAATCTCTTGTTCAAAACTACCATGCAGTGGCCAACTAAGGACACCATCCTTCTTACAATAACGGACCCATATCTCATTATAAGTTATAGGACCCACACCATACTTACAATATAGGTCATATAGGGGAGTCCCAATCGGAGGAACCAGACAGGAATCCTCTAATTGTGAGTCACTGTTGCAACTAAAACAAGACAACATTTTCCGACTTACCATTCTCAGTCCGGAACACAAAACAAACAAAACACGAAACAAATTGTGCACTTGAACCAAGAACTTAGGCCTACCAAAACGAACTGATGTATCGATACCCAAAACTGAACCAAATAGATTATCGTAACCAGAACAACTAGTGATAATCTTTCAAAACCAAACCAAACCAAGAACCGATCAAGGATTTTTAACAATCCTCACAAAAGTAACCAGCTAGCTATCACTAAATACTTAACTGAGGCACTGAAGACGTCACCAAGGAGAAACCCGTCACGTTTCGCCGTACTAAGGACTGCACCACTTCGGGTCCAAGACAGGGCGACGGTCAAGGCAACGGCCCACTGCAGCCGTCCTGAACGGGAACCCTCGTGGAAGAGAACTTCAGGGCCACTTTTGCGATATGCCGGGATCGATGAAGTGGGGCGCCTCCCTCAGGAATCTTCACACGAAGCTTCTCGAACTCTTCAGGCTTTTGGACCGGTACCGAATGACGTCGCCCCACGTTGGGCGCCAATTGGAGTTCTGGACTTTTTTTTGTTCCGTCCAGAGGTGTCAGGGTACAACACCCAAAGACCCCGGAGTCCCACCTGCCTTGGTGCACAAATGAACAGAAACACGGGCTTCTCGATGGTGGCGTCAAAGACCAAAGGTTTATTACTGCAGGGACACAGAAGTCACAGAATCTACACACGGGCAGAATCTAGGAGACTGTTCGATTTGTACAAAGTGGGTTGCTCCTTATATACTAAAAATTGTGCTCTAGGCAAATATTTCACATGTCGGTACATTCCCAAACCTTTGTGTCTCTAAACAATAAATATTTGGCGTTACACAGGAACTGTCGATAATATCTGATACCAAACATCACGAAGAGGGGTTCCCACCAGTCCATCACAATCCCTTGTCAATATTGCATTCAAGACCCGGACCGCCTCATCGTAAAGTTCGTTACCTCCCCCTAATAAAGGCCCAGAAGGAAAGGAGCAGAGCCAGGTGCAGAAGATAGAAAAGCGGGATAAGAGATGTTTGTGGGTTGTAAATGGGCAAGGCTACCGGCTTCGGCCGCCTAATCATGATCAGGTACAATGGACAGGAAAACCAGTTCAGGTGGGCTGGCCTCGGGCAGAGGAGGCAGCCTTTGTCGAGTCATGCAGCTTCAGCGTGATCTGGTTTAAGGTGCACGTGTCATGTAAGAGGTGAATCTCCGGCTAAGGCTACGTGTCCTTAATCAAAGTGAAGTGAATGAAATGATCAGAGGCTATTGCATATGTGAGGGCAAGGAACCACAAAATGGCGGCCATGATCTTAAGATGGATGCCGTGTGTATATCAGAAATGTGTCAGTGGAAGGAGTGCTCTTGCTCGTAGCGTAGCGAAAACACTAGGATATACTAAATGGATCATTTGCGGTTCGCTGATACTAATTTTATGTATTTCCGACAAACTTGAAAACACGGGTTCAAGTCGTCACGGAACCGTCACGGAACCTCAGGTTGCTCTTGGTCCCACTGGTTGCTCCTGGTTCCCCTGGTTGCTCTTGGTCCCCCTGGTTGCTCTTGGTTCCCCTGGTTGCTCTTGGTCCCCCTGGCTGTGCTTGGTCCCCCTGGCTGTGCTTGGTCCCCCTGGCTGCTCTTGGTCCCCCTGGCAGCTCTTGGCCCCCCTGGTTTCTCTTGGTCCCCCAGGCTGTGCTTAGTCCCCCTGGCTGCTCTTTGTCCCCCTGGCTGCTCTTGGTCCCCCTGGCTGTGCTTGGTCCCCCTGGCTGTGCTTGGTCCCCCTGGCTGTGCTTGGTCCCCCTGGCTGCTCTGGGTCCCCCTGGTTGCTCTTGGTCCCCCTGGCTGTGCTTGGTCCCCTTCGCTGTGCTTAGTCCCCCTGGCTGCTCTTGGTCCCCCTGGCTGCTCTTGGTCCCCCTGGCTGTGCTTGGTCCCCCTGGCTGTGCTTGGTCCCCCTGGCTGCTCTGGGTCCCCCTGGTTGCTCTTGGTCCCCCTGGCTGTGCTTGGTCCCCTTCCCTGCTCTTGTTCCCCCTGGCTGCTCTTGGTACCCCTGGCTGTGCTTGGTCCCCCTGGCTGCTCTTGGTTCCCCTGGTTGCTCTTGGTCCCCCTGGCTGCTCTTTGTCCCCCTGGCTGTGCTTGGTCCCCCTGGCTGCTCTTGGTCCCCCTGGTTGCTCTTGGTCCCCCTGGCTGCTCTTGGTCCCCCTGGCTGCTCTTGCTCCCCCTGGATGCTCTTGGTCCCCCTGGTTGCTTTTGGTCCCCCTGGTTGCTCTTGGCCCCCCTGGCTGTGCTTGGTCCCCCTGGCTGCTCTTGGTCCCCCTGATCGCTCTTGGTCCCCCTGGCTGTGCTTGGTCCCCATGGCTGCTCTTGGTCCCCCTGGCTGTGCTTGGCCCCCCTGGCTGCTCTTGGTCACCCTGGTTGCTCTTGGTCCCCATGGCTGCTCTTGGTCCCCCTGGCTGTGCTTGGTCCCCCTGGCTGCTCTTGGTTCCCCTGGTTGCTCTTGGTACCCCTGGTTACTCTTGGTCCCCCTGGTTGCTCTAGGTCCCCCTGGCTGTGCTTGGTCCCGCTGGTTGCTCTTGGTCCCCCTGGTTGCTCTTGGTCCCCCTGGTCGCTCATGGTCCCCCTGGCTGCTCTTGGTGACCCTGGCTGTGCTTGGCCTTCCTGGCTGCTCTTGGTCCTCCTGGTTGCTCTTGGTCCCCCTGGCTGTGCTTGGTTCCCTTGGCTGCTCTTGGTCCCTCTGGCTGCTCTTGGTGCCCCTGGCTGTGCTTGGTCCCCCTGGCAGCTCTTGGTCCCCCTGGTTGCTCTTGGCCCCCCTGGATGCTCTTGGCCCCCCTTGCTGTGCTTGGTCCCCCTGGCTGCTTTTGGTACCCCTGGTTGCTCTTGGTCCCCCTGGTTGCTCTTGGTCCCCCTGGCTGTGCTTGGTTACCCTGGTTGCTCTTGGTCTCCCTGGTTGTTCTTGGTCCCCCTGGTTGCTCTTGGTCCCCCTGGCTGTGCTTGGTCCCCTTGGCTCCTCCTGGTCCCCCTGGTTGCTCTTGGTCCCCTTGGCTGTGCTTGGTCCCCCTGGCTGCTCTTGGTCCCCTTGGCTGCTATTGGTCCATTTGGTTGCTCTTGGCCCCCCTGGCTGCTCTTGGTCCCCCTGGTTGCTCGGGGTCCCCCTGGCTGTGCTTGTTCCCCCTGGTTGCTCTTGGTCCCCCTGGTTGCTCTTGGTCTCCCTGGTTGCTCCTGGTTCCCCTGGTTGCTCTTGGTCCCCCTGGTTGCTCTTGGTTCCCCTGGTTGCTCTTGGTCCCCCTGGCTGTGCTTGGTCCCCCTGGCTGTGCTTGGTCCCCCTGGCTGCTCTTGGTCCCCCTGGCAGCTCTTGGTCCCCCTGGTTTCTCTTGGTCCCCCAGGCTGTGCTTAGCCCCCCTGGCTGCTCTTGGTCCCCCTGGCTGCTCTTGGCCCCCCTGGCTGTGCTTGGTCCCCCTGGCTGTGCTTGGTCCCCCTGGCTGTGCTTGGACCCCCTGGCTGCTCTGTGTCCCCCTGGTTGCTCTTGGTCCCCCTGGCTGTGCTTGGTCCCCTTCGCTGTGCTTAGTCCCCCTGGCTGCTCTTGGTCCCCCTGGCTGCTCTTGGTCTCCCTGGCTGTGCTTGGTCCCCCTGGCTGTGCTTGGTCCCCCTGGCTGCTCTGGGTCCCCCTGGTTGCTCTTGGTCCCCCTGGCTGTGCTTGGTCCCCTTCCCTGCTCTTGTTCCCCCTGGCTGCTCTTGGTACCCCTGGCTGTGCTTGGTCCCCCTGGCTGCTCTTGGTTCCCCTGGTTGCTCTTGGTCCCCCTGGCTGCTCTTTGTCCCCCTGGCTGTGCTTGGTCCCCCTGGCTGCTCTTGGTCCCCCTGGCTGCTCTTGGTCCACCTGGTTGCTCTTGGTCCCCCTGGCTGTGCTTGGTCCCCCTGGCTGCTCTTGGTCCCCCTGGCTGTGCTTGGTCCCCCTGGTTGCTCTCGGTCCCCCTGGCTGTGCTTGGTCCCCCTGGCTGTGCTTGGTCCCCCTGGCTGCTCTTGGTCCCCCTGGTTGCTCTTGGTCCCCCTGGTCGCTCTTGGTCCCCCTGGCTGTGCTTGGTCCCCTTGGCTCCTCCTGGTCCCCCTGGTTGCTCTTGGTCCCCCTGGCTGTGTTTGGTCCCCAGGGCTGCTCTTGGTCCCCCTGGCTGCTCGTGGTCCCCTTGGTTGCTCTTGGTCCCCCTGGCTGCTCTTGGCCCCCCTGGTTGCTCTTGGTCCCCCTGGCTGTGCTTGTTCCCCCTGGTTGCTCTTAGCCCCCCTGGTTGCTCTTGGTCTCCCTGGATGTGTTTGGTCCCCCTGGTTGCTCTTGGTCCCACTGGTTGCTCCTGGTTCCCCTGGTTGCTCTTGGTCCCACTGGTTGCTCTTGGTTCCCCTGGTTGCTCTTGGTCCCCCTGGCTGTGCTTGGTCCCCCTGGCTGTGCTTGGTCTCCCTGGCTGCTCTTGGTCCCCCTGGCTGCTCTTGGTCCCCCTGGTCGCTCTTGGTCCCCCTGGCTGTGTTTAGTCCCCATGGCTGCTCTTGGTCCCTGCGGCTGTGCTTGGTCGCCCTGGTTGCTCTTGGTCCCCCTGGTTGCTCTTGGTCCCCCTGGTCGCTCTTGGTCCCCCTGGCTGCTCTTGGTCCCCCTGGCTGTGCTTGGCCTTCCTGGCTGCTCTTGGGCCCCGTGGTCGCTCTTGGTCCCCTTGGCTATGCTTGGTCCCCCTGGCTGCTCTTGTTCCCCCTGGCTGTGCTTGGTCCCCCTGGCTACTCTTGGTCCCCCTGGTTGCTCTTGGTCCCCCTGGCTGCTCTTGGTCCCCCTGGCTGTGCTTGGTCCCCCTGGCTGATCTTGCTTCCCCTGGTTGCTCTTGGTCCCCCTGGTTGCTCTTGGTCCCCCTGGCTGTGCTTGGTTACCCTGGTTGCTCTTGGTCTCCCTGGTTGTTCTTGGTCCCCCTGGTTGCTCTTGGTCCCCCTGGCTGTGCTTGGTCCCCTTGGCTCCTCCTGGTCCCCCTGGTTGCACTTGGTCCCCCTGGCTGTGCTTGGTCCCCCTGGCTGCTCTTGGTCCCCTTGGCTGCTCTTGGTCCCCTTGGTTGCTCTTGGCCCCCCTGGCTGCTCTTGGTCCCCCTGGTTGCTCTTGGTCCCCCTGGCTGTGCTTGTTCCCCCTGGTTGCTCTTGGTCCCCCTGGTTGCTCTTGGTCTCCCTGGATGGGTTTGGTCCCCCTGGTTGCTCTTGGTCCCACTGGTTGCTCCTGGTTCCCCTGGTTGCTCTTGGTCCCCCTGGTTGCTCTTGGTTCCCCTGGTTGCTCTTGGTCCCCCTGGCTGTGCTTGGTCCCCCTGGCTGTGCTTGGTCCCCCTCGCTGCTCTTGGTCCCCCTGGCAGCTCTTGGTCCCCCTGGTTTCTCTTGGTCCCCCAGGCTGTGTTTAGTCCCCCTGGCTGCTCTTGGTCCCCCTGGCTGCTCTTGGTCCCCCTGGCTGTGCTTGGTCCCCCTGGCTGTGCTTGGTCCCCCTGGCTGTGCTTGGTCCCCCTGGCTGCTCTGGGTCCCCCTGGTTGCTCTTGGTCCCCCTGGCTGTGCTTGGTCCCCTTCGCTGTGCTTAGTCCTCCTGGCTGCTCTTGGTCCCCCTGGCTGCTCTTGGTCCCCCTGGCTGTGCTTGGTCCCCCTGGCTGTGCTTGGTCCCCCTGGCTGCTCTGGGTCCCCCTGGTTGCTCTTGGTCCCCCTGGCTGTGCTTGGTCCCCTTCCCTGCTCTTGTTCCCCCTGGCTGCTCTTGGTACCCCTGGCTGTGCTTGGTCCCCCTGGCTGCTCTTGGTTCCCCTGGTTGCTCTTGGTCCCCCTGGCTGCTCTTTGTCCCCCTGGCTGTGCTTGGTCCCCCTGGCTGCTCTTGGTCCCCCTGGTTGCTCTTGGTCCCCCTGGCCGCTCATGGTCCCCCTGGCTGCTCTTGGTGACCCTGGCTGTGCTTGGCCTTCCTGGCTGCTCTTGGTCCTCCTGGTTGCTCTTGGTCCCCCTGGCTGTGCTTGGTTCCCTTGGCTGCTCTTGGTCCCTCCGGCTGCTCTTGGTGCCCCTGGCTGTGCTTGGTCCCCCTGGCAGCTCTTGGTCCCCCTGGTTGCTCTTGGCCCCCCTGGATGCTCTTGGCCCCCCTTGCTGTGCTTGGTCCCCCTGGCTGCTTTTGGTACCCCTGGTTGCTCTTGGTCCCCCTGGTTGCTCTTGGTCCCCCTGGCTGTGCTTGGTTACCCTGGTTGCTCTTGGTCTCCCTGGTTGTTCTTGGTCCCCCTGGTTGCTCTTGGTCCCCCTGGCTGTGCTTGGTCCCCTTGGCTCCTCCTGGTCCCCCTGGTTGCTCTTGGTCCCCCTGGCTGTGCTTGGTCCCCCTGGCTGCTCTTGGTCCCCTTGGCTGCTCTTGGTCCATTTGGTTGCTCTTGGCCCCCCTGGCTGCTCTTGGTCCCCCTGGTTGCTCGGGGTCCCCCTGGCTGTGCTTGTTCCCCCTGGTTGCTCTTGGTCTCCCTGGATGGGTTTGGTCCCCCTGGTTGCTCTTGGACCCACTGGTTGCTCCTGGTTCCCCTGGTTGCTCTTGGTCCCCCTGGTTGCTCTTGGTTCCCCTGGTTGCTCTTGGTCCCCCTGGCTGTGCTTGGTCCCCCTGGCTGTGCTTGGTCCCCCTGGCTGCTCTTGGTCCCCCTGGCAGCTCTTGGTCCCCCTGGTTTCTCTTGGTCCCCCAGGCTGTGCTTAGCCCCCCTGGCTGCTCTTGGTCCCCCTGGCTGATCTTGGTCCCCCTGGCTGTGCTTGGTCCCCCTGGCTGTGCTTGGTCCCCCTGGCTGTGCTTGGTCCCCCTGACTGCTCTGGGTCCCCCTGGTTGCTCTTGGTCCCCCTGGCTGTGCTTGGTCCCATTCGCTATGCTTAGTCCCCCTGGCTGCTCTTGGTCCCCCTGGCTGCTCTTGGTCCCCCTGGCTGTGCTTGGTCCCCCTGGCTGTGCTTGGTCCCCCTGGCTGCTCTGGGTCCCCCTGGTTGCTCATGGTCCCCCTGGCTGTGCTTGGTCCCCTTCCCTGCTCTTGTTCCCCCTGGCTGCTCTTGGTACCCCTGGCTGTGCTTGGTCCCCCTGGCTGCTCTTGGTTCCCCTGGTTGCTCTTGGTCCCCCTGGCTGCTCTTTGTCCCCCTGGCTGTGCTTGGTCCCCCTGGCTGCTCTTGGTCCCCCTGGTTGCTCTTGGTCCCCCTGGCTGCTCTTGGTCCCCCTGGCTGCTCTTGCTCCCCCTGGATGCTCTTGGTCCCCCTGGTTGCTTTTGGTCCCCCTGGTTGCTCTTGGCCCCCCTGACTGCTCTTGGTCCCCCTGGCTGTGCTTGGTCCCCCTGGCTGCTCTTGGCCCCCTTGGCTGCTCTTGGTCCATTTGGTTGCTCTTGGCCCCCCTGGCTGCTCTTGGTCCCCCTGGTTGCTCGGGGTCCCCCTGACTGTGCTTGTTCCCCCTGGTTGCTCTTGGTCCCCCTGGTTGCTCTTGGTCTCCCTGGATGGGTTTGGTCTCCCTGGTTGCTCTTGGTCCCACTGGTTGCTCCTGGTTCCCCTGGTTGCTCTTGGTCCCCCTGGCTGTGCTTGGTCCCCCTGGCTGTGCTTGGTCCCCCTGGCTGCTCTTGGTCCCCCTGGCAGCTCTTGGTCCCCCTGGTTTCTCTTGGTCCCCAGGCTCTGCTTAGCCCCCCTGGCTGCTCTTGGTCCCCCTGGCTGCTCTTGGTCCCCCTGGCAGTGCTTGGTCCCCCTGGCTGTGCTTGGTCCCCCTGGCTGTGCTTGGTCCCCCTGGCTGCTCTGGGTCCCCCTGGTTGCTCTTGGTCCCCCTGGCTGTGCTTGGTCCCCTTCGCTATGCTTAGTCCCCCTGGCTGCTCTTGGTCCCCCTGGCTGCTCTTGGTCCCCCTGGCTGTGCTTGGTCCCCCTGGCTGTGCTTGGTCCCCCTGGCTGCTCTGGGTCCCCCTGGTTGCTCTTGGTCCCCCTGGCTGTGCTTGGTCCCCTTCCCTGCTCTTGTTCCCCCTGGCTGCTCTTGGTACCCCTGGCTGTGCCTGGTCCCCCTGGCTGCTCTTGGTTCCCCTGGTTGCTCTTGGTCCCCCTGGCTGCTCTTTGTCCCCCTGGCTGTGCTTGGTCCCCCTGGCTGCTCTTGGTCCCCCTGGTTGCTCTTGGTCCCCCTGGCTGCTCTTGGTCCCCCTGGCTGCTCTTGCTCCCCCTGGATGCTCTTGGTCCCCCTGGTTGCTTTTGGTCGCCCTGGTTGCTCTTGGCCCCCCTGGCTGCTCTTGGTCCCCCTGGCTGTGCTTGGTCCCCCTGGCTGCTCTTGGTCCCCCTGGTCGCTCTTGGTCCCCCTGGCTGTGCTTGGTCCCCATGGCTGCTCTTGGTCCCCCTGGCTGTGCTTGGCCCACCTGGCTGCTCTTGGTCCCCCTGGCTGCTCTTGGTCCCCCTAGCTGTGCTTGGTCCCCCTGGCTGCTCTTGGTTCCCCTGGTTGCTCTTGGTACCCCTGGTTACTCTTGGTACCCCTGGTTGCTCTAGGTCCCCCTGGCTGTGCTTGGTCCCGCTGGTTGCTCTTGGTCCCCCTGGTTGCTCTTGGTCCCCCTGGTCGCCCATGGTCCCCCTGGCTGCTCTTGGTGACCCTGGCTGTGCTTGGCCTTCCTGGCTGCTCTTGGTCCTCCTGGTTGCTCTTGGTCCCCCTGGCTGTGCTTGGTTCCCTTGGCTGCTCTTGGTCCCTCCAGCTGCTCTTGGTGCCCCTGGCTGTGATTGGTCCCCCTGGCAGCTCTTGGTCCCCCTGGTTGCTCTTGGCCCCCCTGGATGCTCTTGGCCCCCCTTGCTGTGCTTGGTCCCCCTGGCTGCTTTTGGTACCCCTGGTTGCTCTTGGTCCCCCTGGCTGCTCTTGGTCCCCCTGGCTGCTCTTGGTCCCCCTGGTCGCTTTTGGTCCCCCTGGTCGCTCTTGGTCCCCCTGGCTGCTCTTCGTCCCCCTGGCTGTGCTTGGTTCCCCTGGCTGCTCTTGGTCCCCCTGGTCGCTCGTGGTCCCCCTGGCTGTGCTTGGTTCCCCTGGCTGCTCTTGGTCCCCCTGGCTGTGCTTGGTCCCCCTGGCTGCTCTTGGTCCCCCTGGCTGCTCTTGGTCCCCCTGGCTGTGCTTGGTCCCCCTGGCTGCTCTTGGTTCCCATGGTTGCTCATTGTCCCCCTTGTTGCTCTTGGTCCCCCTGGTTGCTCTTGGTCCCCCTGGCTGTGCTTGGTAGCCCTGGTTGCTCTTGGTCCCCCTGGTTGCTCTTGGTCCCCCTGGTCGCTCTTGGTCCCCCTGGCTGCTCTTGGTCCCCCTGGCTCGGCTTGGCCTTCCTGGCTGCTCTTGGTCCCCGTGGTCGCTCTTGGTCCCCCTGGCTGTGCTTGGTCCCCCTGGCTGCTCTTGGTCCCCCTGGCTGTGCTTGGTCCCCCTGGCTGCTCTTGGTTCCCCTGGTTGCTCTTGGTCCTCCTGGTTGCTCTTGGTCCCCCTGGCTGTGCTTGGTCCCCCTGGTTGCTCTTGGTCTCCCTGGTTGTTCTTGGTCCCCCTGGTTCCTCTTGATCCCCTGGCTGTGCTTGGTCCCCTTGGCTCCTCCTGGTCCACCTGGTTGCTCTTGGTCCCCCTGGCTGTGCTTGGTCCCCCTGGCTGCTCTTGGTCCCCCTGGCTGCTCTTGGTCCCCTTGGTTGCTCTTGGTCCCCCTGGCTGCTCTTGGTCCCCCTGGTTGCTCTTGGTCCCCCTGGCTGTGCTTGTTCCCCCTGGTTGCTCTTGGTCCCCCTGGTTGCTTTTGGTCTCCCTGGATGGGTTTGGTCCCCCTTGTTGCTCTTTATCCCACTGGTTGCTCCTGGTTCCCCTGGTTGCTCTTGGTCCCCCTGGTTGCTCTTGGTTCCCCTGGTTGCTCTTGGTCCCCCTGGCTGTGCTTGGTCCCCCTGGCTGTGCTTGGTCCCCCTGGCTGCTCTTGGTCCCCCTGGCAGCTCTTGGTCCCCCTGGTTTCTCTTGGTCCCCCTGGCTGTGCTTAGTCCCCCTGGCTGCTCTTGGTCCCCCTGGCTGCTCTTGGTCCCCCTGGGTGTGCTTGGTCCCCCTGGCTGCTATTGGTCCCCCTGGCTGTGCTTGGTCCTGCTGGTGGCTCCTTGGTCCCCCTGGTTGCTCTTGGTCCCCCTGGCTGTGCTTGGCTCCCCTGGCTGCTCTTGGTCTCCCTGGCTGCTCTTGGTCCCCCTGGCTGTGCTTGGTCCCCCTGGCTGTGCTTGGTCCTCCTGGCTGCTTTTGGTCCCCTGGTTGCTCTTGGTCCCCCTGGCTGCTCTTGGCCCCCCTGGCTGCTCTTGTTCCCCCTAGCTGTGCTTGGTCCCCCTGGATGTGCGTGGCCCTCCTGGCTGCTCTTGGTCCCCCTGTTTGCTCTTGGTCCCCCTGGCTTCTCTTGGTCCCCCGGGCTTCTCTTGGTCCCCCTGGCTGCTCTTGGTCCCCCTGGCTGCTCTTGGTCCACCTGGTTGCTCTTGGCCCCCCTGGCTGTGCTTGGTCCCCCTGGCTGCTCTTGGTCCCCCTGGCTGTGCTTGGTCCCCCTGGTTGCTCTCGGTCCCCCTGGCTGTGCTTGGTCCCCCTGGCTGTGCTTGGTCCCCCTGGCTGCTCTTGGTCCCCCTGGTCGGTCTTGGTCCACCAGGCTGTGCTTGGTTCCCCTGGCTGCTCTTGGTCCCCCTGGCTGTGCTTGGTCCCCCTGGCTGCTCTTGGTCCCCCTGGTTGCTCTTGGTCCCCTTGTCTGCTCTTGGTCCCCCTGGCTGTGCTTGGTCCCCCTGGCTGCTCCTGGTTCCCCTGGTTGCTCTTGGTCCCCTTGGTTGCTCTTGGTCCCCCTGGTTGCTCTTGGTCCCCCTGGCTGTGCTTGGTCGCCCTGGTTGCTCTTGGTCCCCTTGGTTGCTCTTGGTCCCCCTGGTTGCTCTTGGTCCCCCTGGCTGCTCTTGGTCCCCCTGGCTGTGCTTGGCCTTCCTGGCTGCTCTTGGTCCCCGTGTTCGCTCTTGGCCCCCCTGGCTGTGCTTGGTCCCCCTGGCTGCTCTTGTTCCCCCTGGCTGTGCTTGGTCCCCCTGGCTACTCTTGGTCCCCCTGGTTGCTCTTGGCCCACCTGGCTGCTCTTGGTCCCCCTGGCTGTGCTTGGTCCCCCTGGCTGCTCTTAGTTCCCCTAGTTGCTCTTGGTCCCCCTGGCTGTGCTTGGTCACCCTGGTTGCTCTTGGTCCCCCTGGTTGTTCTTGGTTCCCCTGGTTGCTCTTGGTCCCCCTGGCTGTGCTTGGTCCCCCTGGCTGCTCTTGGTCCCCCTGGCTGCTCGTGGTCCCCTTGGTTGCTCTTGGTCCCCCTTGCTGCTCTTGGCCCCCCTGGTTGCTCTTGGTCCCCCTGGCTGTGCTTGTTCCCCCTGGTTGCTCTTGGTCCCCCTGGTTGCTCTTGGTCTCCCTGGATGTGTTTGGTCCCCCTGGTTGCTCTTGGTCCCACTGGTTGCTCCTGGTTCCCCTGGTTGCTCTTGGTCCCCCTGGTTGCTCTTGGTTCCCCTGGTTGCTCTTGGTCTCCCTGGCTGTGCTTGGTCCCCCTGGCTGTGCTTGGTCCCCCTGGCTGCTCTTGGTCCCCCTGGCTGCTCTTGGTCCCCCTGGTCGCTCTTGGTCCCCCTGGCTGTGCTTGGTCCCCATGGCTGCTCTTGGTCCCCCTGGCTGTGCTTGGCCCCCCTGGCTGCTCTTGGTCCCCCTGGTTGCTCTTGGTCCCCCTGGCTGCTCTATGTTCCCCTGGTTGTGCTTGGTCCCCCTGGCTGCTCTTGGTTCCCCTGGTTGCTCTTGGTACCCCTGGTTACTCTTGGTCCCCCTGGTTGCTCTAGGTCCCCCTGGCTGTGCTTGGTCCCGCTGGTTGCTCTTGGTCCCCCTGGTTGCTCTTGGTCCCCCTGGTCGCTCATGGTCCCCCTGGCTGCTCTTGGTGACCCTGGCTGTGCTTGGCCTTCCTGGCTGCTCTTGGTCCTCCTGGTTGCTCTTGGTCCCCCTGGCTGTGCTTGGTTCCCTTGGCTGCTCTTGGTCCCTCTGGCTGCTCTTGGTGCCCCTGGCTGTGCTTGGTCCCCTTGGCAGCTCTTGGTCCCCCTGGTTGCTCTTGGCCCCCCTGGCTGCTCTTGACCCCCCTTGCTGTGCTTGGTCCCCCTGGCTGCTCTTGGTCCCCCTGGTTGCTCTTGGTCCCCCTGGCTGCTCTTGGTCCCCCTGGCTGCTCTTGGTCCCCCTGGTTGCTTTTGGTCCCCCTGGTCGCTCTTGGTCCCCCTGGCTGCTCTTGGTCCCCCTGGCTGTGCTTGGTCCCCCTGGCTGCTCTTGGTCCCCCTGGTCGCTCTTGGTCCCCATGGCTGTGCTTGGATCCCCTGGCTGCTCTTGGTCCCCCTGGCTGTGCTTGGTCCCCCTGGATGCTCTTGGTCCCCCTGGTTGCTCTTGGTCCCCCTGGCTGCCCTTGGTCCCCCTGGCTGTGCTTGGTCCCCCTGGCTGCTCTTGGTTCCCCTGGTTGCTCTTGGTCCCCCTGGTTGCTCTTGGTCCCCCTGGCTGTGCTTGGTCGCCCTGGTTGCTCTTGGTCCCCCTGGTTGCTCTTGGTCCCCCTGGTCGCTCTTGGTCCCCCTGGCTGCTCTTGGTCCCCCTGGCTGTGCTTGGCCTTCCTGGCTGCTCTTGGTCCCCATGGTCGCTCTTGGTCCCCCTGGCTGTGCTTGGTCCCCCTGGCTGCTCTTGTTCCCCCTGGTTGCTCTTGGTCCCCCTGGCTGCTCTATGTTCCCCTGGTTGTGCTTGGTCCCCCTGGCTGCTCTTGGTTCCCCTGGTTGCTCTTGGTACCCCTGGTTACTCTGGGTCCCCCTGGTTGCTCTAGGTCCCCCTGGCTGTGATACTGTCATATGGATACTTCATTACATATATTGCGTTAAGTTAGCATGAGTGTATTACATGTTTAAACAGCCGCTTTGCCTTCGGCTTCAGTTTTGCACACGACACGTACTTGTTGTTGTAGCTTTCACCCTAGAAGCGGTGAGGTGTTTTATTTGAGAATAATATGTTATTCCTATGCTATCAGCTTTGCCTCGTACACTTGGTACAACTGTCTGCACACTGAGAGCTGCACACTCTAAGATTAACCTAACACAAGGTTGCTGGGAAGTCTGATCCTCGCACCACATTAGACATTAGACATAACACAAATAATGTTGATGCCAACGTTTTTGGGCTCTACGCGGGTTTAAGATAGAGTTACACGGAATGAACGTAGACACTTGGTGCTGCGCATGGAGAGAGCTGGTAGCTGTTGATGTGAACTGCTCCTACTGACATTGAGAGGTATGGGGCCGCCCTGCTAAAGCCCGAATGAGACCTTCTTAGATATAAAATAATATACTAGATAGGGTGCGCGAAATATAGGTGATATCGATTCTATAGGTTTTGCATTATAACATGCTAGCACCTTTTGCTTACTATGGATTAGTGACTATGCTGCTAACTCTGATTTTTATAATCTGCATTTTGGTATTATACAAGATACTGCGTTTGAGAACTTTGCATTGAATAATAAATATTTCAAACTTGCATTTGTGTTCTTTGACTCCCAGTTTTGGTTTGAAATGATTATATAACGAAAGAGTGTTCATGTGTTCCACGATTCCTGAGGTATTCTAAAGATCATGTTCTGGTTTGTCTAAGACATGGTTCATTCCATAATGATCCATGAGACACTGTAGCTAGCCAGGTAAGGAGATTTCTGACACTGAGATGAGTTTTGGATCATCCTAACTCACTGAGGTTCTAGATCTCTATGCACAGTTCTGTGGGAGAACGGAAACCCTGCTACATGGCGCCCAACGGATTGGTTGGCCGTATTTCATGACACTCGAGTAGTTTATCATTCAAACCTTAACACCTTCATTCCCGTTTCCGGTAAACGGTGGTGTCGGATAAACCTACCTATTTTTGATATAGGTCTTTTCAAGCTTGAATTCTACTTTAAACGGTTTCTTTGAATTACTACCCAGTTGTGTTACAAAGTGTTCTTTGTCCTTTTGTCACTTCCGGTGCTACCATGGCCGTGGAAATAGCGCAGCATAGCCGCGTCGCGGTTCGCGACCACTTGAGGGCATATAATGTCCCTGCGGAAGGTTTGGCTGTGGTTCTAGTGGTGAGTGCGGAACATGCGTACCCGTACGAATTGTTTTATTCCTGGGTGACCTTTCCGGAAGTAAACGCTAATTCGGGCGTCTACCACTCGTACACTGCCTCGGCTGTTCCGGCGGCTTATGCTCCGTACAGAGCACTGGAAGTACCTATCGATGCTTGGCAGCACGGAGTTTGGTTTGGTGGCGTCCTACCCCACTCTTTAACGGCTCCGAGGTTAGGTCCGTTGTCCATTCCGGGCACAGCCTGGCCCGCCTTGGGAGGATTTACTCCTCATCCTAATCGCGCCACTTGTAATGTGGTTGATTTGCGACGTCTGCATGATGTCGCGGTTGACGTGATTAGAGCGCTTGTTCATTACATTGGTCGTAATATACATGGCGCTGCCCCCGCAGGTGCGCAGCTTCGAGCGGAGCAGGCTGGTTTGAAAATCAGTCCTGTCATGGTGAATTCCGTAATGGGCAGAAAGCCAGATAATAAGGATGATTTTCCTTACTGGCTTGCCGAGAAGTTCGACCAGCTAGAGGCTGTGTTTCCAAATACGACTCCGGGTGAAAAACACCGGATTCTTACGCTTAGTTTACCGAAGGATTTAGCCCCTGAACTTGCTGACTGCGAAACATGGGGTAAGACTTTTGCAGCGGTTTACTCGAGGTGCTTTGGCACGCCGACAGTGTCGAACCTGTCTGCGATCCTCAAACGGGTTCAAGATGATCACGGACCTGAGTCGGCGGTTGAGTTGGGTATGCGCCTAAACGGTTCATTTGAGACAGTTTGCGGTATTATCCTTGCCAATGTAAAAGGGGATGCTGTGAACTTTCAGGTGGCCAATGGTCTGGCGTTAATTCCCGATGCCGAGAAACCCCGTCAGCTGGCAAAAATTATTGTGGCGGCTTATAAAACGGTTGGCCGCAATTCTAAGGGTGCAAAGGTTTTTCTTGAAAAAGAAAGAAAGCAGCCCCAGGGACAGTCTTCGGAAACAGGTGGACAGCCCAAGTCCAAAAAACAAAATTGGCCTAAAAAGCAGAATCAGGGTAAGCAACAACAACAGCAGACACAGGTTTCGAGTCCGGCGCCTTCACAACCTGCGCAGTCAGAGCGAGTTTATGAATTGCGCGATCGCGCTACGATTAAATCGCCTGAAAGATATCAGGCATCTGACCAACGCTCTCCTCGTTCCTTTCAGGACTCATCGGCTCCGTCAACCGGTGGTGGAGGGGGCGGCAGGGGCAGGGGTGGCCAGCAAGGACGTGGCCAGCCCCGCACACGAAGTGAAGGGGATCAGCGGGACGACTCTACGCCAAAGAGACCGCAGTTTGCCAAGAAGAAAGTAGCTGCCTTAACGGCGCATCGATATGCCCCAGATAGTGAGAACGCGGCTTCGGAATCTGACGTGGGCTCTGACCTTGCTGGACAGCGCGGCGGAGATTACCATAGTGAGAGAGGCCCTCCGTCCACTGTTGAAGGTGACAGCGACTGAGACTTTTATTGTGATTGAAACAGCTGATACACATGTTGCTCCCCCTGAAAGACTTTTTGAAATTGTCCTGTTAATTGAAGGTGACATGCAGCGAACTGTAAAAGGGGTATTTTGGGAAAATCTTTCGGATACGTATGACATTTTGCTTTCGGAGGCTGACTGGCCCCCACCTTTTGTTCTCGCAGCTCCGCGAGGGGAGGAGGTGATCCTCCCCAGTTTCGCGCACACTGTGCCAAGAATGGAAGCTCTGCATTTTGCAGAAGAGTGGGCTCTGGCGCTTGCGCCGGCTGTGTACCGGAATCAGTGTGGCTGGGATAAATTGTCCCCGAGCCATGAGATTCCGTTACGGTCACAGCCGCAGCCACAACCCCAATATCCCATACGGCGTGAAGCTAAGGCTTCGGTCGCGGCTATCCTTGAACAATTGGAATATCAAGGTGTAATTGAAACGTGTGTGTCACCGATGAATAATCCCCTTTTTACTGTTAACAAGCCGGACGGATCATATCGTCTGGTTTTGGATTACCGGCATTTGAACTCGCATTGCCGTAACTGTGCAGTACAGAATACTCACGGCTCTGCCCAAGTGAATAGTCTTGAGCGTAAACGGTTCAAAACCACGCTTGACATTTCCAATGGTTTTTATGCACATAGATTAGATGGTCTGAGTTCCCAATGGACCAGTTTTACATGCGGCGGCGTACAAAAAAAGTTTAATCGACTCCCAATGGGATATAAGAATAGTCCGGGAGTGTTTTCCGCCCGCATAGTCTCTCTTTTAGAGAGTTTCGATCCAGTTGCATGTTCATATGTGGATGATATTTATCTCACAGACGACGAGCTTTGGGTGCATCTGTGTCGAGTAAACAGCATAATTTGTAACTTTGCAGACATGGGTTACAAGTTTAACTTTGCAAAATCGCACATTGCGGAGTACACAGTGTTGTTTCTAGGTTATGAACTTAACCATGAAGGAAAGGGATTGGCTCCACAGTTCCTGGAGAAGTGCGCGCAGTTGCGCTCTCCGACAACGCTGAAAAAATTACAGTCTTTGCTGGGTTTTTTAAATTTCGGGAGGACATACATTCCGGAATATGCCCAGCGTATCAAGCCTTTATATGCCTTGGTACAACCATCTTTTTCCAAATCATGCTGGCTGCCTGAGCATTCAGCCATTTTGCAGTCCTTGCAGGCTGATATGCTAGCTTCTGACTACTTACAGACTCGTGATAACCAGACCAACCTGGTGATAAGAATTATCCCTGGGACGGTGGGTTTCACGTACCTGACTTTTAATGAAGGGGATACTGTACCTATTGCTTACAAGTCACACTTGTACACTTCGGCTGAACTGCGTTTTTCCACTGTGGAGAAAGTTTTAACGGCTGTGCAGATGGCAATTCTTAAGGAACGTGCCCTGTCGCAGGGAAAGCGCATGTTGGTTGTCACCCCGTGTCCAGCCTTGGAGGCGGTCACGAAAGCCAGTGTACCTAATTCTAAAGCTTTGCACCCTCGGTGGATTCAGTGGGCTACATCCTTGACATCTCAGGATGTCACGTTTATTTTTGACGCCGCTTTACGGTCGCAGGAGTATTTACAGTATGAATTTGTTCATCCTGCTCCTTTAGCAATGCGGCCGTTGGAGGATTTCCATTGTATCATTTACACGGATGGTTCGGCGCAGGTTGCGCATGGCTCTAAACACGCCTACGTTTCCGCTTGCGCCATTGTGGTGGGTGCCATGGTGAACGATGAGTTCAAGTCCAGTGTTGTGCACACGCAAACGCTAGGGGACTGCACCGCACAGTTAGCAGAGCTTCGTGCTCTTATGCTTGCATTGGAGTACGCTGATCCTTGTGTGACGACTTTAATCGTAAGTGATTCTTACTACTGTGTCCAGTCTTACAATGAGAACTTGTTCTTTTGGATTCAGAATGATTTTCGTGATTCCAAGGGTAGCACAATAAAACATAAAATGATCTGGGTCCGAGTGGCGGAACTTAAAGAGAAACTGCCGCTCGTGTTTGTGATTCATACTCTTGGCCACCAGCGCGTGGGGGTCCACGCTGTTGGCAACTCGCTTGCTGATGAAGCAGCGAAGTCAGCGGTATCAAAATACTTAGTTGCAGCAGTCACGAGGTCCAAAAGCAAAATAGATGATGACATCTTGGCGGCTGTTGCTGCCACTGCGAAGGGAGGTAAATATCCTGCGGGGTTCCCTTCGAAATACACATACCACTTAAGTCCCGATAAGGTTCCTTATGTGAAAATTCCTGAAGTTGGAGAGCGTTTAGTTCCCAACTCGGATCGCAGAGCTTCTCTGATTACAGCGGCTCATGAAGGTGTGGCGTCTGCGCATGCGGGCGTCTCAGCCACTGTATCTCAGCTACAACAGAGGTTCTGGTGGCGGGGACTGTACAAACAGACGCGCGATTATGTCCTTATGTGTGACATTTGTCAGCAGATTAAGCCTTCTACTGCTGCGCGTCCGCCTCAGACACAGTTGTGCATCTCTAATAAACCGCTTGGTTGCGTTTATTTGGATCACTGCGGTCCTTTTTCTTCTGATACTGCTTATAAATACATCTTAGTAGCAGTTGACTCATGCACACGCTTTGTATGGGTATGGCCGCATCGAAGCGCTGATTCGCGAACTGTCATTAAGGATTTGCGTGTCTTTGTGGGAATCTTTGCTTGTGGTACTTTCCATTCGGACCAGGGTCCGGCTTTCGCCTCTAAGGCGTATAAGGATGCTATGGTTTCGTTGGGAGTACAGGTGAAGTTTTCAAGCCCCTACAGGCCTGAGGGCAATTCTGTAGTAGAAAGAATGAACCGCGACTTAAAGCAATCTTTGACAGCCCGTGTTATAGGCACTGGTAGAAACTGGCTGACCCACCTCTATGGCGTGCAGCGTGCGCTTAATAATCTCCCTAGAAGGTCTCTGGGTGGGCGGACCCCATACGAAATGCTCTTTGGTATCAAGATGTACGTCCCTGACCTTGATGGTGCAGACTGCCAGGCCCAGGCCGCGGCCTTTGACGTAGATGAACATTGCAATGTTTTACAGGATCTACAAAAGACCAGAGACAGTCTTGCAAAGGAACACTTGCCCTCCACATCGGATGATGCGTTGCAGATCCAGGTAGTTGGCTGGCTACCCCAAGTTGGAGAACTGGTTCGAGAGAAGATCAATAACAAGAAAGAGTTTGGTCCCTCATATCGACCGCCGGTTCGAGTCCTTGGAGTGAAGGGCACAAGAACAGTCATTTTACCACCACTTCCAGGTCGTAAAGAAAACAGATTTATTTCTATTGACAATGTCAAGACACACAGGGTGGCCGATTCTTCATAGCATGACACCGGCTGCATCCTGTCCTTCCATGGTGAGGAACTCTGTGCTGGCTATTACATCTGGTACAGATCAGGAGGTGTCCCTCGAGATGCCTGCTTTATCCAATCCTTTATTAAATACTATTCCTCTTGCTAACATTGATGAGCTGACCTATGCAGATCCTGCTGATTTATCTATGTCCGACCTACATGCCCGTTTGGCTAACCAGTCCAGATTCTCTTTTGACTCTGATTCGGAACTTTCAAAGAAACCATCGACTATTGCAAAATATGCCACGTTGTTTAAAAAACATTTTCTAATTCCACCTTGGACATACGTTTGGCTGATACTATTTTCATTTTATCTTTTTATGTCAATTGGTTTTGTGTTTTATTTTTTCCGCTTGATCGAAGGCCATTATGTGATAGAAAGAACAGGAATTCGGTACCTTAATGGAACATTGGCCCCTCTGTCATCCTCACATTCAGTACACAGACTAAAGAGGGACTTACATTCAGTACAAATTACTGCTTGGCCAGTCCTTGATGGGATTGTGTGGGATGCGGTTAGGTTTCAGATACATGGCCCCACAGAAGTTATTAATGTTCCTAATGTGCTTAGAGTAAACATGGGAGATGTGATTAAGCAAAATGTTCGTTCTGATGACTGGGATCTTCAGGCTGTAGAAGCATTGTTCTCTGATTTGAAATATTATGCGGCCTTTGATGCTGAGGATTTGTACTTAGATTCTGTCAATTATGGTGATTTGTTTTGCTATCAACATTATGGGAATCATTTCCTACACAAGACAAGTTCCAGGAGGGTTCCTGTGAATTACAGTCAGTGGGAACATTGCCCTACTCCTTTACAGGGGAGCTCGAGTACGTTTCTGGGAAAATACTCTTATTTTACAGACTTTAATCAATCAAATCCTGAGTCGTTTTATTTTAAAGTGAACCAGAAATTCATGCCCAAAGTCAGACTTACTGATACAAAATTGCTGTATTCAAAGTCCTTTCTAGAAAGGTTATCTGTAGATGGCTATGAGTTATGGAAGGATACTATTGACCTTAAATCGGTTTGGGGTACCAAAGATTGGCAGGTACAAGGCACTGAGGCTTTGCATCGTGCATGTCTCATCCCGAATCACATGTTGTTTTTAAATTCAACTATTTCCCAAACAACATGTTTTGGATTGGCTACATCTAAAAAATTAAATACCCCTACTATCCCTGATTTAGAAGAATATTCGGGTTGGAGTAATTTCACTACATTATCCATCAGTGAGATACAAGCACTTTTGCAGAACTCCTCCTTTAATGTTTCCCATTTCGACCCGGAGGGGTGGCTCTTGTGGCAGAGGAGCTCTGATGCTTGCCAACGTCGTTTTTTGGGTCTGTCTGAAGGGTTTACACACGTCAGGCCAGATCCCAGGTTTGAAACAGATCACACTGTTACTACTTATTCAGTAGGAAAATTGTGTCAGAACTGGTTACAACATTCCACTTTGGCTGCAGTTAAACTGCATCTGTCCCAGTTGAATGAAAATATAGACCTAAATGATTTTATAAAAGGCCCAGCTAGGGGTAGATCTAAACGCTTTCTTTATGCTATATACAATGAGATTTGGAAATTTTCACAAGTTGAGGCAGCAAAGCGCCTGAGAGCTATTGATCAAGCAAATTTGGAAAAAGTGCTTGCAGTGGTCGATAACAGTATTAACATGCTTTCTTCCAGAATTTACACATTGGATAATATTGTTTCTTCTGTTGTTGATATTGTACATGATGAAGTGTCCACGTTATACCATGGTCAAAATCAATTGCGTTCTGTGATGCAGTTTGCATGGACGCTACAGACTCTTAAGGCTGGTCGAGTTCCCTGGACCTCATTGAACGTTTCATCCCTTTTTGCTCCTTTTAATCTTACTGAGAAACAGCGCATGCTTTCAATGCGTGATGCTTCATTTTCTATGCTACATATTGAAAAGCTAGAGTCCTTGCCTTTCTCTGTTGCTGAAACCACTACTGCCACGTGGCTTATTCATGGATTAATTACATTACCATTCCCTTTATATAAATTTACTAACTGCATGCGTTATATTGCTATAGGACGATATGAACCGCTAGGCAATGCATTCCTACATGAGGCATGGTCATTACCATACACATACAGATGTCTGAAAGATGGAAAAGAGGTTAATCTTAATGGTGAGGAATGCACACAGTCACCTGACCATTCATTAATATGCAGACACATTCAGTTACACGGTTCTTGTAATCAGGACCGCCCAAATTTAGCATGTGTTTTAAAAGGCACGCCAGTTCCAGCAGTAGTGCCCACATTTACATTATTAGCTAATGGGAGTTATTTGCTTTTAAACAACGAATTATGTTGTGGTTTATTAATTGGTGTGGCTTATATAGTTACTGTATCAGAGCGTGTAGTGTGCTGCAAGAACGTGCTATACCCACCCACGCATGGCTCTTCAGATGTCTCCATCTGGCCACGGATCCCAACCTTGGAAGCGAAATTCAATGGTTTAAGCAGAATAAGGGCCCTTTTGTCTCAAAAACAAGTGACCCTGAGTTCGGCCCGGGAAACTTATGTCCTTCACATAGCCAACACCCGCACAGAGGTGCAGGCGCTCTTAAACACTGATTTGCCATTTCATTTCTGCGAGCTGGTACACCAGATTTTTAATGCTTCTTCAACGACTGGCCTTGCACATTTTTTTAAACTAGTAAGCAGTGGCCTCGTGACTACGTTTGAAAAAGTTTTTGGTATCATTCCCACGTTTTTGCACACTATTTTTTCGAGTTTGTTTGGTGGACTACCTGTTTTGCTGGCTGTGGCCGCAGGCTTTCTGTTGGTGTTTTTCTTCATAAAACATGGATGCCCATCCTGCGCGAGACGACGTTCAACGCCTCCTGACCCTGTGTCGTAATCGGATGCTCAATTACTATGGAACATTGCCGCTTGCAGCATTAAGCACGGCCTATAGATTGTCATTTCGGTTCACCGACTTCACGTGTGTCCAACCTGTCTTTCACTGCCTGAGCTGCGAGTTCGATTGGGCCATTGATTTATGCCTATGCTTGAGGACTGCTCCTGACGTCGATTTTGATCAGCTAATGCGTCCCGTTGTGGCTCACGAGCTGATCTGTTCTGGCGAGAGAGTTATGGCCTTGGCAGCAATAAATGGAGTCCTGGGCCAATGGGAGATCTCTGCAGCGGCGAATGCCTTTCTGACACACAGCGAGCTGTTGAACCCACCGAGTTGTCCTCTGACGTTGCAGGAGGATCCGATGCTGGAGGAGCACGTATGTTCTTTCCCATTGCTAAATTGGATGGCTGAACTATTTTCGGATGATGGCAGTGATTTCATACTGGAGGCTGTTGCAACTTTCTTTGCATATACTTTCCAATCGTGAGACGCATGGAGGGAATGCTTTGTTGTGATATATAACTTTCCCCTCGCTGAAGTGGAGGGATGGACTATGTTCAGCTGATGGAAAGTTCACTCACGTGATGTCGCTGGAGATAACGTCTAGATGGCACATGACTTTGGATATCGGATAAGTGCCTTGGTTTTTTCTCTTACAAACATTTGAAAGGATGCGACCTGGTCATACATTTCATAATTTTTGGACCTGGCGGTAGACTTTTGGTTCAAGACTTTTGTTCTTTTTTTTAGATTTGAGGCCACTGTAGGCATTCATACATATTCATTCATACATATTCATTCATACATATTTTTAGCTTATTTTAGCTCAAGATTATTGAATTTTGCTTTCAATTTTTGTATCTGATTTAGTATTGCCTTTTCCCTTATGATTGGCGGTGCTCGGACCAATGGGGGGGTGTCATATGGATACTTCATTACATATATTGCGTTAAGTTAGCATGAGTGTATTACATGTTTAAACAGCCGCTTTGCCTTCGGCTTCAGTTTTGCACACGACACGTACTTGTTGTTGTAGCTTTCACCCTAGAAGCGGTGAGGTGTTTTATTTGAGAATAATATGTTATTCCTATGCTATCAGCTTTGCCTCGTACACTTGGTACAACTGTCTGCACACTGAGAGCTGCACACTCTAAGATTAACCTAACACAAGGTTGCTGGGAAGTCTGATCCTCGCACCACATTAGACATTAGACATAACACAAATAATGTTGATGCCAACGTTTTTGGGCTCTACGCGGGTTTAAGATAGAGTTACACGGAATGAACGTAGACACTTGGTGCTGCGCATGGAGAGAGCTGGTAGCTGTTGATGTGAACTGCTCCTACTGACATTGAGAGGTATGGGGCCGCCCTGCTAAAGCCCGAATGAGACCTTCTTAGATATAAAATAATATACTAGATAGGGTGCGCGAAATATAGGTGATATCGATTCTATAGGTTTTGCATTATAACATGCTAGCACCTTTTGCTTACTATGGATTAGTGACTATGCTGCTAACTCTGATTTTTATAATCTGCATTTTGGTATTATACAAGATACTGCGTTTGAGAACTTTGCATTGAATAATAAATATTTCAAACTTGCATTTGTGTTCTTTGACTCCCAGTTTTGGTTTGAAATGATTATATAACGAAAGAGTGTTCATGTGTTCCACGATTCCTGAGGTATTCTAAAGATCATGTTCTGGTTTGTCTAAGACATGGTTCATTCCATAATGATCCATGAGACACTGTAGCTAGCCAGGTAAGGAGATTTCTGACACTGAGATGAGTTTTGGATCATCCTAACTCACTGAGGTTCTAGATCTCTATGCACAGTTCTGTGGGAGAACGGAAACCCTGCTACAGTTGCTCCTGGTTCCCCTGGTTGCTCTTGGTCCCCCTGGTTGCTCTTGGTTCCCCTGGTTGCTCTTGGTCTCCCTGGCTGTGCTTGGTCCCCCTGGCTGTGCTTGGTCCCCCTGGCTGCTCTTGGTCCCCCTGGCTGCTCTTGGTCCCCCTGGTCGCTCTTGGTCCCCCTGGCTGTGCTTGGTCCCCATGGCTGCTCTTGGTCCCCCTGGCTGTGCTTGGCCCCCCTGGCTGCTCTTGGTCCCCCTGGTTGCTCTTGGTCCCCCTGGCTGCTCTATGTTCCCCTGGTTGTGCTTGGTCCCCCTGGCTGCTCTTGGTTCCCCTGGTTGCTCTTGGTACCCCTGGTTACTCTTGGTCCCCCTGGTTGCTCTAGGTCCCCCTGGCTGTGCTTGGTCCCGCTGGTTGCTCTTGGTCCCCCTGGTTGCTCTTGGTCCCCCTGGTCGCTCATGGTCCCCCTGGCTGCTCTTGGTGACCCTGGCTGTGCTTGGCCTTCCTGGCTGCTCTTGGTCCTCCTGGTTGCTCTTGGTCCCCCTGGCTGTGCTTGGTTCCCTTGGCTGCTCTTGGTCCCTCTGGCTGCTCTTGGTGCCCCTGGCTGTGCTTGGTCCCCTTGGCAGCTCTTGGTCCCCCTGGTTGCTCTTGGCCCCCCTGGCTGCTCTTGACCCCCCTTGCTGTGCTTGGTCCCCCTGGCTGCTCTTGGTCCTCTGGTTGCTCTTGGTCCCCCTGGCTGCTCTTGGTCCCCCTGGCTGCTCTTGGTCCCCCTGGTTGCTTTTGGTCCCCCTGGTTGCTCTTGGTCCCCCTGGCTGCTCTTGGTCCCCCTGGCTGTGCTTGGTCCCCCTGGCTGCTCTTGGTCCCCCTGGTCGCTCTTGGTCCCCATGGCTGTGCTTGGATCCCCTGGCTGCTCTTGGTCCCCCTGGCTGTGCTTGGTCCCCCTGGATGCTCTTGGTCCCCCTGGTTGCTCTTGGTCCCCCTGGCTGCCCTTGGTCCCCCTGGCTGTGCTTGGTCCCCCTGGCTGCTCTTGGTTCCCCTGGTTGCTCTTGGTCCCCCTGGTTGCTCTTGGTCCCCCTGGCTGTGCTTGGTCGCCCTGGTTGCTATTGGTCCCCCTGGTTGCTCTTGGTCCCCCTGGTCGCTCTTGGTCCCCCTGGCTGCTCTTGGTCCCCCTGGCTGTGCTTGGCCTTCCTGGCTGCTCTTGGTCCCCATGGTCGCTCTTGGTCCCCCTGGCTGTGCTTGGTCCCCCTGGCTGCTCTTGTTCCCCCTGGCTGTGCTTGGTCCCCCTGGCTACTCTTGGTCCCCCTGGTTGCTCTTGGCCCCCCTGGCTGCTCTTGGTCCCCCTGGCTGTGCTTGGTCCCCCTGGCTTCTCTTGGTTCCCCTGGTTGCTCTTGGTCCCCCTGGTTGCTCTTGGTCCCCCTGGCTGTGCTTGGTCCCCCTGGTTGCTCTTGGTCTCCCTGGTTGTTCTTGGTCCCCCTGGTTGCTCTTGGTCCCCCTGGCTGTGCTTGGTCCCCTTGGCTCCTCCTGGCCCCCCTGGTTGCTCTTGGTCCCCCTGGCTGTGCTTGGTCCCCCTGGCTGCTCCTGGTCCCCTTGGTTGCTCTTGGTCCCCCTGGCTGCTCTTGGTCCCCCTGGTTGCTCTTGGTCCCCCTGGCTGTGCTTGTTCCCCCTGGCTGCTCTTGGTCCCCCTGGCTGTGCTTGGTCCCCCTGGTTGCTCTCGGTCCCCCTGGCTGTGCTTGGTCCCCCTGGCTGTGCTTGGTCCCCCTGGCTGCTCTTGGTCCCCCTGGTCGCTCTTGGTCCACCAGGCTGTGCTTGGTTCCCCTGGCTGCTCTTGGTCCCCCTGGCTGTGCTTGGTCCCCCTGGCTGCTCTTGGTCCCCCTGGTTGCTCTTGGTCTCCCTGTCTGCTCTTGGTCCCCCTGGCTGTGCTTGGTCCCCCTGGCTGCTCCTGGTTCCCCTGGTTGCTCTTGGTCCCCTTGGTTGCTCTTGGTCCCCCTGGTTGCTCTTGGTCTCCCTGGCTGTGCTTGGTCGCCCTGGTTGCTCTTGGTCCCCTTGGTTGCTCTTGGTCCCCCTGGTTGCTCTTGGTCCCCCTGGCTGCTCTTGGTCCCCCTGGCTGTGCTTGGCCTTCCTGGCTGCTCTTGGTCCCCGTGGTCGCTCTTGGTCCCCCTGGCTGTGCTTGGTCCCCCTGGCTGCTCTTGTTCCCCCTGGCTGTGCTTCGTCCCCCTGGCTACTCTTGGTCCCCCTGGTTGCTCTTGGTCCACCTGGCTGCTCTGGGTCCCCCTGGCTGTGCTTGGTCCCCCTGGCTGCTCTTAGTTCCCCTAGTTGCTCTTGGTCCCCCTGGCTGTGCTTGGTCACCCTGGTTGCTCTTGGTCCCCCTGGTTGTTCTTGGTTCCCCTGGTTGCTCTTGGTCCCCCTGGCTGTGCTTGGTCCCCCTGGCTGCTCTTGGTCCCCCTGGCTGCTCGTGGTCCCCTTGGTTGCTCTTGGTCCCCCTTGCTGCTCTTGGCCCCGCTGGTTGCTCTTGGTCCCCCTGGCTGTGCTTGTTCCCCCTGGTTGCTCTTGGTCCCCCTGGTTGCTCTTGGTATCCCTGGATGTGTTTGGTCCCCCTGGTTGCTCTTGGTCCCACTGGTTGCTCCTGGTTCCCCTGGTTGCTCTTGGTCCCCCTGGTTGCTCTTGGTTCCCCTGGTTGCTCTTGGTCTCCCTGGCTGTGCTTGGTCCGCCTGGCTGTGCTTGGTCCCCCTGGCTGCTCTTGGTCCCCCTGGTCGCTCTTGGTCCCCCTGGCTGTGCTTGGTCCCCATGGCTGCTCTTGGTCCCCCTGGCTGTGCTTGGCCCCCCTGGCTGCTCTTGGTCCCCCTGGTTGCTCTTGGTCCCCCTGGCTGCTCTATGTTCCCCTGGTTGTGCTTGGTCCCCCTGGCTGCTCTTGGTTCCCCTGGTTGCTCTTGGTACCCCTAGTTACTCTTGGTCCCCCTGGTTGCTCTAGGTCCCCCTGGCTGTGCTTGGTCCCGCTGGTTGCTCTTGGTCCCCCTGGTTGCTCTTGGTCCCCCTGGTCGCTCATGGTCCCCCTGGCTGCTCTTGGTGACCCTGGCTGTGCTTGGCCTTCCTGGCTGCTCTTGGTCCTCCTGGTTGCTCTTGGTCCCCCTGGCTGTGCTTGGTTCCCTTGGCTGCTCTTGGTCCCTCTGGCTGCTCTTGGTGCCCCTGGCTGTGCTTGGTCCCCCTGGCAGCTCTTGGTCCCCCTGGTTGTTCTTGGCCCCCCTGGCTGCTCTTGGCCCCCCTTGCTGTGCTTGGTCCCCCTGGCTGCTCTTGGTCCCCCTGGCTGCTCTTGGTCCCCCTGGTCGCTCTTGGTCCCCCTGGCTGTGCTTGGATCCCCTGGCTGCTCTTGGTCCCCCTGGCTGTGCTTGGTCCCCCTGGCTGCTCTTGGTCCCCCTGGTTGCTCTTGGTCCCCCTGGCTGCCCTTGGTCCCCCTGGCTGTGCTTGGTCCCCCTGGCTGCTCTTGGTTCCCCTGGTTGCTCTTGGTCCCCCTGGTTGCTCTTGGTCCCCCTGGCTGTGCTTGGTCGCCCTGGTTGCTCTTGGTCCCCCTGGTTGCTCTTGGTCCCCCTGGTCGCTCTTGGTCCCCCTGGCTGCTCTTGGTCCCCCTGGCTGTGCTTGGCCTTCCTGGCTGCTCTTGGTCCCCATGGTCGCTCTTGGTCCCCCTGGCTGTGCTTGGTCCCCCTGGCTTCTCTTGTTCCCCCTGGCTGTGCTTGGTCCCCCTGGCTACTCTTGGTCCCCCTGGTTGCTCTTGGCCCCCCTGGCTGCTCTTGGTCCCCCTGGCTGTGCTTGGTCCCCCTGGCTGCTCTTGGTTCCCCTGGTTGCTCTTGGTCCCCCTGGTTGCTCTTGGCCCCCCTGGCTGTGCTTGGTCCCCCTGGCTGTGCTTGGTCCCCCTGGCTGCTCTTGGTCCCCCTGGCAGCTCTTGGTCTCCCTGGTTTCTCTTGGTCCCCCTGGCTGTGCTTAGTCCCCCTGGCTGCTCTTGGTCCCCCTGGCTGCTCTTGGTCCCCCTGGCTGTGCTTGGTCCCCCTGGCTGTGCTTGGTCCCCCTGGCTGCTCTTGGTCCCCCTGGTTGCTCTTGGCCCCTCTGGCTGCTCTTGGTCCCCCTGGCTGCTCTTGGCCCGCCTGTTTGCTCTTGGTCCCCCTGGCTGTGCTTGGTCCCCCTGGCTGCTTTTGGTCCCCCTGGCTGTGCTTGGTCCTGCTGGTTGCTCCTTGGTCCCCCTGGTTGCTCTTGGTCCCCCTGGATGTGCTTGGCTCCCCTGGCTTTTCTTGGTCCCCCTGGTTGCTCTTGGTCCCCCTGGCTTCTCTTGGTCCCCCTGGCTGTGCTTGGTCCCCCTGGCTGCTCTTGGTCCCCCTGGCTGCTCTTGGTCCCCCCTCTCTGCTCTTGTTCCCCCTAGCCTTGCTTGGTCCCCCTGGCTGTGCTTGGCCCTCCTGGCTGCTCTTGGTCCCCCTGTTTGCTCTTGGTCCCCCTGGCTTCTCTTGGTCCCCCTGGCTTCTCTTGGTCCCCCTGGCTGCTCTTGGTCCCCCTGGCTGCTCTTGGTCCACCTGGTTGCTCTTGGTCCCCCTGGCTGTGCTTGGTCCCCCTGGCTGCTCTTGGTCCCCCTGGCTGTGCTTGGTCCCCCTGGTTGCTCTCGGTCCCACTGGCTGTGCTTGGTCCCCCTGGCTGTGCTTGGTCCCCCTGGCTGCTCTTGGTCCCCCTGGTTGCTCTTGGTCCCCCTGGTCGCTCTTGGTCCCCCTGGCTGTGCTTCGTCCCCTTGGCTCCTCCTGGTCCCCCTGGTTGCTCTTGGTCCCCCTGGCTGTGTTTGGTCCCCAGGGCTGCTCTTGGTCCCCCTGGCTGTGCTTGGTCCCCCTGGCTGCTCTTGGTCCCCCTGGTTGCTCTTGGTCCCCCTGGCTGCTCTTGGTCCCCCTGGCTGTGCTTGGTCCCCCTGGCTGCTCTTGGTTCCCCTGGTTGCTCTTGGTCCCCCTGGTTGCTCTTGGTCCCCCTGGCTGTGCTTGGTCGCCCTGGTTGCTCTTGGTCCCCCTGGTTGCTCTTGGTCCCCCTGGTCGCTCTTGGTCCCCCTGGCTGCTCTTGGTCCCCCTGGCTGTGCTTGGCCTTCCTGGCTGCTCTTGGTCCCCATGGTCGCTCTTGGTCCCCCTGGCTGTGCTTGGTCCCCCTGGCTGCTCTTGTTCCCCCTGGCTGTGCTTGGTCCCCCTGGCTACTCTTGGTCCCCCTGGTTGCTCTTGGCCCCCCTGGCTGCTCTTGGTCCCCCTGGCTGTGCTTGGTCCCCCTGGCTGCTCATGGTTCCCCTGGTTGCTCTTGGTCCCCCTGGTTGCTCTTGGTCCCCCTGGCTCCTCCTGGTCCCCCTGGTTGCTCTTGGTCTCCCTGGTTGTTCTTGGTCCCCCTGGTTGCTCTTGGTCCCCCTGGCTGTGCTTGGTCCCCTTGGCTCCTCCTGGTCCCCCTGGTTGCTCTTGGTCCCCCTGGCTGTGCTTGGTCCCCCTGGCTGCTCCTGGTCCCCTTGGTTGCTCTTGGTCCCCCTGGCTGCTCTTGGTCCCCCTGGTTGCTCTTGGTCCCCCTGGCTGTGCTTGTTCCCCCTGGCTGCTCTTGGTCCCCCTGGCTGTGCTTGGTCCCCCTGGTTGCTCTCGGTCCCCCTGGCTGTGCTTGGTCCCCCTGGCTGTGCTTGGTCCCCCTGGCTGCTCTTGGTCCCCCTAGTCGCTCTTGGACCACCAGGCTGTGCTTGGTTCCCCTGGCTGCTCTTGGTCCCCCTGGCTGTGCTTGGTCCCCCTGGCTGCTCTTGGTCCCCCTGGTTGCTCTTGGTCTCCCTGTCTGCTCTTGGCCCCCCTGGCTGTGCTTGGTCCCCCTGGCTGCTCCTGGTTCCCCTGGTTGCTCTTGGTCCCCTTGGTTGCTCTTGGTCCCCCTGGTTGCTCTTGGTCCCCCTGGCTGTGCTTGGTCGCCCTGGTTGCTCTTGGTCCCCTTGGTTGCTCTTGGTCCCCCTGGTTGCTCTTGGTCCCCCTGGCTGCTCTTGGTCCCCCTGGCTGTGCTTGGCCTTCCTGGCTGCTCTTGGTCCCCGTGGTCGCTCTTGGTCCCCCTGGCTGTGCTTGGTCCCCCTGGCTGCTCTTGTTCCCCCTGGCTGTGCTTCGTCCCCCTGGCTACTCTTGGTCCCCCTGGTTGCTCTTGGTCCACCTGGCTGCTCTTGGTCCCCCTGGCTGTGCTTGGTCCCCCTGGCTGCTCTTAGTTCCCCTAGTTGCTCTTGGTCCCCCTGGCTGTGCTTGGTCACCCTGGTTGCTCTTGGTCCCCCTGGTTGTTCTTGGTTCCCCTGGTTGCTCTTGGTCCCCCTGGCTGTGCTTGGTCCCCCTGGCTGCTCTTGGTCCCCCTGGCTGCTCGTGGTCCCCTTGGTTGCTCTTGGTCCCCCTTGCTGCTCTTGGCCCCGCTGGTTGCTCTTGGTACCCCTGGCTGTGCTTGTTCCCCGTGGTTGCTCTTGGTCCCCCTGGTTGCTCTTGGTCCCACTGGTTGCTCCTGGTTCCCCCTGGTTGCTCTTGGTCCCACTGGTTGCTCCTGGTTCCCCTGGTTGCTCTTGGTCCCCCTGGTTGCTCTTGGTTCCCCTGGTTGCTCTTGGTCTCCCTGGCTGTGCTTGGTCCCCCTGGCTGTGCTTGGTCCCCCTGGCTGCTCTTGGTCCCCCTGGCTGCTCTTGGTCCCCCTGGTCGCTCTTGGTCCCCCTGGCTGTGCTTGGTCCCCATGGCTGCTCTTGGTCCCCCTGGCTGTGCTTGGCCCCCTCTGGCTGCTCTTGGTCCCCCTGGTTGCTCTTGGTCCCCCTGGCTGCTCTATGTTCCCCTGGTTGTGCTTGGTCCCCCTGGCTGCTCTTGGTTCCCCTGGTTGCTCTTGGTACCCCTGGTTACTCTTGGTCCCCCTGGTTGCTCTAGGTCCCCCTGGCTGTGCTTGGTCCCGCTGGTTGCTCTTGGTCCCCCTGGTTGCTCTTGGTCCCCTGGTCGCTCATGGTCCCCCTGGCTGCTCTTGGTGACCCTGGCTGTGCTTGGCCTTCCTGGCTGCTCTTGGTCCTCCTGGTTGCTCTTGGTCCCCCTGGCTGTGCTTGGTTCCCTTGGCTGCTCTTGGTCCCTCTGGCTGCTCTTGGTGCCCCTGGCTGTGCTTGGTCCCCCTGGCAGCTCTTGGTCCCCCTGGTTGTTCTTGGCCCCCCTGGCTGCTCTTGGCCCCCCTTGCTGTGCTTGGTCCCCCTGGCTGCTCTTGGTCCCCCTGGCTGCTCTTGGTCCCCCTGGTCGCTCTTGGTCCCCCTGGCTGTGCTTGGATCCCCTGGCTGCTCTTGGTCCCCCTGGCTGTGCTTGGTCCCCCTGGCTGCTCTTGGTCCCCCTGGTTGCTCTTGGTCCCCCTGGCTGCCCTTGGTCCCCCTGGCTGTGCTTGGTCCCCCTGGCTGCTCTTGGTTCCCCTGGTTGCTCTTGGTCCCCCTGGTTGCTCTTGGTCCCCCTGGCTGTGCTTGGTCGCCCTGGTTGCTCTTGGTCCCCCTGGTTGCTCTTGGTCCCCCTGGTCGCTCTTGGTCCCCCCGGCTGCTCTTGGTCCCCCTGGCTGTGCTTGGCCTTCCTGGCTGCTCTTGGTCCCCATGGTCGCTCTTGGTCCCCCTGGCTGTGCTTGGTCCCCCTGGCTTCTCTTGTTCCCCCTGGCTGTGCTTGGTCCCCCTGGCTACTCTTGGTCCCCCTGGTTGCTCTTGGCCCCCCTGGCTGCTCTTGGTCCCCCTGGCTGTGCTTGGTCCCCCTGGCTGCTCTTGGTTCCCCTGGTTGCTCTTGGTCCCCCTGGTTGCTCTTGGTCCCCCTGGCTGTGCTTGGTCCCCCTGGCTGTGCTTGGTCCCCCTGGCTGCTCTTGGTCCCCCTGGCAGCTCTTGGTCTCCCTGGTTTCTCTTGGTCCCCCTGGCTGTGCTTAGTCCCCCTGGCTGCTCTTGGTCCCCCTGGCTGCTCTTGGTCCCCCTGGCTGTGCTTGGTCCCCCTGGCTGTGCTTGGTCCCCCTGGCTGCTCTTGGTCCCCCTGGTTGCTCTTGGCCCCTCTGGCTGCTCTTGGTCCCCCTGGCTGCTCTTGGCCCGCCTGTTTGCTCTTGGTCCCCCTGGCTGTGCTTGGTCCCCCTGGCTGCTATTGGTCCCCCTGGCTGTGCTTGGTCCTGCTGGTTGCTCCTTGGTCCCCCTGGTTGCTCTTGGTCCCCCTGGATGTGCTTGGCTCCCCTGGCTTTTCTTGGTCCCCCTGGTTGCTCTTGGTCCCCCTGGCTTCTCTTGGTCCCCCTGGCTGTGCTTGGTCCCCCTGGCTGCTCTTGGTCCCCCTGGCTGCTCTTGGTCCCCCCTCTCTGCTCTTGTTCCCCCTAGCCTTGCTTGGTCCCCCTGGCTGTGCTTGGCCCTCCTGGCTGCTCTTGGTCCCCCTGTTTGCTCTTGGTCCCCCTGGCTTCTCTTGGTCCCCCTGGCTTCTCTTGGTCCCCCTGGCTGCTCTTGGCCCCCCTGGCTGCTCTTGGTCCACCTGGTTGCTCTTGGTCCCCCTGGCTGTGCTTGGTCCCCCTGGCTGCTCTTGGTCCCCCTGGCTGTGCTTGGTCCCCCTGGTTGCTCTCGGTCCCACTGGCTGTGCTTGGTCCCCCTGGCTGTGCTTGGTCCCACTGGCTGCTCTTGGTCCCCCTGGTTGCTCTTGGTCCCCCTGGTCGCTCTTGGTCCCCCTGGCTGTGCTTGGTCCCCTTGGCTCCTCCTGGTCCCCCTGGTTGCTCTTGGTCCCCCTGGCTGTGTTTGGTCCCCAGGGCTGCTCTTGGTCCCCCTGGCTGTGCTTGGTCCCCCTGGCTGCTCTTGGTCCCCCTGGTTGCTCTTGGTCCCCCTGGCTGCTCTTGGTCCCCCTGGCTGTGCTTGGTCCCCCTGGCTGCTCTTGGTTCCCCTGGTTGCTCTTGGTCCCCCTGGTTGCTCTTGGTCCCCCTGGCTGTGCTTGGTCGCCCTGGTTGCTCTTGGTCCCCCTGGTTGCTCTTGGTCCCCCTGGTCGCTCTTGGTCCCCCTGGCTGCTCTTGGTCCCCCTGGCTGTGCTTGGCCTTCCTGGCTGCTCTTGGTCCCCATGGTCGCTCTTGGTCCCCCTGGCTGTGCTTGGTCCCCCTGGCTGCTCTTGTTCCCCCTGGCTGTGCTTGGTCCCCCTGGCTACTCTTGGTCCCCCTGGTTGCTCTTGGCCCCCCTGGCTGCTCTTGGTCCCCCTGGCTGTGCTTGGTCCCCCTGGCTGCTCATGGTTCCCCTGGTTGCTCTTGGTCCCCCTGGTTGCTCTTGGTCCCCCTGGCTCCTCCTGGTCCCCCTGGTTGCTCTTGGTCTCCCTGGTTGTTCTTGGTCCCCCTGGTTGCTCTTGGTCCCCCTGGCTGTGCTTGGTCCCCTTGGCTCCTCCTGGTCCCCCTGGTTGCTCTTGGTCCCCCTGGCTGTGCTTGGTCCCCCTGGCTGCTCCTGGTCCCCTTGGTTGCTCTTGGTCCCCCTGGCTGCTCTTGGTCCCCCTGGTTGCTCTTGGTCCCCCTGGCTGTGCTTGTTCCCCCTGGCTGCTCTTGGTCCCCCTGGCTGTGCTTGGTCCCCCTGGTTGCTCTCGGTCCCCCTGGCTGTGCTTGGTCCCCCTGGCTGTGCTTGGTCCCCCTGGCTGCTCTTGGTCCCCCTGGTCGCTCTTGGACCACCAGGCTGTGCTTGGTTCCCCTGGCTGCTCTTGGTCCCCCTGGCTGTGCTTGGTCCCCCTGGCTGCTCTTGGTCCCCCTGGTTGCTCTTGGTCTCCCTGTCTGCTCTTGGCCCCCCTGGCTGTGCTTGGTCCCACTGGTTGCTCCTGGTTCCCCTGGTTGCTCTTGGTCCCCCTGGTTGCTCTTGGTTCCCCTGGTTGCTCTTGGTCTCCCTGGCTGTGCTTGGTCCCCCTGGCTGCTCTTGGTCCCCCTGGCTGCTCTTGGTCCCCCTGGTCGCTCTTGGTCCCCCTGGCTGTGCTTGGTCCCCATGGCTGCTCTTGGTCCCACTGGCTGTGCTTGGCCCCCCTGGCTGCTCTTGGTCCCCCTGGTTGCTCTTGGTCCCCCTGGCTGCTCTATGTTCCCCTGGTTGTGCTTGGTCCCCCTGGCTGCTCTTGGTTCCCCTGGTTGCTCTTGGTACCCCTGGTTACTCTTGGTCCCCCTGGTTGCTCTAGGTCCCCCTGGCTGTGCTTGGTCCCGCTGGTTGCTCTTGGTCCCCCTGGTTGCTCTTGGTCCCCCTGGTCGCTCATGGTCCCCCTGGCTGCTCTTGGTGACCCTGGCTGTGCTTGGCCTTCCTGGCTGCTCTTGGTCCTCCTGGTTGCTCTTGGTCCCCCTGGCTGTGCTTGGTTCCCTTGGCTGCTCTTGGTCCCTCTGGCTGCTCTTGGTGCCCCTGGCTGTGCTTGGTCCCCCTGGCAGCTCTTGGTCCCCCTGGTTGCTCTTGGCCCCCCTGGCTGCTCTTGGCCCCCCTTGCTGTGCTTGGTCCCCCTGGCTGCTCTTGGACCCCCTGGTTGCTCTTGGTCCCCCTGGCTGCTCTTGGTCCCCCTGGCTGCTCTTGGTCCCCCTGGTTGCTTTTGGTCCCCCTGGTCGCTCTTGGTCCCCCTGGCTGCTCTTGGTCCCCCTGGCTGTGCTTGGTCCCCCTGGCTGCTCTTGGTCCCCCTGGTCGCTCTTGGTCCCCCTGGCTGTGCTTGGATCCCCTGGCTGCTCTTGGTCCCCCTGGCTGTGCTTGGTCCCCCTGGCTGCTCTTGGTCCCCCTGGTTGCTCTTGGTCCCCCTGGCTGCCCTTGGTCCCCCTGGCTGTGCTTGGTCCCCCTGGCTGCTCTTGGTTCCCCTGGTTGCTCTTGGTCCCCCTGGTTGCTCTTGGTCCCCCTGGCTGTGCTTGGTCGCCCTGGTTGCTCTTGGTCCCCCTGGTTGCTCTTGGTCCCCCTGGTCGCTCTTGGTCCCCCTGGCTGCTCTTGGTCCCCCTGGCTGTGCTTGGCCTTCCTGGCTGCTCTTGGTCCCCATGGTCGCTCTTGGTCCCCCTGGCTGTGCTTGGTCCCCCTGGCTGCTCTTGTTCCCCCTGGCTGTGCTTGGTCCCCCTGGCTACTCTTGGTCCCCCTGGTTGCTCTTGGGCCCCCTGGCTGCTCTTGGTCCCCCTGGCTGTGCTTGGTCCCCCTGGCTGCTCTTGGTTCCCCTGGTTGCTCTTGGTCCCCCTGGTTGCTCTTGGTCCCCCTGGCTGTGCTTGGTCCCCCTGGTTGCTCTTGGTCTCCCTGGTTGTTCTTGGTCCCCCTGGTTGCTCTTGGTCCCCCTGGCTGTGCTTGGTCCCCTTGGCTCCTCCTGGTCCCCCTGGTTGCTCTTGGTCCCCCTGGCTGTGCTTGGTCCCCCTGGCTGCTCTTGGTTCCCCTGGTTGCTCTTGGTCCCCCTGGCTGCTCTTGGTCCCCCTGGTTGCTCTTGGCCCCCCTGGCTGTGCTTGTTCCCCCTGGTTGCTCTTAGTCCCCCTGGTTGCTCTTGGTCTCCCTGGATGGGTTTGGTCCCCCTGGTTGCTCTTGGTCCCACTGGTTGCTCCTGGTTCCCCTGGTTGCTCTTGGTCCCCCTGGTTGCTCTTGGTTCCCCTGGTTGCTCTTGGTCCCCCTGGCTGTGCTTGGTCCCCCTGGCTGTGCTTGGTCCCCCTGGCTGCTCTTGGTCCCCCTGGCAGCTCTTGGTCCCCCTGGTTTCTCTTGGTCCCCCTGGCTGTGCTTAGTCCCCCTGGCTGCTCTTGGTCCCCCTGGCTGCTCTTGGTCCCCCTGGCTGTGCTTGGTCCCCCTGGCTGTGCTTGGTCCCCCTGGCTGCTCTTGGTCCCCCTGGTTGCTCTTGGCCCCTCTGGCTGCTCTTGGTCCCCCTGGCTGCTCTTGGTCCGCCTGTTTGCTCTTGGTCCCCCTGGCTGTGCTTGGTCCCCCTGGCTGCTATTGGTCCCCCTGGCTGTGCTTGGTCCTGCTGGTTGCTCCTTGGTCCCCCTGGTTGCTCTTGGTCCCCCTGGATGTGCTTGGCTCCCCTGGCTTTTCTTGGTCCCCCTGGTTGCTCTTGGTCCCCCTGGCTTCTCTTGGTCCCCCTGGCTGTGCTTGGTCCCCCTGGCTGCTCTTGGTCCCCCTGGCTGCTCTTGGTCCCCCCTCTCTGCTCTTGTTCCCCCTAGCCTTGCTTGGTCCCCCTGGCTGTGCTTGGCCCTCCTGGCTGCTCTTGGTCCCCCTGTTTGCTCTTGGTCCCCCTGGCTTCTCTTGGTCCCCCTGGCTTCTCTTGGTCCCCCTGGCTGCTCTTGGTCCCCCTGGCTGCTCTTGGTCCACCTGGTTGCTCTTGGTCCCCCTGGCTGTGCTTGGTCCCCCTGGCTGCTCTTGGCCCCCCTGGCTGTGCTTGGTCCCCCTGGTTGCTCTCGGTCCCACTGGCTGTGCTTGGTCCCCCTGGCTGTGCTTGGTCCCCCTGGCTGCTCTTGGTCCCCCTGGTTGCTCTTGGTCCCCCTGGTCGCTCTTGGTCCCCCTGGCTGTGCTTGGTCCCCTTGGCTCCTCCTGGTCCCCCTGGTTGCTCTTGGTCCCCCTGGCTGTGTTTGGTCCCCAGGGCTGCTCTTGGTCCCCCTGGCTGCTCGTGGTCCCCTTGGTTGCTCTTGGTCCCCCTGGCTGCTCTTGGCCCCCCTGGTTGCTCTTGGTCCCCCTGGCTGTGCTTGTTCTTCCTGGTTGCTCTTAGTCCCCCTGGTTGCTCTTAGTCTCCCTGGATGTGTTTGGTCCCCCTGGTTGCTCTTGGTCCCACTGGTTGCTCCTGGTTCCCCTGGTTGCTCTTGGTCCCCCTGGTTGCTCTTGGTTCCCCTGGTTGCTCTTGGTCCCCCTGGCTGCTCTTGGTCCCCCTGGCTGTGCTTGGTCCCCCTGGCTGCTCTTGGTCCCCCTGGCTGCTCTTGGTCCCCCTGGTCGCTCTTGGTCCCCCTGGCTGTGCTTTGTCCCCATGGCTGCTCTTGGTCCCCCTGGCTGTGCTTGGCCCCCCTGGCTGCTCTTGGTCCCCCTGGTTGCTCTTGGTCCCCCTGGCTGCTCTTGGTCCCCCTGGCTGTGCTTTGTCCCCCTGGCTGCTCTTGGTCCCCCTGGCTGTGCTTGGTCCCCCTGGTTGCTCTTGGTCCCCCTGGCTGTGCTTGGTCCCCCTGGCTGTGCTTGGTCCCCCTGGCTGCTCTTGGTCCCCCTGGTCGCTCTTGGTCCCCCTGGCTGTGCTTGGTTCCCCTGGCTGCTCTTGGTCCCCCTGGCTGTGCTTGGTCCCCCTGGCTGCTCTTGGTCCCCCTGGTTGCTCTTGGTCCCCCTGTCTGCTCTTGGTCCCCCTGGCTGTGCTTGGTCCCCCTGGCTGCTCTTGGTTCCCCTGGTTGCTCTTGGTCCCCCTGGTTGCTCTTGGTCCCCCTGGTTGCTCTTGGTCCCCCTGGCTGTGCTTGGTCGCCCTGGTTGCTCTTGGTCCCCTTGGTTGCTCTTGGTCCCCCTGGTTGCTCTTGCTCCCCCTGGCTGCTCTTGGTCCCCCTGGCTGTGCTTGGCCTTCCTGGCTGCTCTTGGTCCCCGTGGTCGCTCTTGGTCCCCCTGGCTGTGCTTGGTCCCCCTGGCTGCTCTTGTTCCCCCTGGCTGTGCTTGGTCCCCCTGGCTACTCTTGGTCCCCCTGGTTGCTCTTGGTCCCCCTGGCTGCTCTTGGTCCCCCTGGCTGTGCTGGGTCCCCCTGTCTGCTCTTAGTTCCCCTGGTTGCTGTTGGTCCCCCTGGTTGCTCTTGGTCCCCCTGGCTGTGCTTGGTCACCCTGGTTGCTCTTGGTCCCCCTGGTTGTTCTTGGTTCCCCTGGTTGCTCTTGGTCCCCCTGGCTGTGCTTGGTTCCCCTGGCTCCTCCTGGTCCCCCTGGTTGCTCTTGGTCCCCCTGGCTGTGTTTGGTCCCCAGGGCTGCTCTTGGTCCCCCTGGCTGCTCGTGGTCCCCTTGGTTGCTCTTGGTCCCCCTGGCTGCTCTGGCCCCCCTGGTTGCTCTTGGTCCCCCTGGCTGTGCTTGTTCCCCCTGGTTGCTCTTAGTCCCCCTGGTTGCTCTTGGTCTCCCTGGATGTGTTTGGTCCCCCTGGTTGCTCTTGGTCCCACTGGTTGCTCTTGGCCCCCCTGGCTGTGCTTGGTCCCCCTGGCTGTGCTTGGTCCCCCTGGCTGCTCTTGGTCCCCCTGGCTGCTCTTGGTCCCCCTGGTCGCTCTTGGTCCCCCTGGCTGTGCTTGGTCCCCATGGCAGCTCTTGGTCCCCCTGGCTGTGCTTGGCCCCCCTGGCTGCTCTTGGTCCCCCTGGTTGCTCTTGGTCCCCCTGGCTGCTCTTGGTCCCCCTGGCTGTGCCTGGTCCCCCTGGCTGCTCTTGGTTCCCCTGGTTGCTCTTGGTACCCCTGGTTACTCTTGGTCCCCCTGGTTGCTCTAGGTCCCCCTGGCTGTGCTTGGTCCCACTGGTTGCTCTTGGTCCCCTTGGTTGCTCTTGGTCCCCCTGGTCGCTCATGGTCCCCCTGGCTGCTCTTGGTGACCTGGCTCTGCTTGGCCTTCCTGGCTGCTCTTGGTCCTCCTGGTCGCTCTTGGTCCCCCTGGCTGTGCTTGGTTCTCTTGGCTGCTCTTGGTCCCTCTGGCTGCTCTTGGTGCCCCTGGCTGTGCTTGGTCCCCCTGGCAGCTCTTGGTCCCCCTGGTTGCTCTTGGCCCCCCTGGCTGCTCTTGGCCCCCCTTGCTGTGCGGGTGCCCCTGGCTGCTCTTGGTCCCCCTGGTTGCTCTTGGTCCCCCTGGCTGCTCTTGGTCCCCCTGGCTGCTCTTGGTCCCCCTGGTTGCTTTTGGTCCCCCTGGTCGCTCTTGGTCCCCCTGGCTGCTCTTGGTCCCCCTGGCTGTGCTTGGTCCCCCTGGCTGCTCTTGGTCCCCCTGGTCGCTCTTGGTCCCCCTGGCTGTGCTTGGTTCCCCTGGCTGCTCTTGGTCCCCCTGGCTGCTCTTGGTCCCCCTGGTCGCTCTTGGTCCCCCTGGCTGTGCTTGGTCCCCATGGCTGCTCTTGGTCCCCCTGGCTGTGCTTGGCCCCCCTGGCTGCTCTTGGTCCCCCTGGTCGCTCTTGGTCCCCCTGGCTGTGCTTGGTCCCCATGGCTGCTCTTGGTCCCCCTGGCTGTGCTTGCCCCCCTGGCTGCTCTTGGTCCCCCTGGCTGCTCTTGGTCCCCCTGGTCGCTATTGGTCCCCCTGGCTGTGCTTGGTCCCCATGGCTGCTCTTGGTCCCCCTGGCTGTGCTTGGCCCCCCTGGCTGCTCTTGGTCCCCCTGGTTGCTCTTGGTCCCCCTGGCTGCTCTTGGTCCCCCTGGCTGTGCTTGGTCCCCCTGGCTGCTCTTGGTTCCTCTGGTTGCTCTTGGTACCCCTGGTTACTCTTGGTCCCCCTGGTTGCTCTAGGTCCCCCTGGCTGTGCTTGGTCCCCCTGGCTGCTCTTGGTCCCCCTGGTTGCTCTTGGTCCCCCTGGTCGCTCTTGGTCCCCCTGGCTGCTCTTGGTACCCCTGGCTGTGCTTGGTCCCCCTGGCTGCTCTTGGTCCCCCTGGTTGCTCTTGGTCCCCCTGGCTGCTCTTGGTCCCCCTGGCTGTGCCTGGTCCCCCTGGCTGCTCTTGGTTCCCCTGGTTGCTCTTGGTACCCCTGGTTACTCTTGGTCCCCCTGGTTGCTCTAGGTCCCCCTGGCTGTGCTTGGTCCCACTGGTTGCTCTTGGTCCCCCTGGTTGCTCTTGGTCCCCCTGGCTGCTCTTGGTCCCCCTGGTCGCTCTTGGTCCCCCTGGCTGTGCTTGGTCCCCATGGCAGCTTTTGGTCCCCCTGGCTGTGCTTGGCCCCCCTGGCTGTGCTTGGTCCCCCTGGCTGCTCTTGGTCCCCCTGGCTGCTCTTGGTCCCCCGGTCGCTCTTGGTCCCCCTGGCTGTGCTTGGTCCCCATGGCTGCTCTTGGTCCCCCTGGTTGCTCTTGGTCCCCCTGGCTGCCCTTGGTCCCCCTGGCTGCCCTTGGTCCCCCTGGCTGTGCTTGGTCCCCCTGGCTGCTCTTGGTCCCCCTGGTTGCTCTTGGTCCCCCTGGCTGTGCTTGGTCGCCCTGGTTGCTCTTGGTCCCCCTGGTTGCTCTTGGTCCCCCTGGTCGCTCTTGGTCCCCCTGGCTGCTCTTGGTCCCCCTGGCTGTGCTTGGCCTTCCTGGCTGCTCTTGGTCCCCATGGTCGCTCTTGGTCCCCCTGGCTGTGCTTGGTCCCCCTGGCTGCTCTTGTTCCCCCTGGCTGTGCTTGGTCCCCCTGGCTACTCTTGGTCCCCCTGGTTGCTCTTGTCCCCCCTGGCTGCTCTTGGTCCCCCTGGCTGTGCTTGGTCCCCCTGGCTGCTCTTGGTTCCCCTGGTTGCTCTTGGTCCCCCTGGTTGCTCTTGGTCCCCCTGGCTGTGCTTGGTCCCCCTGGTTGCTCTTGGTCTCCCTGGTTGTTCTTGGTCCCCCTGGTTGCTCTTGGTCCCCCTGGCTGTGCTTGGTCCCCTTGGCTCCTCCTGGTCCCCCTGGTTGCTCTTGGTCCCCCTGGCTGTGCTTGTTCCCCCTGGCTGCTCTTGGTCCCCCTGGCTGCTCCTGGTCCCCTTGGTTGCTCTTGGTCCCCCTGGCTGCTCTTGGTCCCCCTGGTTGCTCTTGGTCCCCCTGGCTGTGCTTGTTCCCCCTGGTTGCTCTTGGTCCCCCTGGTTGCTCTTGGTCTCCCTGGATGGGTTTGGTCCCCCTGGTTGCTCTTGGTCCCACTGGTTGCTCCTGGTTCCCCTGGTTGCTCTTGGTCCCCCTGGTTGCTCTTGGTTCCCCTGGTTGCTCTTGGTCCCCCTGGCTGTGCTTGGTCCCCCTGGCTGTGCTTGGTCCCCCTGGCTGCTCTTGGTCCCCCTGGCAGCTCTTGGTCCCCTTGGTTTCTCTTGGTCCCCGTGGCTGTGCTTAGTCCCCCTGGCTGCTCTTGGTCCCCCTGGCTGCTCTTGGTCCCCCTGGCTGTGCTTGGTCCCCCTGGCTGTGCTTGGTCCCCCTGGCTGCTCTTGGCCCCCCTGGTTGCTCTTGGCCCCTCTGGCTGCTCTTGGTCCCCCTGGCTGCTCTTAGTCCGCCTGTTTGCTCTTGGTCCCCCTGGCTGTGCTTGGTCCCCCTGGCTGCTATTGGTCCCCCTGGCTGTGCTTGGTCCTGCTGGTTGCTCCTTGGTCCCCCTGGTTGCTCTTGGTCCCCCTGGATGTGCTTGGCTCCCCTGGCTTTTCTTGGTCCCCCTGGTTGCTCTTGGTCCCCCTGGCTTCTCTTGGTCCCCCTGGCTGTGCTTGGTCCCCCTGGCTGCTCTTGGTCCCCCTGGCTGCTCTTGGTCCCCCCTCTCTGCTCTTGTTCCCCCTAGCCTTGCTTGGTCCCCCTGGCTGTGCTTGGCCCTCCTGGCTTCTCTTGGTCCCCCTGTTTGCTCTTGGTCCCCCTGGCTTCTCTTGGTCCCCCTGGCTTCTCTTGGTCCCCCTGGCTGCTCTTGGTCCACCTGGTTGCTCTTGGTCCCCCTGGCTGTGCTTGGTCCCCCTGGCTGCTCTTGGTTCCCCTGGCTGTGCTTGGTCCCCCTGGTTGCTCTCGGTCCCCCTGGCTGTGCTTGGTCCCCCTGGCTGTGCTTGGTCCCCCTGGCTGCCCTTGGTCCCCCTGGTTGCTGTTGGTCCCCCTGGTCGCTCTTGGTCCCCCTGGCTGTGCTTGGTCCCCTTGGCTCCTCCTGGTCCCCCTGGTTGCTCTTGGTCCCCCTGGCTGTGTTTGGTCCCCAGGGCTGCTCTTGGCCCCCCTGGTTGCTCTTGATCCCCCTGGCTGTGCTTGTTCCCCCTGGTTGCTCTTAGTCCCCCTGGTTGCTCTTAGTCTCCCTGGATGTGTTTGGTCCCCCTGGTTGCTCTTGGTCCCACTGGTTGCTCCTGGTCCCCCTGGTTGCTCTTGGTTCCCCTGGTTGCTCTTGGTCCCCCTGGCTGTGCTTGGTCCCCCTGGCTGTGCTTGGTCCCCCTGGCTGCTCTTGGTCCCCCTGGCTGCTCTTGGTCCCCCTGGTCGCTCTTGGTCCCCCTGGCTGTGCTTGGTCCCCATGGCTGTGCTTGGCCCCCCTGGCTGCTCTTGGTCCCCCTGGTCGCTCTTGGTCCCCCTGGCTGTGCTTGGTCCCCATGGCTGCTCTTGGTCCCCCTGGCTGTGCTTGGCCCCCCTGGCTGCTCTTGGTCCCCCTGGCTGCTCTTGGTCCCCCTGGTCGCTCTTGGTCCCCCTGGCTGTGCTTGGTCCCCATGGCTGCTCTTGGTCCCCCTGGCTGTGCTTGGCCCCCCTGGCTGCTCTTGGTCCCCCTGGTTGCTCTTGGTCCCCCTGGCTGCTCTTGGTCCCCCTGGCTGTGCTTGGTCCCCCTGGCTGCTCTTGGTTCCTCTGGTTGCTCTTGGTACCCCTGGTTACTCTTGGTCCCCCTGGTTGCTCTAGGTCCCCCTGGCTGTGCTTGGTCCCCCTGGCTGCTCTTGGTCCCCCTGGTTGCTCTTGGTCCCCCTGGTCGCTCTTGGTCCCCCTGGCTGCTCTTGGTCCCCCTGGCTGTGCTTGGTCCCCCTGGCTGCTCTTGGTCCCCCTGGTTGCTCTTGGTCCCCCTGGCTGCTCTTGGTCCCCCTGGCTGTGCCTGGTCCCCCTGGCTGCTCTTGGTTCCCCTGGTTGCTCTTGGTACCCCTGGTTACTCTTGGTCCCCCTGGTTGCTCTAGGTCCCCCTGGCTGTGCTTGGTCCCACTGGTTGCTCTTGGTCCCCCTGGTTGCTCTTGGTCCCCCTGGCTGCTCTTGGTCCCCCTGGTCGCTCTTGGTCCCCCTGGCTGTGCTTGGTCCCCATGGCAGCTCTTGGTCCCCCTGGCTGTGCTTGGCCCCCCTGGCTGTGCTTGGTCCCCCTGGCTGCTCTTGGTCCCCCTGGCTGCTCTTGGTCCCCCGGTCGCTCTTGGTCCCTCTGGCTGTGCTTGGTCCCCATGGCTGCTCTTGGTCCCCCTGGTTGCTCTTGGTCCCCCTGGCTGCCCTTGGTCCCCCTGGCTGTGCTTGGTCCCCCTGGCTGCTCTTGGTTCCCCTGGTTGCTCTTGGTCCCCCTGGTTGCTCTTGGTCCCCCTGGCTGTGCTTGGTCGCCCTGGTTGCTCTTGGTCCCCCTGGTTGCTCTTGGTCCCCCTGGTCGCTCTTGGTCCCCCTGGCTGCTCTTGGTCCCCCTGGCTGTGCTTGGCCTTCCTGGCTGCTCTTGGTCCCCATGGTCGCTCTTGGTCCCCCTGGCTGTGCTTGGTCCCCCTGGCTGCTCTTGTTCCCCCTGGCTGTGCTTGGTCCCCCTGGCTACTCTTGGTCCCCCTGGTTGCTCTTGTCCCCCCTGGCTGCTCTTGGTCCCCCTGGCTGTGCTTGGTCCCCCTGGCTGCTCTTGGTTCCCCTGGTTGCTCTTGGTCCCCCTGGTTGCTCTTGGTCCCCCTGGCTGTGCTTGGTCCCCCTGGTTGCTCTTGGTCTCCCTGGTTGTTCTTGGTCCCCCTGGTTGCTCTTGGTCCCCCTGGCTGTGCTTGGTCCCCTTGGCTCCTCCTGGTCCCCCTGGTTGCTCTTGGTCCCCCTGGCTGTGCTTGTTCCCCCTGGCTGCTCTTGGTCCCCCTGGCTGCTCCTGGTCCCCTTGGTTGCTCTTGGTCCCCCTGGCTGCTCTTGGTCCCCCTGGTTGCTCTTGGTCCCCCTGGCTGTGCTTGTTCCCCCTGGTTGCTCTTGGTCCCCCTGGTTGCTCTTGGTCTCCCTGGATGGGTTTGGTCCCCCTGGTTGCTGTTGGTCCCACTGGTTGCTCCTGGTTCCCCTGGTTGCTCTTGGTCCCCCTGGTTGCTCTTGGTTCCCCTGGTTGCTCTTGGTCCCCCTGGCTGTGCTTGGTCCCCCTGGCTGTGCTTGGTCCCCCTGGCTGCTCTTGGTCCCCCTGGCAGCTCTTGGTCCCCTTGGTTTCTCTTGGTCCCCGTGGCTGTGCTTAGTCCCCCTGGCTGCTCTTGGTCCCCCTGGCTGCTCTTGGTCCCCCTGGCTGTGCTTGGTCCCCCTGGCTGTGCTTGGTCCCCCTGGCTGCTCTTGGCCCCCCTGGTTGCTCTTGGCCCCTCTGGCTGCTCTTGGTCCCCCTGGCTGCTCTTAGTCCGCCTGTTTGCTCTTGGTCCCCCTGGCTGTGCTTGGTCCCCCTGGCTGCTATTGGTCCCCCTGGCTGTGCTTGGTCCTGCTGGTTGCTCCTTGGTCCCCCTGGTTGCTCTTGGTCCCCCTGGATGTGCTTGGCTCCCCTGGCTTTTCTTGGTCCCCCTGGTTGCTCTTGGTCCCCCTGGCTTCTCTTGGTCCCCCTGGCTGTGCTTGGTCCCCCTGGCTGCTCTTGGTCCCCCTGGCTGCTCTTGGTCCCCCCTCTCTGCTCTTGTTCCCCCTAGCCTTGCTTGGTCCCCCTGGCTGTGCTTGGCCCTCCTGGCTTCTCTTGGTCCCCCTGTTTGCTCTTCGTCCCCCTGGCTTCTCTTGGTCCCCCTGGCTTCTCTTGGTCCCCCTGGCTGCTCTTGGTCCACCTGGTTGCTCTTGGTCCCCCTGGCTGTGCTTGGTCCCCCTGGCTGCTCTTGGTCCCCCTGGCTGTGCTTGGTCCCCCTGGTTGCTCTCGGTCCCCCTGGCTGTGCTTGGTCCACCTGGCCTCGCTTGGTCCCCCTGGCTGCTCTTGGTCCCCCTGGTTGCTCTTGGTCCCCCTGGTCGCTCTTGGTCCCCCTGGCTGTGCTTGGTCCCCTTGGCTCCTCCTGGTCCCCCTGGTTGCTCTTGGTCCCCCTGGCTGTGTTTGGTCCCCAGGGCTGCTCTTGGTCCCCCTGGCTGCTCGTGGTCCCCTTGGTTGCTCTTGGTCCCCCTGGCTGCTCTTTGCCCCCCTGGTTGCTCTTGGTCCCCCTGGCTGTGCTTGTTCCCCCTGGTTGCTCTTAGTCCCCCTGGTTGCTCTTAGACTCCCTGGATGTGTTTGGTCCCCCTGGTTGCTCTTGGTCCCACTGGTTGCTCCTGGTTCCCCTGGTTGCTCTTGGTCCCCCTGGTTGCTCTTGGTTCCCCTGGTTGCTCTTGGTCCCCCTGGCTGTGCTTGGTCCCCCTGGCTGTGCTTGGTCCCCCTGGCTGCTCTTGGTCCCCCTGGCTGCTCTTGGTCCCCCTGGTCGCTCTTGGTCCCCCTGGCTGTGCTTGGTCCCCATGGCTGCTCTTGGTCCCCCTGGCTGTGCTTGGCCCCCCTGGCTGCTCTTGGTCCCCCTGGTTGCTCTTGGTCCCCCTGGCTGCTCTTGGTCCCCCTGGCTGTGCTTTGTCCCCCTGGCTGCTCTTGGTCCCCCTGGCTGTGCTTGGTCCCCCTGGTTGCTCTCGGTCCCCCTGGCTGTGCTTGGTCCCCCTGGCTGTGCTTGGTCCCCCTGGCTGCTCTTGGTCCCCCTGGTCGCTCTTGGTCCCCCTGGCTGTGCTTGGTTCCCCTGGCTGCTCTTGGTCCCCCTGGCTGTGCTTGGTCCCCCTGGCTGCTCTTGGTCCCCCTGGTTGCTCTTGGTCCCCCTGTCTGCTCTTGGTCCCCCTGGCTGTGCTTGGTCCCCCTGGCTGCTCTTGGTTCCCCTGGTTGCTCTTGGTCCCCCTGGTTGCTCTTGGTCCCCCTGGCTGTGCTTGGTCGCCCTGGTTGCTCTTGGTTCCCTTGGTTGCTCTTGGTCCCCCTGGTTGCTCTTGCTCCCCCTGGCTGCTCTTGGTCCCCCTGGCTGTGCTTGGCCTTCCTGAATGCTCTTGGTCCCCGTGGTCGCTCTTGGTCCCCCTGGCTGTGCTTGGTCCCCCTGGCTGCTCTTGTTCCCCCTGGCTGTGCTTGGTCCCCCTGGCTACTCTTGGTCCCCCTGGTTGCTCTTGGTCCCCCTGGCTGCTCTTGGTCCCCCTGGCTGTGCTTGGTCCCCCTGGTTGCTCTTGGTCCCCCTGGCTGTGCTTGGTCACCCTGGTTGCTCTTGGTCCCCCTGGTTGTTCTTGGTTCCCCTGGTTGCTCTTGGTCCCCCTGGCTGTGCTTGGTTCCCCTGGCTCCTCCTGGTCCCCCTGGTTGCTCTTGGTCCCCCTGGCTGTGTTTGGTCCCCAGGGCTGCTCTTGGTCCCCCTGGCTGCTCGTGGTCCCATTGGTTGCTCTTGGTCCCCCTGGCTGCTCTTGGCCCCCCTGGTTGCTCTTGGTCCCCCTGGCTGTGCTTGTTCCCCCTGGTTGCTCTTAGTCCCCCTGGTTGCTCTTGGTCTCCCTGGATGTGTTTGGTCCCCCTGGTTGCTCTTGGTCCCACTGGTTGCTCCTGGTTCCCCTGGTTGCTCTTGGTCCCCCTGGTTGCTCTTGGTTCCCCTGGTTGCTCTTGGTCCCCCTGGCTGTGCTTGGTCCCCCTGGCTGTGCTTGGTCCCCCTGGCTGCTCTTGGTCCCCCTGGCTGCTCTTGGTCCCCCTGGTCGCTCTTGGTCCCCCTGGCTGTGCTTGGTCCCCAGGGCAGCTCTTGGTCCCCCTGGCTGTTCTTGGCCCCCCTGGCTGCTCTTGGTCCCCCTGGTTGCTCTTGGTCCCCCTGGCTGCTCTTGGTCCCCCTGGCTGTGCTTGGTCCCACTGGTTGCTCTTGGTCCCCCTGGTTGCTCTTGGTCCCCCTGGTCGCACATGGTCCCCCTGGCTGCTCTTGGTGACCTGGCTGTGCTTGGCCTTCCTGGCTGCTCTTGGTCCTCCTGGTCGCTCTTGGTCCCCCTGGCTGTGCTTGGTTCTCTTGGCTGCTCTTGGTCCCTCTGGCTGCTCTTGGTGCCCCTGGCTGTGCTTGGTCCCCCTGGCAGCTCTTGGTCCCCCTAGTTGCTCTTGGCCCCCCTGGCTGCTCTTGGCCCCCCTTGCTGTGCTTGGTCCCGCTGGCTGCTCTTGGTCCCCCTGGTTGCTCTTGGTCCCCCTGGCTGCTCTTGGTCCCCCTGGCTGCTCTTGGTCCCCCTGGTTGCTTTTGGTCCCCCTGGTCGCTCTTGGTCCCCCTGGCTGCTCTTGGTCCCCCTGGCTGTGCTTGGTCCCCCTGGCTGCTCTTGGTCCCCCTGGTCGCTCTTGGTCCCCCTGGCTGTGCTTGGTTCCCCTGGCTGCTCTTGGTCCCCCTGGCTGCTCTTGGTCCCCCTGGTCCCTCTTGGTCCCCCTGGCTGTGCTTGGTCCCCATGGCTGCTCTTGGTCCCCCTGGCTGCGCTTGGCCCCCCTGGCTGCTCTTGGTCCCCTTGGCTGCTCTTGGTCCCCCTGGTCGCTCTTGGTCCCCTGGCTGTGCTTGGTCCCCATGGCTGCTCTTGGTCCCCCTGGTTGCTCTTGGTCTCCCTGGCTGTGCTTGGTCCACCTGGCTGTGCTTGGTCCCCCTGGCTGCTCTTGGTTCCTCTGGTTGCTCTTGGTACCCCTGGTTACTCTTGGTCCCCCTGGTTGCTCTAGGTCCCCCTGGCTGTGCTTGGTCCCCCTGGCTGCTCTTGGTCCCCCTGGTTGCTCTTGGTCCCCCTGGTCGCTCTTGGTCCCCCTGGCTGCTCTTGGTCCCCCTGGCTGTGCTTGGTCCCCCTGGCTGCTCTTGGTCCCCCTGGTTGCTCTTGGTCTCCCTGGCTGTGCTTGGTCCACCTGGCTGTGCTTGGTCCCCCTGGCTGCTCTTGGTCCCCCTGGCTGCTCTTGGTCCCCCGGGTCGCTCTAGGTCCCCCTGGCTGTGCTTGGTCCACATGGCTGCTCTTGGTCCCCCTGGCTGTGCTTGGCCCCCCTGGCTGCTCTTGGTCCCCCTGGTTGCTCTTGGTCCCCCTGGCTGCTCTTGGTCCCCCTGGCTGTGCTTGGTCCCCCTGGCTGCTCTTGGTTCCCCTGGTTGCTCTTGGTACCCCTGGTTACTCTTGGTCCTCCTGGTTGCTCTAGGTCCCCCTGGCTGTGCTTGGTCCCGCTGGTTGCTCTTGGTCCCCCTGGTTGCTCTTGGTCCCCCTGGTCGCTCATGGTCCCCCTGGCTGCTCTTGGTGACCCTGGCTGTGCTTGGCCTTCCTGGCTGCTCTTGGTCCTCCTGGTTGCTCTTGGTCCCCCTGGCTGTGCTTGGTTCCCTTGGCTGCTCTTGGTCCCTCTGGCTGCTCTTGGTGCCCCTGGCTGTGCTTGGTCCCCCTGGCAGCTCTTGGTCCCCCTGGTTGCTCTTGGCCCCCCTGGCTGCTCTTGGCCCCCCTTGCTGTGCTTGGTCCCCCTGGCTGCTTTTGGTCCCCCTGGTTGCTCTTGGTCCCCCTGGCTGCTCTTGGTCCCCCTGGCTGCTCTTGGTCCCCCTGGTTGCTTTTGGTCCCCCTGGTCGCTCTTGGTCCCCCTGGCTGCTCTTGGTCCCCCTGGCTGTGCTTGGTCCCTCTGGCTGCTCTTGGTCCCCCTGGTCGCTCTTGGTCCCCCTGGCTGTGCTTGGTTCCCCTGGCTGCTCTTGGTCCCCCTGGCTGTGCTTGGTCCCCCTGGCTGCTCTTGGTCCCCCTGGTTGGTCTTGGTCCCCCTGGCTGCCCTTGGCCCCCCTGGCTGTGCTTGGTCCCCCTGGCTGCTCTTGGTTCCCCTGGTTGCTCTTGGTCCCCCTGGTTGCTCTTGGTCCCCCTGGCTGTGCTTGGTCGCCCTGGTTGCTCTTGGTCCCCCTGGTTGCTCTTGGTCCCCCTGGTCGCTCTTGGTCCCCCTGGCTGCTCTTGGTCCGCCTGGCTGTGCTTGGCCTTCCTGGCTGCTCTTGGTCCCCATGGTCGCTCTTGGTCCCCCTGGCTGTGCTTGGTCCCCCTGGCCGCTCTTGTTCCCCCTGGCTGTGCTTGGTCCCCCTGGCTACTCTTGGTCCCCCTGGTTGCTCTTGGTCCCCCTGGCTGCTCTTGGTCCCCCTGGCTGTGCTTGGTCCCCCTGGCTGCTCTTGGTTCCCCTGGTTGCTCTCGGTCCCCCTGGTTGCTCTTGGTCCCCCTGGCTGTGCTTGGTCCCCCTGGTTGCTCTTGGTCTCCCTGGTTGTTCTTGGTCCCCCTGGTTGCTCTTGGTCCCCCTGGCTGTGCTTGGTCCCCTTGGCTCCTCCTGGTCCCCCTGGTTGCTCTTGGTCCCCCTGGCTGTGCTTGGTCCCCCTGGCTGCTCTTGGTCCCCCTGGCTGCTCTTGGTCCCCTTGGTTGCTCTTGGTCCCCCTGGCTGCTCTTGGTCCCCCTGGTTGCTCTTGGTCCCCCTGGCTGTGCTTGTTCCCCCTGGTTGCTCTTGGTCCCCCTGGTTGCTCTTGGTCTCCCTGGATGGGTTTTGTCCCCCTGGTTGCTCTTGGTCCCACTGGTTGCTCCTGGTTCCCCTGGTTGCTCTTGGTCCCCCTGGTTGCTCTTGGTTCCCCTGGTTGCTCTTGGTCCCCCTGGCTGCTCTTGGTCCCCCTGGCAGCTCTTGGTTCCCCTGGTTTCTCTTGGTCCCCCTGGCTGTGCTTAGTCCCCCTGGCTGCTCTTGGTCCCCCTGGCTGCTCTTGGTCCCCCTGGCTGTGCTTGGTCCCCCTGGCTGTGCTTGGTCCCCCTGGCTGCTCTTGGTCCCCGTGGTTGCTCTTGGCCCCTCTGGCTGCTCTTGTTCCCCCTGGCTGCTCTTGGTCCCCCTGTTTGCTCTTGGTCCCCCTGGCTGTGCTTGGTCCCCCTGGCTGCTATTGGTCCCCCTGGCTGTGCTTGGTCCTGCTGGTTGCTCCTTGGTCCCCCTGGTTGCTCTTGGTCCCCCTGGCTGTGCTTGGCTCCCCTGGCTGCTCTTGGTCCCCCTGGTTGCTCTTGGTCCCCCTGGCTTTTCTTGGTCCCCCTGCCTGTGCTTGGTCCCCCTGGCTGCTCTTGGTCCCCCTGGCTGCTCTTGGTCCCCCCTCTCTGCTCTTGTTCCCCCTAGCCTTGCTTGGTCCCCCTGGCTGTGCTTGGCCCTCCTGCCTGCTCTTGGTCCCCCTGTTTGCTCTTGGTCCCCCTGGCTTCTCTTGGTCCCCCTGGCTGCTCTTGGTCCCCCTGGCTGCTCTTGGTCCACCTGGTTGCTCTTGGTCCCCCTGGCTGTGCTTGGTCCCCCTGGCTGCTCTTGGTCCCCCTGGCTGTGCTTGGTCCCCCTGGTTGTTCTCGGTCCCCCTGGCTGTGCTTGGTCTCCCTGGCTGTGCTTGGTCCCCCTGGCTGCTCTTGGTCCCCCTGTTTGCTCCTGGTCCCCCTGGTCGCTCTTGGTCCCCCTGGCTGTGCTTGGTCCCCTTGGCTCCTCCTGGTCCCCCTGGCTGTGCTTGGTCTCCCTGGCTGTGCTTGGTCCCCCTGGTTGCTCTTGGTCCCACTGGTTGCTCCTGGTTCCCCTGGTTGCTCTTGGTCCCACTGGTTGCTCTTGGTTCCCCTGGTTGCTCTTGGTCCCCCTGGCTGTGCTTGGTCCCCCTGGCTGTGCTTGGTCCCCCTGGCTGCTCTTGGTCCCACTGGCTGCTCTTGGTCCCCCTGGTCGCTCTTGGTCCCCCTGGCTGTGCTTGGTCCCCATGGCTGCTCTTGGTCCCCCTGGCTGTGCTTTGCCCCCCTGGCTGCTCTTGGTCCCCCTGGTTGCTCTTGGTCCCCCTGGCTGCTCTTGGTCCCCCTGGCTGTGCTTTGTCCCCCTGGCTGCTCTTGGTCCCCCTGGCTGTGCTTGGTCCCCCTGGTTGCTCTCTGTCCCCCTGGCTGTGCTTGGTCCCCCTGGCTGTGCTTGGTCCCCCTGGCTGCTCTTGGTCCCCCTGGTCGCTCTTGGTCCCCCTGGCTGTGCTTGGTTCCCCTGGCTGCTCTTGGTCCCCCTGGCTGTGCTTGGTCCCCCTGGCGCTCTTGGTCCCCCTGGTTGCTCTTGGTCCCCCTGTCTACTCTTGGTCCCCCTGGCTGTGCTTGGTCCCCCTGGCTGCTCTTGGTTCCCTGGTTGCTCTTGGTCCCCCTGGTTGCTCTTTGTCCCCCTGGTTGCTCTTGGTCCCCCTGGCTGTGCTTGGTCGCCCTGGTTGCTCTTGGTCCCCCTGGCTGTACTTGGTCCCCTTGGCTCCTCCTGGTCCCCCTGGTTGCTCTTGGTCCCCCTGGCTGTGTTTGGTCCCCAGGGCTGCTCTTGGTCCCCCTGGCTGCTCATGGTCCCCTTGGTTGCTCTTGGTCCCCCTGGCTGCTCTTGACCCCCCTGGTTGCTCTTGGTCCCCCTGGCTGTGCTTGTTCCCCCTGGTTGCTCTTAGTCCCCCTGGTTGCTCTTGGTCTCCCTGGATGTGTTTGGTCCCCCTGGTTGCTCTTGGTCCCACTGGTTGCTCCTGGTTCCCCTGGTTGCTCTTGGTCCTCCTGGTTGCTCTTGGTTCCCCTGGTTGCTCTTGGTCCCCCTGGCTGTGCTTGGTCCCCCTGGCTGTGCTTGGTACCCCTGGCTGCTCTTGGTCCTCTGGCTGCTCTTGGTCCCCCTGGTCGCTCTTGGTCCCCCTGTCTGTGCTTGGTCCCCATGGCTGCTCTTGGTCCCCCTGGCTGTGCTTGGCCCCCCTGGCTGCTCTTGGTCCCCCTAGTTGCTCTTGGTCCCCCTGGCTGCTCTTGGTCCCCCTGGCTGTGCTTGGTCCCCCTGGCTGCTCTTGGTGCCCCTGGTTGCTCTTGGTACCCCTGGTTACTCTTGGTCCCCCTGGTTGCTCTAGGTCCCCCTGGCTGTGCTTGGTCCCGCTGGTTGCTCTTGGTCCCCCGGTTGCTCTTGGTCCCCCTGGTCGCTCATGGTCCCCCTGGCTGCTCTTGGTGACCTGGCTGTGCTTGGCCTTCCTGGCTGCTCTTGGTCCTCCTGGTTGCTCTTGGTCCCCCTGGCTGTGCTTGGTTCTCTTGGCTGCTCTTGGTCCCTCTGGCTGCTCTTGGTGCCCCTGGCTGTGCTTGGTCCCCCTGGCAGCTCTTGGTCCCCCTGGTTGCTCTTGGCCCCCCTGGCTGCTCTTGGTCCCCCTTGCTGTGCTTGGTCCCCCTGGCTGCTCTTGGTCCCCATGGTTGCTCTTGGTCCCCCTGGCTGCTCTTGGTCCCCCTGGCTGCTCTTGGTCCCCCTGGTTGCTTTTGGTCCCCCTGGTCGCTCTTGGTCCCCCTGGCTGCTCTTGGTCCCCCTGGCTGTGCTTGGTCCCCCTGGCTGCTCTTGGTCACCCTGGTCGCTCTTGGTCCCCCTGGCTGTGCTTGGTTCCCCTGGCTGCTCTTGGTCCCCCTGGCTGCGCTTGGTCCCCCAGGCTGTGCTTGGTCCCCCAGGCTGTGCTTGGTCCTCCTGGTTGCTCTTGGTCCCCCAGGCTGTGCTTGGTCCCCCAGGCTGTGCTTGGTCCCCCAGGCTGTGCTTGGTCCCCCTGGTTGCTCTTGGTCCCCCAGGATGTGCTTGGTCCCCCAGGCTGTGCTTGGTCCCTCTGGTTGCTCTTGGTCCCCCTGTCTGTGCTTGGTCCCCCTGGTTGTTCCTGGTCCCCCTAGCTGTGCTGGGTCCCCCAGGCTGTGCTTGGTCCCCCTGGTTGCTCTTGGTCCCCAAGGCTGTGCTTGGTCCCCCTGGTTGCTCTTGGTCCCCCAGGCTGTGCTTGGTACCCCTGGCTGTGCTTGGTCCCCCTGGTTGCTCTTGGTCACCCAGGCTGTGCTTGGTACCCCTGGCTGTGCTTGGTCCACCTGGTTGCTCTTGGTCCCCCAGGCTTTGCTTGGTCCCCTAGGCTGCGCTTGGTCCCTCAGGCTGTGCTTGGTCCCCCTGGTTGCTCTTGTTCCCCCAGGCTGTGCTTGGTACCCCTGGCTGTGCTTGGTCCCCCTGGTTGCTCTTGGTCCCCCAGGCTGTGCTTGGTCCCCCAGGTTGTGCTTGTTCCCCCTGGTTGCTCTTGGTCCCCCTGGCTGTGCTTGGTCCCCCAGGTTGCTCATGGTCCCCCTGGCTGTGCTTGGTCCCCCAGGCTGTGCTTGGTCCCCCTGGTTGCTCTTGGTCCCCCCTTGCTGTGCTTGGTCCCCCAGGCTGTGCTTGGTCCCCCTGGATGATCTTGGTCCCCAAGGCTGTGCTTGGTCCCCCAGGCTGTGCTTGTTCCCCCTGGTTGCTTTTGGTCCCCCAGGCTGTGCTTTATACCCCTGGTTGCTCTTGGTCCCCCAGGCTGTGCTTGGTCCCCCAGGCTGTGCTTGGTCCCCCTGGTTGCTCTTGGTCCCCCTGGCTGTGCTTGGTACCCCTGGCTGTGCTTGGTCCACCTGGTTGCTCTTGGTCCCCCAGGCTGTGCTTGGTCCCCCTGGTTGCTCTTGGTCCCCCAGGCTGTGCTTATTCCCCCAGGCTGTGCTTGGTCCCCCTGGTTGTGCTTGGTCCCCCTGGTTGCTCTTCGTCCCCCTGGCTATGCTTGGTACCCCTGGCTGTGCTTGGTCACCCTGGTTGCTCTTGGTCCCCCAGGCTGTGCTTGGTCCCCCTGGTTGCTCTTGGTCCCACAGGCTGTGCTTGGTCCCCGAGGCTGTGCTTGGTCCCCCTGGTTGCTCTTGGTCCCCCAGGCTGTGCTTGGTCCCCCGGTTTCTCTTGACTCCCCTGGCTGTGCTTGGCACCCTGGCTGTGCTTGGTCCCCCTGGTTGCTCTTGGTCCCCCAGGCTGTACTTGGTCCCCCTGGTTGCTCTTGGTCCCCCAGGCTGTGCTTGGTAACCCTGGCTGTGCTTGGTCCCCCTGGTTCCTCTTGGTCCCCCAGGCTGTGTTTGTTCCCCCAGGCTGTGCTTGGTCCCCCAGGCTGTGCTTGGTCCCCGTGGTTGCTCTTGGTCCCCCTGGCTGTGCTTGGTCCCCCTGGCTGTGCTTGGTCCCCCTGGTTGCTCTTGGTCCCCCAGGCTGTGCTTGGTCCCCCAGGCTGTGCTTGGTCCCCATGGTTGCTCTTGGTCCCCCTGGCTGTGCTTGGTCCCCCTGGTTACTCTTGGTCCCCCTGGCTGTGCTTGGTCCCCAAGGCTGTGCTTGATCCCCCTGGTTGCTCTTGGTCCCCCTGGCTGTTCTTGGTCCCCCTGGTTGCTCTTGGTCCCCAAGGCTGTGCTTGGTCCCCCAGGCTGTGCTTGGTCCCCTTGGTTGCTCTTGGTCCCAGGCTGTGCTTTATACCCCTGGTTGTTCTTGGTCCCCCAGGCTGTGCTTGGTCCCCCAGGCTGTGCTTGGTCCCCCTGGTTGCTCTTGGTCCCCCAGGCTGTGCTTGGCCCCCAGGCTGTGCTTGGTCCCCCTGGTTGCTCTTGGTCCCCCAGGCTGTGCTTCGTCCCCCTGGTTGCTCTTGGTCCCCCAGGCTGTGCTTGGTCCCCCTGGATGCTCTTGGTCCCCCAGGCTGTGCTTGGTCCCCCAGGCTGTACTTGGTCCCCCAGTCTGTGCTTGGTCCCACTGGTTGCTCTTGGTCCCCCAGGCTGTGCTTGGTATCCCTGGCTGTGCTTGGTCTCCCTGGTTGCTCTTGGTCCCCCAGGCTGTGCTTGGTCCCCCTGGATGCTCTTGGTCCCCCTGGCTGTGCTTGGTCCCCCTGGTTGCTCTTGGTCCCCCAGGCTGTGCTTCGTCCCCCTGGTTGCTCTTGGTCCCACAGGCTGTGCTTGGTCCCCCAGGCTGTGCTTGGTCCCACTGGTTGCTCTTGGTCCCCCAGGCTGTGCTTGGTCCCCCTGGTTTCTCTTGGCTCCCCTGGCTGTGATTGGCACCCTGGCTGTGCTTGGTCCCCCTGGTTGCTCTTGGTCCCCCTGGTTGCTCTTGGTCCCCCAGGCTGTGCTTGGTCCCCCTGGTTGCTCTTGGTCCCCCAGGCAGTGCTTGGTCCCCCAGGCTGTGCTTGGTCCCCCTGGTTGCTCTTGATCCCCTGGTTGCTCTTGGTACCCCTGGCTGTGCTTGGTCCCCCAGGCTGTGCTTGGTCCTCCTGGTTGCTCTTGGTCCCCCAGGCTGTGCTTGGTCCCCCAGGCTGTGCTTGGTCCCCCTGGTTGCTCTTGGTCCCCCTGGCTGCGCTTGGTACCTCTGGCTGTGCTTGGTCCACCTGGTTGCTCTTGATCCCCCAGGCTGTGCTTGGTCCCCCAGGCTGTGCTTGGTCCCCCTGGTTGCTCTTTGTCCCCCAGGCTGTGCTTGGTCCCCCAGGCTGTGCTTGGTCCCCCAGGCTGTGCTTGGTCCCCATGGATGCTCTTGGTCCCCCAGGCTGTGCTTGGTCCCCCAGGCTGTGCTTGGTCCCCCAGTCTGTGCTTGGTCCCCCTGGTTGCTCTTGGTCCCCCAGGCTGTGCTTGGTACCCCTGGCTGTGCTTGGTCCCCCTGGTTGCTCTTGGTCCCCCAGGCTGTGCTTGGTCCCCCAGGCTGTGCTTGGTCCCCCTGGATGCTCTTGGTCCCCCTGGCTGTGCTTGGTCCCCCTGGTTGCTCTTGGTCCCCCAGGCTGTGCTTGGTCCCCCTGGTTGCTCTTGGTCCCCCAGGCTGTGCTTGGTATCCCTGTCTGTGCTTGGTCCCCCTGGTTCCTCTTGGTCCCCCAGGCTGTGCTTGGTCCACCTGGTTGCTCTTGATCCCCCTGGTTGCTCTTGGTACCCCTGGCTGTGCTTGGTCCCCCAGGCTGTGCTTGGTCCTCCTGGTTGCTCTTGGTCCCCCAGGCTGTGCTTGGTCCCCCTGGATGCCCTTGGTCTCCCTGGCTGTGCTTGGTCCCCCTGGTTGCTCTTGGTCCCCCAGGCTGTGCTTGGTCAACTGGTTGCTCTTGGTCCCCCAGGCTGTGCTTGGTCCCCCTGGTTGCTCTTGGTCCCCCAGGCTGTGCTTGGTCCCCCTGGTTTCTCTTGGCTCCCCTGGCTGTGATTGGCACCCTGGCTGTGCTTGATCCCCCTGGTTGCTCTTGGTCCCCCAGGCTGTGCTTGGTATCCCTGTCTGTGCTTGGTCCCCCTGGTTCCTCTTGGTCCCCCATGCTGTGCTTGGCCCCCCTGGTTGCTCTTGGTCCCCAGGCAGTGCTTGGTCCCCCAGGCTGTGCTTGGTCCCCCTGGTTGCTCTTGATCCCCCTTGTTGCTCTTGGTACCCCTGGCTGTGCTTGGTCCCCCAGGCTGTGCTTGGTCCTCCTGGTTGCTCTTTGTCCCCCAGGCTGTGCTTGGTCCCCCAGGCTGTGCTTGGTCCCCCTGGTTGCTCTTGGTTCCCCAGGATGTCCTTGGTCCCCCAGGCTGTGCTTGGTCCCCCTGGTTGCTCATGGTCACCCTGGCTGTGCTTGGTCCCCCTGGTTGCTCTTGGTTCCCCTGGCTGTGCTTGGTCCCCCAGGCTGTGCTTGGCCCCCCTGGTTGCTCTTGGTCCCCCAGGCTGTGCTTGGTCCCCCAGGCTGTGCTTGGACCCCCTGGTTGCTCTTGGTCCCCCTGGCTGTGCTTGGTCCACCTGGTTTCTCTTGGTCCCCCTGGCTGTGCTTGGTCCCCAAGGCTGTGCTTGGTCCCCCTGGTTGCTCTTCGTCCCCCTGGCTGTGCTTGGTCCCCCTAGTTGCTCTTGGTCCCCCAGGCTGTGATTGGTCCCCCTGGTTTCTCTTGGCTCCCCTGGATGTGCTTGGCACCCTGGCTGTGCTTGGTCCACCTGGTTTCTCTTGGCTCCCCTGGCGGTGCTTGGCACCCTGGCTGTGCTTGGTCCCCCTGGTTTCTCTTGGTCCCCAGGCTGTGCTTGGTATCCCTGTCTGTGCTTGGTCCCCCTGGTTCCTCTTGGTCCCCCAGGCTGTGCTTGGTCTCCCAGGCTGTGCTTGGTCCCACTGGTTGCTCTTGGTCCCCCAGGCAGTGCTTGGTCCCCCAGGCTGTGCTTGGCCCCCCTGGTTGCTCTTGATCCCCCTGGTTGCTCTTGGTCCCCCAGGCTGTGCTTGGTCCCCCAGGCTGTGCTTGGTCCCCCTGGTTGCTCTTGGTCCCCCAGGATGTGCTTGGTCCCCCAGGCTGTGCTTGGTCCCCCTGGTTGCTCTTGGTCCCCCTGGCTGTGCTTGGTCCCCCTGGTTGCTCCTGGTCCCCCTGGCTGTGCTGGGTCCCCCAGGCTGTGCTTGGTCCCCCTGGTTGCTCTTGGTCCCCAAGGCTGTGCTTGGTCCCCCTGGTTGCTCTTGGTCCCCCAGGCTGTGCTTGGTACCCCTGGCTGTGCTTGGTCCCCCTGGTTGCTCTTCGTCCCCCAGGCTGTGCTTGGTACCCCTGGCTGTGCTTGGTCCACCTGGTTGCTCTTGGTCCCCCAGGCTGTGCTTGGTCCCCTAGGCTGTGCTTGGTCTCTCAGGCTGTGCTTGGTCCCCCTGGTTGCTCTTGTTCCCCCAGGCTGTGCTTGGTACCCCTGGCTGTGCTTGGTCCCCCTGGTTGCTCTTGGTCCCCCAGGCTGTGCTTGGTCCCCCAGGCTGTGCTTGTTCCCCCTGGTTGCTCTTGGTCCCCCTGGCTGTGCTTGGTCCCCCAGGTTGCTCATGGTCCCCCTGGCTGTGCTTGGTCCCCCAGGCTGTGCTTGGTCCCCCTGGTTGCTCTTGGTCCCCCCTTGCTGTGCTTGGTCCCCCAGGCTGTGCTTGGTCCCCCTGGATGATCTTGGTCCCCAAGGCTGTGCTTGGTCCCCCAGGCTGTGCTTGTTCCCCCTGGTTGCTTTTGGTCCCCCAGGCTGTGCTTTATACCCCTGGTTGCTCTTGGTCCCCCAGGCTGTGCTTGGTCCCCCAGGCTGTGCTTGGTCCCCCTGGTTGCTCTTGGTCCCCCTGGCTGTGCTTGGTACCCCTGGCTGTGCTTGGTCCACCTGGTTGCTCTTGGTCCCCCAGGCTGTGCTTGGTCCCCCTGGTTGCTCTTGGTCCCCCAGGCTGTGCTTATTCCCCCAGGCTGTGCTTGGTCCCCCTGGTTGTGCTTGGTCCCCCTGGTTGCTCTTCGTCCCCCTGGCTATGCTTGGTACCCCTGGCTGTGCTTGGTCACCCTGGTTGCTCTTGGTCCCCCAGGCTGTGCTTGGTCCCCCTGGTTGCTCTTGGTCCCACAGGCTGTGCTTGGTCCCCCAGGCTGTGCTTGGTCCCCCTGGTTGCTCTTGGTCCCCCAGGCTGTGCTTGGTCCCCCCGGTTTCTCTTGACTCCCCTGGCTGTGCTTGGCACCCTGGCTGTGCTTGGTCCCCCTGGTTGCTCTTGGTCCCCCAGGCTGTACTTGTTCCCCCTGGTTGCTCTTGGTCCCCCAGGCTGTGCTTGGTACCCCAGGCTGTGCTTGGTCCCCCTGGTTCCTCTTGGTCCCCCAGGCTGTGCTTGTTCCCCCAGGCTGTGCTTGGTCCCCCAGGCTGTGCTTGGTCCCCCTGGTTGCTTTTGGTCCCCCTGGCTGTGCTTGGTCCCCCTGGCTGTGCTTGGTCCCCCTGGTTGCTCTTGGTCCCCCAGGCTGTGCTTGGTCCCCCAGGCTGTGCTTGGTCCCCATGGTTGCTCTTGGTCCCCCTGGCTGTGCTTGGTCCCCCTGGTTGCTCTTGGTCCCCCTGGCTGTGCTTGGTCCCCAAGGCTGTGCTTGATCCCCCTGGTTGCTCTTGGTCCCCCTGGCTGTTCTTGGTCCCCCTGGTTGCTCTTGGTCCCCAAGGCTGTGCTTGGTCCCCCAGGCTGTGCTTGGTCCCCTTGGTTGCTCTTGGTCCCAGGCTGTGCTTTATACCCCTGGTTGTTCTTGGTCCCCCAGGCTGTGCTTGGTCCCCCAGGCTGTGCTTGGTCCCCCTGGTTGCTCTTGGTCCCCCAGGCTGTGCTTGGCCCCCAGGCTGTGCTTGGTCCCACTGGTTGCTCTTGGTCCCCCAGGCTGTGCTTGGTCCCCCTGGTTGCTCTTGGTCCCCCAGGCTGTGCTTGGTCCCCCTGGATGCTCTTGGTCCCCCAGGCTGTGCTTGGTCCCCCAGGCTGTACTTGGTCCCCCAGTCTGTGCTTGGTCCCACTGGTTGCTCTTGGTCCCCCAGGCTGTGCTTGGTACCCCTGGCTGTGCTTGGTCTCCCTGGTTGCTCTTGGTCCCCCAGATTGTGCTTGGACCCCCTGGATGCTCTTGGTCCCCCTGGCTGTGCTTGGTCCCCCTGGTTGCTCTTGGTCCCCCAGGCTGTGCTTCGTCCCCCTGGTTGCTCTTGGTCCCCCAGGCTGTGCTTGGTCCCCCAGGCTGTGCTTGGTCCCCCTGGTTGCTCTTGGTCCCCCAGGCTGTGCTTGGTCCCCCTGGCTGCGCTTGGTCCCCCAGGCTGTGCTTGGTCCCCCAGGCTGTGCTTGGTCCTCCTGGTTGCTCTTGGTCCCCCAGGCTGTGCTTGGTCCCCCAGGCTGTGCTTGGTCCCCCTGGTTGCTCTTGGTCCCCAAGGATGTGCTTGGTCCCCCAGGCTGTGCTTGGTCCCCCTGGTTGCTCTTGGTCCCCCTGGCTGTGCTTGGTCCCCCTGGTTGCTCCTGGTCCCCCTAGCTGTGCTGGGTCCCCCAGGCTGTGCTTGGTCCCCCTGGTTGCTCTTGGTCCCCAAGGCTGTGCTTGGTCCCCCTGGTTGCTCTTGGTCCCCCAGGCTGTGCTTGGTACCCCTGGCTGTGCTTGGTCCCCCTGGTTGCTCTTGGTCCCCCAGGCTGTGCTTGGTACCCCTGGCTGTGCTTGGTCCACCTGGTTGCTCTTGGTCCCCCAGGCTGTGCTTGGTCCCCTAGGCTGTGCTTGGTCCCTCAGGCTGTGCTTGGTCCCCCTGGTTGCTCTTGTTCCCCCAGGCTGTGCTTGGTACCCCTGGCTGTGCTTGGTCCCCCTGGTTGCTCTTGGTCCCCCAGGCTGTGCTTGGTCCCCCAGGCTGTGCTTGTTCCCCCTGGTTGCTCTTGGTCCCCCTGGCTGTGCTTGGTCCCCCAGGTTGCTCATGGTCCCCCTGGCTGTGCTTGGTCCCCCAGGCTGTGCTTGGTCCCCCTGGTTGCTCTTGGTCCCCCCTTGCTGTGCTTGGTCCCCCAGGCTGTGCTTGGTCCCCCTGGATGATCTTGGTCCCCAAGGCTGTGCTTGGTCCCCCAGGCTGTGCTTGTTCCCCCTGGTTGCTTTTGGTCCCCCAGGCTGTGCTTTATACCCCTGGTTGCTCTTGGTCCCCCAGGCTGTGCTTGGTCCCCCAGGCTGTGCTTGGTCCCCCTGGTTGCTCTTGGTCCCCCTGGCTGTGCTTGGTACCCCTGGCTGTGCTTGGTCCACCTGGTTGCTCTTGGTCCCCCAGGCTGTGCTTGGTCCCCCTGGTTGCTCTTGGTCCCCCAGGCTGTGCTTGGTCCCCCTGGTTGTGCTTGGTCCCCCTGGTTGCTCTTCGTCCCCCTGGCTGTGCTTGGTTCTCTTGGCTGCTCTTGGTCCCTCTGGCTGCTCTTGGTGCCCCTGGCTGTGCTTGGTCCCCCTGGCAGCTCTTGGTCCCCCTGGTTGCACTTGGCCCCCCTGGCTGCTCTTGGTCCCTCTTGCTGTGCTTGGTCCCCCTGGCTGCTCTTGGTCCCCATGGTTGCTCTTGGTCCCCCTGGCTTCTCTTGGTCCCCCTGGCTGCTCTTGGTCCCCCTGGTTGCTTTTGGTCCCCCTGGTCGCTCTTGGTCCCCCTGGCTGCTCTTGGTCCCCCTGGCTGTGCTTGGTCCCCCTGGCTGCTCTTGGTCCCCCTGGTCGCTCTTGGTCCCCCTGGATGTGCTTGGTTCCCCTGGCTGCTCTTGGTCCCCCTGGCTGCGCTTGGTCCCCCAGGCTGTGCTTGGTCCCCCAGGCTGTGCTTGGTCCTCCTGGTTGCTCTTGGTCCCCCAGGCTGTGCTTGGTCCCCCAGGCTGTGCTTGGTCCCCCAGGCTGTGCTTGGTCCCCCTGGTTGCTCTTGGTCCCCCAGGATGTGCTTGGTCCCCCAGGCTGTGCTTGGTCCCTCTGGTTGCTCTTGGTCCCCCTGGCTGTGCTTGGTCCCCCTGGTTGCTCCTGGTCCCCCTAGCTGTGCTGGGTCCCCCAGGCTGTGCTTGGTCCCCCTGGTTGCTCTTGGTCCCCAAGGCTGTGCTTGGTCCCCCTGGTTGCTCTTGGTCCCCCAGGCTGTGCTTGGTACCCCTGGCTGTGCTTGGTCCCCCTGGTTGCTCTTGGTCCCCCAGGCTGTGCTTGGTACCCCTGGCTGTGCTTGGTCCACCTGGTTGCTCTTGGTCCCCCAGGCTGTGCTTGGTCCCCTAGGCTGCGCTTGGTCCCTCAGGCTGTGCTTGGTCCCCCTGGTTGCTCTTGTTCCCCCAGGCTGTGCTTGGTACCCCTGGCTGTGCTTGGTCCCCCTGGTTGCTCTTGGTCCCCCAGGCTGTGCTTGGTCCCCCAGGCTGTGCTTGTTCCCCCTGGTTGCTCTTGGTCCCCCTGGCTGAGCTTGGTCCCCCAGGTTGCTCATGGTCCCCCTGGCTGTGCTTGGTCCCCCAGGCTGTGCTTGGTCCCCCTGGTTGCTCTTGGTCCCCCCTTGCTGTGCTTGGTCCCCCAGGCTGTGCTTGGTCCCCTTGGATGATCTTGGTCCCCAAGGCTGTGCTTGGTCCCCCAGGCTGTGCTTGTTCCCCCTGGTTGCTTTTGGTCCCCCAGGCTGTGCTTTATACCCCTGGTTGCTCTTGGTCCCCCAGGCTGTGCTTGGTCCCCCAGGCTGTGCTTGGTCCCCCTGGTTGCTCTTGGTCCCCCTGGCTGTGCTTGGTACCCCTGGCTGTGCTTGGTCCCCCTGGTTGCTCTTGGTCCCCCAGGCTGTGCTTATTCCCCCAGGCTGTGCTTGGTCCCCCTGGTTGTGCTTGGTCCCCCTGGTTGCTCTTCGTCCCCCTGGCTATGCTTGGTACCCCTGGCTGTGCTTGGTCACCCTGGTTGCTCTTGGTCCCCCAGGCTGTGCTTGGTCCCCCTGGTTGCTCTTGGTCCCACAGGCTGTGCTTGGTCCCCCAGGCTGTGCTTGGTCCCCCTGGTTGCTCTTGGTCCCCCAGGCTGTGCTTGGTCCCCCGGTTTCTCTTGACTCCCCTGGCTGTGCTTGGCACCCTGGCTGTGCTTGGTCCCCCTGGTTGCTCTTGGGCCCCCAGGCTGTACTTGGTCCCCCTGGTTGCTCTTGGTCCCCCAGGCTGTGCTTGGTACCCCTGGCTGTGCTTGGTCCCCCTGGTTCCTCTTGGTCCCCCAGGCTGTGTTTGTTCCCCCAGGCTGTGCTTGGTCCCCCAGGCTGTGCTTGGTCCCCCTGGTTGCTCTTGGTCCCCCTGGCTGTGCTTGGTCCCCCTGGCTGTGCTTGGTCCCCCTGGTTGCTCTTGGTCCCCCAGGCTGTGCTTGGTCCCCCAGGCTGTGCTTGGTCCCCATGGTTGCTCTTGGTCCCCCTGGCTGTGCTTGATCCCCCTGGTTACTCTTGGTCCCCCTGGCTGTGCTTGGTCCCCAAGGCTGTGCTTGATCCCCCTGGTTGCTCTTGGTCCCCCTGGCTGTTCTTGGTCCCCCTGGTTGCTCTTGGTCCCCAAGGCTGTGCTTGGTCCCCCAGGCTGTGCTTGGTCCCCTTGGTTGCTCTTGGTCCCAGGCTGTGCTTTATACCCCTGGTTGTTCTTGGTCCCCCAGGCTGTGCTTGGTCCCCCAGGCTGTGCTTGGTCCCCCTGGTTGCTCTTGGTCCCCCAGGCTGTGCTTGGCCCCCAGGCTGTGCTTGGTCCCCCTGGTTGCTCTTGGTCCCCCAGGCTGTGCTTCGTCCCCCTGGTTGCTCTTGGTCCCCCAGGCTGTGCTTGGTCCCCCTGGATGCTCTTGGTCCCCCAGGCTGTGCTTGGTCCCCCAGGCTGTACTTGGTCCCCCAGTCTGTGCTTGGTCCCACTGGTTGCTCTTGGTCCCCCAGGCTGTGCTTGGTACCCCTGGCTGTGCTTGGTCTCCCTGGTTGCTCTTGGTCCCCCAGGCTGTGCTTGGTCCCCCTGGATGCTCTTGGTCCCCCTGGCTGTGCTTGGTCCCCCTGGTTGCTCTTGGTCCCCCAGGCTGTGCTTCGTCCCCCTGGTTGCTCTTGGTCCCCCAGGCTGTGCTTGGTCCCCCAGGCTGTGCTTGGTCCCCCTGGTTGCTCTTGGTCCCCCAGGCTGTGCTTGGTCCCCCTGGTTTCTCTTGGCTCCCCTGGCTGTGATTGGCACCCTGGCTGTGCTTGGTCCCCCTGGTTGCTCTTGGTCCCCCTGGTTGCTCTTGGTCCCCCAGGCTGTGCTTGGTCCCCCTGGTTGCTCTTGGTCCCCCAGGCAGTGCTTGGTCCCCCAGGCTGTGCTTGGTCCCCCTGGTTGCTCTTGATCCCCTGGTTGCTCTTGGTACCCCTGGCTGTGCTTGGTCCCCCAGGCTGTGCTTGGTCCTCCTGGTTGCTCTTGGTCCCCCAGGCTGTGCTTGGTCCCCCAGGCTGTGCTTGGTCCCCCTGGTTGCTCTTGGTCCCCCTGGCTGCGCTTGGTACCCCTGGCTGTGCTTGGTCCACCTGGTTGCTCTTGGTCCCCCAGGCTGTGCTTGGTCCCCCAGGCTGTGCTTGGTCCCCCTGGTTGCTCTTTGTCCCCCAGGCTGTGCTTGGTCCCCCAGGCTGTGCTTGGTCCCCCTGGATGCTCTTGGTCCCCCAGGCTGTGCTTGGTCCCCCAGGCTGTGCTTGGTCCCCCAGTCTGTGCTTGGTCCCCCTGGTTGCTCTTGGTCCCCGAGGCTGTGCTTCGTACCCCTGGCTGTGCTTGGTCCCCATGGTTGCTCTTGGTCCCCCAGGCTGTGCTTGGTCCCCCAGGCTGTGCTTGGTCCCCCTGGATGCTCTTGGTCCCCCTGGCTGTGCTTGGTCCCCCTGGTTGCTCTTGGTCCCCCAGGCTGTGCTTGGTCCCCCTGGTTGCTCTTGGTCCCCCAGGCTGTGCTTGGTATCCCTGTCTGTGCTTGGTCCCCCTGGTTCCTCTTGGTCCCCCAGGCTGTGCTTGGTCCACCTGGTTGCTCTTGATCCCCCTGGTTGCTCTTGGTACCCCTGGCTGTGCTTGGTCCCCCAGGCTGTGCTTGGTCCTCCTGGTTGCTCTTGGTCCCCCAGGCTGTGCTTGGTCCCCCTGGATGCCCTTGGTCTCCCTGGCTGTGCTTAGTCCCCCTGGTTGCTCTTGGTCCCCCAGGCTGTGCTTGGTCAACTGGTTGCTCTTGGTCCCCCAGGCTGTGCTTGGTCCCCCTGGTTGCTCTTGGTCCCCCAGGCTGTGCTTGGTCCCCCTGGTTTCTCTTGGCTCCCCTGGCTGTGATTGGCACCCTGGCTGTGCTTGGTCCCCCTGGTTGCTCTTGGTCCCCCAGGCTGTGCTTGGTCCCCCAGGCTGTGCTTGTTCCCCCTGGTTGCTCTTGGTCCCCCTGGCTGTGCTTGGTCCCCCAGGTTGCTCATGGTCCCCCTGGCTGTGCTTGGTCCCCCAGGCTGTGCTTGGTCCCCCTGGTTGCTCTTGGTCCCCCCTTGCTGTGCTTGGTCCCCCAGGCTGTGCTTGGTCCCCCTGGATGATCTTGGTCCCCAAGGCTGTGCTTGGTCCCCCAGGCTGTGCTTGTTCCCCCTGGTTGCTTTTGGTCCCCCAGGCTGTGCTTTATACCCCTGGTTGCTCTTGGTCCCCCAGGCTGTGCTTGGTCCCCCAGGCTGTGCTTGGTCCCCCTGGTTGCTCTTGGTCCCCCTGGCTGTGCTTGGTACCCCTGGCTGTGCTTGGTCCACCTGGTTGCTCTTGGTCCCCCAGGCTGTGCTTGGTCCCCCTGGTTGCTCTTGGTCCCCCAGGCTGTGCTTGGTCCCCCTGGTTGTGCTTGGTCCCCCTGGTTGCTCTTCGTCCCCCTGGCTGTGCTTGGTTCTCTTGGCTGCTCTTGGTCCCTCTGGCTGCTCTTGGTGCCCCTGGCTGTGCTTGGTCCCCCTGGCAGCTCTTGGTCCCCCTGGTTGCACTTGGCCCCCCTGGCTGCTCTTGGTCCCTCTTGCTGTGCTTGGTCCCCCTGGCTGCTCTTGGTCCCCATGGTTGCTCTTGGTCCCCCTGGCTTCTCTTGGTCCCCCTGGCTGCTCTTGGTCCCCCTGGTTGCTTTTGGTCCCCCTGGTCGCTCTTGGTCCCCCTGGCTGCTCTTGGTCCCCCTGGCTGTGCTTGGTCCCCCTGGCTGCTCTTGGTCCCCCTGGTCGCTCTTGGTCCCCCTGGATGTGCTTGGTTCCCCTGGCTGCTCTTGGTCCCCCTGGCTGCGCTTGGTCCCCCAGGCTGTGCTTGGTCCCCCAGGCTGTGCTTGGTCCTCCTGGTTGCTCTTGGTCCCCCAGGCTGTGCTTGGTCCCCCAGGCTGTGCTTGGTCCCCCAGGCTGTGCTTGGTCCCCCTGGTTGCTCTTGGTCCCCCAGGATGTGCTTGGTCCCCCAGGCTGTGCTTGGTCCCTCTGGTTGCTCTTGGTCCCCCTGGCTGTGCTTGGTCCCCCTGGTTGCTCCTGGTCCCCCTAGCTGTGCTGGGTCCCCCAGGCTGTGCTTGGTCCCCCTGGTTGCTCTTGGTCCCCAAGGCTGTGCTTGGTCCCCCTGGTTGCTCTTGGTCCCCCAGGCTGTGCTTGGTACCCCTGGCTGTGCTTGGTCCCCCTGGTTGCTCTTGGTCCCCCAGGCTGTGCTTGGTACCCCTGGCTGTGCTTGGTCCACCTGGTTGCTCTTGGTCCCCCAGGCTGTGCTTGGTCCCCTAGGCTGCGCTTGGTCCCTCAGGTTGTGCTTGGTCCCCCTGGTTGCTCTTGTTCCCCCAGGCTGTGCTTGGTACCCCTGGCTGTGCTTGGTCCCCCTGGTTGCTCTTGGTCCCCCAGGCTGTGCTTGGTCCCCCAGGCTGTGCTTGTTCCCCCTGGTTGCTCTTGGTCCCCCTGGCTGAGCTTGGTCCCCCAGGTTGCTCATGGTCCCCCTGGCTGTGCTTGGTCCCCCAGGCTGTGCTTGGTCCCCCTGGTTGCTCTTGGTCCCCCCTTGCTGTGCTTGGTCCCCCAGGCTGTGCTTGGTCCCCCTGGATGATCTTGGTCCCCAAGGCTGTGCTTGGTCCCCCAGGCTGTGCTTGTTCCCCCTGGTTGCTTTTGGTCCCCCAGGCTGTGCTTTATACCCCTGGTTGCTCTTGGTCCCCCAGGCTGTGCTTGGTCCCCCAGGCTGTGCTTGGTCCCCCTGGTTGCTCTTGGTCCCCCTGGCTGTGCTTGGTACCCCTGGCTGTGCTTGGTCCCCCTGGTTGCTCTTGGTCCCCCAGGCTGTGCTTATTCCCCCAGGCTGTGCTTGGTCCCCCTGGTTGTGCTTGGTCCCCCTGGTTGCTCTTCGTCCCCCTGGCTATGCTTGGTACCCCTGGCTGTGCTTGGTCACCCTGGTTGCTCTTGGTCCCCCAGGCTGTGCTTGGTCCCCCTGGTTGCTCTTGGTCCCACAGGCTGTGCTTGGTCCCCCAGGCTGTGCTTGGTCCCCCTGGTTGCTCTTGGTCCCCCAGGCTGTGCTTGGTCCCCCGGTTTCTCTTGACTCCCCTGGCTGTGCTTGGCACCCTGGCTGTGCTTGGTCCCCCTGGTTGCTCTTGGGCCCCCAGGCTGTACTTGGTCCCCCTGGTTGCTCTTGGTCCCCCAGGCTGTGCTTGGTACCCCTGGCTGTGCTTGGTCCCCCTGGTTCCTCTTGGTCCCCCAGGCTGTGTTTGTTCCCCCAGGCTGTGCTTGGTCCCCCAGGCTGTGCTTGGTCCCCCTGGTTGCTCTTGGTCCCCCTGGCTGTGCTTGGTCCCCCTGGCTGTGCTTGGTCCCCCTGGTTGCTCTTGGTCCCCCAGGCTGTGCTTGGTCCCCCAGGCTGTGCTTGGTCCCCATGGTTGCTCTTGGTCCCCCTGGCTGTGCTTGATCCCCCTGGTTACTCTTGGTCCCCCTGGCTGTGCTTGGTCCCCAAGGCTGTGCTTGATCCCCCTGGTTGCTCTTGGTCCCCCTGGCTGTTCTTGGTCCCCCTGGTTGCTCTTGGTCCCCAAGGCTGTGCTTGGTCCCCCAGGCTGTGCTTGGTCCCCTTGGTTGCTCTTGGTCCCAGGCTGTGCTTTATACCCCTGGTTGTTCTTGGTCCCCCAGGCTGTGCTTGGTCCCCCAGGCTGTGCTTGGTCCCCCTGGTTGCTCTTGGTCCCCCAGGCTGTGCTTGGCCCCCAGGCTGTGCTTGGTCCCCCTGGTTGCTCTTGGTCCCCCAGGCTGTGCTTCGTCCCCCTGGTTGCTCTTGGTCCCCCAGGCTGTGCTTGGTCCCCCTGGATGCTCTTGGTCCCCCAGGCTGTGCTTGGTCCCCCAGGCTGTACTTGGTCCCCCAGTCTGTGCTTGGTCCCACTGGTTGCTCTTGGTCCCCCAGGCTGTGCTTGGTACCCCTGGCTGTGCTTGGTCTCCCTGGTTGCTCTTGGTCCCCCAGGCTGTGCTTGGTCCCCCTGGATGCTCTTGGTCCCCCTGGCTGTGCTTGGTCCCCCTGGTTGCTCTTGGTCCCCCAGGCTGTGCTTCGTCCCCCTGGTTGCTCTTGGTCCCCCAGGCTGTGCTTGGTCCCCCAGGCTGTGCTTGGTCCCCCTGGTTGCTCTTGGTCCCCCAGGCTGTGCTTGGTCCCCCTGGTTTCTCTTGGCTCCCCTGGCTGTGATTGGCACCCTGGCTGTGCTTGGTCCCCCTGGTTGCTCTTGGTCCCCCTGGTTGCTCTTGGTCCCCCAGGCTGTGCTTGGTCCCCCTGGTTGCTCTTGGTCCCCCAGGCAGTGCTTGGTCCCCCAGGCTGTGCTTGGTCCCCCTGGTTGCTCTTGATCCCCTGGTTGCTCTTGGTACCCCTGGCTGTGCTTGGTCCCCCAGGCTGTGCTTGGTCCTCCTGGTTGCTCTTGGTCCCCCAGGCTGTGCTTGGTCCCCCAGGCTGTGCTTGGTCCCCCTGGTTGCTCTTGGTCCCCCTGGCTGCGCTTGGTACCCCTGGCTGTGCTTGGTCCACCTGGTTGCTCTTGGTCCCCCAGGCTGTGCTTGGTCCCCCAGGCTGTGCTTGGTCCCCCTGGTTGCTCTTTGTCCCCCAGGCTGTGCTTGGTCCCCCAGGCTGTGCTTGGTCCCCCTGGATGCTCTTGGTCCCCCAGGCTGTGCTTGGTCCCCCAGGCTGTGCTTGGTCCCCCAGTCTGTGCTTGGTCCCCCTGGTTGCTCTTGGTCCCCGAGGCTGTGCTTCGTACCCCTGGCTGTGCTTGGTCCCCATGGTTGCTCTTGGTCCCCCAGGCTGTGCTTGGTCCCCCAGGCTGTGCTTGGTCCCCCTGGATGCTCTTGGTCCCCCTGGCTGTGCTTGGTCCCCCTGGTTGCTCTTGGTCCCCCAGGCTGTGCTTGGTCCCCCTGGTTGCTCTTGGTCCCCCAGGCTGTGCTTGGTATCCCTGTCTGTGCTTGGTCCCCCTGGTTCCTCTTGGTCCCCCAGGCTGTGCTTGGTCCACCTGGTTGCTCTTGATCCCCCTGGTTGCTCTTGGTACCCCTGGCTGTGCTTGGTCCCCCAGGCTGTGCTTGGTCCTCCTGGTTGCTCTTGGTCCCCCAGGCTGTGCTTGGTCCCCCTGGATGCCCTTGGTCTCCCTGGCTGTGCTTAGTCCCCCTGGTTGCTCTTGGTCCCCCAGGCTGTGCTTGGTCAACTGGTTGCTCTTGGTCCCCCAGGCTGTGCTTGGTCCCCCTGGTTGCTCTTGGTCCCCCAGGCTGTGCTTGGTCCCCCTGGTTTCTCTTGGCTCCCCTGGCTGTGATTGGCACCCTGGCTGTGCTTGGTCCCCCTGGTTGCTCTTGGTCCCCCAGGCTGTGCTTGGTCCCCCAGGCTGTGCTTGTTCCCCCTGGTTGCTCTTGGTCCCCCTGGCTGTGCTTGGTCCCCCAGGTTGCTCATGGTCCCCCTGGCTGTGCTTGGTCCCCCAGGCTGTGCTTGGTCCCCCTGGTTGCTCTTGGTCCCCCCTTGCTGTGCTTGGTCCCCCAGGCTGTGCTTGGTCCCCCTGGATGATCTTGGTCCCCAAGGCTGTGCTTGGTCCCCCAGGCTGTGCTTGTTCCCCCTGGTTGCTTTTGGTCCCCCAGGCTGTGCTTTATACCCCTGGTTGCTCTTGGTCCCCCAGGCTGTGCTTGGTCCCCCAGGCTGTGCTTGGTCCCCCTGGTTGCTCTTGGTCCCCCTGGCTGTGCTTGGTACCCCTGGCTGTGCTTGGTCCACCTGGTTGCTCTTGGTCCCCCAGGCTGTGCTTGGTCCCCCTGGTTGCTCTTGGTCCCCCAGGCTGTGCTTGGTCCCCCTGGTTGTGCTTGGTCCCCCTGGTTGCTCTTCGTCCCCCTGGCTGTGCTTGGTTCTCTTGGCTGCTCTTGGTCCCTCTGGCTGCTCTTGGTGCCCCTGGCTGTGCTTGGTCCCCCTGGCAGCTCTTGGTCCCCCTGGTTGCACTTGGCCCCCCTGGCTGCTCTTGGTCCCTCTTGCTGTGCTTGGTCCCCCTGGCTGCTCTTGGTCCCCATGGTTGCTCTTGGTCCCCCTGGCTTCTCTTGGTCCCCCTGGCTGCTCTTGGTCCCCCTGGTTGCTTTTGGTCCCCCTGGTCGCTCTTGGTCCCCCTGGCTGCTCTTGGTCCCCCTGGCTGTGCTTGGTCCCCCTGGCTGCTCTTGGTCCCCCTGGTCGCTCTTGGTCCCCCTGGATGTGCTTGGTTCCCCTGGCTGCTCTTGGTCCCCCTGGCTGCGCTTGGTCCCCCAGGCTGTGCTTGGTCCCCCAGGCTGTGCTTGGTCCTCCTGGTTGCTCTTGGTCCCCCAGGCTGTGCTTGGTCCCCCAGGCTGTGCTTGGTCCCCCAGGCTGTGCTTGGTCCCCCTGGTTGCTCTTGGTCCCCCCAGGATGTGCTTGGTCCCCCAGGCTGTGCTTGGTCCCTCTGGTTGCTCTTGGTCCCCCTGGCTGTGCTTGGTCCCCCTGGTTGCTCCTGGTCCCCCTAGCTGTGCTGGGTCCCCCAGGCTGTGCTTGGTCCCCCTGGTTGCTCTTGGTCCCCAAGGCTGTGCTTGGTCCCCCTGGTTGCTCTTGGTCCCCCAGGCTGTGCTTGGTACCCCTGGCTGTGCTTGGTCCCCCTGGTTGCTCTTGGTCCCCCAGGCTGTGCTTGGTACCCCTGGCTGTGCTTGGTCCACCTGGTTGCTCTTGGTCCCCCAGGCTGTGCTTGGTCCCCTAGGCTGCGCTTGGTCCCTCAGGCTGTGCTTGGTCCCCCTGGTTGCTCTTGTTCCCCCAGGCTGTGCTTGGTACCCCTGGCTGTGCTTGGTCCCCCTGGTTGCTCTTGGTCCCCCAGGCTGTGCTTGGTCCCCCAGGCTGTGCTTGTTCCCCCTGGTTGCTCTTGGTCCCCCTGGCTGAGCTTGGTCCCCCAGGTTGCTCATGGTCCCCCTGGCTGTGCTTGGTCCCCCAGGCTGTGCTTGGTCCCCCTGGTTGCTCTTGGTCCCCCCTTGCTGTGCTTGGTCCCCCAGGCTGTGCTTGGTCCCCCTGGATGATCTTGGTCCCCAAGGCTGTGCTTGGTCCCCCAGGCTGTGCTTGTTCCCCCTGGTTGCTTTTGGTCCCCCAGGCTGTGCTTTATACCCCTGGTTGCTCTTGGTCCCCCAGGCTGTGCTTGGTCCCCCAGGCTGTGCTTGGTCCCCCTGGTTGCTCTTGGTCCCCCTGGCTGTGCTTGGTACCCCTGGCTGTGCTTGGTCCCCCTGGTTGCTCTTGGTCCCCCAGGCTGTGCTTATTCCCCCAGGCTGTGCTTGGTCCCCCTGGTTGTGCTTGGTCCCCCTGGTTGCTCTTCGTCCCCCTGGCTATGCTTGGTACCCCTGGCTGTGCTTGGTCACCCTGGTTGCTCTTGGTCCCCCAGGCTGTGCTTGGTCCCCCTGGTTGCTCTTGGTCCCACAGGCTGTGCTTGGTCCCCCAGGCTGTGCTTGGTCCCCCTGGTTGCTCTTGGTCCCCCAGGCTGTGCTTGGTCCCCCGGTTTCTCTTGACTCCCCTGGCTGTGCTTGGCACCCTGGCTGTGCTTGGTCCCCCTGGTTGCTCTTGGGCCCCCAGGCTGTACTTGGTCCCCCTGGTTGCTCTTGGTCCCCCAGGCTGTGCTTGGTACCCCTGGCTGTGCTTGGTCCCCCTGGTTCCTCTTGGTCCCCCAGGCTGTGTTTGTTCCCCCAGGCTGTGCTTGGTCCCCCAGGCTGTGCTTGGTCCCCCTGGTTGCTCTTGGTCCCCCTGGCTGTGCTTGGTCCCCCTGGCTGTGCTTGGTCCCCCTGGTTGCTCTTGGTCCCCCAGGCTGTGCTTGGTCCCCCAGGCTGTGCTTGGTCCCCATGGTTGCTCTTGGTCCCCCTGGCTGTGCTTGATCCCCCTGGTTACTCTTGGTCCCCCTGGCTGTGCTTGGTCCCCAAGGCTGTGCTTGATCCCCCTGGTTGCTCTTGGTCCCCCTGGCTGTTCTTGGTCCCCCTGGTTGCTCTTGGTCCCCAAGGCTGTGCTTGGTCCCCCAGGCTGTGCTTGGTCCCCTTGGTTGCTCTTGGTCCCAGGCTGTGCTTTATACCCCTGGTTGTTCTTGGTCCCCCAGGCTGTGCTTGGTCCCCCAGGCTGTGCTTGGTCCCCCTGGTTGCTCTTGGTCCCCCAGGCTGTGCTTGGCCCCCAGGCTGTGCTTGGTCCCCCTGGTTGCTCTTGGTCCCCCAGGCTGTGCTTCGTCCCCCTGGTTGCTCTTGGTCCCCCAGGCTGTGCTTGGTCCCCCTGGATGCTCTTGGTCCCCCAGGCTGTGCTTGGTCCCCCAGGCTGTACTTGGTCCCCCAGTCTGTGCTTGGTCCCACTGGTTGCTCTTGGTCCCCCAGGCTGTGCTTGGTACCCCTGGCTGTGCTTGGTCTCCCTGGTTGCTCTTGGTCCCCCAGGCTGTGCTTGGTCCCCCTGGATGCTCTTGGTCCCCCTGGCTGTGCTTGGTCCCCCTGGTTGCTCTTGGTCCCCCAGGCTGTGCTTCGTCCCCCTGGTTGCTCTTGGTCCCCCAGGCTGTGCTTGGTCCCCCAGGCTGTGCTTGGTCCCCCTGGTTGCTCTTGGTCCCCCAGGCTGTGCTTGGTCCCCCTGGTTTCTCTTGGCTCCCCTGGCTGTGATTGGCACCCTGGCTGTGCTTGGTCCCCCTGGTTGCTCTTGGTCCCCCTGGTTGCTCTTGGTCCCCCAGGCTGTGCTTGGTCCCCCTGGTTGCTCTTGGTCCCCCAGGCAGTGCTTGGTCCCCCAGGCTGTGCTTGGTCCCCCTGGTTGCTCTTGATCCCCTGGTTGCTCTTGGTACCCCTGGCTGTGCTTGGTCCCCCAGGCTGTGCTTGGTCCTCCTGGTTGCTCTTGGTCCCCCAGGCTGTGCTTGGTCCCCCAGGCTGTGCTTGGTCCCCCTGGTTGCTCTTGGTCCCCCTGGCTGCGCTTGGTACCCCTGGCTGTGCTTGGTCCACCTGGTTGCTCTTGGTCCCCCAGGCTGTGCTTGGTCCCCCAGGCTGTGCTTGGTCCCCCTGGTTGCTCTTTGTCCCCCAGGCTGTGCTTGGTCCCCCAGGCTGTGCTTGGTCCCCCTGGATGCTCTTGGTCCCCCAGGCTGTGCTTGGTCCCCCAGGCTGTGCTTGGTCCCCCAGTCTGTGCTTGGTCCCCCTGGTTGCTCTTGGTCCCCGAGGCTGTGCTTCGTACCCCTGGCTGTGCTTGGTCCCCATGGTTGCTCTTGGTCCCCCAGGCTGTGCTTGGTCCCCCAGGCTGTGCTTGGTCCCCCTGGATGCTCTTGGTCCCCCTGGCTGTGCTTGGTCCCCCTGGTTGCTCTTGGTCCCCCAGGCTGTGCTTGGTCCCCCTGGTTGCTCTTGGTCCCCCAGGCTGTGCTTGGTATCCCTGTCTGTGCTTGGTCCCCCTGGTTCCTCTTGGTCCCCCAGGCTGTGCTTGGTCCACCTGGTTGCTCTTGATCCCCCTGGTTGCTCTTGGTACCCCTGGCTGTGCTTGGTCCCCCAGGCTGTGCTTGGTCCTCCTGGTTGCTCTTGGTCCCCCAGGCTGTGCTTGGTCCCCCTGGATGCCCTTGGTCTCCCTGGCTGTGCTTAGTCCCCCTGGTTGCTCTTGGTCCCCCAGGCTGTGCTTGGTCAACTGGTTGCTCTTGGTCCCCCAGGCTGTGCTTGGTCCCCCTGGTTGCTCTTGGTCCCCCAGGCTGTGCTTGGTCCCCCTGGTTTCTCTTGGCTCCCCTGGCTGTGATTGGCACCCTGGCTGTGCTTGATCCCCCTGGTTGCTCTTGGTCCCCCAGGCTGTGCTTGGTATCCCTGTCTGTGCTTGGTCCCCCTGGTTCCTCTTGGTCCCCCAGGCTGTGCTTGGCCCCCCTGGTTGCTCTTGGTCCCCAGGCAGTGCTTGGTCCTCCAGGCTGTGCTTGGTCCCCCTGGTTGCTCTTGATCCCCCTGGTTGCTCTTGGTACCCCTGGCTGTGCTTGGTCCCCCAGGCTGTGCTTGGTCCTCCTGGTTGCTCTTTGTCCCCCAGGCTGTGCTTGGTCCCCCAGGCTGTGCTTGGTCCCCCTGGTTGCTCTTGGTCCCCCAGGATGACCTTGGTCCCCCAGGCTGTGCTTGGTCCCCCTGGTTGCTCTTGGTCCCCCTGGCTGTGCTTGGTCCCCCTGGTTGCTCTTGGTTCCCCTGGCTGTGCTTGGTCCCCCAGGCTGTGCTTGGCCCCCCTGGTTGCTCTTGGTCCCCCAGGCTGTGCTTGGTCCCCCAGGCTGTGCTTGGACCCCCTGGTTGCTCTTGGTCCCCCTGGCTGTGCTTGGTCCACCTGGTTTCTCTTGGTCCCCCTGGCTGTGCTTGGTCCCCAAGGCTGTGCTTGGTCCCCCTGGTTGCTCTTGGTCCCCCTGGCTGTGCTTGGTCCCCCTAGTTGCTCTTGGTCCCCCAGGCTGTGATTGGTCCCCCTGGTTTCTCTTGGCTCCCCTGGATGTGCTTGGCACCCTGGCTGTGCTTGGTCCCCCTGGTTTCTCTTGGCTCCCCTGGCGGTGCTTGGCACCCTGGCTGTGCTTGGTCCCCCTGGTTGCTCTTGGTCCCCAGGCTGTGCTTGGTATCCCTGTCTGTGCTTGGTCCCCCTGGTTCCTCTTGGTCCCCCAGGCTGTGCTTGGTCTCCCAGGCTGTGCTTGGTCCCACTGGTTGCTCTTGGTCCCCCAGGCAGTGCTTGGTCCCCCAGGCTGTGCTTGGCCCCCCTGGTTGCTCTTGATCCCCCTGGTTGCTCTTGGTACCCCTGGCTGTGCTTGGTCCCCCAGGCTGTGCTTGGTCCTCCTGGTTGCTCTTGGTCCCCCAGGCTGTGCTTGGTCCCCCAGGCTGTGCTTGGTCCCCCTGGTTGCTCTTGGTCCCCCAGGATGTGCTTGGTCCCCCAGGCTGTGCTTGGTCCCCCTGGTTGCTCTTGGTCCCCCTGGCTGTGCTTGGTCCCCCTGGTTGCTCCTGGTCCCCCTGGCTGTGCTGGGTCCCCCAGGCTGTGCTTGGTCCCCCTGGTTGCTCTTGGTCCCCAAGGCTGTGCTTGGTCCCCCTGGTTGCTCTTGGTCCCCCAGGCTGTGCTTGGTACCCCTGGCTGTGCTTGGTCCCCCTGGTTGCTCTTGGTCCCCCAGGCTGTGCTTGGTACCCCTGGCTGTGCTTGGTCCACCTGGTTGCTCTTGGTCCCCCAGGCTGTGCTTGGTCCCCTAGGCTGTGCTTGGTCCCTCAGGCTGTGCTTGGTCCCCCTGGTTGCTCTTGTTCCCCCAGGCTGTGCTTGGTACCCCTGGCTGTGCTTGGTCCCCCTGGTTGCTCTTGGTCCCCCAGGCTGTGCTTGGTCCCCCAGGCTGTGCTTGTTCCCCCTGGTTGCTCTTGGTCCCCCTGGCTGTGCTTGGTCCCCCAGGTTCCTCATGGTCCCCCTGGCTGTGCTTGGTCCCCCAGGCTGTGCTTGGTCCCCCTGGTTGCTCTTGGTCCCCCCTTGCTGTGCTTGGTCCCCCAGGCTGTGCATGGTCCCCCTGGATGATCTTGGTCCCCAAGGCTGTGCTTGGTCCCCCAGGCTGTGCTTGTTCCCCCTGGTTGCTTTTGGTCCCCCAGGCTGTGCTTTATACCCCTGGTTGCTCTTGGTCCCCCAGGCTGTGCTTGGTCCCACTGGTTGCTCTTGGTCCCCCAGGCAGTGCTTGGTCCCCCAGGCTGTGCTTGGCCCCCCTGGTTGCTCTTGATCCCCCTGGTTGCTCTTGGTACCCCTGGCTGTGCTTGGTCCCCCAGGCTGTGCTTGGTCCTCCTGGTTGCTCTTGGTCCCCCAGGCTGTGCTTGGTCCCTCAGGCTGTGCTTGGTCCCCCTGGTTGCTCTTGGTCCCCCAGGATGTGCTTGGTCCCCCAGGCTGTGCTTGGTCCCCCTGGTTGCTCTTGGTCCCCCTGGCTGTGCTTGGTCCCCCTGGTTGCTCCTGGTCCCCCTGGCTGTGCTGGGTCCCCCAGGCTGTGCTTGGTCCCCCTGGTTGCTCTTGGTCCCCAAGGCTGTGCTTGGTCCCCCTGGTTGCTCTTGGTCCCCCAGGCTGTGCTTGGTACCCCTGGCTGTGCTTGGTCCCCCTGATTGCTCTTGGTCCCCCAGGCTGTGCTTGGTACCCCTGGCTGTGCTTGGTCCACCTGGTTGCTCTTGGTCCCCCAGGCTGTGCTTGGTCCCCTAGGCTGTGCTTGGTCCCTCAGGCTGTGCTTGGTCCCCCTGGTTGCTCTTGTTCCCCCAGGCTGTGCTTGGTACCCCTGGCTGTGCTTGGTCCCCCTGGTTGCTCTTGGTCCCCCAGGCTGTGCTTGGTCCCCCAGGCTGTGCTTGTTCCCCCTGGTTGCTCTTGGTCCCCCTGGCTGTGCTTGGTCCCCCAGGTTGCTCATGGTCCCCCTGGCTGTGCTTGGTCCCCCAGGCTGTGCTTGGTCCCCCTGGTTGCTCTTGGTCCCCCCTTGCTGTGCTTGGTCCCCCAGGCTGTGCTTGGTCCCCCTGGATGATCTTGGTCCCCAAGGCTGTGCTTGGTCCCCCAGGCTGTGCTTGTTCCCCCTGGTTGCTTTTGGTCCCCCAGGCTGTGCTTTATACCGCTGGTTGCTCTTGGTCCCCCAGGCTGTGCTTGGTCCCCCAGGCTGTGCTTGGTCCCCCTGGTTGCTCTTGGTCCCCCTGGCTGTGCTTGGTACCCCTGGCTGTGCTTGGTCCACCTGGTTGCTCTTGGTGCCCCAGGCTGTGCTTGGTCCCCCTGGTTGCTCTTGGTCCCCCAGGCTGTGCTTATTCCCCCAGGCTGTGCTTGGTCCTCCTGGTTGTGCTTGGTCCCCCTGGTTGCTCTTCATCCCCCTGGCTATGCTTGGTACCCCTGGCTGTGCTTGGTCACCCTGGTTGCTCTTGGTCCCCCAGGCTGTGCTTGGTCCCCCTGGTTGCTCTTGGTCCCACAGGCTGTGCTTGGTCCCCCAGGCTGTGCTTGGTCCCCCTGGTTGCTCTTGGTCCCCCAGGCTGTGCTTGGTCCCCCCGGTTTCTCTTGACTCCCCTGGCTGTGCTTGGCACCCTGGCTGTGCTTGGTCCCCCTGGTTGCTCTTGGTCCCCCAGGCTGTACTTGTTCCCCCTGGTTGCTCTTGGTCCCCCAGGCTGTGCTTGGTACCCCAGGCTGTGCTTGGTCCCCCTGGATCCTCTTGGTCCCCCAGGCTGTGCTTGTTCCCCCAGGCTGTGCTTGGTCCCCCAGGCTGTGCTTGGTCCCCATGGTTGCTCTAGGTCCCCCTGGCTGTGCTTGGTCCCCCTGGTTGCTCTTGGTCCCCCTGGCTGTGCTTGGTCCCCAAGGCTGTGCTTGGTCCCCCAGGCTGTGCTTGGTCCTCCTGGTTGCTCTTGGTCCCCCAGGCTGTGCTTGGTCCCCCAGGCTGTGCTTGGTCCCCCTGGTTGCTCTTGGTCCCCCAGGATGTGCTTGGTCCCCCAGGCTGTGCTTGGTCCCCCTGGTTGCTCTTGGTCCCCCTGGCTGTGCTTGGTCCCCCTGGTTGCTCCTGGTCCCCCTGGCTGTGCTGGGTCCCCCAGGCTGTGCTTGGTCCCCCTGGTTGCTCTTGGTCCCCAAGGCTGTGCTTGGTCCCCCTGGTTGCTCTTGGTCCCCCAGGCTGTGCTTGGTACCCCTGGCTGTGCTTGGTCCCCCTGGTTGCTCTTGGTCCCCCAGGCTGTGCTTGGTACCCCTGGCTGTGCTTGGTACACCTGGTTGCTCTTGGTCCCCCAGGCTGTGCTTGGTCCCCTAGGCTGTGCTTGGTCCCTCAGGCTGTGCTTGGTCCCCCTGGTTGCTCTTGTTCCCCCAAGCTGTGCTTGGTACCCCTGGCTGTGCTTGGTCCCCCTGGTTGCTCTTGGTCCCCCAGGCTGTGCTTGGTCCCCCAGGCTGTGCTTGTTCCCCCTGGTTGCTCTTGGTCCCCCTGGCTGTGCTTGGTCCCCCAGGTTGCTCATGGTCCCCCTGGCTGTGCTTGGTCCCCCAGGCTGTGCTTGGTCCCCCTGGTTGCTCTTGGTCCCCCCTTGCTGTGCTTGGTCCCCCAGGCTGTGCTTGGTCCCCCTGGATGATCTTGGTCCCCCTGGTTGCTCTTGGTCCCCCCTTGCTGTGCTTGGTCCCCCAGGCTGTGCTTGGTCCCCCTGGATGATCTTGGTCCCCAAGGCTGTGCTTGGTCCCCCAGGCTGTGCTTGTTCCCCCTGGTTGCTTTTGGTCCCCCAGGCTGTGCTTTATACCGCTGGTTGCTCTTGGTCCCCCAGGCTGTGCTTGGTCCCCCAGGCTGTGCTTGGTCCCCCTGGTTGCTCTTGGTCCCCCTGGCTGTGCTTGGTACCCCTGGCTGTGCTTGGTCCACCTGGTTGCTCTTGGTCCCCCAGGCTGTGCTTGGTCCCCCTGGTTGCTCTTGGTCCCCCAGGCTGTGCTTATTCCCCCAGGCTGTGCTTGGTCCCCCTGGTTGTGCTTGGTCCCCCTGGTTGCTCTTCGTCCCCCTGGCTATGCTTGGTACCCCTGGCTGTGCTTGGTCACCCTGGTTGCTCTTGGTCCCCCAGGCTGTGCTTGGTCCCCCTGGTTGCTCTTGGTCCCACAGGCTGTGCTTGGTCCCCCAGGCTGTGCTTGGTCCCCCTGGTTGCTCTTGGTCCCCCAGGCTGTGCTTGGTCCCCCCGGTTTCTCTTGACTCCCCTGGCTGTGCTTGGCACCCTGGCTGTGCTTGGCCCCCCTGGTTGCTCTTGGTCCCCCAGGCTGTACTTGTTCCCCCTGGTTGCTCTTGGTCCCCCAGGCTGTGCTTGGTACCCCAGGCTGTGCTTGGTCCCCCTGGTTCCTCTTGGTCCCCCAGGCTGTGCTTGTTCCCCCAGGCTGTGCTTGGTCCCCCAGGCTGTGCTTGGTCCCCATGGTTGCTCTAGGTCCCCCTGGCTGTGCTTGGTCCCCCTGGTTGCTCTTGGTCCCCCTGGCTGTGCTTGGTCCCCAAGGCTGTGCTTGATCCCCCTGGTTGCTCTTGGTCCCCCTGGCTGTTCTTGGTCCCCCTGGTTGCTCTTGGTCCCCAAGGCTGTGCTTGGTCCCCCAGGCTGTGCTTGGTCCCCTTGGTTGCTCTTGGTCCCAGGCTGTGCTTTATACCCCTGGTTGTTCTTGGTCCCCCAGGCTGGCTGTGCTTGGTCCCCCAGGCTGTGCTTGGTCCCCCTGGTTGCTCTTGGTCCCCCAGGCTGTGCTTGGCCCCCAGGCTGTGCTTGGTCCCCCTGGTTGCTCTTGGTCCCCCAGGCTGTGCTTGGTCCCCCTGGTTGCTCTTGGTCCCCCAGGCTGTGCTTGGTCCCCCTGGATGCTCTTGGTCCCCCAGGCTGTGCTTGGTCCCCCAGGCTGTACTTGGTCCCCCAGTCTGTGCTTGGTCCCACTGGTTGCTCTTGGTCCCCCAGGCTGTGCTTGGTACCCCTGGCTGTGCTTGGTCTCCCTGGTTGCTCTTGGTCCCCCAGGTTGTGCTTGGACCCCCTCGATGCTCTTGGTCCCCCTGGCTGTGCTTGGTCCCCCTGGTTGCTCTTGGTCCCCCAGGCTGTGCTTCGTCCCCCTGGTTGCTCTTGGTCCCCCAGGCTGTGCTTGGTCCCCCAGGCTGTGCTTGGTCCCCCTGGTTGCTCATGGTCCCCCAGGCTGTGCTTGGTCCCCCTGGTTTCTCTTGGCTCCCCTGGCTGTGATTGGCACCCTGGCTGTGCTTGGTTCCCCTGGTTGCTCTTGGTCCCCCTGGTTGCTCTTGGTCCCCCTGGTTGCTCTTGGTCCCCCTGGTTGCTCTTGGTCCCCCAGGCAGTGCTTGGTCCCCCAGGCTGTGCTTGTTCCACCTGGTTGCTCTTGGTCCCCCAGGCTGTGCTTGGTCCCCCAGGCTGTGCTTGGTCCCCTAGGCTGTGCTTGGTCCTCCTGGTTGCTCTTGGTCCCCCAGGCTGTGCTTGGTCCCCCAGGCTCTGCTTGGTCCCACTGGTTGCTCTTGGTCCCCCTGGCTGTGCTTGGTACCCCTGGCTGTGCTTGGTCCACCTGGTTGATCTTGGTCCCCCAGGCTGTGCTTGGTCCCCCTGGTTGCTCTTGGTCCCCCAGGCTGTGCTTATTCCCCCAGGCTGTGCTTGGTCCCCCTGGTTGTGCTTGGTCCCCCTGGTTGCTCTTCGTCCCCCTGGCTATGCTTGGTACCCCCGGCTGTGCTTGGTCACCCTGGTTGCTCTTGGTCCCCCAGGCTGTGCTTGGTCCCCCTGGTTGCTCTTGGTCCCACAGGCTGTGCTTGGTCCCCCAGGCTGTGCTTGGTCCCCCTGGTTGCTCTTGGTCCCCCAGGCTGTGCTTGGTCCCCCCGGTTTCTCTTGACTCCCCTGGCTGTGCTTGGCACCCTGGCTGTGCTTGGTCCCCCTGGTTGCTCTTGGTCCCCCAGGCTGTACTTGGTCCCCCTGGTTGCTCTTGGTCCCCCAGGCTGTGCTTGGTACCCCAGGCTGTGCTTGGTCCCCCTGGTTCCTCTTGGTCCCCCAGGCTGTGCTTGTTCCCCCAGGCTGTGCTTGGTCCCCCAGGCTGTGCTAGGTCCCCCTGGTTGCTCTTGGTCCCCCTGGCTGTGCTTGGTCCCCCTGGCTGTGCTTGGTCCCCCTGGTTGCTCTTGGTCCCCCAGGCTGTGCTTGGTCCCCCAGGCTGTGCTTGGTCCCCATGGTTGCTCTTGGTCCCCCTGGCTGTGCTTGGTCCCCCTGGTTGCTCTTGGTCCCCCTGGCTGTGCTTGGTCCCCAAGGCTGTGCTTGATCCCCCTGGTTGCTCTTGGTCCCCCTGGCTGTTCTTGGTCCCCCTGGTTGCTCTTGGTCCCCAAGGTTGTGCTTGGTCCCCCAGGCTGTGCTTGGTCCCCTTGGCTGCTCTTGGTCCCAGGCTGTGCTTTATACCCCTGGTTGTTCTTGGTCCCCCAGGCTGTGCTTGGTCCCCCAGGCTGTGCTTGGTCCCCCTGGTTGCTCTTGGTCCCCCAGGCTGTGCTTGGCCCCCAGGCTGTGCTTGGTCCCCCTGGTTGCTCTTGGTCCCCCAGGCTGTGCTTGGTCCCCCTGGTTGCTCTTGGTCCCCCAGGCTGTGCTTGGTCCCCCTGGATGCTCTTGGTCCCCCAGGCTGTGCTTGGTCCCCCAGGCTGTACTTGGTCCCCCAGTCTGTGCTTGGTCCCACTGGTTGCTCTTGGTCCCCCAGGCTGTGCTTGGTACCCCTGGCTGTGCTTGGTCTCCCTGGTTGCTCTTGGTCCCCCAGGTTGTGCTTGGACCCCCTGGATGCTCTTGGTCCCCCTGGCTGTGCTTGGTCCCCCTGGTTGCTCTTGGTCCACCAGGCTGTGCTTCGTCCCCCTGGTTGCTCTTGGTCCCCCAGGCTGTGCTTGGTCCCCCAGGCTGTGCTTGGTCCCCCTGGTTGCTCTTGGTCCCCCAGGCTGTGCTTGGTCCCCCTGGTTTCTCTTGGCTCCCCTGGCTGTGATTGGCACCCTGGCTGTGCTTGGTCCCCCTGGTTGCTCTTGGTCCCCCTGGTTGCTCTTGGTCCCCCTGGTTGCTTTTGGTCCCCCTGGTTGCTCTTGGTCCCCCAGGCAGTGCTTGGTCCCCCAGGCTGTGCTTGTTCCCCCTGGTTGCTCTTGGTCCCCCAGGCTGTGCTTGGTCCCCCAGGTTGTGCTTGGTCCCCTAGGCTGTGCTTGGTCCTCCTGGTTGCTCTTGGTCCCCCAGGCTGTGCTTGGTCCCCCAGGCTCTGCTTGGTCCCCCTGGTTGCTCTTGGTCCCCCAGGCTGTGCTTGGTCCCCCAGGCTGTGCTTGGTCCCCCTGGTTGCTCTTGGTCCCCCAGGATGTGCTTGGTCCCCCAGGCTGTGCTTGGTCCCCCTGGTTGCTCTTGGTCCCCCAGGCTGTGCTTGGTCCCCCAGGCTGTGCTTGGTCCCCCAGGCTGTGCTTGGTCCCCCTAGTTGCTCTTGGTCCCCCAGGCTGTGCTTGGTCTCCCAGGCTGTGCTTGGTCCCTCTGGTTGTTCTTGGTCCCCCAGGCTGTGCTTGGTCCCCCAGGCTGTGCTTAGTCCCCCTGGTTGCTCTTGGTCCCCCAGGCTGTGCTTGGTCTCCGCTGTGCTTGGTCCCCCTGGTTGCTCTTGGTCCCCCATGCTGTGCTTGGTCCCCGCTGTGCTTGGTCCCCCTCGTTGCTCTTGGTCCCCCAGGCTGTGCTTGGTCCCCCAGGCTGTGCTTGGTCCCCCAGGCTGTGCTTGGTCCCCCTGGTTGCTCTTGGTCCCCCATGCTGTGCTTGGTACCCCTGGCTGTGCTTGGTCCCCCTGGTTGCTCTTGGTCCCCCAGGCAGTGCTTGGTCCCCCAGGCTGTGCTTGGTCCCCCTGGTTGCTCTTGGTCCCCCAGGCCGTGCTTGGTCCCCCAGGCTGTGCTTGGTCCCCCAGGCTTTGCTTGGTCCCCCCAGGCTGTGCTTGGTCTGAGGTTCCGAGACAATTTGGACCCGTGTTTTCAATATTGTCGGAAATACATAATATTGGTATCAGCGAACCGCAAATGATCCATTTAGCATATCCTGGTGTTTTCGCTATGCTACGAGCAAGAGTACTCCTGTTATAAACACATTTCTGATCTACCCATGGCATCCATCTTAGATCATGGCAGCCATTTTGTGTTTCTTGCCCTCACATACGCAATAACCTCTGATCATTTCATTTCAATTAAGGACACGTAGGCTTAACCGGCGATTCACCTCTCTAGTGACACGTGCACCTTAGAACAGAACACGCTGTAGCTGCATGACTCGACAAAGGCTACCTCCTCTGCCCGAGGCTAGTCCTGCTATACTGGTTCTCGTGGTCGTTGGCCTGATCATGATTAGGCGGCCGAAGCTGGTAGCCTTGCCCATTTACAACCCACAAACATCCCTTATCCTGCTTCTCTATCTTCTACACCTGGCTCTGCTCCTTTCCTTCTGGGCCTTTATTAGGGGGAGGTAACAAATTTTACGATGAGGCGGTCCGGGTCTTGAATGAAAAGTTGACATGAGATTATGATGGAAAAGTGGGAACCCCTCGTTCGTAATGTTTTGACATCAGATATTGTCAACGATTCCTGTGCAACGCCAAATATTTATTGTTTAGGACACAAAGGTTTGGGAATGTACTAACATGTAAAGAATTTGCCCGAAGCCTAATTTTTAGTATATAAGGAGCAACCCACTTTGTACAAATCGAACAGGCTCCTAGATACTGCCCATGCGTAGTTTCTGTGACTTCTGTGTCCCTGCAGTAATAAACCTTTGGTCTTTGACGCCACCATCGAGAAGCCCGTGTTTCTGTTTATTTGTGCACCAAGGCAGGTGGAACTCCGGGGTCTTCGGGTGTTGTTCCCTGACACCTCTGGACGGAACCAAAAAGTCCAGAACTCCAATTGGCGCCCAACGTGGGGCGACGTCATTCGGTACCGGTCCAAAAGCCTGAAAGAGTTCGAGAAGCTTCGTGTGAAGATTCCTGAGGGAGGCGCCCCACTTCATCGATCCCGGCATATCGCAAAAGTGGCCCGAAGTTCTCTTCCACGAGGGTTCCCGTTCAGGACGGCTGCAGTGGGCCGTTGCCTTGACCGTCGCCCTGTCTTGGACCCGAGGTGCAGTCCTTAGTACAGCGAAACATGACGGGTTTCTCCTTGGTGACGTCTTCAGTACCTCAGTTAAGTATTTAGTGGTTGCTCGTTGGCTACTTCGTGAGGGTTAAAATCCTTTTTGGTTCTTGGTTTGGTTTGGTTTCGTAAGATTATCACTGGTTATTCTGGTTACGATAATCTATTTGGTTTAGTTTGGGTATCGATACATCAGTTCGTTTTTGGTAGGCCTAAGTTCTTGGTTCAAGTGCGCATATCTGTTTCTTGTTTTGTTTGTTCTGTGTTCCGGATTACAAAATGGTAAGTCGGAAAAATTGTATGTTGTCTTGTTTTGGTTGCAACAGTGATTCACGATTGGAGGACTCATGTCTGGTTCCTCCGATTGGGACTCCCCTATATGATTTGTACTGTAAGCATGGTGTGGGTCCTATATCTTATAATGAGGTGTGGGTCCGATACACTGAAAAGGATGGTGTCCTTAGTTGGCCACTACATGGTAGTTTTGAATCAGAAATTCTTGATAATTTAGAAGCGAAATTGTTTAGGAAGAAAGCCCGGCCGGCAATGTTTGATTCTTTCCGTTACTGGCGAAAAGAATCCAAACAGAGAGAAATTAAAAGGTTAAAGAAAGAACAAAAAGAGCAAGAGTTGACTCTAGAGCAGGCTGTTAAGCAGCTGCAAGTCAACGAATCTGAGAAGGCCGTAGAGGTGGCCATTAGAGAGCATAATTTGAAGATCGACAAGTGCTATCCTGCCTTGCCATCGAGTACAACTAAGATACTAGAGGATCCCGAAAACGATCCTCTGTTGTCTTACTTGTTACAGTCACCTCCACCGTATGCACAGGGTGCTACGGCTCCACCCGTACAGAATGTTCAATTTCCGGTTGCTGGACAACCTGGTATTCCTGCTCCTGCCCCTCAGAATCAAGTTCCTGTATCTCCTATAATTAATGTGAATATTCCTTCGGCACCTCCGCTTCCTGGGTTGCCAACTTCTTTACCTGTACCTGTATCGCTTACACCTACTATTCCACAAGCTGTCTTACCTGATACTCCTACTGTCCCGCTATCTATTCCTACTGCCTCTGTGTTCTCTGCCTCTGCTAGTATTATGACTCCGCTTACTGTTCGTCGAAGAATCACTGATTCCGTCTCTAATATTCTGTCTCCTTTCTATAAAACCTTAATTAAGACTCCTGCCTCTGACTCTGTACAGAGACGCAGTCAGCTTCCAAGTACTGAGGAATCTTGGATTCCACGGCTCTTAGATGGATTTCGAAGAGTAGGAGATATAGTACGAGGGATGTACTAGATACTTTTATGCAGTGGAAGGAACCAACGCAACGATATGTTTTTGATGAGATGTGCTCCCTGTTGCGTGATGAATTAGAAGAAGATGATTCTGAATCGAACTTAGAAGAATTAATTAATGTTCAAAAAGAGTTTGCTGCGGGTATGATAGTGGGTCAAGATATAAAAGAAGCGATGGAACTGATCTTAAGTTTTAGAAATGATCCATCTCTTCGTTCACCGAGAGACTTAGAGAAAAGTAGTACGAAGCGGACTGGCCAATATCCAATGAGGGAGGTTCCTCCAATTTGGCGCGAAGCTGTGCAAGCTGATGCGGTCCATGGTATTGCAGCCGTTCCGGCGCAATTCCAGAGAGTGTGGATACACATTCCTTGGAAGCGAGCTGAGGTATTGGCAGTAAAACAGGCTTTGCCAGATCCGCGTAAGAATCCTGCCGGATACTATAAGGAGTTAGCACAAACAGTTGAGGCTTGTGTCATGAATCTAGCGGATATAGACATGTTATTTGGGAATGTAGTTCCGCAACCAATTTGGGCTAAAATTCGTAGAGAGAACCATCCAGTTGCCCTAGGTGGTGATTGGGCAGCTATTATTGCCGCAGACGGTCAGCAAACAGGTGGTTCCAAACCCGAACCTCTAGTTGCTAATCTTCCAGGTAGGATAATTGACTTAATGAAGACTCTGATGCCAGCATTGCGCGTTAACTGGGACAAGTTGTCCGCATGCAGGCAGAAGAAAGACGAAAGTGTCTCCGACTTCTTCACGAGGTTCGAAGAGACTTTTGTAGATCATAGTGGTCAGGATATGAGCACAGAAGGAGGACAGAGATTATTTGTCGATAAATTTGTACACAACTTGCTACCAGAGCTCTGCAACAAATTGAAAGATTCCGAGAGTGCGTGGGCTGTCTCTACAACTGCGCAAATACTTGCAACTGCACAGTATTATGAAAATAGAGATAAAGAGGAGAAAGAGAAATCAGATAAGAAAACGAAAGATTTAAAAACTAAGGTTCTTTTGCAACAGGCGTATCCGCCTCGCACGAATCAGACTAATACACAGCAAGGGTCATATCAAAGGATAGATTATAGTTCACCGAGGCCACAATATCAATGGAATCAGTGTGCATACTGTAAGAAAGAGGGTCACTATAAGAATGAGTGTCCAGTTTTAGCGCAAAATAACGCAGCAGCAGCTCAGAGAGGTCGTGGTGGTTTTGTGCAGAATTCTAGAGGTCGAGGACGAGGTGCTATGCCTCCACAGACGAATGATCGCCCTTCCAATCACTTTGATCAACGTAATGGACAGTCTGCCCAGCAAAATTGATCTCAACAGTATCATGTTGAAGACTATTGTGAAGTGGATGAGGGATTTCAGCAAAATGGGTACTAGGACAGCCATGGACAGAGAGAGGGAGTAGTATCAGTTCCAGTGGATCAGAGTGGGCCTTATGTCGCAGTAGCAACATCAGGTGTAGTCGAACCGTTTCTGTTGGATACTGGTGCCGCAAAAAGTTCTATCATTCATGCGAAACTCCCTGGCGCACCTTTGTCCGGCTTAACAAATGTTTCCGTAGGTTTTTCAGGCGCCCCTGTTTACAACCCCATATCTGGTCCTTTGTCTATTTCTGTTGGACCGTGTCAATTGAAAGCACCCTTGATTTTGACGACGGGTTGTAATGAAAATCTGCTTGGTTTAGACTTGTTAAAACGCCTATATGCGACATTGTACTGTTCTCCGGAAGGAGTACAGCTTACATTGGGCAAAAGAATCACCTCTCCGATGTACTTGTCAATGGATGCACTACCGCCAGAGCTGCGTTCACTCCCTGATACTCTTTGGGCGACTGGTCCTAATGATGTAGGCCTTTTGGAAATACCACCATATGTAGTCACTTTAAAAGCAAATGTCAAATTTCCACGAATACCTCAATATAAAATTTCTAGTGAAGGTGAACGTGCACTTTTACTGATTGTGCAAGATTTGATTAAGAAAGGTGTGGTTGAAGAAACTAGAGGAAATGTCTGTAACAGTCCTGTATTACCGATTTTGAAACGAACTGATCCTACGAAACCTCCAGTATATAGGTTTGTCATTGATCTCAGGGAGGTTAATAAGATTGTGGTCCCGCAGTTTCCTGTGGTTCCAGACATTACGGCCCTGTTAACATTGATTCCTGCTACAGCCACATGGTTTTCAGTCATCGACTTGAAGAATGCCTTTTTCAGCATTCCGATAGCAGAAGAAAGCAGAGATATTTTCGGCTTCTGTCTAGGAGGTCGAAGCTTCAGATTTAAACGCGCTCCACAAGGCTATTGTGAGAGCCCATCTATTTATAGTCAAGCGTTGAAAAGTCAGTTGGATTCCTTTGTCCTTCCTCAAGGTTCTGCACTAATGCAGTATGTAGACGATCTTTTAGTGGCTGCCGATGACAAGGAAACTTGCAAAGCAGCTACGATTTCGTTATTACATCATTTGTCCAATCTGAATCACAAGGTGTCACCTTCGAAAATGCAATACTGCTGCCAAGAAGTGACCTACCTAGGTCATCTCTTGTCAAAGGAGGGAAGGAAGTTGACCCCAGAGAGAATAAAAGCAATTACACAGATGAGTGTTCCTCGCACACAGAGAGAAGTACGTGCTTTTCTAGGTATTACCTCTTACTGTAGGCAATGGATCCCAAATTTTTCTCTTTTAGCGAAACCATTGGTAGCCTTGACTGGGAAAAATGTTCCGAGTCCGGTACCGTGGTCTGATGAATGTCAAGAGAGTTTTTCTGAATTACGAAAGGCATTATGTTCAGCTCCTGTATTGGGTACACCTGATTACAGCAAGCCATTCACGCTATACGTTCACGAGAGAGAAGGTTGCGCGTTGAGTGTTCTGACACAGAAATTTGGTGATAAACAACGCCCTTGTGCGTATTTTTCATCAACATTGGATCCGGTAGCTAGAGCGTTACCTAGTTGTTTGAGAGCTACAGCGGCAGCTGCGGCTTCCATTCGACAATCTGCTGGTTTGGTGATGAACAACATGCTGGTGGTTATGGTTCCTCATGCTGTTGATATACTCATGAATCGAACCAAGACACAACACCTTACCAGTGCGAGATTATCTGGTTACGAGCTGACATTGCTAGCGAGTCATATTCAGATCAAAAGATGTAATGTATTGAATCCAGCAACGCTGTTGCCGGCTAATCAAGAGTCGAGTGATTCCGAGCCCCATGATTGCTGTTTTAGAACCGAGGAAGAGACAAAAGGACGAATTGATTTAAAAGACACCCCATTGTTAGATCCAGATGGCACGTTGTATGTGGATGGGTCATGTTTTAAATTGGAGAATGGTGATGTGACTGCTGCTTATGCGGTAACGACTTTGAGAACGATTGTGGAGACTGCAAGAGTGAGTCAGAATTCTGCCCAAGCTGCAGAATTAATAGCTCTAACAAGAGCGTGTGTTTTAGCTAAGGGAAAGAGAGTGAATGTGTTCACAGATAGTCAGTACGCATTTGGCGTGGCCCATAGTTTTGGCCGTTTGTGGAAAGAAAGAGGTTTCATTACGTCCCATGGGACTAAGATTCAACATGGTCAGCTAGTTAACGACTTGTTGGAATCTCTAACCTTGCCGACTGAAGTTGCAATTGTGAAGTGTAGTGCTCATAAAGCAATCACGGATGATGTTGGTCGTGGGAATGCTTTTGCTGATGAAATTGCTAAACAGACAGCTAGAGATATGATGAGTAGAATGTATGTTGCTACGTCTGTAAGATGGGTTTCTGAATCTGGAATGTGTGAAGATACAGTGGAAAGTGTGAAGGAGATTCAGAAAGAGGCAACTGAGGAGGAAAAACGTGCATGGAAAGAAAGTACGGGCAAGTTGGATTCGAGTGGGTGTTGGATTGACTTGTCGGAACAACAGCGTTGGATGTTGCCTGATGCGTATGTGCTTGCAGTGGTGACAATGGCGCATGGGGTAGCGCATATAAGTTCTAAAGGAATCTGTAAGATGTTGGCTCCAGTCTGGAAGAATGATGGGATTAGTAAATGTGCAGAGAGAGTGGTGAAAAATTGTATGGTATGCCTGATGCATAATCCTGGCAAGGGAACTCCAACTCCTGCTGGTCACTTCGCTCCACCTACTTGCCCCTTTGAAGTGATTCAGCTAGATTTCATACACATGGATCGCTGTAATAATTTAAAATACGTCCTGGTGGTAGTCTGTGCTTTTTCCAGATGGATCGAAGCATATCCACTAAAGGACAATACTGCCCTATCAACTGCCAAAATTCTTCTCAAGGAATATTTCCCTAGATATGGAATGCCACGGATTGTATGGTCAGATAACGGAAGTGAGTTTATAGGGAAAGTTATGCAGAGTGTGTGTGTCGGTCTGGGCATCAAACAGAAGTTCCACAGTGCAAACCATCCCCAGTCTGCTGGTTTAGTTGAGGGTTACAATGGCACCCTCAAACTAAAATTAGCTAAAATACAGGCATCCACAGGTTTATCTTGGCCAGACGCATTACCTTTGTCTTTGTTATCCACGAGAGCAACCGTACATTCTAGAGTGGGGCTTAGCCCCTATGAAATTGTTTTTGGTCGTCCGGCAAATATTTGGGGTGTGCCTAGGCCAAAGGAGTTTTGTTCCCTAGAATATCCTATGTTGATCGATTACCTTTACGACTTGACTGCTAAATTGAGTCTTATTCACCAACAGGTTTTCGATGCATTGCCAAAGCCTCCGGAGAGTCCAGGGCATCAGCTGAAACCCGGCGACCACGTTGTGGTCATAAACTTTGTGAGGACAAAGAACCTTCAACCGAAGTTTGTTGGCCCCTTCCAGGTGCTGCTTGCAACGAGAACCGCTGTTCGTGTAGCTGGCTGCAAGCACTGGATTCATGCATCTCATGTCAAACGTGTACCTTTACCACTTCCTTACGACGACTGGGTGAAGAAGGGAATTGGTGCCTCCGAATTTGAACAAACGCCAAAGTTCATCCCTTTCAGCGATGCCGAATTGATTACCGACACTCCGAACTCTGACTCTCCTCCTGAAAAGACTCCTCTGAACTCTGAACATTTGTCCTCTGCATCAGAAAAAACTCTGTCATCTGCGAACCTGAACACTGCAACAGCTACTAGTGATACGTTATTTGCCGATCAAACAGTTCCCGCAAAGCAAAGATATAACCTACGACCTCGTAATATGGACAAATAAAGCAGGAAACTGCCTATTATGATATTTGAAATATTGAACTTTTGCCTTCAGCCAGGAAGTTTGCTATTGTTTTATTGTTTTTAAAATTGCCTTGCCGTCTGGGTAGCCGTAGGGTCGTGGCTGTGTGCCTAGTTGAATTTGCGGGGGTCTGACACAAGGTCGATCTTTCTGTTGGTTCTGGGAACTCCCAGGGCTGATAGAGGCATTTTCATCTACGTACACATCATCAGTGGTCGCGAGCGGATTGTAGAAGATGGAGCTTCCTGCGCTGCAACGAGAAAATGTGATTTATGTTCGCAGAAACAGACTTTACAGAATTCTTCATAGTAAATGTTTCCTAATGCAATGTGCTATTACATTTCTAATTGTTTTGATAACGTTGGTGGGTGGAATCGTCTTTGGTATAAATTTGATCTTTGTGCCAGTAACTACAGTACCTCCCCTTGATCCTGCTACTTCTACTGTTTCTTCTATACACTCATTTCACTCATTTCCTGAACATGAGCAAGCTCGACGCTCAGAATTCATTAATAATACTTTTGTACAGCTCTTGCACCAACACCAACTGGTAGTTAACACTACAGACTGCTGGGTGTGTGGTTTGATACCCCACACTATGGATAAAGGTATTCCCTATCTGGTTTTGCCTTTCAGCTATAATGGATCATTTCAGGCCCTTCAAACCATCTTTGCTTATGCCCTTGGAACCTATCCTCCGCGTCCACCACGTTCCACTAAATATAACTCTGCCAACAAAGCTTTAGTCCAGGGAATTATTGACATGATAAAGGACGTCAATAATACTCCATCTTACCCTAGAGACGAATTGCGAGTATATTTGAGTTGGAACTCTTCAGAGTATCGCCTTAGTTTGGGAGAAAGCAAGCGTAAAAGCTCAACTCCAATTTGGGTCGTACCTCACCGAGGTCAGGTCTGTTTGCAAGGTAATGGGAGAAATCCGAGAGCTCAGCTAGGGAGGAGTGAGTGCGTAGAGACTTACGTGTTTCCGGCTAACTCTTCCCCTGCTTTTCTTACTGCTAGGGGTACTTACTTCATCTGTCTAGACAGAGCGTATACATGGTTGCCTGCCGACTTTTCAGGTTCATGTTATATTGCTCGACTGTTGCCTCCAACATACACTGCTTCATCCGATTATCACAAGACCAGAGTAGCGAGAGGTGTCTTCAGCAAGGAAGATACCGCTGGTCAGGAAGCTGGAGACTTCTTCAAAGGTTTCCTTCCGTTCTGGGGACCTATGGCCAATAGTAGAAACATACGTCAGCTAACACGGGTAGTTGAATCTACTATCACCGAAACTGCTGGTGCCCTTAGCAATTTGACAGCTGAGCTTCAGGCGGATAGACTCATGACGTTGCAGAACCGTATGGTTCTAGACGTAATACTTGGAGACCGAGGTGGGGTATGCAGAATGATCCAATCGAGCTGCTGTGTCTTTATTCCTAATAATGCTCCAACAGTCTATGAGGCGATCTCGAAGCTACACAAGATTTCCGACTCTATACACATAGACAAGGGAAACTGGTCCTTCATGGAGTGGTTTTGGACTCTGATATCAGCGTGGGGATGGAAGGTTCTAATGGTCATTGGTGTCATCTTAGTATTCCTATTCTCATGTTGCCTGATTATCCAGTGTGGTCCAGCTTTGTGTAGTCTTTGTGCTGCAACCTGTTTTAGAAAACCACCTGCGTTTGGAGAAAAGGCACAAGAAAGGATGATGATACAACAACATTTCACTGACCTGATGAGCATAGAACTAGATTCTGACATAGACTGAGTAATTGCCTATGTAAGGGCAAAAGGAGGGTCTGAGGTTCCGAGACAATTTGGACCCGTGTTTTCAATATTGTCGGAAATACATAATATTGGTATCAGCGAACCGCAAATGATCCATTTAGCATATCCTGGTGTTTTCGCTATGCTACGAGCAAGAGTACTCCTGTTATAAACACATTTCTGATCTACCCATGGCATCCATCTTAGATCATGGCAGCCATTTTGTGTTTCTTGCCCTCACATACGCAATAACCTCTGATCATTTCATTTCAATTAAGGACACGTAGGCTTAACCGGCGATTCACCTCTCTAGTGACACGTGCACCTTAGAACAGAACACGCTGTAGCTGCATGACTCGACAAAGGCTACCTCCTCTGCCCGAGGCTAGTCCTGCTATACTGGTTCTCGTGGTCGTTGGCCTGATCATGATTAGGCGGCCGAAGCTGGTAGCCTTGCCCATTTACAACCCACAAACATCCCTTATCCTGCTTCTCTATCTTCTACACCTGGCTCTGCTCCTTTCCTTCTGGGCCTTTATTAGGGGGAGGTAACAAATTTTACGATGAGGCGGTCCGGGTCTTGAATGAAAAGTTGACATGAGATTATGATGGAAAAGTGGGAACCCCTCGTTCGTAATGTTTTGACATCAGATATTGTCAACGATTCCTGTGCAACGCCAAATATTTATTGTTTAGGACACAAAGGTTTGGGAATGTACTAACATGTAAAGAATTTGCCCGAAGCCTAATTTTTAGTATATAAGGAGCAACCCACTTTGTACAAATCGAACAGGCTCCTAGATACTGCCCATGCGTAGTTTCTGTGACTTCTGTATCCCTGCAGTAATAAACCTTTGGTCTTTGACGCCACCATCGAGAAGCCCGTGTTTCTGTTTATTTGTGCACCAAGGCAGGTGGAACTCCGGGGTCTTCGGGTGTTGTTTCCTGACACCTCTGGACGGAACCAAAAAGTCCAGAACTCCAGGTCCCCCAGGCTGTGCTTGGTCCCTCTGGTTGCTCTTGGTCCCCCAGGCTGTGCTTGGTCCCCCAGGCAGTGCATGGTCCCCCAGGCTGTGCTTGGTCCCCCTGGTTGCTCTTGGTCCCCCTGGCTGTGCGTAGTACCCTGGCTGTGCTTGGTCACCCTGGTTGCTCTTGGTCCCCCAGGCTGTTTTGTTCCCCAGGCTGTGCTTGGTCCCCCTGGTTGCTCTTGGTCCCCCAGGCTGTGCTTGGTCCCCCAGGCTGTGCTTGGTCCACCAGGCTGTGCTTGGTCCCCCTGGTTGCTCTTGGTCCCCCAGGTTGTGCTTGGTACCCCAGGCTGTGCTTGGTCCCACTGGTTGCTCTTGGTCCCCCAGGATGTGCTTGGTCCCCCAGTCTGTGCTTGGTCCCCCTGGCTGTGCTTGGTCCCCCTGGTTGCTCTTGGTCCCCCAGGCTGTGCTTGGTCCCCCAGGCTGTGCTTGGTCCCCCTGGTTGCTCTTGGTCCCCCAGGCTGTGCTTGGTCCCCCAGGCTGTGCTTGTTCCCCCTGGTTGCTCTTGGTCCCCCAGGCTGTGGGTGGTCCCCCAGGCTGTGCTTGGTCCCCTAGGCTGTGCTTGGTCCCCCTGGTTGCTCTTAGTCCCCCAGGCTGTGCTTGGTCCACCAGGCTCTGCTTGGTCCCCCTGGTTGCTCTTGGTCCCCCAGGCTGTGCTTGGTCCCCCAGGCTGTGCTTGGTCCCCCTGGTTGCTCTTGGTCCCCCAGGATGTTCTTGGTCCCCCAGGCTGTGCTTGGTCCCCCTGGTTGCTCTTGGTCCCCCAGGCTGTGCTTGGTCCCCCAGGCTGTGCTTGGTCCCCCTGGTTGCTCTTGGCCCCCCAGGATGTGCTTGGTCCCCCAGGCTGTGCTTGCTCCCCCAGGCTGTGCTTGGTCCCCCAGGCTGTGCTTGGCCCCCCTGGCTCTGCTTGGTCACCCTGGTTGCTCTTGGTCCCCCAGGCTGTGCTTGGTCCCCCAGGCTGTGCTTGGTCCCACTGGTTGCTCTTGGTCCCCCAGGATGTGCTTGGTCCCCCAGGCTGTGCTTGGTCCCCCTGGTTGCTATTGGTCCCCCAGGCTGTGCATGGTCCCCCTGGTTGCTCTTGGTCCCCCAGGCTTTGCTTGGTCCCCCAGGCTGTGCTTGGTCCCCCAGGCTGCGCTTGGTCCCCCAGGCTGCGCTTGGTCCCCCAGGCTGCGCTTGGTCCCCCAGGTTGTGCTTGGTACCCCAGGCTGTGCTTGGTCCCACTGGTTGCTCTTGGTCCCCCAGGATGTGCTTGGTCCCCCAGGCTGTGCTTGGTCCCCCTGGTTGCTATTGGTCCCCCAGGCTGTGCATGGTCCCCCTGGTTGCTCTTGGTCCCCCAGGCTTTGCTTGGTCCCCCAGGCTGTGCTTGGTCCCCCAGGCTGTGCTTGGTCCCCCAGGCTGTGCTTGGTCCCCCTGGTTGCTCTTGGTCCCCCAGGCTGTGCTTGGTCCCCCTGGTTGCTCTTGGTCCCCCAGGCTGTGCTTGGTCCCCGCTGTGCTTGGTCCCCCTGGTTGCTCTTGGTCCCCCTGGCTGTGCTTGGTACCCCTGGCTGTGCTTGGTCCCCCTGGTTGCTCTTGGTCCCCCAGGCTGTGCTTGGTCCCCCTAGTTGCTCTTGGTCCCCCTGGCTGTGCGTGGTACCCTGGCTGTGCCTGGTCCCCCTGGTTGCTCTTGGTCCCCCAGGCTGTGCTTGGTCCCCCAGGCTGTGATTGGTCCCCCTGGTTGCTCTTGGTCCCCCAGGATGTGCTTGGTCCCCCAGGCTGTGCTTGGTCCCCCAGGCTGTGCTTGGTCCCCCTGGTTGCTCTTGGTCCCCCAGGCTGTGCTTGGTCCCCCAGGCTGTGCTTGGTCCCTCAGGCTGTGCTTGGTCCCTCTGGTTGCTCTTGGTCCCCCAGGCTGTGCTTGGTCCCCCGGGCTGTGCTTGGTCCCCCAGGCTGTGCTTGGTCCCCCTGGTTGCTCTTGGTCCCCCAGGCTGTGCTTGGTCCCTCAGACTGTGCTTGGTCCCCCAGGCTGTGCTTGGTCCCCCAGGCTGTGCTTGGTCCCCCCTGGTTGCTCTTGGTCCCCCAGGCTGTGTTTGGTCCCAATGGTTGCTCTTGGTCCCCCAGGCTGTGCTTGGTCCCCCTGGTTGCTCTTGGTCCCCCAGGCTGTGCTTGGTCCCCCAGGCTGCGCTTGGTCCCCCAGGCTGTGCTTGGTCCCCCTGGTTGCTCTTGGTCCCCCATGCTGTGCTTGGTCCCCCAGGCTGTGCTTGGTCCCCCAGGCTGTGCTTGGTCCCCCTGGTTGCTCTTGGTCCCCCAGACTGTGCTTGGTCCCCCAGGCTGTGCTTGGTCCCCCTGGTTGCTCTTGGTCCCCCAGGCTGTGCTTGGTCCCCCTGGTTGCTCTTGGTCCCCCAGGCTGTGCTTGGTCCCCGCTGTGCTTGGTCCCCCTGGTTGCTCTTGGTCCCCCTGGCTGTGCTTGGTACCCCTGGCTGTGCTTGGTCCCCCTGGCTGTGCTTGGTCCCTCTGGTTGCTCTTGGTCCCCCAGGCTGTGCTTGCTCCCCCAGGCTGTGCTTGGTCCCCCTGGTTGCTCTTGGTCCCCCAGGCTGTGCTTGGTCCCCCAGGCTGTGCTTGGTCCCCCTGGTTGCTCTTGGTTCCCCAGGCTGTGCTTGGTACCCCTGGCTGTGCTTGTTCCCCCTGGTTGCTCTTGGTCCCCAAGGATGTGCTTGGTCCCCCAGGCTGTGCTTGGTCCCCCCAGACTGTGCTTGGTCCCCTTGGTTGCTCTTGGTCCCCCAGGCTGTGCTTGGTCCCCCAGGCTGTGCTTGGTCCCCCAGGCTGTGCTTGGTCCCCCTGGTTGCTCTTGGTCTCCCAGGATGTGCTTGGTCCCCAAGGCTGTGCTTGGTCCCCCAGGCTGTGCTTGGTCCCCCTGGTTGCTCTTGGTCCCCCAGGCTGTGCTTGGTCCCCCAGGCTGTGCTTGGCCCCCCTGGTTGCTCTTGGTCCCCCAGGATGTACTTGGTACCCCTGGCTGTGCTTGGTCCCCCTGGTTGCTCTTGGTCCCCCAGGCTGTGCTTGGTCCTCCAGGCTGTGCTTGGTCCCCCTGGTTGCTCTTGGTCCCCCTGGCTGTGCTTGGTCCCCCTGGTTGCTCTTGGTCCCCCAGGCTGTGCTTGGTCCCCCTAGTTGCTCTTGGTCCCCCAGGCTGTGCTTGGTCCTCCAGGCTGTGCTTGGTCCCCCTGGTTGCTCTTGGTCCCCCAGGCTGTGCTTGGTCCCCATGGTTGCTCTTGGTCCTTCAGGCTGTGCTTGGTCCCCCAGGCTGTGCTTGGTCCCCCAGGCTGTGCTTGGTCCCCCTGGCTGTGCTTGGTCCCCCTGGTTGCTCTTGGTCCCCCAGTCTGTGCTTGGTACCCCTGGCTGTGCTTGGTCCCCCTGGTTGCTCTTGGTCCCCCAGGATGTGCTTGGTCCCCCAGGCTGTGCTTGGTCCCCCAGGCTGTGCTTGGTCCCCCTGGTTGCTCTTGGTCCCCCAGGCTGTGCTTGGTCCCCCTGGTTGCTCTTGGCCCCCCAGGCTGTGATTGGTCCCCCAGGCTGTGCTTGGTCCCTCAGGCTGTGCTTGGTCCCCCTGGTTGCTCTTGGTCCCCCAGGCTGTGCTTGGTCCCCCGGGCTGTGCTTGGTCCCCCAGGCTGTGCTTGGTCCCCCTGGTTGCTCTTGGTCCCCCAGGCTGTGCGTAGTACCCTGGCTGTGCTTGGTCACCCTGGTTGCTCTTGGTCCCCCAGGCTGTTTTGTTCCCCAGGCTGTGCTTGGTCCCCCTGGTTGCTCTTGGTCCCCCAGGCTGTTCTTGGTCCCCCAGGCTGTGCTTGGTCCACCAGGCTGTGCTTGGTCCCCCTGGTTGCTCTTGGTCCCCCAGGCTGTGCTTGGTCCCCCAGTCTGTGCTTGGTCCCCCAGGCTGTGATTGGTCCCCCTGGTTGCTCTTGGTCCCCCAGGCTGTGCTTGGTCCCCCAGGCTGTGCTTGGTCCCCCAGGCTGTGCTTGGTCCCCCTGGTTGCTCTTGGTCCCCCAGGCTCTGCTTGGTCCCCCAGGCTCTGCTTGGTCCCCCTGGTTGCTCTTGGTCCCCCAGGCTGTGCTTGGTCCCCCAGGCTGTGCTTTGTCCCCCTGGTTGCTCTTGGTCCCCCAGGATGTTCTTGGTCCCCCAGGCTGTGCTTGGTCCCCCTGGTTGCTCTTGGTCCCCCAGGCTGTGCTTGGTCCCCCAGGCTGTGCTTGGTCCCCCTGGTTGCTCTTGGCCCCCCAGGATGTGCTTGGTCCCCCAGGCTGTGCTTGCTCCCCCAGGCTGTGCTTGGTCCCCCAGGCTGTGCTTGCCCCCCCTGGCTCTGCTTGGTCACCCTGGTTGCTCTTGGTCCCCCAGGCTGTGCTTGGTCCCCCAGGCTGCGCGTGGTCCCCCAGGCTGCGCTTGGTCCCCCAGGTTGTGCTTGGTACCCCTGGTTGCTTTTGGTCCCCCAGGCTGTGCTTGGTCCCCCAGGCTGTGCTTGGTCCCCCAGGCTGTGCTTGGTCCCCCTGGTTGCTCTTGGTCCCCCAGGCTGTGCTTGGTCCCCCAGGCTGTGCTTGGTCCCCCTGGTTGCTCTTGGTCCCCCTGGTTGCTCTTGGTCCCCCAGGCAGTGCTTGGTCCCCCAGGCTGTGCTTGTTCCCCCTGGTTGCTCTTGGTCCCCCAGGATGTGCTTGGTCCCCCAGTCTGTGCTTGGTCCCCTAGGCTGTGCTTGGTCCTCCTGGTTGCTCTTGGTCCCCCAGGCTGTGCTTGGTCCCCCAGGCTCTGCTTGGTCCCCCTGGTTGCTCTTGGTCCCCCAGGCTGTGCTTGGTCCCCCAGGCTGTGCTTGGTCCCCCTGGTTGCTCTTGGTCCCCCAGGATGTGCTTTGTCCCCCAGGCTGTGCTTGGTCCCCCTGGTTGCTCTTGGTCCCCCAGGCTGTGCTTGGTCCCCCAGGCTGTGCTTGGTCCCCCAGGCTGTGCTTGGTCCCCCTGGTTGCTCTTGGTCCCCCAGGCTGTGCTTGGTCCCCCAGGCTGTGCTTGGTCCCTCTGGTTGCTCTTGGTCCCCCAGGCTGTGCTTGGTCCCCCAGGCTGTGCTTAGACCCCCTGGTTGCTCTTGGTCCCCCAGTCTGTGCTTGGTCCCCGCTGTGCTTGGTCCCCCTGGTTGCTCTTGGTCCCCCATGCTGTGCTTGGTCCCCGCTGTGCTTGGTCCCCCTCGTTGCTCTTGGTCCCCCAGGCTGTGCTTGGTCCCCCAGGCTGTGCTTGGTCCCCCAGGCTGTGCTTGGTCCCCCTGGTTGCTCTTGGTCCCCCATGCTGTGCTTGGTACCCCTGGCTGTGCTTGGTCCCCCTGGTTGCTCTTGGTCCCCCAGGATGTGCTTGATCCCCCAGGCTGTGCTTGGTCCCCCAGGCTGTGCTTGGTCCCCCTGGTTGCTCTTGGTCCCCCAGGCAGTGCTTGGTCCCCCAGGCTGTGCTTGGTCCCCCTGGTTGCTCTTGGTCCCCCAGGCTGTGCTTGGTCCCCCAGGCTGTGCTTGGTCCCCCAGGCTTTGCTTGGTCCCCCCAGGCTGTGCTTGGTCTGAGGTTCCGAGACAATTTGGACCCGTGTTTTCAATATTGTCGGAAATACATAATATTGGTATCAGCGAACCGCAAATGATCCATTTAGCATATCCTGGTGTTTTCGCTATGCTACGAGCAAGAGTACTCCTGTTATAAACACATTTCTGATCTACCCATGGCATCCATCTTAGATCATGGCAGCCATTTTGTGTTTCTTGCCCTCACATACGCAATAACCTCTGATCATTTCATTTCAATTAAGGACACGTAGGCTTAACCGGCGATTCACCTCTCTAGTGACACGTGCACCTTAGAACAGAACACGCTGTAGCTGCATGACTCGACAAAGGCTACCTCCTCTGCCCGAGGCTAGTCCTGCTATACTGGTTCTCGTGGTCGTTGGCCTGATCATGATTAGGCGGCCGAAGCTGGTAGCCTTGCCCATTTACAACCCACAAACATCCCTTATCCTGCTTCTCTATCTTCTACACCTGGCTCTGCTCCTTTCCTTCTGGGCCTTTATTAGGGGGAGGTAACAAATTTTACGATGAGGCGGTCCGGGTCTTGAATGAAAAGTTGACATGAGATTATGATGGAAAAGTGGGAACCCCTCGTTCGTAATGTTTTGACATCAGATATTGTCAACGATTCCTGTGCAACGCCAAATATTTATTGTTTAGGACACAAAGGTTTGGGAATGTACTAACATGTAAAGAATTTGCCCGAAGCCTAATTTTTAGTATATAAGGAGCAACCCACTTTGTACAAATCGAACAGGCTCCTAGATACTGCCCATGCGTAGTTTCTGTGACTTCTGTGTCCCTGCAGTAATAAACCTTTGGTCTTTGACGCCACCATCGAGAAGCCCGTGTTTCTGTTTATTTGTGCACCAAGGCAGGTGGAACTCCGGGGTCTTCGGGTGTTGTTCCCTGACACCTCTGGACGGAACCAAAAAGTCCAGAACTCCAATTGGCGCCCAACGTGGGGCGACGTCATTCGGTACCGGTCCAAAAGCCTGAAAGAGTTCGAGAAGCTTCGTGTGAAGATTCCTGAGGGAGGCGCCCCACTTCATCGATCCCGGCATATCGCAAAAGTGGCCCGAAGTTCTCTTCCACGAGGGTTCCCGTTCAGGACGGCTGCAGTGGGCTGTTGCCTTGACCGTCGCCCTGTCTTGGACCCGAGGTGCAGTCCTTAGTACAGCGAAACATGACGGGTTTCTCCTTGGTGACGTCTTCAGTACCTCAGTTAAGTATTTAGTGGTTGCTCGTTGGCTACTTCGTGAGGGTTGTTAAAATCCTTTTTGGTTCTTGGTTTGGTTTGGTTTCGTAAGATTATCACTGGTTATTCTGGTTACGATAATCTATTTGGTTTAGTTTGGGTATCGATACATCAGTTCGTTTTTGGTAGGCCAAAGTTCTTGGTTCAAGTGCGCATATCTGTTTCTTGTTTTGTTTGTTCTGTGTTCCGGATTACAAAATGGTAAGTCGGAAAAATTGTATGTTGTCTTGTTTTGGTTGCAACAGTGATTCACGATTGGAGGACTCATGTCTGGTTCCTCCGATTGGGACTCCCCTATATGATTTGTACTGTAA